>NC_064616.1:768394388-769019388 GCF_023898315.1 Schistocerca nitens | reverse complement strand
ATAGGCTGCTAACGTAGATTTTAGTTTGTGGTATAGTCAATATGACAATGAATGTTATACATGTACACGTAACATAACACACGATATATGACCCATGAATCAGCTAATACCATAAGACCTATACTATGTGCTATAAATGAGATTATTTTTCTCAAAACTGTAACTACTTCTTGCATATTACAATGAGTTGTACAGTTCTCTCTTCTCCTTCACATAAAACCTGTGTGTTCCAATAGCTTAACACAGTATATCGTGAAATAACTGTACTGACATGCTGTAATCTAACTAACGGTTTCTACTATTGTTATAACACTGTATAGAAGATAAAGGGAGAAAAAGCCGTTTAGTATACATATATATAAAAGTTTTGCATCACATCGGTTCCCAGAGTTCTGGAACCTGTACAGAAAATTGGAATAGATATCAACATAAACATTATTTCCGTCCTTTTTATCGCTCATGAAAACCACACTTTGCATGTTGTACCACCGTAAAGAGAGACCTTCAGAAGTGGTGGTCCTGACTGCAGGACACACCAGTACCTCTAATACCCAGTAGCATGTCCTCCTACAATGATGTGTGCCTGTATTGGTCGTGGCATACTGTCCACAAGTTCATCAAGGCACTGTTGGTCCAGATCGTCCCACTCCTCAATGGCGATTTGGTGTAGATCCCTCAGAGTGGTTGGTGGGAGACGTCGTCCATAAACAGCCCTTTTCAATCTATCCCAGACATCTTCAATAGCGTTCATAACCAGAGGACATGTGGCCACTCTTGTCGACTGATGTTAACCTGAAGAAAGTCCTTCACAAGACGTGTACGATGGGGGCGCGAAAGTAAAGGGACAACCTTAATGCAGCTCATGCTGCATTGTTGCCAAATTTATTCAAGATGGCGGTGATGACCTCATCCAAGATGGCGGCATGTAGACTTGGCAACAGCGCATGACGTCATCGAAGATGGTGGCTTTTGGCGGGAAAATAGGCCAATTGTGCTATGTCCACTAACCTAACCTTGAAAAAATGGCGGGAGTTTTGAATTTTGGCGGGAAAATTGGCCTATTGTGCTATGTCCACTAACCTAAGACTAGAGAAAAAATGGCGGGAATTTTGAATTTTGGCGGGAAAATAGCCCTATTGTGCTACGTCCACTAACCTAAGACTCCAGAAAAAAGGGCGGGAAGTTTGAATTCCAACAGGATAATGCATGCAAAACCTTACTTTTCTCTATTATTATTCATTATCATTTATTAAACTCATTATCATTTATTAATATTGATTATCATTTATTATTATTTATTATCATTTATTATTATTTATTATTATTGACCTGCCTCCACTAGAAAGTTCCCTCCAAACTCAAATTCCAATACGATAATGGCTGCAAAACCTTACTTTTGTTTATTATTCATTATCATTTATTAAACTTCATTATCATTCATTATCGTTTATTAACATTTATTATTATTATTTATTTTTATAGGCCTACCTCCACTAGAAAATTGCGCCAAATTCAAATTCCAACACGATAATGTCTCGAAAACTGTACTTCGATTTGTTATTATCTTTTATTATTTGTTCAAGGTGTCCGATTTTCTCGGCGAGAAAGCCATTTGCCTTACATCCATAACAAAAATGTATCCAAACTTCAAATCCCAACACCATAATTGATCACACGTACGAACTTTCGCCGTCACTTATCTTTTTTCACTGGTAACCTATCCGAATCGCGTCAAATAATAAAGTACACTTATAGTAACGTAAGTCATGTCCTTTGATTTTGCAGGGGGCAAGGGACTGAAGACTTTATTTCAAGCAGTACGGTCATCACTTGTTCTCCAACACAATCAGCACACATCTTTGATATCGCAGTGCAGTCGCCACGACATCCGCGCTCCAACTGAATTAGTTCAAATCCTCGCCACCCCCTTGCCAGCGCGCGGAGACACTGTCGACGCCTGTCACGTGAGGCGGCCGGCTGCTCGCGCTGGAATGTCGGTACATTGGGGGCGAGCCCAGCGATCGCTCCCACGTCGTAAACATGTTTTCACTGGACAGGCTGCAACTTGCCCAGTTTGACGTCACAGCGGTCCCTTGTACGCTCACCACGTGTATTCGTCGCCTCCGCGCGTTTCCCGCCAAACTTGTTTGCCTCAGAGTTGAATCACACATCGGTCGGCCGTTCCATGCCACACTTTTGGCGCCAAAGCCGTTTTCCTGGGCACGTTCAAACCTGTTGATGCCGACCACTCACGGTCCTTGTGTGAGCGAGAACGCAATGCTACACTTTTGGCGGCAAAGTTTGCTCGACAGTGGAATCCGCCATGACTGTATACTAATACTTGCTTAGAAAGGGAGAATGTTTATTATTATAAGTGAGTTTTGGCAGGAGTGAATAGGCTTTTATATATGAGCGTGTTTGAGGTTTGTGAGTGGAAATTGTCAGCGCAGCGTTAATGACGTCTGGTTCGCTGGCTGGGGGAGAGACGGTGTTTACATGTCGAGTTGGAGATGCAGGGGAGGATAGAGATCTGCGCTATTCAGGAATCCATTTGTGTAGTGTATGTGGTTAGACAATAGCTGGAGAGCAGGTATAGAGAGAGCCCACTTCAGCATACTGGTCCTGGGGCTGAGTGGACAGCTGTTTAGATGGACAGATATGTGGCTTTGATATGCCGCTGACGGCGCTCGCATTTGCGGCGAATGGTCAAGACAATTCCCTGTTGCAGTAAATGAGGACGTCCTGTTTCTAAACAGGCTGCAGAAGGTAATGGATATGTCTTTTTCGGGCTTAAAATTCAGATATCAGATGCGCAAAGACCTGGAAATGGGATCAAGCTGAACGATGTGTAGGGTGTGACTAAAGCGAAGTCGGAATTTTACTGTAGCATGCAGGTTAGGGACAGGTGAGGCTGCTATATACAACTACAGAATGGATCGTGTTTTCGACCCAGTGCAGAGTTGTTTACGTGTATTAGACACTAATAAGAGGTATTTACAATGTGCTCCACTTTACTCTGTGCCAATTGCGTCTATGTGGTGTCGGCTAGCTAATAATTTACAGAACAGTTGCTGTGTGGTGTTTAAGAACGTTCTGCAATTTGTCTACTGAGTTAATAAGAACACTCGAAAATTTACAGGTGTGCACGTAAGTCTGCCAGACCCTCAGGACCGAGAAAAGCTTATAAGTTATGTTCTCTCTGCAAACAGTTTTAATTATCTACCTGTAAACTACGTAGAGGTTCTTAACACAGACTCCAACAAAGACAATATTATTATTATGCAGAAGTGTTACGTTAAAGCAGGAGAAACTTATTTTTCTCAATCTAGAACCCTGTTCTCCACAATACCGTACGACATAGATATCGCCAAACTGGGGCTGGTTATACCCCAAGTCTTAAGAAAAAGAGTAAATGCATCACACAGACTTAAACCATTCCCCATTAAAGAAATTACTCTTTTAACTGCAGTTAATGTTTTATGTGGACTAAAAAGGAAACTGGAAATGGATGACATCGATCTAAAGAAAAGAAAACTAGAGTATTCAGAGAAGACAGTTGCCATAAAGGAAGAATATAAGCTGCAAATGGAAAAGGAGGAGGCTATTGCGGATGTGCAGGCCAGGTAAACACAGTGTATGGAAAAATCTCTCTACGAAGGGGGAATACGAAATATTCGCATTTAAAGTAAACAGCCATGGAAACTCGTCACGTGTTGGAGTACTGGCCGAAATCAGTGGAGTCGAGAACGTATACTATATCAAGGGATAGACGAAAAATGTGTTTATTAAGCTCTGTTCCCATTTGGATCGGCTTAAAAACGATGGTTATACACTCCTGGAAATTGAAATAAGAACACCGTGAATTCATTGTCCCAGGAAGGGGAAACTTTATTGATACATTCCTGGGGTCAGATACATCACATGATCACACTGACAAAACCACAGGCACGTAGACACAGGCAACAGAGCATGCACAATGTCGGCACTAGTACAGTGTATATCCACCTTTCGCAGCAATGCAGGCTGCTATTCTCCCATGGAGACGATCGTAGACATGCTGGATGTAGTCCTGTGGAACGGCTTGCCATGCCATTTCCACCTGGCGCCTCAGTTGGACCAGCGTTCGTGCTGGACGTGCAGACCGCGTGAGACGACTCTTCATCCAGTCCCAAACATGCTCAATGGGGGACAGATCCGGAGATCTTGCTGGCCAGGGTAGTTGACTTACACCTTCTAGAGCACGTGGCACGGGATACATGCGGACGTGCATTGTCCTGTTGGAACAGCAAGTTCCCTTGCCGGTCTAGGAATGGTAGAACGATGGGTTCGATGACGGTTTGGATGTACCGTGCACTATTCAGTGTCCCCTCGACGATCACCAGTGGTGTACGGCCAGTGTAGGAGATCGCTCCCCACACCATGATGCCGGGTGCTGGCCCTGTGTGCTTCGGTCGTATGCAGTCCTGATTGTGGCGCTCACCTGCACGGCGCCAAACACGCATACGACCATCATTGGCACCAAGGCAGAAGCGACTCTCATCGCTGAAGACGACACGTCTCCATTCGTCCCTCCATTCACGCCTGTCGCGACACCACTGGAGGCGGGCTGCACGATGTTGGGGCGTGAGCGGAAGACGGCCTAACGGTGTGCGGGACCGTAGCCCAGCTTCATGGAGACGGTTGCGAATGGTCCTCGCCGATACCCCAGGAGCAACAGTGTCCCTAATTTGCTGGGAAGTGGCGGTGCGGTCCCCTACGGCACTGCGTAGGATCCTACGGTCTTGGCGTGCATCCGTGCGTCGCTGCGGTCCGGTCCCAGGTCGACGGGCACGTGCACCTTCCGCCGACCACTGGCGACAACATCGATGTACTGTGGAGACCTCACGCCCCACGTGTTGAGCAATTCGGCGGTACGTCCACCCGCCCTCCCGCATGCCCACTATACGCCCTCGCTGAAAGTCCGTCAACTGCACATACGGTTCACGTCCACGCTGTCGCGGCATGCTACCAATGTTAAAGACTGCGATGGAGCTCCGTATGCCACGGCAAACTGGCTGACACTGACGGCGGCGGTGCACAAATGCTGCGCAGCTAGCGCCATTCGACGGCCAACACCGCGGTTCCTGGTGTGTCCGCTGTGCCGTGCGTGTGATCATTGCCTGTACAGCCCTCTCGCAGTGTCCGGAGCAAGTATGGTGGGTCTGACACACCGGTGTCAATGTGTTCTTTTTTCCATTTCCAGGAGTGTATTATATCTAAGTGTGGCGAACTAGATGTTGTCCACCTAGCAACAACAAATGGTTCAAATGGTTCTGAGCACTATGGGACCTAACTTCTTTGGTCATCAGTCCCCTAGAACTTAGAACTACTTAAACCTAACTAACCTAAGGACATCACACACATCCATGCCCGAGGCAGGATTCGAACCTGCGACCGTAGCGATCGCGCGTCTCCAGACTGTAGCGCCTAGAACCGCACGGTCATCCCGGCAGGCCACCTAGCAACAGAACAGCCATTTGCCGAGTTTAAAACTGATCGAATAACTACATTTAATGAACACTCGTTTGCAAAAGTTGTAAACTTAATGTTCTACACAGAAATCCCGCAGGAATGTGGAGCAGAAGAGTTGCCGACATACACACAGGAAGACGTGGAACGCTGTAACTGTAGCGCCATGGGGGAGATACGAGGAAAAATTAAAACCCCCAAATGCTCTCGCCTAGAAGAGCTGCAGGGAGGAACAGAGCTAATAGTGAAAGCCATAAAACAAGTATTTTAGAGGAAGAAAATTAGATATGTATTAGAATTCGAGAATATACCTTCTCTGTATTAGTCAAATTACTAGTTGGAGAAAGAAATAGATGATTCAGATGTGGATTTAAGTTATAAGTTAAAAATTGAATTGGACATTATTAAAACTACACCTAAGAAAAATAAAGAAAGAGTTGTTTTCTGTGCGTAGATGAATATGCAAAGACAATAAATATTTTATACGAGAATTAGGTCTCACTTATTTGCTAAGCTAGCGAAAATCGTTAGATATTTCCCATATACAACGATCTATGAGCCTGTATTTCGGATGTGGAACTGAGCCGTTGGATGACCTTGAAAAGTAGTTGAAACTAGGTAGCTGAAAGCGTAGCGAACCCCTTCTTGTACCTATATAAGTTATTTTGCGAGCGGATCTGCAGGCTCTGCTATGCGTTATTAGGATAGTTTACGAGTACTGAGCGTATATACACATCTGTGTGAAGAATTATTTAGTAGCACTTTACTATAGTGTGTACTGACATTATGATTGGGTGCGTGTCTGTGGACTGTGCAACATGGCCCTAGGCACACCTGGGTGGGTGTTTTGTGATAGCGTCATAGACATACTGTATGGTTAAATAAGTTGTTCGAAAAAATAAATAGAGTGTTCTCAGTGATTACACGCGCCTGCAGCACAGATCAGAGTGATTGGTTTTCCGTCACCAACTCGGTTGTATGTGAGTAGTAAATGTTTTCCCGTCCACGTTAATCATGTGTGTCAACGAGCTATGGGCTATTCTGACAATAGACGTGAAGGCAGGTCCAGACCTGAGACGCCGGCGGTATACATGTGAAGAACAATGCAGCTTTGACATGTGTCAGAGGAGAATGCCCTTTCTGGTTGGCTGTCACGAGCGCTCGGAAGCTGAACTTGGCTGGAGGCTCTGGAACCCCAACCCCCGCCGACCGCACGCGCGCGCGGCCTGCCTTGGAGCGTAATCTAAGGCACATAGGCGATATCTATTTCTCCGGTGTTAGGCGCGAATGCGACTGTGATGAGGTCATGTTTCGGGGGAGGCCGAGCAGAGACTTTTGGTCGGTTTGGCAGCTGTGGGTGTTTGGGTACGTCTGTTGCACTATTTTGCGAGCATGTCTGTGCACTGTGCTGTGCTTTATTTGGAGAGTTTAAGAGTACAAAGCTCGTCCGCTGATATTGTGTACTGCATTATTTAAGAGCTGTTTGCTATTGTGTGGTGAAATTAGGAGTTGTTTACGTGTTTGTGGCCTGTGTCAGATGACCACATTCGGATCAGTGCGGGTGTTTTGTGACAAATATACTCCACGACTAAATAAAAGGGCTTGAAATAAATAGAGTGCAGTCCTTCCTTACTTCCCCGAGCAGCACAGCGCAGTCTGAGTGGTTTTTGCGCAATAACGGCAATCTGGTCAGACTGTGAGTGAGTCGACAAATAACTGGACAAATTTATATGTAGAGGAGTTAAAGGTCTGGATTGGAATGAATATCTCGATGGGTGTGGTTGCGTTGCAAAGTGTAGTGCACTGCTAGAGTTCAGAACATGCCCTAGGTTAGCCTTACATATCGAAACCTATGAGAAGCTAAAGTTTCAAAAACATATGTCCCAAATAAATAAAGTACACTCGTTCCTCTTTCCATCAGCCTATGGACTGAAATTATTTCCGAAAATTGACAGTTGTTTGGCTATTTGGACGTAAATGTTTTGAATTATTTACTAGCGGTTCACATGTCTGTAGGCTGTGCTATGCGTTATTTTTAACTGTTTACAATTAGCAAGCGTGTGTCTAGAGCATTATAAATGAGTTATGTAGGAGTGTTTCGCAAGTCTGTATGGTGTGGAACATGTCGGTGTGATAAATATCTCCATTCCTAAATAAAGTAAATTGGTTCCTCCATCCATGGGGCTAGTGCAGGGTGAGTCCTTTTACCCAAAACGTGTAGGAAGAGGTTGAGTGCTGGTGGCTTAATTTAGTGGTGATGAGCTTGGTTTGCAACAATTTTCTTAGCTTGGTGGCGGAACCGCCTGTGAGCTTTGTTTAATGGTAGATTTCAAACTTGGCGCTGGTTCCTAGGAGGAAGTGGTGGTCGGGTGGCTGAGGTTAGTACAAGTGCCCTTTCTTTCCAACAATTTTGTTGGGTTGGTAGAGAAAGCAGAAGTGATCTTTCTTTACTGCCAGAATTCAAACTCGGCACTGGTTCCTAGGAAGAGGTGGCTGTCTGGTCCTCGAAGAGTAGTTGAAATGAGGTAGTTGAACACCTTTGCATACGTATATGAAATTGTAAATTGAATTATTTAATATGATTAAAACTGAAATAGAATTAAGTACTTAGGTAATTGATAGGTTAAATTAGCGATGTGGGAGTTAGCATATTTACAGAAGACTATGTCCGTCGCATGTATGGAGGGTGTGTGACGTAAGCGGCGCAGCGATTGTCTAGTTATAGCACACGTGCGAGAGAGAGTCAATTAGCGAGCGTTCTAGTGCCGACCAAACGTGCTGTTATACAGTCATGGCGGATTCCACTGTCGAGCAAACTTTGCCGCCAAAAGTGTAGCACTGCGTTCTCGCTCGCACAAGAACGGTGAGCGGTCGGCATCGACAGATTTGAACGTGCCCAGGAAAACAACTTTGCCACAAAAGTGTGGCAGGGAACGACCGACCGTTGTGTGATTCAGCTCCAAGGGAAACAAGTTTGGTGGAAAACGTGCGGAGGCGCCGAATACATGTGGTGAACGGACTAGGGACCGCTGTGACGTCAAACTGGGCAAGTTGCAGCCTGTCCAGTGAAAACATGTTTACGACGTGGGAGCGATCGCTGGGCTCGCCCCCAGCGTACCGCCAGTCCAGCGCGAGCGGCCGACCGCCCACGTGACAGGCGTCGACAGTGTCTCCGCGTGCTGTCCAGGGGGTGGCGAGGATTTGAACTAATTCAGTTGGAGCTCAGACGTCGTGGCGACTGCACTGCGATATCAAAGATGTGTGCTGATTGTGTTGGAGAACAAGTGATGACCGTACTGCTTGAAATAAAGTCTTCAGTCCCTTGGCCCCTGCAAAATCAAAGGACATGACTTACGTTACTATAAGTGTACTTTATTATTTGACGCGATTCGGATAGGTTACCAGTGAAAAAAGATAAGTGACGGCGAAAGTTCGTACGTGTGATCAATTATGGTGTTGGGATTTGAAGTTTGGATACATTTTTGTTATGGATGTAAGGCAAATGGCTTTCTCGCCGAGAAAATCGGACACCTTGAACAAATAATAAAAGATAATAACAAATCGAAGTACAGTTTTCGAGACATTATCGTGTTGGAATTTGAATTTGGCGCAATTTTCTAGTGGAGGTAGGCCTATAATAATAAATAATAATAATAATAAATTATAATAAATGATAATGAATGATACTGAATGTTAATAAATGATAATGAATAATAAACAAAAGTTAGGTTTTGCAGCCAATATCGTATTGGAATTTGAGTTTGGAGGGAATTTTCTAGTGGAGGCAGATCAATAATAATAAATAATAATAATGATAATAAATAATAATAAGTGATAATAAATAATAATAAATCATATTGACTGTTAATAAATGATAATGAATAATAGTAGAGAAAAGTAAGGTTTTGCATGCATTATCCTGTTGGAGCTCAAACCTCCCGCCATTTTTTCTGGAGGTTTAGCTTAGTGGACGTAGCACAATTGGCCTATTATCCCGCCAAAATTCAAAATTCCCGCCATTTTTTCTGGAGGCTTAGCTTAGTGGACGGAGCACAAATGGCCTATTTTCCCGCCAAAATCCACCATCTTCGATGACGTCATGCACTGTTGCCAAGTCTACATGCCGCCATCTTGGATGAGGTCATCACCGCCATCTTGAATAAATTTGGCAACAATGCAGTGTGAGCTGCACTAAGGTTGTCCCTCTTCTTTCGCGCCCCCATCATGCACGTCTTGTGAAGGACTTTCTTCAGGTTGACAACATCAGTCGCCAAGAGTGGCCAACATGTTCTCCGGATATGAACCCTATTAAAGATGTCTGGGATAGATTGAAAAGGACTGTTTATTGACTACATGACCCGCCAAACACTCTGAGGGATGTACACCGAACCGCCATTGAGGAGTGGGACGATCTGGACCAACAGTGCCTTGATGAACTTGTGGACAGTATGCCACGACCAATACAGGCATGCATCATTGTAAGAGGACATGCTACTGGGTATTAGAGGTACCAGTGCGTCCTGCAATCAGGACCACCACTTCTGAAGGTCTCACCGTATTGTGGTAAAACATGCAAAGTGTGGTTTTCATGATGATAAAAAGGGCGGAAATAATGTTTATGTTGATATCTATTCCAATTTTCTGTACAGGTTTCAGAACTCTGGGAACCGATGTGATGCAAAACTTTTATATATATGTATACTAAACGGTTTTTTCTCCCTTTATATTCTGTACAGTGTTATAGAAATAGTAGAAAACGTTAGTTAGATTACATCATGTCAGTACAGTTATTTCACGATATACTGTGTTAAGCTATTGGAACACACAGGTTTTATGTGAAGGAGAAGAGAGAACTGTACAACTCATTGTAATATGCAAGAAGTAGTTACAGTTTTGAGAAAAATAATCTCATTTACAGCACAAAGTATAGGTCTTATGGTATTAGCTGATTCATGGGTCATACATCGTATGTTATGTTACATGTACATGTATAACATTCATTGTCATATTGACATTACTAGTAAATATGTCAGACATCCTCATGTGGCATATCAGTTACACCACAAACTAAAATCTACATTAGAAGCCTATTAACAGGGAGAACAAAATGATTTAAAGGAACATAAATATTTATATATAATACACTAAGCTGATGTTCCAGCAACTTAACATACACAAAATATTCAGATTCCCTATGGACAAACCAACTGGATGAAGGTGTAGAAGATGTGCTCCAGAAAGGACAAATACTTAGAGATTTCATGGAAGTACTCCACAGTTCTGTCAAATCTATAGAATTGATGAACAGTGGCGCTCTAATTCCAGTCAGGATTAACCCTGCTGATTAAGATTATAATATTAATAAATGTAAGTGTGAAGGCCTACAGATGTTAAACTATTTCATAACTAATTCATGATGTCATAACATCCGTAAACTAGATAAATTCTTGAGAAAATGTGGTGTTATAATTTCAGGTAAAATGACGTAACTAAGTTGAACTAGTAAAATAAGATTAGGAGTTTGTGGAAGTTACAGTAGTTCCTTAATGACTGTGAACCAAATAAAAGATTGGGAAAAAGTGGGAGATATAATTCCGGATAAAAACAGTACAGATAAATTAAGATCATAATCTTAGTAAGAGTTAATACCTATAGATATAACACTATTATAAAATTTAGACATGTTGAAGATCTAATACCAATTAAGTGTTCAAGGGAGGTGGGATTTTAGTTACAGCTGAATGAATCCATTTAAGTTAAGGTAACAATGGTACTGAATGTACAGGTGTACTGCATTATTATTTTTATATACACTTACAAATGTACTGCCCCCCACCCCATATGTATGTATATATATATATATATATATATATATATATATATATATACATTTTATTGTGGCTGGGTGGATGTGTGGGTGGGTGGGTGGGTGTTGGTGTGTGTATAGGTGTGTCACATAGACATACAGACATACACATACATTTGTACAGACACATACAGAACATATACACTGCCTTAAAGATCAAGTAATACTGAATCTTCTATACCCCCTAACATTTTACTCACACTTAGATCTGTGTGATATTTAGACAGTATATTACAGTACATTATTCCTGAGAAGTATTTTGTATAATGGGATACCATGACAATGTAGTGCAAAAGAATCTATGTCATGAATAGTATACTACAAAATTAGTGTATCATTGGTAAAGACTAGCAATATTTTTAATGTTATTCATACTGGATTTTTTTTGCTTCCTGAAACAACAGTGGGTAACTACAACTTAATACATTAGTACCACTAGACTTATTACTGTATCATGGTATCATTAATGGTGACATCACACTGGTACCGTGTGGAGAGACCTGTACTATAATTATATGAAGTTCATAATAGTCCCATCTGACTATAGCACTTTAGTCTCACACTGAACTGCTACTTACTTATGGTCCATATTGAACTAGAGTCCCTCTGATTTCAGCTGTTTAGGATTAACATGGACAATAAAGATATTTTACCATTTTTATCACGTATATCACCAATTCCCATTCCCCTTTCCACTTCTGCTTCTATTACCAGGCCCCCACACCCTGTGAAGGAGGGTACATGGTATGGTGTAGTGTGAGTTATACTGAGTACACTGTAGCTCAAATATTATCATTATTATTTTTCCTTCCTGTCTCATACGTTATGCCTGATTAAAAATGGAAAGTGTGACAGACCTTGATCAAGTGTGACTTCCTTTTAACTGTACGGTATATGTTACATTGCATTTAGGAACTTTCAGGTAATTGAACATGTATCAATAATTATAGATTTTTCTAGTTGTATATATACATTTGGATGTAGCTGTATTGCGTTGATGTACTGGTGGATATTGTGTGGTATGACTCCTGTAGATGATAGTATAATTAGTATGATGTCAACTTCATCCTGATGCCACATGTCTTTGACTTCCTCAGCCAGTTGGATGTATTTTTCAATTTTTTCTCCTGTTTTTTTCTGTATATTTGTTGTATTGGGTATGGATATTTCGATTAGTTGTGTTATTTTCCTCTTTTTATTGGTGAGTATGATGTCAGGTTTGTTATGTGATGTTGTTTTATCTGTTACAATGGTTCTGTTCCAGTATAATTTGTATTCATCATTCTCCAGTACATTTTGTGGTGTATACTTGTATGTGGGAACGTGTTGTTTTATTAGTTTATGTTGTGTGGCAAGTTGCTGATGTATTAATTTTGCTACATTGTCATGTCTTCTGGGGTATTCTGTATTTGCTAGTATTGTACATCCGCTTGTGATGTGATCTACAGTTTCTATTTGATGTTTGCAAAGTCTGCATTTATCTGTTGTGGTATTGGGATCTTTAACAATATGCTTGCTGTAATATCTGGTGTTTATTGTTTGGTCCTGTATTGCAATCATGAATCCTTCCGTCTCACTGTATATATTGCCTTTTCTTAGCCATGTGTTGGATGCGTCTTGATTGATGTGTGGCTGTGTTAGATGATACGGGTGCTTGCCATGTAGTGTTTTCTATTTCCAATTTACTTTCTTTGTTTGTGTTGATATTATGTGATCTAAAGGGTTGTACAAATGGTTATGAAATTGCGATGGTGTAGCCGATGTATTTATATGAGTTATTGCTTTGTGTATTTTGCTAGTTTCTGCTCGTTCTATAAAGAATTTTCTTAAATTGTCTGCCTGTCCATAATGTAGGTTTTTTATGTCGATAAAACCCCTTCCTCCTTCCTTTCTGCTTAATGTGAATCTTTCTGTTGCTGAATGTATGTTATTTATTCTATATTTGTGGCATTGTGATTGTGTAAATGTATTGAATGCTTCTAGGTCTGTGTTACTCCATTTCACTAATCCAAATGAGTAGGCCAATATTGGTATAGCATAGGTATTTATAGCTTTTGTCTTGTTTCTTGCTGTCAATTCTGTTTTCAGTATTTTTGTTAGTCTTTGTCTATATTTTTCTTTTAGTTCTTCTTTAGTATTTGTATTATCTATTCCTATTTTTTGTCTGTACCCTAGATATTTATAGGCATCTGTTTTTTCCATTGCTTCTATGCAGTCGCTGTGGTTATCCAATATGTAATCTTCTTGTTTAGCGTGTTTTCCCTTGACTATTCTATTTTTCTTACATTTGTCTGTTCCAGAAGCCATATTTATATCATTGCTGAATACTTCTGTTATCTTTAGTAATTGATTGAGTCGCTGATTTGTTGCTGCCAGTAGTTTTAGATTATCCATGTATAGCAAATGTGTGATTTTGTGTTGGTATGTTCCAGTAATATTGTATCCACAATTTGCATTATTTTGCATGTTGGATAGTGGGTTCAGAGCAAGGCAGAACCAGAAAGGACTTAATGAGTCTCCTTGGTATATTCCAAGCTTAATCTGTATTGGCTGTGATGTGATATTATTTGAATTTGTTGGTATATTACGTGTGGTTTTCCAATTTTTCATTACTATGTTTAGAATTGTATCAATTTAGGATCTACTTTGTATATTTCCATTATTTGTAGTAACCATGAGTGAGGGGACACTATCAAAAGCTTTTCGATAATCAATGTATGCGTAGTGTAGTGACCTTTGTTTAGTTTTAGCTTGATATGTCACCTCTGCATCTATTGTCAGTTGCTCTTTACATCCTCGTGCTCCTTTGCAATAGCCTTTTTGTTCTTCATTTATAATTTTGTTTTGTGTTGTATGTGTCATTAATTTCTGTGTAATGACTGAAGTTAATATTTTGTATATTGTTGGTAGGCATGTTATGGGGTGATAGTTTGATGGGTTTGCTGTGTCTGCTTAATCTTTAGGTTTCAGATAAGTTATTCCATGTTTAAGTGTATCAGGGAATGTGTATGGGTCTGCAGTGTAACTGTTAAATAATTTAGTTAGATGTGAATTTGTTGAGGTGAACTTCTTGTGCCGGAAGTTTGCTATTTTATCTTTTCCAGGGGCTTTCCAATTGGGAGTAGAATTAATTGCTCGGGTGACTTCATTTTGCAAAATTATCACTTCAGGCATTTGTGGTATCTTCTTCTATGTGTCTGTTTCTGCTTGTATCCACCGTGCATGCCTGTTATGTTGTACCGGGCTTGACCATATGTTGCTCCAGGAGTGTTCCATGTCTGTTATGTTTGGTGGGTTGTCTATTTTAATGTGTGTGTTATCTATTGTCTGACAAAATTTCTTTTGGTTTGTGATGAATGTTTGGTTTTGTTTCCTTCTGTTTTCACTTTTTTTTGTATCTTCTAAGTCGTTTGGCCAATGCTTGTAATTTCTGCTTCTTTGCATCTAATTGCTCTACCGGTTTTTGTTGTGAGATTTTACCTAACCTTTTTCGTTTTCTGTCTGATATTTCATTTCTTATAAATTGAGTTAGCTGTCCAATATCTTTTCTCAGTTTTTCTATTCTGATCTGTTGCCTGTGTTGCCATGCTGGTTTTTTGGGTTTCTTCTGTGTGTTGGTTTGTTCTGATCTCTGCCTAGTGTGTATATTTAGTGTAGTGAGTGCTCCTATATAAACCAGTAGTTGTAACTCTTCCATAGTTGTATTTTCATCTATTTTGTTGTGTATGATTGTGTTGATAGTTGTTATTGTGGTCTCGACTTGTGGGTTACTTGGTGGCCTATGCAAGAATGGTCTAAAGCCTGTATTTGTGTCTTTGTATTCCGTATATGTTAGCTGAAATTTTTCTTCTATACCTAACATGTGTGTCACTTCATGTTCTATTTGTGCTTGTTCTGGTGGCTGTCTTAAGATTTCTTTTTCCTCTGGTTGTTTAATTGATGCGTGGTGTTCTTTGTTTGTTTGCTCTGGGATGTTTGAGTCCATTACTGTATTGTCTTCTTCTTCTGATTGCACATTATTTTGTTCCAGTATTTGTTCTACTTGTTGTTTGATGTTTTCTAATTCTGACTGGGGTATCCTGTTATTTTTTATTATTACATGGATCTGATCAGCTAGTCGTTGTTCTGTTAAAAATTTTAATTCTGGGTATCTGGTAATAAATTTTGCGTATACTTGTGATCTGTATCCAGTTGTGTTGGTTCCTACATTTGTTGCTTGGTAAGAACAGAACATGAGGTGTCGGTTTACTTCATCTGACCATATCATCCTCTGGCTTTGTTTTCCTTCTAGAGTGGTTACAGGAAGCATATCCTGCAAAACACCTCTATTTGCATTTAAATCATTTTCCGTGTGGCTAGCAGTGTCGTTACCATTGTGGACGGGCATAGGGTTCAAGCGTCATCCCCGACCATGACAGCGCTTGTCCCAGGCTGCATTAGTTCTGTCCTGAACCAACTAATCACACTAAAAGGAGGGGTTAGCCCTATCAGTGGTTTGTTCTTTTCGTCGCCTTTTACGACTGACAGAACATACCGGAGGCCTATTCTTTTGCCGGGCCTCCACGGGATTTATTATTATTATTAGTTAAAAGAGTTGGATTCTTTCAAATGTAATTATATTATTACCTGTTTCAAAGATTATCCAGTTTTAGATCATCAGGAGCTATGAATCACGTAATACTGGCCTGATATTAAAATTATAGTCTTACTTTACCTGTACTGTTTTTACATTATAATATAGTAGTCATCGTAGGTTCATAATTTTATTTTTCACTATGGTCTCAATTGTACTATGTTTTTTCCCTGGAATTATAACTTCACCTTGTCTCAAGAATTTACCTAGTTTACCTAGTGAATTAGTGATATAATACATAAACATATAGAGCCTTTGCTCTTATGTTTGTTAATAGTATAATCATAATTACCTGGGTTCATCGTAACTGTAATTAGATCATTAGAATTGCTGCTCTTCAGTGCCATAGATTTGACAGAATTATGTAGTACTTGCAAGAATGTAATCATATTTTCTGGAGCATCTCATCTCCACCTTGCTCCAGTTGGTTTGTCTATATAGAACTTGGATTTTTATGTATGTACAATTACTGGAGTATCAACCTAGTGTATTGTGTTTAAATATTTATGTTGCCTTAAATCATACTGTTCGCCCTGTTTATAAGCTGCTAATGAAAATTTTAGTTTTTAGTATGACTGATATGTCACATGAGTGTATCTGATATTTTCTAGTGATGTCAATGTGTCAGTGAACGTTACATCTGAACATATCATGTGACACAAGATGTATAGCCTATGAATCAGATAGTACTGTAACACCTATAAGTATGAGCTCTAAATGAGACTATTTTCCTCAACACTGTAAATACTACTTCCATGTCACATTGAGTTGTATATTTTGCCCTTATCCTTCACTTAGTACCAGTATGTTCCAATAGCTATAACACAGTACAATGTGAAACGACTGTATTGACATGCTGTAAGCTGACTAAGATTTTCTGGCATTATTATACCACCATACAAGAGATAAAGTGTAAATGATCGTTTAGTATATATGTCAGGCCTTTTAATGAGGTGTGCCCATCAGTCTGTAAAAAAGAAAATAGTGGTGTAGTACAAATATGTCATATATATATATATATATATATATATATATATATATATATATATATATATATATATATATATGTGTGTGTGTGTGTGTGTGTGTGTGTGTGTGTGTGTGTGTGTGTGCATGTACCAATGTACCAGTATTATTTTATTTTATAGACTGATAGACATACGTCATTAAAGGGCCTGACTTAATCTTTTATAGTCAGGATTTTGTACAATAATTTCTAATATTACCTGTGGTATGACATATGATGTATGTGTTTCAATCCATGACATTTAATAAGATAAAACATCTGAAAATACTGTACGAAATATGCCAATGAACATGGCGCCAGTAGTTTACTTAGTGTTATCAACCATATACATCTACTTTCCTAAACATCTTCAGTTATATGACAACCTCTGAGATTATACTATGAAATTAAATCTTTCTGTTTATGTCGACTATTACACATTACTATTTCCAATTCTGAATTGTTCTGTGCCACATACACTTAGAAGTAAGACGTGTTTCTGTTCTCATGTACAAGTGATGTATTACTATGTAAAATTAAACTAGAAGCTTAAGATAAGTAAATAACTTGGGTTATATGTGAGAGCTTGTAGATGATTGATGTGTAAACCAATGTCACCACGTTAGAACTTGTTACAGGTGCTTGAAAGTGAGCTAACATTGAAATTGCCAATTGCAAAAATAATAAATAGAATACTGCCTACTTTGACCCTGTTTTAATTCTCTAAACATACTGTGCCTGTGGACATTATTATACTTTAATAATTTTTATATTAACTTAGTCTAATTAAGAATTATTGTATCATGAATCCATTGATCTTGTGTGTAGCCAACCAGAAAATTGAAGTAGTCATCATATACCGTATTCCTAATTTCTTCCATTCTTTGGGCTAAATTTGTTGAGTTAGAATCACAATCAATTCGTAACATTTCTGAACAAATTGGATGACTGTCTCTAATTTTGTTGAGTTCTCTTTTGTATTCCTATACGTACATATTCTTGTGAACCAATAATTATATTCACAATTATAATAGTGTTCAAAGAACTGAAGTTCATCTTAAATTAGGGTTTTCAGTTTGTTCTATTTATTTCTCAGTTTCTTTCACCCAGTGTTTTTAAAGAATTACTGACTCTTTCTGAAGCATTATTGACTTTTATATTTAGCATTTGTAAATGTATGTCTTTCATTTCGTTTAAATTTTGTAAATCAGTTATTTCACCTTGATGCGAGCCTTTTCATGTTTCATTATGTTTTTCTAATTTTATACTTTCCATGTTCACAATTTGATGGTAAAACTTCTTCATAAACCCTGTCTTAAGATTTTTCAGTTAAAGCCATTTTTGGATTCAAAACTAACGAACAGAGTCCCCATTCACTGGTATATGGTGTATAATAGGATGACCAGAGCTTGTGACGTGGTCGTGCATGGGTAGAAAAAGGTGGCTGTTTTTAGCAAACTTTCTCTTTGTTGTTGGTTCTCCCAATACATTTTCCTGTAGCTCAGCCCCACCTCTCATGTCGTGAGCTGTTTTTAGCAAACTTTCTCTTTGTTGTTGGTTCTCCCAATACATTTTCCTGTAGCTCAGCCCCACCTCTCATGTCGTGGTGGAGACGAGCTGATGCGCGCAGTCCGGGGAACGCGACGCCGCGCTCGGTCAGAGGCTGTGCAGGCGGTAGGAGGTTAGCGGCACGAGGCCCAGCCCAGCCCAGCTCGCACCCTACAGATGCAGCAGCTCGTGTCGACTCCAGGAGTAGTCGGTGCAGCAGCGGGCAACGCCCTCCACCGGCAGGTAAACGGAGACAGCGTCACTGAGGACGTCGTGACAGCGACCAAACGTCCAATCGGTCGAACCGAATGCCGACGCCCACCTCTGATGCTCTTAAATAGTGCAGGGCGCTGATGAATCCGCCAGTTACGCGGCGGCGAGTGTATTAGAAGGTTCTCGATGAGTTGGCTAACGCAATCGCGCCACACGCGTAATTCTGCTAATGCTGCGTTCTGATGGCTGCCGCGCATGTACACACGTACCGACGCTCGTTGCAAAACTGTGTCACCTGCATAACGCGCTGGCCGGCCTTCGTCTGGTGTTTGCAATGAGGCTGGCTCATCGCGCACTGAATCACATTGAATCACAATTTCCCAAAGATAAAAATACAGGTGACGGTGGTTGATGATCCAATAACTAGTAAGTGTTGCTTATGTTCATTACGGTACTCATGCACTTGCTGAAAAAGATGTTCCATAGCTATACGTCCATCCTGAGCTACTAACATCCGATCCAAAGAGGCGACCAAAGTCGGGTCTAATGTGCTATTCAAAAGAGTGAGATTTTCTATCATGACGAATTGCACCGGTTGGTCGGGTACATAGATCAATGTGCGTGTTATGTTCATGATTGTAGCTACAGTAATCACGGCTGGTAAACGGAAAGTTGGCCTTGAAATGTCACACTGTGTGCCGTTACTTAACAGTCCCTGCCCCTGCAATTCTATTCTTTGCATACTCGCTTGCTTACCCTGCTCATAACGAACGCAAATATCTACTGTGTTTTCCATTACTGAAAATACCCAATGTGGACCCACTTGCTGAAAAAACTGCACCGTGCCTTCTATAATTTCCTTATGGCACTCCGCGACTGGTTCTTGAGAGGGGAATAGAGAATACTCACAAGATTTTGGAACAGTGTGTAACAGTTTCGCGGGGCAGATGGTAACTGGACCTGTTCGACAACGCAGCAAGTCTTGTGCAGTGAGGAATGCATGAGCTTGTCTGTTACGTGCCACTAACAGTATTTCCCGTACGGTTAATTGTACGAATTTCTGTAAAATTTCACTGGATACTTATGCAAGGCGTAACATTCAAATGTACAATCCCTACATGTTAATGGTATTATGATATGAATTCTCAACAGGTTACCCGTCCGCGTACTGGTAACAGTGGCCATTTTGTAGTACAGAGATAAGTATTCGTATGTTAATGTCGTCAGTAGCTCCAGGGATATGGGCAATTCCGATTGAACTTTCCATAATCCTTCCCGAAGTTGTTCCGAAGGTAACAGTACCGGGGTTAGGTGCCCATGCATTGCGTGCAACAAAGCCTCCTGTAGTTCCATGGCTTCTGTGCGTGCTTCCGTAATACTATCACCAAGAAAACGGAGCAGCTTAGCGATTACGAGCTGTGAATCGATGTTATCCAATCGGTACTTTATTATACCCAAGTCGTGATTGGTTGTATCGGCTGTGGCCTTAATGTGGGACATCAAGGTCGCGACGAAAGCTCGCAATTGGTGCGTATTATTAACTACATCTTTCTCCAAACTCTCTAATTGGGTTGTGTGAAGATCTAGCAATCCCTGGTTGCTATTCACATTATCCTGTACCTGCTGTAGCTTTTCATTAATACTTTTAATAGCTTCCAGTCCCAAAAAATCCTCTTTTCCTACGGACGTGCGAGATTAACCCTGCAGTTTGCGCAACTGAGCTTCTAAGCATGCAAAAGGTGATCGTAGTAGCTGATGTTCCCCCTGTGTGTCTTTAAACCTTGTCTGATTAGCCACCATGGAATGAAGTTCATTAAATGTATCCTCTAATTTATAGATTTCGTCTTCAACCGCCCAAATATTACAGTCCACCCTTAAAGTCCATTGATGTCCAGACATAATTACGTCCCCTTGTCGCGAGAACAAAACACCACTTGATATAGGACGTATCTTCAAGGATTCAGCTAAATTGCAACAGTAAAACAGAATAATTATGCTGAGAGATAGTGCACACCTTCCCTCTTCTCTCTTCAGCGCAACCCATGACGCTGGAACTGCTGTTCTTACCAGAACGTCACGCCTCCTGAGAAACAAAAGAAAAACAACTCACATTAGCTCTTCCTTTTTACGTGTGGCCTCCAAGAGCATAATAGCATGTCTGATCGCTTCCACAATTAACTTGGTTCTTTTGTTTATCTCCTCCTTTCTTATTCTTTTTCTTAGATTCATCTTTCTCTCCACTAGAAGTTATTGCAGACAATGAAGGAAGTTCCTCAAAATTCCCCTTGATAGGCCTAATTCGGCTCACATGCACAATAGTAGGGCGAGTTGGAAGCTATAATTTGACATTCACCGGCGATGTCATCTCGATCACCTGGAAAGGACCTTGATAACGGCATACAAATTTTTTCGTTTTGCCTTTTGGCACATACGGATTAGTCATCATCACCCATTGTAAACTTTGTCCTGTCTCTCTAACGCTTTAGTGTTAATTTTTTCACCTGCCACCAGATTGTTTTCAACTTTGTGGATAAATCCGTAACAGCCGAAATATCGGTTCCTGGTGGGGTCTTGAGCAATTGAAACAGAGATGGCATCTTCTGACCGAACAGTACTTCATACGGAGACAGTCCTGTACTTTCATGCACTTTTGAGTTATACGTCGCGGTTACAAACGCCAATAGGGAATCCAATTGCTGTGTTGCAAATTTACATAATAACATCTTAGCTATTGTACGATGAACTCACTCGGTCCGACCATTAGCCTGCAGGGGTATCGCGCTCGTTCTCAATTTCTTTACATGCAACAACTTGCATAACTGTTTCATCAAATCGGGCATAAAGTTTGACCCTTGATCGGTAATTATAGTTTCAGGTGTTGCTAATTTCAATATCCATTGATGTACCATGGCGTGAGCCACATTTCGGCTCGCTGGTCATAGACACATAGCGCGAAAAATGATCTATTATTGTTAAAACATAGCGATTACCCGCTGGTGTTTCCACAAACTGTTCTGAGACGTCTACGCCAAGTAATTGGAGAGGTCTATCCGCTTCCGGTAGTCGTTGCAACACAATTTTCTGATGACTCAATTCCGCCCGTTGAGCACACGGAATGCAATTCTTTACACACTCATCGACATCTTGCCTGCGGGTTGACCACCAATAACTCTGTGCTACCCTCCTTTCCGTTGCTCTCCGACCCGAATGACCAGAAAACGTTGAATCATGTGCTTGCCTTAAAATTTCGCTTTGCAATATTTCTCGTATGACTGCGTGGACCGTTCCTAGTTTTACGGTACAATATCCCGTCTTCCACGACGAACTGTCACTGCGAGGTAAATCATTGACAATCTGTGTCGGCGGTTTGTGTCTCCACCCATTCGTTCTCATTTATTCCTGTGCATTCCATGGCGCATACTTTACCACTCAGACCATCCGCGTTTCCGTGCGATTTACCCGGTCGATGAATTACTTCAAAATCGTACTCACTAAGACGCAAAGCCCACTTAGTTAATCTAATCGTTGGGTCTTTAAGCCCTAACAACCACGTAAGTGCTGCTTGTGGTGTCACCGCCAGACACCACACTTGCTAGGTGGTAGCTTAAATCGGCCGCGGTCCATTAGTACATGTCGGACCCGCGTGTCGCCACTGTCAGGATCGCAAACTGAGCGCCACCACACGGCAGGTCTCGAGAGACGTACTAGCACTCGCCCCAGTTGTACGACGACGTTGCTAGCGACTACACTGACGAAGCCTTTTCTCTCATTTGCCGAGAGACAGTTAGAATAGCCTTCAGCTAAGTCCATGGCTACGAACTAGCAAGGCGCCATTAGCCATTTGTAACATTGCATGTATCTCAAGATAGTCTCACTTGTATCCTCAAGAATGCTGTATACCAAAGGACGATATAAAAGTTAAGTGTTCTAGTAGCTACGTTTTGATTTCTATCTCACCGTTTATGGCCGTCCCATCGCTCTCACCCCCACCCTTAAGTACCTTGGCGTCACCCTCGACCGTCGCCTCTCCTGGACTCCCCATCTCCAGACAATTCAAGCCAAGGCACGTTCCCGACTCCGTCTCCTCAAGCTCCTATCCGGCCGCACGTGGGGTCTGGACCCCTCCACCATCCTCCACACCTATAAGTCCCTCATCCGCCCTATCCTCTGTTACGCCCATCCAGCCTGGATCTCCGCCCCCCCTTCCTTTTATAAATCCCTCCAAATCCTCGAACGCCATGCTCTCCGCCTTGCCTATCGCATCCGTCTCCCCTCCCCCACGCGGATCCTGTATGATCTTATCCCCTTCCCCCACCTCCTCCTCTTCCTCGAAAGGATACGAATCCTATACACCTCCCGTAAACTCGATCCTCCTCACCCACTCGTCTCCCCGATCATCTCCCACCCCCGCCCGCTGCCGCGCCTGTACTCCCATGTCCCACCCGGTCTCCATCTCTCCACCCTCCTTACCCTCTCCCAAGGTGGCTTCCGCCAGCTCCCCCTCCCTGATGATGCCCTCCTCCCCTCCATCTACCCCTCCTACCAACTTTGATCCTCCCGCCCTCCTCCTGTGCTTGCTCCTCAGGGCACCCTCCCTCCCTTCTCTCCCTTTTTCCCTCCCTCCTCCTTTTCTCTCCCCTCCTCCCCCGGGCCTCCCCTCCCCTGTCCCTCTCCTTCCTGCCCCCGTCCCCTCCGCCATTGGCATCCTTTTCTCCCCTCTCCCCCACCTCACCCCTGTTCCCCTCTTGGCAGGTCCCCGGACTCGCACACGCTACGTGGACTTTCGCGCGCCGGAGATCACCGCCATCAGTGTCTCGTGTGTGCCGTCGTGTTTAGTGTTCAGTGTTCACCGTCACACTCCATTGTTCACCAGTGCCATCGTCTTCTTCGGTGTTTGTGCGTCGTCTCAACAGTTTGCAGTGTGGTTTTTATCGTCGAGTGTGAACGGCTCCATGTTTGTCTCTCTGTGTCTCCTGTTTTATCGCCCACCATTTTGCAACTTTTATGTTTTTCTCATGTTTTTGCTGCTTATGTCTTCTTTGGCTGAAGAGCAGCGTAGTGTGCTGCTGCCAGCCTGCCTATTGTATAGGCTTTAAAATGACAATAAAGTAAAAAAAAAAAGTAGCTACGTTCTTTTCTTTATCACATTCATTACGAATCCTGTTCCAGACTTCGCGCCAGTCGGCGTGTGTGTACGTGTGCCTTTCGGCTACCCGTCACTATGGACTGGCTGCCTTGTCAGTCCACTACACTGCTTGGTCAGTAATCACCTTGAAACGTCGTCCATACAAATAACATCGGAAATAGCTTATTCCGAAAATTAATGCCAATAACTCCTCCTCGGTTGTTGAGTAATTTTTTTCTGCAATGTTTAGCTGTCTGTAAGCATATGCTATCGGGTGTTCCTGCCCATCTATTTCCTGAGATAATACAACATCCAAAGCAAAATTGCTAGAGTCACAAGATAATATAAACTGTTTACTAAAATCTGGAAAAGCCAAAACCGGACTAGATGTTAACGAAGTTTTTAACTTTCGAAAAGCCTCTTTGCATTCTGCTGACCAGTGAAATTTTACTCCCTTCTTCAAAAACTGTGTGAGGGGCCTTGCAATTTCCGCAAATTTTGGAATATACCTCCTGCAAAAATTGGCGAGACCCAAATAAGACTGCAACCCTTTTACTTTTTTAGGTGTCGGCAAATTCATTACCGCTTCTATAAGTTTTGGATCCGTGCGGACACCCTCCTGTCCTCTAATATGACCTAAATAACGGACTTCTTGCAACCAAAAATGACATTTTCCCATATGAAGAGTTAACTGCGCAACTTTCAGACGATCGAAAACTTCGCGCAAACGGTGCACATGTTTTCAGAAGTTTGGAAGGTAGGAGACGAGGTACTGTCGGAAGTAAAGCTGTGAGGACGGGGCGTGAGTCGTGCTTGGGTAGCTCAGTTGGTAGAGCACTTGCCCGCGAAAGGCAAAGGTCCCGAGTTCGAGTCTCGGCCTGGCACACAGTTTTAATTTGCCAGGAAGTTTCGGTGCACATGTTCTTGTACGTCCTTTGAAAAAACAATTATGTCGTCCAAATACACTATACACTGATTAGGTTTCAGCCCTAGTAACACGCTATCTAGTAACGGTTGGAAGGTTTCTGGAGCATTTTTGAGTGCGAAAGGCGTTCGCCGATACTGAAAATTACCTGTAGGTGTGGAAAAAGCTGTCTGCAGTCGGTCTTCGGGGGCGACCTCCAACTGGTGGTACCCGTTTCGAAGATCCAAGGTCGTGAAGTACCGACACTGATCCAAATTATCCAGAGTTTCGGTGATATTAGGCATTGGGTATGCATCCGATACAGTTTTTTGATTCAGGAAACGATAATCACAACAAAAACGATATGCCTTGCCCCCATCAGGTGATTTTTTACCCACTATTACTACAGGAGCGGACCAGGGACTACTACTGGTTTCTATTATCCCATCCCTAAGCTGTTGATTAATAAATTCTTCCATGACAGGCTGTAAACTTTTTGGAACACGATATGGACGTTTATACACCGGTGCTTAATTCCCAGTGGGGATGTAATGCTGAACTAACGGTGTGGCGGGCAGTGGACTATGAGAATTAAATAACTCTTAATATTCCGTCAAAAGGTTCTCCATGACTTCTGTGTCTTGCCCTTCTAAATGTACTACTTTACCCCTCAGTGCAGACCAGCTGACAGACTCTCCTGGCATTGTGTAATCTGCTGGGAAATCCTTATCCAGTTCATCTTCCCCTATTATCTCCAGATTCGCTATTACGGTACCCCGTGCTAACTGCACCTCTTCAAGGCCAAAATGATCAATACTGACAGGCACAATCTTTTTTCCTTCTATCTCCCGAACGTAGGACACGCTACGGCGCGTAAAACACTTCGTTTTATACAGCGGCTGATTCTCAGACGAAGGTTCAACGACACACAACGAATTTACCGGCACGTTAGCTCCAACATCTGCCCAGATTATTTTCCTGTACCCTTCGGTATAGTATCCCGCGAGTTAACCCTAAGGAACCTTGTACACAGTTTAGGTGGCCCACCCGACGTCTGACCGGTTCCTTGCGACAGTAATGGTTTTTCGGCCGCAGAACCTAGGCGAAATTGTATTCCGTCCAGTTCTACTGTACGCCGTTCCAGGTTAACGTTTGCGTGATGCGCAACCAGGAAATCAAATCCGAGTATGACATCATAGCTGCTGCCAACAACTGGAAGAACTTCTACCTTCACCTGGAAGTTCCTCATTTCCACTCGGAAGTTCAACACCGCTGATCCAAGTGACATCGCCTGTCCCCCGCCCACGCCACTTAACGCCCAGCGTGGTGGTTTTAATTCTACTCTACCGAGCACATTTCTGCTCGCCACGGATACCTGAAACCCGGTATCCGATAATAATTTGCACGGTCAGCCCCTCACCAAACCGGTCAGAAAAAAGTCTGCCACTGATTCTGCACTAGTATTAATCCTTACCGGGGGTGTTGCACAGTGGACACACCACCCCTTGCCCCGTTTAACTGAGGGGGGTGAGGCCCACCTTACGGTTTCCTATCATGTTTCTGCCAGAATCCATTGCAATTACGCTCCCGATGACCCCAAGGTCTGCATTTCCTGCACTGCACTTCCTTGCAATCGCGTCTAATGTGTCCCATCCGACCACATCTGAAACATTTTATTTCTGCATTAAATACTGCTTTCCTGTCCCGCGTCTCTGTTACTGCTTCGTCCGCAGCTCGTGGTCGTGCGGTAGCGTTCTCGTTTCCCGCGCCCGGGTTCCCGGGTTCGATTCCCGGCGGGGTCAGGGATTTTCTCTACCTCGTGATGACTGGGTGTTGTGTGATGTCCTTAGGTTAGTTAGGTTTAAGTAGTTCTAGGGGACTGATGACCATACGTGTTAAGTCCCATTGTGCTCAGAGCCATTTGAAGCATTTTGTTACTGCTTTAACTTCCTCTAACGCCACAGCGATTCCGACTGCTTCATTGAGAGTCTTAGGGAATTCCATCATAATCTCGCGGAAGGTTTCTGGCTGTATTCCTCGCAAAAATGTGTCTAGTGCACTCTGCTCAGCTTCCTGCAGAATGGCTTCATTAACCCTAACGGAATCCGTTAGCTCATAGGTATTAACATTAATTTTTCGAATTCGATCTACAAAAGCTTATATTGATTCCCCATTCCTTTGATACATTCTATTCAATTGTTCCCGATAATATCTAGACGTATTTTTCGTGCGATATCTTTCCAGCATCCCTTTTTTGAGTACTTCAAATGTCCAAGCATCCCTTAATTCTTCACGGCATGTAACTTACGCTCTGGCATCCCCAGTTACTTTCAACTTAGCCACATGCAAAAGTGGTGTTTCTACAACCCAATTTCCCAATTTAGTGGCCGTGCTAAGGCTCTCAAAAAAAAAAAAAAAAAAACCACACATAACATCCTCCCCAGCTTTTCCTGAGAAAGGGGTGACCAAAGACGCAGCGTTAGTGTCAAGAATTATTGCATTAACAGGAAATCATTCCATGCTCGCTTCTTTAGACCGAGAAAGCTCTATCTCTAATTCCGACACTCGCTCTCAAGTAGCTGCTGAATAGCCACCTCGGCTGACACAGACTGCTCCATCACTACCAGCTATCGAATCAAGACCACAGTAAGTTCAGAAAGAAGAACAGGAAGGGAAGACAGACTATGCTAAAGGTTCAGACAAACCATCAAACGAAAAATTGGCACTTACTTGTCATGTTGCAGGAGTTACTGATCCGTTGTTGCCCTTCTCAGGTGCCACATATCCTCGTCAATTACCAGCGACAATTTCCTCCAAATCCAGGGAGAAGACCACTACTGTCACCAATTGTAACAGGAGTGTGTGATGCGAAGGTTGCCCGACTGACACCACTAATAATAGGATGATGTGGTCGGGGTTGTAGGGCGTCCATGGTGTAGAAGAAGGTGGCTGTTTTTAGTAATATTTCTCTTTATTGTTGGTTCTCCCAATACGTTTTCCAGTAGATCAGTCCCACCGCTCGTGCCATGGTGGAGACGAGCTGATGCACACAGCCCAAGGAACACGATGCCACGCTCGGTCAGGCGGTAGGAGGTTAGCGGCACGAGGCCCGGCCCAGCTCGCACCCTGAGAGGTGGCATGAGCCCCCTCTCATATTTCTATCGTACGATTCTCCTCTCTAATTGCATGCGGTGGAAAGTTGCTATTCCTTCACACGCGGACTTCCCACATAGCGTCTCTCGTCACCCAGATGGTCCGGTGACAGGCTGGCTCCTCTGACTTTGAAAGGGTAAGCCGACGGGTGTGGGAGAGTCGAGTGAATGCTTTCCAGACGCCGACATTGTCAAGAGGCACGCCCGCAGTGGCCTGAAGTAGCGGCTGGGCTAGAGGTTCCGTTACTTCGCAGAAACTTAGCGAAAACACTTTCTGGCGGGCTACCAGCGACGCGTGGGAATGACTTGTGTACCTAGGCAGTTGTGGCGGGCAAATTCCCGCGCTTTCTGCAAAATCGTAACTGTGATTGGCTTACTCAGGGCATAGCTCCGTGACGTAGCAAATTCGGCGCAGAAATTGGCGCCAAGAATCTCCATTGGTGGAATGGTAGTGTTCCGGCAATGGAGTGGAATTTTCCGCCGGTTTTCGAGTTGCTGATTGGAACGGTTAACCACGGCCACTGTCGTGGGGGCGGGAATGTTCTGTGTTCGGTTTTGTACTGGTGCTCTTGGGAGTAGTCGGCTCTCTCCTTTCGGTCGAGGACGTCGAAGCAACCAGCCATCGCCTCCTGTACGCCAGATCGTGTTCTGGCAGTTAAGAAGACAGTTTGGTAATGTATGTCCGCAGCACCGGCAGATAGGGATTTTCCTAGGTGATAATCAGAGCCCAGCAGAGCGCGCCTGTTCGTCTTTTTCTAACTTTGTTCTGTCTTGAGTAGCAGCAATTAATGTTAGGTTAGCTGTGTGTCTCTCATAAGATTTGAGTGGCAAGGAATTGGCTCCACATACCACTTCGTCTTAAACCTCACAATCTAGTTCAGGGACAACTTCACCTTTACAGTGTTTGTATGAGTATCCAATTTGATTTATTGTAAATGTTTCATGTGTTTTTGTTTATTATTTTGTGTTTAGTCTTAATAAATCATATTGTTATTTTGGACAGAACTTTCATTCTGTTAATCGGTAGTGCAACCCTATCATTTCTCTCTACGTTAATGAAACCTTCGTTTATTTAACTTATTTATCAAATTAAATTATTGCAGGTGCCAAACTCTTTTCTACTCCGCTTGCAGGGTTGATTACAGTCAGTTCGCGTATATTTTTTATCCATGTGCAACAGCAAAAGTCGGAGTTAGAATGGGGGGGGGGGGGGCTTAGAGCATCATTTACATATGTTGGTTCTAGAAGAATTTAGTGTTAAATACACTGCTAGCCCCGGCACCTCGCATAAAATGGCGACCCTTAGCCTCGGATCTTTCCTGTGAATCGCTGATAAGCAAGTATTATTAGTAGTAGGGACATTCAGAATTTTTTTTGCTTAATTTTTTTTATTGATTAATACCCAAGTTTTTTTTCTGGTAGTTCCGCGTTTAGTTTTAAGAAGCGGCGCATGATTACAGTTTTTGTTTTCAGTGTATATATTCTTTTGTTCATTGTTTTTGTGTTCCTTTGATGGTGTGTCCGTATCACATCACATTTTGTCGGGTTTGTGTGCGGTTTCTGTACCACAACAAATCGTGCGTATAATTACAGCGTTGGAGAGGCGTTGTTGAAATTTTATGTCTATGTGTAAAAAAATATATGGAGTAGGTTAATTTTATTGTGCATTTTAGATAAATTTGTTTTTCATGAATGATAACGAGAAGTAAGGCACGACTATTATCGAGCGAAGCTGAAACAAAAGAGGATAGCATAATGGATAAGGGGCAGTTTACTGACGGGAATAGGTTCAGAGATGAGATGGGCACATTTTTAGCAGGACAGGACGCCAGGGTCATTGATGAGGAAGGTGATTTGGACGCGATCTCAGAGCAGCGTTGCGGCCGTGAGTATGATGGTGAAATAGAGGATGAAACAGATACAGGCACACAGGTCGAGACGGTAGCAGAAGTTTATAATCAAACGAACGAGAGCAGACAGGGGCTAGCTCGGCCACGTCAGAGCTCTAGCGCCCAGGTGTCCAGAGTTACATCTCCCACGTTTGAAGAGGATCAAAAAGATGACGTAAACCCAATACTGAGCTTCCTACGATCAATGAAGGAAGAAGATGAGAAACAACGTAAGAAGGAGAAGGAAGAAGCTGAGAAACAACGTAAGAAGGAGAAAGAAGAAGCTGACGAACAGCGTAAGAAGGACACGGAGTCGATAATTTCGCATATAGGGGAAATTCGTGGGGAATTATTAACAATAAAGAAAGAATGTGGAGAAGCAAAACAAATGTCAATGGTAGCACAAAAAGTAGCAGGCCTAGCCAAAACTGCAGCAACAGGGGCAATGAAAATCGCAAGAGTAACTTCTCAACTCGCAGGGCGCTTGCGACGTGCGACACAAGTCCACGCCAAATCCCTAGCGGCCTTAAAGACTCAAGGTAATATTGCGGTTACGAACATCACGAAACGAATGAAAGAAGTAGAGAGTCGGATAGCAAAACTAGAGCGAACGGGCACACGAGCACTGCGCGTTCGGATACCAATGATGGAGTACACAGGATTATGTCTCCGAGGAAAAGCCCGCCGTGCTCTAGCCCAGTGACAGCGCGCGGAACGAACAATGCACACGCAGAAACAGCGAGTAATAGCTCCAATAATTGCAGCCCACTTAGAAGAGTGAATGCTGAATGCCACTTCCACTGTGATACAGACGTAGCACATCACAGTTATCAGCAAGATAGATCAGGACACTCAGCAGACGTGCAAGTATCGGAAACGAGTGACAACACCAGTGCGAGCATCGGACAGAATTTTGATCACAATCACTTCCTGTCGATGCTAAAACTCCAGAAATTCAAAGATAATGGGGGGTCGATGCATCCGAAGAGCTGGGTGATGCAATTTAAAAATTCATTACCGTCGTCATGGCCAACCCAGGCCAAATTAGAATTCATGTGTGGACACATCGAAGGCCAAGCCGCGGAAAAGATGCGGGGCGTTGCAGCGACGTGTCGGACTTATCAGGAATTTGTTGGTGCATTCCTGCGGACCTACTGGTCAAAGGAAACGCAAGATAGTATTAAAGAGGAAATAATATTTTGTCCTGAATTGGAAGTGTCCGGGCATAGGAGCGCAACCAAATTTTTTGATGATTTACTCAAGAAAAATCAGTTTTTAGATAGTCCATATAGCAACGGAGAAATCATTAAATTTTGCTTTTCCAAATTGCCAGTTAGGTATCAACAGACACTTCTCGGGAAGTGTGGATCTGACATAGATGCATTCAAGAGTCTACTGCGCGAACTCGAAGTAGTCTTCGATAAACAAGACGCAAAGGACAGGAAGAAGGCGCAAAATAACAAATACCACGGGCCAGCAAGGGAAGACGACAACAGATCGCATAATCGCACTGGTCAGTTAGGAAACCAGGGTTACGGAAATCAAGGTTACGCTATTCAAGGTTATGGAAACCAGAGACACGGAAACCAGAACGTCAGGGAACAGGGTCAATCTAGACAAGCAATCTGGGACAGGAGGAATGACGAACGGCAAAGCGACCGTAATTGTAGAGAGCGAAATCAAGGACAACAGGAGAACCAGGAGATTGAAATTAGACCTCCAAATCCTAATGCACGTCAGAGGAGTGGGAGTCTAAGAAGGGATTGACGCTAGTCCATAGGACTCCACCACTTCTCTCACACAAAGAAGTTCGTGGAATAATAGTAGTTTAAGTGGTGTACATAGTAGAATAGGCAAATATATGAACCTTTCTTCGGGGAACAATAATCGTTGCATTAATAGATTAAGATTGTTAAAGTATTAACACGCTGCGTTTTCTCGCATAAGAATTTACTGCTGTTAACTTTTTTTTGTCTATGTTCGGGATCTCCTCTGTCGTTGCGATAAGAGGCACTACCTTTCCATGAGCAATGTTTTTGTCCCTTCCTATCTGGTGTCCATGTTAAGGGATAAAGATGAGTGACGAGACGTCGCACAAACGGGCGCATACAAGAACGTGCTCTTAGAAGCGTTCTGAGAAGTCGAGATACGCTCCATAGCGGCCACAACCAGTTCGTGAGACGTTCATACCTATGCTTGCAGGCACGCGTCAGTGCACTGCAAGATTGTGGTATATTGCGTGATTTCGAGGATGAACATGTGCAGTATAGTTTTTACAGTGATGCGCCAGCATCGTTGTCTTGCAAGTCGGGGTGGACCTGTGAGTGTTTGACTCCAATGGTGCCCTAGGGCCTAGACGGTAGAAATGCGGGCATAAAGCCTACCATGACAATGTGCTGGTTGGGGATTTAGCGTGCTGCTTGTGACTGTCACAGATGAATAACCAAGGAAGTATACTTGGAAATTCGTGACATACTGTGTAGCTGATGTGTGGTGGGCGACGGAATCCTCAACAGGAACCAGTCCTGGCTTGGTCATATTACATTGCCTCTGGAAAGGTGTGCTTTGATCGCGAATACTGCATAACATAGAAAAAGAAGTTGCAACTATAAATTTATTGTCTTTTATAGCCATGGCTAACCCAGTCTCTGGAGTTTCAGTGAGGCGTAGTGAGAACTCGGAGGCCATGTCGTACGGCGGGCACATCACTGTCGTCAATAGCGGCGAGCAGCGAGACATCTCAGCGTAACAGGAATTATGTAAGAGTGTCGTAAAAAAAAAAAAAAAAAAAAAAAGGTACGATATACTAGGATAAGTTAAAGTGTAGGATTTAACAATAACTACACTCCTGGAAATTGAAATAAGAACACCGTGAATTCATTGTCCCAGCAAGGGGAAACTTTATTGACACATTCCTTGGGTCAGATACATCACATGATCACACTGACAAAACCACAGGCACATAGACACAGGCAACAGAGCATGCACAATGTCGGCACTAGTACAGTGTATATCCACCTTTCGCAGCAATGCAGGCTGCTATTCTCCCATGGAGACGATCGTAGAGATGCTGGATGTAGTCCTGTGGAACGGCTTGCCATGCCATTTCCACCTGGCGCCTCAGTTGGACCAGCGTTCGTGCTGGACGTGCAGACCGCGTGAGACGACGCTTCATCCAGTCCCAAACATGCTCAATGGGGGACAGATCCGGAGATCTTGCTGGCCAGGGTAGTTGACTTACACCTTCTAGAGCACGTTGGGTGGCACGGGATACATGCGGACGTGCATTGTCCTGTTGGAACAGCAAGTTCCCTTGCCGGTCTAGGAATGGTAGAACGATGGGTTCGATGACGGTTTGGATGTACCGTGCACTATTCAGTGTCCCCTCGACGATCACCAGTGGTGTACGGCCAGTGTAGGAGATCGCTCCCCACACCATGATGCCGGGTGTTGGCCCTGTGTGCCTCGGTCGTATGCAGTCCTGATTGTGGCGCTCACCTGCACGGCGCCAAACACGCATACGACCATCATTGGCACCAAGGCAGAAGCGACTCTCATCGCTGAAGACGACACGTCTCCATTCGTCCCTCCATTCACGCCTGTCGCGACACCACTGGAGGCGGGCTGCACGATGTTGGGGCGTGAGCGGAAGACGGCCTAACGGTGTGCGGGACCGTAGCCCAGCTTCATGGAGACGGTTGCGAATGGTCCTCGCCGATACCCCAGGAGCAACAGTGTCCCTAATTTGCTGGGAAGTGGCGGTGCGGTCCCCTACGGCACTGCGTAGGATCCTACGGTCTTGGCGTGCATCCGTGCGTCGCTGCGGTCCGGTACCAGGTCGACGGGCACGTGCACCTTCCGCCGACCACTGGCGACAACATCGATGTACTGTGGAGACCTCACGCCCCACGTGTTGAGCAATTCGGCGGTACGTCCACCCGCCCTCCCGCATGCCCACTATACGCCCTCGCTCAAAGTCCGTCAACTGCACATACGGTTCACGTCCACGCTGTCGCGGCATGCTACCAGTGTTAAAGACTGCGATGGAGCTCCGTATGCCACGGCAAACTGGCTGACACTGACGGCGGCGGTGCACAAATGCTGCGCAGCTAGCGCCATTCGACGGCCAACACCGCGGTTCCTGGTGTGTCCGCTGTGCCGTGCGTGTGATCATTGCTTGTACAGCCCTCTCGCAGTGTCCGGAGCAAGTATGGTGGGTCTGACACACCGGTGTCAATGTGTTCTTTTTTCCATTTCCAGGAGTGTAGATTAATATTGTGGGGGTTTTCTACCACAAGTGTTCAGCAGAGCGCGCCTGTTGAGATGCTATTTTTCAGGTCACCAAACCACAGACCCGAGATGGAGGGACAACGGGCGAGCGAAAGTAGCATAGTTGCATGTTCCTTATAGCACAGTAAAACTTAGACCTGCATAACAACATAATTTAATTAAAAGACGTAGAATGTAGATTGTTGGTAAATGGTAGTTAATTCATGAGCATGTCTACTGTCGATCTATATAATTAATAGTAATATTAGTGCGGGCCCGCACATTTAGTTGTTCATCCATTACATAGCATCAGCGTCACACACCATGTACAGTAGTGAGACCGGTCTCTATTTTGTTATAATGATAGCCATAGATTAATAACTATAAAAGTAAAATAAGAGTGTCTGAAATGACAGACCATCAATGTGTCATTATGTAAATTTATTATAACATAGAAGGTCATGGGAAAAAGTTAGGCATAAGATTTTTGTCAGAACTGTGCAGATGACGGGTATCGTGGCAATGCAGAGGCCAGCCAGCGCAAAAACAAGAGGTCTTCGGCTACCTGCTAGAAGGCGAGCGTCTGGTCCTGCAAGCTGACAGTCACCGGGCCGTATACCTGAGGGATTAGGCGGGATCCTCGCTGGGCCACAAGCGAAAGTGAGGCTGGCCGTTGACCCTGACATGCGACGCACACGTGACAGCCTGCTAGCTCTCCGGACGCGGCAGCCGTTTGGAGGGATTCCCTGCGGCAGACCACGTTGTCATGAGTACACGAAGAAGATCACATATCGTGTCAGAACCTGCGCCTCATGTGCCTCAGGACAGAAAGGGACGCTATATACTCACCTGTTTGGGTTTTTACAACTCACTAGCATTGGCCGATCTGCATACACAAAGCAGTATCGTGCCACACTAACAAATGTATGGTCTCATTTCTAACTTCTCCTCTCTATTAGAGAGCAGTTTTAACAATCGTCGCTCCTAGTTCGATCCTGTATGGATGACCTCACACACCTGTGGAGTCACTCCACGTGCCATCAACCCTCGTCGAACTGCAATATTGGGAAACGTAAAGTACTGTCCAGCGAGAGAAGAGACCTAGACTAGTGATGTATCCCAACAAGTAGACCTCAGAGACAATTAATCGACGTGAGGAGAGCCTATCACTGTGTCTTCCTACCGTACTACCGTGATCATATGTGTGGGTCTTGGTGCAATCTCAACAGAGTACTGCAGAAGCTCCAGCACACCCCATTGCTGTTGCAACATCGTAGCAACAACACGCAACGTTTAGCCCTATGTGATGTCAGTACTGTGGAATTTGTGAAGTGCTTCGGATATTTCTAATGATGTGATTTAGTGCCTCATTCTCAGCACAGTCATGAACTTTGTGCAATGTGCACGCACAATTTGATGCCCCATCAACCTTGTTTTTTTTTCTTAAATTTCTTTCTCTTATGTTGTTTTTGTCATGTATGTTATACCTTGTATGCGTTTGTGTTTTACACTGTAATTCTTATTACAAATTACTGTATAGTTCTCCACACCATGAAGTCCCCATAAACTGAAGCAGATACCACCACTGTCATTGTGAATGGACCATCAATTCAGGGAACATTTTGTAAAGGTTATTCTTGCTGCAGGGAGACAGAATGAATCGGAGGTTGTAACTAGATTCTGAAAGCTCACAAAGAGATTGTTAACTTAAAACAGTATCATGTGTGAGTGAGTTCAGGTTAGTTTCATGATTCAAATTGTTGTAAAATCTTGGGCATTTAATTGCGGAGCACTCCAACTCTGATTGTAAAGAATAAACTGCTCCATATTTGGCTCACATGCCCGGGCCATATTTAGAGCGTGAATGTCTGTGTGAATCGGTGTTTGGAAGGGGCTCCCTGGGTATGGATGTGTGATGTGAGTGTTTGTGTTCCATATTAAGAAGGTGAAGTTGGCTACATCATAAATAATCCTCCCTCTATGAGCTGCATTTTTCGGTTGCAGTGATTCTTTTATAGAGTGCGGCATGTGGAGTCAGTTTGTAAATTTGTTCTTGGGCGATTGACTCACTACCTTGCTCCTAAGTGAGCCAACCGCCCACCAATTACAATCTAAAATGGCGTAGGGGCAATGAGAGGTGGCAAGAGCCCCCGCTCATATTTCTATCGTACGATTCTCCTCTCTAATTGCATGTGGTGGAAAGTTCCCATTCCTTCACACGCGGACTTTCCACATAGCGTCTCTCGTCACCCATGTGTTGACAGGCGGGCTCCTCTGACTTTGAAAGGGTAAGCCGACGGGTGTGGGAGAGTCGAGTGAATGCTTTCCAGACGCCGACATTGTCAAAAGGCACGCCCGCAGTGGCCTGAAGTAGCGGCTGGGCTAGAGGTTCCGTTACTTCGCAGAAACTTAGCGAAAACACTTTCTGGCGGGCTACCAGCGACGCGTGGGAATGACTTGTGTACCCAGGCAGTTGTGGCGGGCAAATTCCCGCGCTTTCTGCAAAATCGTAACTGTGATTGGCTTACTCAGGGCATAGCTCCGTGACGTAGCAAATTCGGCGCAGAAATTGGCGCCAAGAATCTCCATTGGTGGAATGGTAGTGTTCCGGCAATGGAGTGGAATTTTCCGCCGGTTTTCGAGTTGCTGATTGGAACGGTTAACCACGGCCACTGTCGTGGGGGCGGGAATGTTCTGTGTTCGGTTTTGTACTGGTGCTCTTGGGAGTAGTCGGCTCTCTCCTTTCGGTCGAGGACGTCGAAGCAACCAGCCATCGCCTCCTGTACGCCAGATCGTGTTCTGGCAGTTAAGAAGACAGTTTGGTAATGTATGTCCGCAGCACCGGCAGATAGGGATTTTCCTAGGTGATAATCAGAGCCCAGCAGAGCGCGCCTGTTCGTCTTTTTCTAACTTTGTTCTGTCTTGAGTAGCAGCAATTAATGTTAGGTTAGCTGTGTGTCTCTCATAAGATTTGAGTGGCAAGGAATTGGCTCCACATACCACTTCGTCTTAAACCTCACAATCTAGTTCAGGGACAACTTCACCTTTACAGTGTTTGTATGAGTATCCAATTTGATTTATTGTAAATGTTTCATGTGTTTTTGTTTATTATTTTGTGTTTAGTCTTAATAAATCATATTGTTATTTTGGACAGAACTTTCATTCTGTTAATCGGTAGTGCAACCCTATCATATCTCTCTACGTTAATGAAACCTTCGTTTATTTAACTTATTTATCAAATTAAATTATTGCAGGTGCCAAACTCTTTTCTACTCCACTTGCAGGGTTGATTACAGTCAGTTCGCGTATATTTTTTGTCCATGTGCAACAGCAAAAGTCGGAGTTAGAATAGGGGGGGCTTAGAGCATCATTTACATATGTTGGTTCTAGAAGAATTTAGTGTTAAATACACTGCTAGCCTCGGCACCTCGCAACCCTACGGACGCGGCGGCTCGTGACGATGCCGGGAGTCGCCGGTGCAGCAGTGGGCAACGCCCTCCACTGGCCGGTCCTCTGAGACAGCATCACTGATGACGACGTGAAAGCGACCAAACGCCCAATCTGTCAAACAGAATGCCGACGCCCACCTCTGATGCCTTAAATAGTGCAGGCCGCTGCTGAATCCGCCGGTGACGCGGCGGCGTGTTTATTAGAAGGTTCTCGATGAGTTGGCTAACGCAACCGCGGCACACGCGGCCCGCGCCTGAGTAATTCTGCTAATGCTGCTTTCTGATGGCTGCCGCTCGTTGCAAAACTGTGTCACCTGCATAACGTGCTGGCCAGCCTTAGTCCACAGTTGGCCGTGAGGCTGGTACATCGCGCACTGAAACACACTAAATCACAATATCGCACGGTATTTCCTAAAAATAACCCCTTGTCCTCTACAGTTGTATGAGGATCATTGTTTTCAGGTAGCACTGAAATGACATTATTGAAATTTTAGTATCTTTTATACTATTTTTGTTAAACATGGACTCTAATTGTTTTTCTAGTACGAAAATATCCTAAAATATCTGCAACTCGATTAGCATAGAACTATGGGTTATTGATTTCATAATTTATCATTTACGCTTGTTTACCATTGTATGTAAGAGTTTTGTTGATCTATGATAGTCTGCATTTAGTCGAAAATAATCTTTGTATTGCAATAACAAATAAAATACGAAATTTTCAGAGAAGAACTATTTCTTTCCTGAAATATTATTGCTCCAGGTTTGTAAATGTTTATAAATCTTTACATACCTCTAAGTCTATATTTTTTAAGGTGTAAAATTTTTTATAACCTGAAAACCTCTATGCACAAAAATCATATATGGATGTAAATTTGATAACCTGAGCAAAGCTCACCCTTAAAATTTCATAATTTCAGTATTTAGTGTCCAGAACATCATATGAAAAAATACAGAATTTCCAGAGTATACTTATTTATTAGCTGAAATATTACAAAAATCATAACAGTTCTGAATTTATCATGAAAGTTGTAAATGTTCAGTTTTGCAGGTTCCCACATCTCAGATCCTGAAATATCATGATGAATAAAACATAAGACTTGCAGAGCAGAAATTTTCCTCCTCTGAAACATCATTCAAAAAACATAAAATATCATTAGTTACTAATACATTCCTTTTAAAAATTATTTAATATTTTTCGGGTTAATGTTGAGAAAATTTAAATTGAATAAAACAAAAATTTATAGGGGATAAAAATCTCACTTCTGGAATTTTTTAACAGCTTGATAATATTCGATTTAATTTTATTACTTTTTCAGTCTCTACAACGGTTGAAGCTGTATTATCAGTTAAACTTCAATGAATTTTCTGGGGCTAAATATTTAGCGTCTGGAATATCAATTGTTTTCAATATACATAATCGATTAACTCAATCTGATGAACATTTAATACATTATTAATAAATTGTTCTTGTGTGTAGCTATCCAAAACATTTAAATACTTGAGACAGCAAACAATATTCAAGGTTTTATTCATTATTTTGTATAAAGCATTTAACTGGGTATATAATTATATCTTAATATTTCTTAAATATTGGGATGTCTATCATCACTTGCATATATCAATGTTTCTAAATTTTTTCTTTGCATTCCAATTAACATAATATTTATATTCGCATTTATGACCAAATAATCTCAAAAGATCAAAAGTTGGTCTTAAATTAGGTTTTTAAGTTTGTTGTACAATTTCTTGTGGAATTTCATTGATTATATTATAGTGGGACTTAGTGAAGTTCGGTGGCAGGAGGAACAAGACTTTTGGTCAGGTGAATACAGGGTTATAAATACAAAATCAAATAGGGGTAATGCAGGAGTAGGTTTAATAATGAATAAAAAAATAGGAGTGCGGGTTAACTACTACAAACAGCATAGTGAACGCATTATTGTGGCCAAGATAGACACAAAGCCCATGCCTACTACAGTAGTATAAGTTTATATGCCAACTACCTCTGCAGATGATGAAGAAATGGATGAAATGTATGACGAGGTAAAAGAAATTATTCAGGCAGTGAACGGAGACGAAAATTTAATAGTCATGGGTGACTGGAATTCGAGTGTAGGAAAAGGGAGAGAAGGAAACATAGTAGGTGAATATGGATTGGGGCTAAGAAATGAAAGAGGAAGCCGCCTGGTAGAATTTTGCACAGAGCATAACTTAATCATAGCTAACACGTGGTTTAAGAATCATGATAGAAGGTTGTATACCTGGAAGAATCCTGGAGATACTAAAAGGTATCAGATAGATTATATAATGGTAAGACAGAGATTTAGGAACCAGGTTTTAAATTGTAAGACATTTCCAGGGGCAGATGTGGACTCTGACCACGTTCTATTGGTTATGAACTGCAGATTGAAACTGAAGAAACTGCAAAAAGGTGGCAATTTAAGGAGATGGGACCTGGGTAAACTGAAAGAACCAGAGGTTGTAGAGAGTTTCATGGAGAGCATAAGGAAAGAATTGACAGGTATGGGGGAAAGAAATACAGTAGAAGAAGAATGGGTAGCTCTGAGGGATGAAGTAGTGAAGGCAGCAGAGGATCAAGTAGGTAAAAAGACGAGGGCTAATAGGAATCCTTGGGTAACAGAAGAAATATTAAATTTAATTGATGAAAGGAGAAAATATAAAAATGCAGTAAATCAAGCAGGCAAAAAGGAATACAAACGTCTCAAAAATGAGATTGACAGGACGTGCAAAATGGCTAAGCAGGGATGGCTAGAGGACAAATGTAAGGATGTAGAGGCTTGTCTCACTAGGGGTAAGATAGATACTGCCTACAGGAAAATTAAAGATACCTTTGGAGAGAAGAGAACCACTTGTATGAATATCAAGAGCTCAGATGGCAACCCAGTACTAAGCAAAGAAGGGAAGGCAGAAAGGTGGAAGGAGTATATAGAGGGTTTATACAAGGGCGATGTACTTGAGGACAATAGTATGGAAATGGAAGAGGATGTAGATGAAGACGAAATGGGAGATACGATACTGCGTGAAGAGTTTGACAGAGCACTGAAAAACCTGAGTCGAAACAAGGCCCCGGAGTAGACAACATTCCATTGGAACTACTGATAGCCTTGTGAGAGCCAGTCATGACAAAACTCTACCATCTGGTGAACAAGATGTATGAAACAGGCGAAATACCCTCAGACTTCAAGAAGAATATAATAATTCCAATCCCAAAGAAAGCAGGTGTTGACAGATGTGAAAATTACCGAACTATCAGTTTAATAAGTCATGACTGCAAAATACTAACGCGAATTCTTTACAGACGAATGGAAAAACTGGTAGAAGCGGACCTCGGGGAAGATCAGTTTGGATTCCATAGAAATGTTGGAACACGTGAGGCAATACTAACCTTACGACTTATCTTAGAAGAAAGATTAAGAAAAGGCAAACCTACGTTTCTAGCATTTGTAGACTTAGAGAAAGCTTTTGACAATGTTTACTGGAATACTCTCTTTCAAATTCTGAGGGTGGCAGGGGTAAAATACAGGGAGCGAAAGGCTATTTTTCAATCTGTACAGAAACCAGGTGGCAGTTATAAGAGTCGAGGGGCATGAAAGGGAAGCAGTGGTTGGGAAAGGAGTGAGACAGGGTTGTAGCCTCTCCCGGATGTTATTCAATCTGTATATTGAGCAAGCAGTAAAGGAAACAAAAGAAAAATTTGGAGTAGGTATTAAAATTCATGGAGAAGAAATAAAAACTTTGAGCTTCGCCGATGACATTGTGATTCTGTCAGAGACAGCAAAAGACTTGGAAGAGCAGTTGAACGGAATGGACAGTGTCTTGAAAGGAGGATATAAGATGAACATCAACAAAAGCAAAACAAGGATAATGGAATGTAGTCAAATTAAATCGTGTGATGCTGAGGGAATTAAATTAGGAAATGAGACACTTAAAGTAGTAAAGGAGTTTTGCTATTTAGGGAGTATAATAACTGATGATGGTCGAAGTAGAGAGGATATAAAATGTAGACTCGCAATGGCAAGGAAATCGTTTCTGAAGAAGAGAAATTTGTTAATGTCGAGTATAGATTTAAGTGTCAGGATGTCGTTTCTGAAAGTATTTGTATAGAGTGTAGCCATTTATGGAAGTGAAACATGGACGATAACTAGTTTGGACAAGAAGAGAATAGAAGCTTTCGAAATGTGGTGCTACAGAACAGTGCTGAAGATAAGGTGGGTAGATCACGTAACTAATGAGGAGGTATTGAATAGGATGGGGGAGAAGAGAAGTTTGTGGCACAACTTGACTAGAAGAAGGGATCGGTTGGTAGGACATGTTTTGAGGCATCAAGGGATCACAAATTTAGCATTGGAGGGCAGTGTGGAGGGTAAAAATCGTAGAGGGAGACCTAGAGATGAATACACTAAGCAGATTCAGAAGGATGTAGGTTGCAGTAGGTACTGGGAGATGAAGAAGCTTGCACAGGATAGAGTAGCATGGAGAGCTGCATCAAACCAGTCTCAGGACTGAAGACCACCACAACAGCAACAACATATTATTTGTTATGAGTCAACATTTATATTGCTCAGACAAATCTTTAATTTATGTAATTATCCTTAATTTTAGTCCAATCTGTTAAATGGTTTACTTGAATTTTATTCATATTTTTATAGAACTGCATCACATTTTTTGCGATTTTATATTCACCATGTTCATAAATTGATCATAACCACAGTCTTAAAACTTTTAGCTTCTTTCATTCTAGACTTCATAATTAGTGAATATAAATGTGGTTCATTAAAAAAATTGTATCCAGGTGCAAGAGTCTTGATTCATACTCTTTACACCTTTGTTACTTTTCCTACTTTTTCTCTAACATTATGTAATCTTGCTCCTATTCTTTTCTTATTTCTATTGTTTAAGCTATATCTTCAGCCTAAAGCCAAGGACCATTATTATCATCAGTTAACACTAGCACTTGTGTATTATCATTTGAAAGGTTTTGGTTCACAATACATACGTATGAATGACTCCATTTATGTATCTAAAATTTTATTAAGTTTCAAATATAAAACCTATTAACTGCTTATTTTATAATATCCATATAGTAATGTATTTGTTCTCCAAAACATATCTTTCATAATGTTGTCTTAATGCTTTTTTATTAACTTCAACTGAACATATTTTACCTTTATCACTTGGTATTAAATTCAGAGTCCTATATTGTTCTATATTTTTAAACAATCTTTGTAATGTTGTAAACTTATTTTATGTTTATAACACACTTCTTAGCTCTTTTTGTTTTTTTTCTATTACAGCACAAATTTGGTAAGTATACATTTTTTTACCTTACACCACAAAATTCTTCCATTATTTTTCCATAACAGTCGTCCTTCATTTTGCCTAAATCTTTCTTATTTATTTATGGAATGCTATATATCTTATGTTTTGGACGATCAGTTATATCAGAGTGATCAATCATTGATTCCATGTCTTCAGAGAAATCTTCAGTTTCTATACTGTATATATTCACATAGTGTCTTATATATACTAAAATATTCATCTTGTCTTGATAATTTGTTTTCATAACTTTATAGTGAACATCAAACATCAATTCCTTACACAAATCAAGTATACTCATACCTATATAAATTGGTTTATTAAATGTGGTTTTAGCTTTATTCATATGAACAGCAAATAAATTTTCATTTAATATTGTTCTTAATTTAATATTTCGTTTTTCACACTTATTTCCATTTGAAATCAATAGGCTCTATTTCTTACATTTCCTATCCTTTTTACAAGCACTGGTTGTTCTTTAATTTAGAGAGACATTTTTCAGGACCTTTTTGCTTTAGATCTTGTTTCAGTGTTTAAATGTCCATATTTTTCTGCTACTCCAATGGTTTCAATTTAAATATCCTATGTATTTTTATTATCTTCATTCCTAGAGATATACTTTCTTTATAGAGAAATGCATAGTTATTTTTGTTGTTCAGTATCATTACTAACTTGATTTCTTTACTGTTAGGTGCAGTTTTATATTTAGGTGGTAATAGTAAATGTTATGTAAATCATATTGTTCTACTAGATACTCTAAATCTTGTTCAGATGTATATACATATTTTGCTTTACCCAAAATTTCAGTCATTTTGTAGAATCAATGCAATTTGGATCAACTCATTCAAATCCTCCATGCAGTAAATGTTGACCCATACCCCATTGGAATACAGTATTTCTATTTAAATATGTTAAATCATTTGATATCATATTTAAATCATTCTCTTTCATATATTTTTATTTGATGTCACAAATCCCCATACAACATTGTGATATATCACCTTTAATATCTTTCCAACCCCTAATATCATATAATAATTATTTAATAAATAAAGTATTTGTTTGGAGATTTTTAACATGGAATGAAAAGCGAAACCAGGTGTTGGATAATACCAGGAGGGATCTAAAACAGAGGCTTTTATACGTGTTCTTCTAGCATTTTCAGACACACCATATAACAAAAAATCATCAGTTAGAAGATAGGAATCATAATACAGAGAAAGATTTTTTGTATTAAATCTTTTCATTTGCTAAATTTACTAGATTTTCTGGTAAAAGCTCCCAAAGTCTGTCTTTTCATCTTCTTTCAAATTTGACGAAATTTTATCAGGTTAAAAAGCCATAAACCTAAATGTATCAACTAAATTCAGTTTTCCATTTCTTGTTCTTTATCAAAACTAATATATCTAGAGTTGTTGTTTCATGTCAAATCTATTTCTTTTCCAGTATAACCTATGTCTCTTAGAAACAAACATGAATGATATCCACATAAATTATGTAGATAATTAGGTACAACTGTCAGGATTTTTACTGTAAATTACATAGTGGATTTATATATTTGATTGTTTTTAAATATTTCTCTTTCATATGTACATATCACTTTAACCCAGTTCTTATTTTTTGCACATTTCTGATGACAAATCTTACATCTACTTGTATGCTCATCTTTAGATGTTGGACTTAAGTAAGGCCAATGTAAAACTTTAATTTCTTAACACTTAATAAATATTTTATTGGATTACTACACTCATCATTTTTCATGGATAATAATAATTTACAGTGCTCAACATTTGAAATTAGGTATAAATGTTTCTTATAATATTCCACACATCGCCCATGAACCATGGACCTTGCCGTTGGTGGGGAGGCTTGCGTGCCTCAACGATACAGATAGCCATATCATAGGTGCAACCACAATGGAGGAGTATCTGTTGAGAGGCTGGGCAAACGTGTGGTTCCTGAAGAGGGGCAGCAGCCTTTTCAGTAGTTTAAGGGATAACAGTCTGGATGATTGACTGATGTCACCTTGTAACACTAACCAAAACGGCCTTGCTGTGCTGGTACTGCAAATGGCTCAAATCAAGGGGAAACTACACCCGTAATTTTTCCCGAGGGCATGCAGCTTTACTGTACGATTAAATGATGATGGCATCATCTTGGGTAAATTATTCCAGAGGTAAAAGAGTCCCCCATTCGGATGTCTGGGTGGAGACTGCACAGGAGGACGTTGTTATCAGGAGAAAGAGACCTGGCGTTCTATAGATCGGAGCGTGGAATGTCAGATCCCTTAATCGGGCAGGTAGTTTAGAAAATTTAAAAAGGGAAATGGATAGGTTAAAGTTAGATATAGTGGGAATTAGTGAAGTTCGGTGGCAGGAGGAGCAAGACTTCTGGTCAGGTGAATACAGGGTTATAAATACAAAATCAAATAGGGTAATGCAGGTGTAGGTTTAATCATGAATAGGAAAATAGAAATGCGGGTAAGCTACAACAGCATAGTGAATGGATTATTGTGGCCAAGATAGAAACGAAGCCGACGCCTACCACAGTAGTACAAGTTTATATGCCAACTACCTCCGCAGATGACGGAGAGAGTGATGAAATGTATGATGAGATAAAAGAAATTATTCAGATAGTGGAGGGAGACGAAAATTTAATAGTCATGGCTGACTGGAACTTGATAGTAGGAAAAGGAAGATAAGGAAACGTAGTAGGTGAATATCGAATGGGGCTAAGGAACGAACCGAGCGGCTCTAGACGCTTCAGTCTGGAGCCGCGCGACCGCTATGGTCGCAGGTTCGAATCCTGCCTCGGGCATGGATGTGTGTGATGTACTTAGGTTAGTTAGATTTAAGTAGTTCGAAGTTCTAGGGGACTGATGACCTCAGATGTTATGTCCCATAGTGCTCAGAGCCATTTGAACCATTTTAAGGAACGAAACAGGATGTCGCCTGGTAGAGTTTTGCACGGAGTGTAAGTTAATCATATCCAACACCTCGTTCCAGAATCATTAAAGAAGGTTGTATACATGGAAGAAGCCTGGAGATACCAGAAGGTTTCAGATAGATTATATAATGCTAAGACAGAGATTCATGAACCAGGTTTGAAATTGTAAGACATTTCCAGGGGCAGATATGGACTCTGACCACAATCTATTGGTTATTAACTGTAGATTAACACTGGAGAAACTGCAAAAAGGCGGGCATTTGAGGAGATGGGACCTGGAAAACCTGAAAGAACCAGAGGTTGTAGAGAGTTTCAGGGAGAGCATTAGGGAACGATTGACAAGAATGAGGGAATGAAATACAGCAGAAGAAGAATAGGTAGCTTTGAGAGATGAAATAGTGAAGGTAGCAGAGGATCAAGTAGGTAAAAAGAGGAGGGCTAATAGAAACCCTTGGGTAACAGAAGATATATTGAATTAAATTGATGAAAGGAGAAAATATAAAAATGCAGTAAATCAAGCAGGCAAAAAGGAATACAAACGTCTCAAAAATGAGATTGACATCTCAAAAATGAGATCGACAGGAAGTGCAAAATGGCTAAGCAGGGATAGCTAGAGGACAAATGTAAGGACGTAGAGGCTTATCTCACTAGAGGTACGATAGATACTACCTACAGGAAAATTAAAGAGGCCTTTGGAGAAAAGAGAACCACTTGTATGAATATCAAGAGCTCAGATGGAAGCCCAGATCTAAGCAAAGAAGGGAAAGCAGAAAGGTGGAAGGAGTATATAGATGGTCTACACAAGGGCGATGTTCTTGAGGATAATATCATAGAAATGGAAGAGAATGTAGACGGAGATGAATTAGGAGATATGATACTGCATGAAGAGATTGACAGAGAACTGAAACACCTAAGTCAAAACAGGGCCCCGGGAGTAGGCAGCATCCCATTAGCACTACTGACAGCCTTGGGAGAGCCAGGCCTAACAAAGCTCTACCATCTAGTGAGTAAGATGTATGAGACAGGTGAAATACCCTCAGACTTCAAGATGAATATACATGGAGCGAAAGGCTATTTACAATTTGTACAGAAACCAGACTACAGTTGTAAGAGAGGCATGAAAGGGAAACAGTGGTTGGGAAGGGAGTGAGACAGGGTTGTACCCTCTCCCCGATGCTATTCAATCTGTATATTGAGCAAGCAGTAAAAGAAACAAAAGAAAAATTCGGAGTAGGAATTAAAATCCATGGAGAGGAAATAAAACCTTTGAGGTTCACCGATGACATTGTAATTCTGTCAGAGACAGTATAGGACCTGGAAGAGCAGCTGAACGGAATGGACAATGTCTTGAAAAGAGGATATAAGATGAACATCAACAAAAGCAAAACGAGGATAATGGAATTTAGTCGAATTAAATCATGTGATGCTGCGGGAATTAGGCTTAAAGTGGTAAATGAGTTTTGCTATTTGGATAGCAAAATAACCGATGATGGTCGAAGTAGAGAGGATATAAAATGTAGACTGGCAATAGCAAGGAAAGTGTTTCTGAAGAAGAGAAATTTGTTAACATCGAGTATAGATTTAAGTGTCAGGAAGTCGTTTCTGAAAGTATTTGTATGGAGTGTAGCGATGTATGGAAGTGAAACGTGGACAATAAATAGTTTAGACAAGAAGAGAATAGAAGCTTTCGAAATGTTGTGTTACAGAAGAATGCTGAAGATTAGATGGGTAGATCACATAACTAACGAGGAAGTATTGAACAGAATTGGAGAGAAGAGAAATTTGTGCCAAAACTTGACTGGAAGAAGGGATAGGTTGGTGGGGCATATTCTGAGGCATCAAGGGATCATCAATTTAGTATTGGAGGGCAGCGTGTAGGGTAAAAATCGTAGAAGGAGACCAAGAGATGAATACAGTTAACAGATTCAGAAGGACGTAGGTTGCAGTAGGTACTGGGAGATGAAGAATCTTGCACAGGATAGAGTAGCATGGAGAGCTGCATCAAACCAGATGTGGACTGAAGACCACACACAAAGCACTTTATTGTCCCTATTATTCCTACTGTTAATAGTTTACAGACATTCTTTACATATTTGTGAATGCTTATCTTTGTATATTTATGGGAAAGAAAGGTATCAATTGACGTTCCATTTCACAGTTTTTACACTTTTTAGTTTCAATCGCTGCCTCTTACATAGAAACAGTTTTCTATAATAAATCATGTTTATTAGAATTATCTTGTAATATCAAGATGGATTTAAATCAAAAGGTTTTATAGAAATTTTTATTTTCTAATCTTAATTTTCTATAAACTCCACAAACTGGTAGTATCTTTCTATGACTTTTGCAAAGAACTGTAAATTCTTTATAATATTATATGAAGTGCACAATTTTTAGCTTTCTTTATTGCTAATGTTAGTGCTATCATTGTCCATACCTCTCTGTGGGCCATTGTCTAGTTTGTTGTCCTCACTAGTCTGCATGTTGTCAATAGTAGTCCCATGTTTGTGACTTTAATAGAATAATAGGTAATCATGTATCATGTGATCTTTGTATAAATATTTCTTACAAAGTGATCTGGGTTTACTTAACACCTTCCCTTAATGTAGTATTCTTTTCATAATGCCATGTTTAGTATACTTTTCTTGTATCTACTCCATATTGTCTGGGCTATTCTATATGTCATTGTTGCTGTTGCTTATGTTCAAATAATGTCTACTACGTTGATTCTTGTTTATATACTTCTTACAATTCCATTTTGATTTACCAAACTTTATCCCATATTTGGTCATGTTATTCTACATACAACATTTATTACACTGCCTTCCTGCCTCCTCTGTTGTTGTTGTGGTCTTCAGTCCTGAGACTGGTTTGATGCAGCTCTCCATGCTACTCTATCCTGTGCAAGCTTCTTCATCTCCCAGTACCTACTGCAACCTACATCCTTCTGAATCTGCTTAGTGTATTCAACTCTTCGTCTCCCCCTACGATTTTTACCCTCCACGCTGCCCTCAAATACTAAATTGGTGGTCCCTTGATCCTCCTCTATGTTGTCAAAATTGTTGTCAATTTAATACGCAAAGTAATAAATAGTCTTATTGGTGTCCATCTTGTTGTCCTCAAATTTTCAAGCATACCCTACAATATGTAATGGAAATTTTCGGATTTTATTCAGTTATATCCATTTCTCTATTTATTATTGCCCATATTTTGTTGTTCTCATATGTATTTTTCGTTTTCTATGATATTTATGGAAATCTGATGATTCTGTTCATTTTCTTCCATTTCGCTATTTATTGTTGTCCTTTTTTCTTTATACTCATGCATATTGTCATTTTCAGTAGCTCTATCTTCCATGTACCAGCTCACACCTCAAAAAACAAAAAATAATAAAATTTGAAACAAAAGTAAGAATTTTCAAGCAAAAATAACAGCAAAAACATCATTTTACCAAGGAACTCGAAAAATCGGTAAGAGAGTGACTAAAGGAAAGAACTAATCAAAAATTTGGTTTTACTATGAAAAATGTAAATATCTCTATATACAGGGTGTTACAAAAAGGTACAGCCACACTTTCAGGAAACATTCCACACACACCAATAAAGAAAAGATGTTATTTGGACATGTGTCCGAAACGCTTAATTTCCATGTTAGAGCTCATTTTAGTTTCGTCAGTATGTACTGTACTTCCTCGATTCACCGCCAGTTGGCCCAATTGAAGGCAGGTAATGTTGACTTCGGTGCTTGTGTTGACATGCGACTCATTGCTCTACAGTACTAGCATCAAGCACATCAGTACGTAGCATCAACAGATTAGTGTTCATCACGAACGTGGTTTTGCAGTCAGTGCAATGTTTACAAATGAGGAGTTGTCAGATGCCCATTTGATGTATGGATTAGCACTGGGGAAGAGCCATGGCGCGATACGTTTGTATCGAGACAGATTTCCAGATCGAAGGTGTCCCGAAAGGAAGACGTTCGAAGCAATTGATCGGCGTCTTTGGGAGCACGGAACATTCCAGCCTATGACTCGCGACTGCGGAAGACCTAGAACGACGAGGACACCTACAATGGTCCAGGCAATTCTTCGTGCAGTTGACGATAACCCTAATGTCAGCGTCAGAGAAGTTTCTGCTGTACAAGGTAACGTTGACCACGTCACTGTATGGAGACTGCTACGGGAGAACCAGTTGTTTCCGTACCATGTACAGCGTGTGCAGGCACTATCAGCAGCTGATTGGCCTCTACGGGTACACTTCTGCGAATGGTTCATCCAACAATGTGTCAATCCTCATTTCAGTGCAAATGTTCTCTTTACGGATGAGGCTTCTTCATTCCAACGTGATCAAATTGTAAATTTTCACAATCAACATGCGTGGGCTGACGAGAATCTGCACGCAATTGTGCAATCACGTCATCAACACAGATTTTCTGTGAACGTTTGAGTAGGCATTGTTGGTGATATCTTGATTGGGCCCCATGTTCTTCCACCCACGCTCAATGGAGCATGTTATCGTGATTTCATACGGGATACTCTACCTGTGCTGCTAGAACAGGTGCCTTTACAAGTACGACACAACATGTGGTTCATGCACGATGGAGCTCCTGCACATTTCAGTCGAAGTGTTCGTACGCTTCTCAACAACAGATTCGGTGACCGATGGATTGGTAGAGGTGGACCAATTCCATGGCCTCCACGCTCTCCTGACCTCAACCCTCTTGACTTTCATTTATGGAGGCATTTGAAAGCTCTTGTCGACTCAACCCCAATAAAAATGGAAATGCCGTTTGGCTAGGGCCTCCCGTCGGGTAGACCGTTCGCCTGGTGAAAGTCCTTCGAGTTGACGCCCCTTCGGCAACTTGCGTGTCGATGGGGATGAAATGATGATGAAAGACACACAACACCCAGTCATCACGAGGCAGAGAAAATCCCTGGCCCCGCCGGGAATCGAACCCGGGACCCCGTGCGCAGGAAGCGAGAACGCTACCGCAAGACAGCTCCAGGGCTGCATCAGCGCATCAGGGATTCCATGCGACGGAGGGTGGATGCATGTATCTTCACTAACGGAGGACATTTTGAACATTTCCTGTAATAAAGTGTTTGAAGTCACGCTGGTACGTTCTGTTGCTGTGTGTTTCCATTTCATGATTAATGTAATTTGATGAGAAGTAATAAAATGAGCTCTAACATGGAAAATAAGCATTTCCGGACACATGTCCACATAACATATTTTCTTTCTTTGTGTGTGAGGAATGTTTCGTGAAAGTTTGGCCGTACCTTTTTGTAACACCCTGTATAGATACATCATGAAATTTTGGAGCAAAATGAAAAATATAAAAATGTAAAAACTTTTCAAATTAAAAACCGGATGTCATAAATTTTTCATTGTGAATTCTATATCATGACATGCGTTATCTGTATGGTTACCAAGATTTTTCTTTCGTTTACATCTCAATTTAGCATCTACTTTTTCAGAAAATGTGAAATCAGCACAATTCGATAATTTCAAATGCGGTCTGGTAACATAATTATAAACTCATTATTAACCTCCATATCATTTTCCCCATATATAGTGTTCAAATAATCACAACCTGTAATGTAATATAAAACATTTATATCAAAATCTCCATTTTTTTAAATGAATTAGGTTTTTGACCATTCTTTACAAAGAAAAAATGTAATAATAAAACTAAAATATTTTTATTACTTTGTTAGAAGTACAATAAAAGGAGAGGATGGAAGAGGAAAGAGGGAGGAGATGAAGGGGACATGTAAGGTACTAATAAATGAGTTTTGTGGATTTTACTTGAAAAAAAAGCTGAAATATTCGAGAAGTTAGTGAAAATGCTCTAAAAATGATGAAAAACGGCTATTTTTCTTCGATTATGTCGTTTCTATCTCTGATGTTATAAAATCGAGTTTTGAGGGAAAAGCTGTGTTTTTGGCGACATTTAAAAATAGGCTGGTACAAACCAGACACAGCTACCAAATAAAATAAGATTTTAATGCAAAGTAGTTTACTGTTGACAGATTTTCTGTTTTTCGTGACTTCCGCTTTTATCATAGGCTAATCTAAACTGTCTCTGCCCAGTTCGCAGCGAAGAGTTATAGTGTCTAATGCGTATTTTCAAGTGTGCCATTAGTTGGAGTGAAGGATATCCTTTCTTACGTATTAAAGGCAAACGTCCTACGTGGGAATCGAAACCATTTCCTGCACATCGCAGAGGAAGATCAGTTCACCATACAACTGCAGCCAACTTTTAGCATGCCCAGGATCATCTGGTAATGAAAGATATGCGATACTTTATGAGAGATATGACCCCTTGACGCCCTGTTAGGGGATTCGAATTTCGTGTTCAGTACATCTCCAATTATTCGTCCATTAAATTAAAACTGGATTATGTGATGAAGATTTTACTTGACATTAGAAATCGCGTTGCATTGCTTCATTTACTTACACTTAGCAATGTCGTTTGTAATATTCTAAGGATGGCGGTAATTATCCGTTCAAAATCCAAAGGATGATAATGCCTTCCGCTAACTATCACGATCGCCCTCTCCAGATGACCTGGTCTACTTCACTTATTTCATGCAGTGTAAGGAATAAAATATTGCAGAAGATCAGCTGTTTTCGTTCCAATAAACTCAAATTTTAGGCTCTACACGGTCCAAGTCCATAAGTTCACGGAATTATTTTAAATTTATTATCCACTTCAATAATGTAGAAAAATATTGGACAATTGAAAATCTCATATCCGACCAAGCGATTTTATACTTAGTCGCCAACTAGAAATTCTAACTTTGTCGAATATCAGTTTCAGCAAACTGGTGTGGCGAAGACTTTGCCGGTGCCCTATATCATCGGAAATTGACTTAATGTGCTCCATAACTACAGCGTTTTTCTTTTTTTGTCAGCTTTCCTTTTCAGTTAGGCTTCATAACTACAGCGTTTTTTTTCTTTTTTGCCAACTTTCCCTTTAAGGCACCTAAGTGATACAAAATGCGACCAGTAATCGATTTACAAGATGCTGTGTAGAACTGTAAAGAAGATCGCTTTTAACGTACGTCACAGATGAAGGACTTAAGTTTCCTACAGAAACGTCATTCCTAACAACGTTCGCAAATTTATCGAATGAGGAAAGCTCAATGTTCAGGTAATAAGGAGTTTAAAAACAAAGTGCGCTCAGTCTGAGATATGTGGATCGTTTCGTCTGACAGCACTGAACAAGCATTTTGCCTAAGAGTTATCGCCGGTTGTGTTTCTGCAAGTGTGGAAATCATTAACTGATAACGTGTTTAAAGCTTATGGTACGGAACGGCTACCAACCGAAGGCTCAGTTCATTTTCATAAAGGGGTGTATTTATAATACGAAAGCTACTGCAGACTGTTTGTAACTGCCATCCTCCAGCGAGCACTGGAACCCATATACTGAAATAGATACGACACTATGAAAATTTGACCGCTTCATTTACATTCTCCTCCTAAACTAATAATTCTTTGTTTGCAGCGAATTAACATGTATAGAGACAGGATTCGAAACCGAAAATAGCAGAAGGTAAGCTTACTACTTTGAGTAATATATGCAGCGGAGGTAATGGTCTGGCCAAACGTCTTCCAGAGTTTGGGGATGGATATCCCCAAATGGTTGTGGCGTCGTGCAAGAATCGAACCGTCCGTTTTCTGCCAAATACTGGAGAACATAATGCTTCCTTCTGTTCGTCATAGGTTCTCGGGAGGCAGAATAATCTTCCAGCATGGCTGTTCCCCACTAACACTGCCAGTTGTATAAAACGCTGGTTTCAAATGAACGAAGACATTGATATACTGGACTGGCCTTGCAAAGGTGCTTACTTCAGTGATACAGAGCGCACATTGGTTAATGGAGAAAAGTAGTAGGACCTACACCAACGATCGCTGTCCAAAGTAGTTCATGGTGCGTGAGAAGACATGTTGCAAAATAATAGATTCATCTGGAAACTGGTTGTCTTTGTTCCTCGGTGGCTAAATGCAGTTGTAGAGGAGGATGGAAACTGGCCATGGTACTGAATCTATAGTGTTGTTAGGGAGAAAATTTTGTTCAACAGAAATGTGTTTCCCCTGCGATTACTTTTCTTGAACATTTACGTTGCTACGAACAAAAGGAAATTTCGTTTGTGTTAATCTTTTTCTAAATATACGGGTAGTAAAACACAAACACTCGTACAACAACGCCTGTGATATTTATTTTGAAGAAGAGAATCAGAATCTACATATAAATCAGAGTCACTCTATCTCACTTTTTCAGTCGTTCACTCGACTATGGATTTTTAGTAATTTTACGATTATCGATCAGGAAGACCAAGACTAACATGAAAATAATTATTTTCAAGTGGCGCATGACAGCATTTCTGACGAAGCCATCAAAGAGAAACCATTTAATTTTTTACGTCAAGAAGAAGGCATCATACTCACTTGTGCTCTTTGTATTTACATGCAAGAAGGATGCCAATAGCCACAAAAGCATGAGAGAAAGATCCTTTGCTTTTAGTGCCAAGCAGTAAGTATAATACATAAAGAGAAAAAGTGGTGGAAAGCCCTCGGTGAACACTTTAAGCCTATCATTTGTGTCCATTCGTTCCTCAGTTACAAATTATGAATGTATTATCCGCAGATCAGAAATTTATGGACTTAAGCACTATGCCTTCCCAGCATTTGTGTGGACTGGTATTACTGTAAGGAGTGGCTGGAGTGGCCATGCGGTTCTAGGCGCTACAGTCTGGAGCCGACCGACCCATACGGTCGCAGGTTCGAATCCTGCCTCGGGCATGGATGTGTGTGATGTCCTTAGGTTAGTTAGGTTTAATTAGTTCTAAGTTCTAGGCGACTGATGACCTCAGAAGTTAAGTCGCATAGTGCTCAGAGCCATTTGAACCATTGTGTAAGGAGTGATACGGCGCGTGAGGTCACACCTTTCCTTAAATACACAAAATTGCAGGAGGAACATAAGATGAATCAGTACGTGAACCGAAATTTCATTTCTAGAGTGTGACACTTTCAAAGCATTCGAAATACTAGAATTTTGACAAGCCTTTGCAATGACTAACGGGGAAGGTATTCTACGCCCCACATATCATCTACCAAGCAGCCACAATATTGGTTGCTAATGGAAACAGGGTGAGGGATTGCAGGTTTCCGATGGTGAACATAGCATGAGATCTATGGAGCATAGTTCAGCTGGTTAGCCGGCCGGGGTGGCCGAGAGGTTCTAGGCGCTACAGTCTGGAACCGCGCGACCGCTACTGTCGCAGGTTCGAATCCCGCCTCGGGCATGGATGTGTGTGATGTTCTTAGGTTAGTTAGGTTTAAGTAGTTCTAAGTTCTAGGGGACTGATGACCTTAGAAGTTAAGTCCCATAGTGCTCAGAGCCATTTGAACCATTTTTCGAACTGGTTAGTTGACGAATAACTCACAATAGTACGACAGTGCCAATGGTGTTGATACAAAGCAAAACAAAGGCAACGATAAACGAAGCAAAAACTGCATTATAGTTACAACAACAGTTGCCAAAGTTGACATTTCGTCAGAAAGGAAACCAAGAAATTTCGCAGAATGAGAAAGAAGTGACAGATATCTGCAAGATCAGTCAGTGGAATGTGTGGGGCCGTATACAAAAATGGTTCAAATGGCTCTGAGCACTATGGGACTCAACTGCTGTGGTCATAAGTCCCCTAGAACTTAGAACTACTTAAACCTAACTAACCTAAGGACAGCACACAACACCCAGCCATCACGAGGCAGAGAAAATCCCTGACCCCGCCGGGAATCGAACCCGGGAACCCGGGCGTGGGAAGCGAGAACGCTACCGCACAACCACGAGATGCGGGGGCCGTATACGCCAGATTGTGTGGACAATGTGCATGAGGAGTACAATGATGACGATGTGTGCGTAACAGGTTAAACTGATACTGAAGCAGGTGTCGAACCATATGGTTCATCATCCTTGTCGGACAGGGAGCCATAAATCCCGTCCTCAGTGGAGCGTAGTGAAAGACAATAGTTGTCCAAGGAGCTGGTACTAAACTTAATTACGTGCATGGAAGATCATCTACAGTATAGTAAAATAATCAGTTTTGAACAGATTACGAATAAGTCCACAGCTATATGACCGTATAGTACGTATGAAAATCTACGGATACTCAACGGATGACAAGGCACATTAGTTACAAAAACTGTTGTATGTGCGTTCCATGGAAGCTCGATACAGTTTAAGGATGGGCATGATTGTGACCTACTACGTTATGTTCACCAAATTGCGTGCGACATCGATGACAGTGAGTTCAAGGAAAGCAGTGGATGGTTGCATAACTTTAAACAGTGCTACAGAGCTGCAAGACGTAAGACAACGAAATTTCAAACAAAGCGTCAACTTGATGATGCACAACAAACCGCGGAATCGGCCCCAAAATTTACGGGTGACATTAAAAAAATTTACCCCATCGTTCAGCATGACATTTGTTTTCATCTCCGACCAATCGGCATTTGAAGAGGAGATGCATATGAAAACTACCCTGGAAATTAGAGGTACTAAGAGAGTTGTATCAAGATCAACTAACTTCATTCGTGTACAATTATGGCGACTGTTAATGTAGATACTAAATTGGCTGAAAGGTTATTTATTGTGTTATTTATTGTGTTGCTAGAAATTGGAGGTGTTCTGCCCCTTACGACTCTTTTTCATGTGTGTGATCTTGCAAGGACAGAACTCAATATTTATGTCACAGCAAACAAGAGTGGGAAAATGGGCGTAACAGAATTACAGAGCTATGATATGAACACTGCTTTTGGTCAGTAGCTGGTCAAAATAACTTTATTTTTCCTCGTCTGCCTATAGAAATCATACTCCTTTAGAGCAAGCTATCCTTCTTGAAAAATGTATGACACCCTAGTTCATACAACCTGCAACCACTGGACAAATTCAGCAGCTGGATGTTTTTTTTTTCCGTGCCTCTAAAACATATTAGCGCAGTATATGCAGCTATGCTTTAAAGAATGGCCAGTTTCATGACACAATATTGCAGTGCCTGCGTTATTCCGAAATACGATGCAACGTTCCTTCGGACATGCATGTATATCGGACAGAACATTGATTCGTAATTCGTAACAACACAGGCAGTGCAATATCGTATTTATCCACCAACGCCGGGCAAGCAACTCTCAAGTAAAATGTCTCCTCTGTGCAGGAATATAAATAATGGATGCACGAGTACAGGCTGCAGACACATAGTTGACGACATATGGAAGTTTGGGTTGGGCCGTGAGTCGTGCGCGGGTGGCGAATGACAGTTAGGCTCGCGCAGCCGTGAGGCTCGGTCGGTCTCTGCATCCCGCCTATTGTGGAGCTCGAGAGCGCCGCGCTTTCATCTACTGAGTCCCTCTTACGAGCGAGCCACGCGGTTTTCAGCCTGTGTACCCCCATCCGAGATCCCGCCGGACGTCGTCATGTCAGTTTTAGAGCCGTATGGCAATGTACTCAGTCACTTGGCCGAAAAATGGAAAACTTAGCGCCGCACAACGATTCCATGTAAAATACGCACCACCAAGATCTTACCAAATTGAGATCATTATACGGAAGGATCTTACCTGGATCCGCAAGATGTCATTGGCATTCACTTTTCCGTCACTGTGGACGTTATATATGTCAATATGCGCACCGAAGAACTGTATACCGAAATTCCGAAATTGTGAGCCGCCATGCGCTAAACCTCAAGTTTAAGCACCTCGATGGACACACAGGTGATGTAGTGATTGACCACGCGGTTTTCGGCCTGCGAACTCCCATTCGAGATCCCGCCAGACGTCGTCATGTCAGCTTTTGAGCCGTATGGCAATGTACTCAGTCACCTGGCCGAAAAATGAAAACCTTTGAGATGTACCCCCTATTCAACGGCATCCATTGAGTGAAAATTGAATTGGTGAAGCATGTGCCGTCTTACTTGGTTATAGGAGGATGCAGGGCCATCATTATATATGACGGACCGCCCAGTACCTGCTCTAGATATGGCCAGGAAGAGCATGACCGCCAAAACTGTCTCCAGCGGCGGCTTGTACATACACCACTCAAATATGCCGCCTCTACTGCGTCGTCCACAGTTTTTCCTGTCACCTATGCTGCAGTCACTGCACCAACTGCTCAACATCCATACGACCCACGCAACCCATCGCAGGTGATGACTATCGTCGTGGAGACTAATCCGACACTTTTGCAATCACTGAATCCAGAGGAATTGTCGGGAGTAGACACTCGCGTGCCTAGTACCGCTGACCGCGACGTGGAGGGGGATCTGACGCCTAGCGTTGTACCGACTTCCGCCTTCCTTCTATCTGGCAAGGAGGCGATGGACAGCCGCTCCCATTCCAACACAGAACAGCATGTACGTAAACAAAAGACCCCACGGAAGCGCCGGAAGCGGCACTGTGCGCCCTCAGATGAATATGTTCAAAGAATGGGGCCACAAGAGGACGACAACATGTCCGATAACGCAACGTTTTCTGACACGCAGATGTTGGACAGTAGTATCCTCCCACCTCACCCCACGACAGCTTTACGTCGCAGCGATGCGGCGGAGCCAAACCCTCCCACAAGGGTCCTGGGTGGCGTCCCTCCTGCTGTGCTGACTCTACCCGCATGCACAGTGAATGACCCGTCGAGGGACACCACATCTGTACTGACGAGCTATGCGGCTGATGACATCGAGAATGACACTGTGTTGCTGCCTGGTGCCGCAGAAGGGCATGTCCTGATGGAGGTGTCACAACAGCTACGACACAAGAACTGAAAACACGATGAATGTTGCAGCTGGTCAGCTCCTGATGGCCTCCGCTGGAGCTGATACCACCTTTCCTGCGAACATGGAGATGGAACAATGCCTACTGGTGACTCTCAACATCAATACCATCCATGTGCGCCATAAACTGACAATGTTACAAGATGGTAGATATAGACATTGTCCCCCTCAAGGAGATCTATGTCGTTGTCCCTTTCGGAAACACTACTCATGTCTCCCACACGTCTGACACTGGCAGTGGAGTGGCAATACTTCTCTGTGATGGCCTAACTGCTGAAGACGTGCCGGCCGAAGTGGCCGTGCGGTTAAAGGCGCTGCAGTCTGGAACCACAAGACCGCTACGGTCGCAGGTTCGAATCCTGCCTCGGGCATGGATGTTTGTGATGTCCCTAGGTTAGTTAGGTTTAACTAGTTCTAAGTTCTAGGGGACTAATGACCTCAGCAGTTGAGTCCCATAGTGCTCAGAGCCATTTGAACCATTTTGCTGAAGACGTTGTTTTCCTCCCTGACGTGAGAGACATGGCACTCACCTTCAATGCGCCTTCTGGATCAGGACGACGCCGTTAACAGTCTGCTATCTTCTCAGATGCATTCCCATCCCTTTTTATGGGACGCCAGGATGCCTTATCTTCAGTGGGGATTTTAACACCACTCAGGCGTCGAAGGACCAGGTACCCACACTACATTCCATGTCCAGCACTCTACACCATCCTAACCAATCTCTGAATCGTGGACATGGGGAGTATGTACATGACGATAGGGTGGGTTTCACGCACTATACCAGCCGCTCTTCCAGCCTTATAGACCGCATCTATCTCTCGTACTTCATTATTCAGGGCACATGAGCCAGTGAAATATGGCCTGATGCTTTTCCCGACCATGCGGTCTATATATCCACAGTCAACTTGCACTGCCACATGGTATGGCATAGGCGAGGCTCCTGGAAACTGAACGTGACACACCCACATTCTCCTGAATGCCTACAGCTCATGGTGGTAACGTGGATGTCATGCGCCCATCAGCGAGGGGCTTACCCTACCACATTCTTTTGGTGGCTGCTATGAACCAAGCTGGCTGTTTGGAAGGCGTTGATCAGTCATGGCAGGGAGATCGCCGCCTGGAGGCGACCCTCACTAAATTTTTACTACTTCATTCTGTGTGATTGCTCTGCAATGCCACACTCACCTGCCTGTCAGCAAGCAATGAACCACGCAAAAGCGTGGGTCACAGAGCTCATGAGGCAACACCTCGAAGGGACAATTGTTCATGTATGAACGATGGATGGAATTGACCATGAAGGGCTGTAGATGTATTACATCATCATGGAACGCCAGCATCAGCGATGGGTGCTGAACAATGATGTACCTATAGTCGATGGTTGCTGTGTCACTGCACAATGTGCTATCATAAATGCTCTCCATGCTCACTATAGTCAACTGTTTGCAGACCCCCATCATGCCCTAGACGCGATTGAGGACCTCCCTCACCTCACGTATGGCACACTACTGTGGGACGCACATATGGTATTACTTGAGGACGCGACTGAGGAGGTAGTCACTGCAGCTATACTGGCTGGTGCGCCTCATAAGTCTCCTGGACCCAAGGCCCTCCTTTAGAGTTTTACTGGACCTACCGTCAATTAGCGACACCTGTCTGGACAGACGTATGCTGTGACTAGATGTCCTCTAAGTACAGCTTCTTGGTGTCTATCTTGAAGCATTGCTCATTCCTGTCCACAAACGAAACAGTGGCATCTTCATCAGTGACTATCGTCCCCTATCACTCCTGAACTGTGATATGAAGATCTTTACCCAGCTTTTGGCAGCACATCTCTGGAGGTTTGCCCGATATGTGGTGTCCCACGATCAGGCCTCTTTAGGAGGCGGTCACAACATCTGGACTGCTTTATGTCGACACCGTGACATGATCGCGCTTGCACGGACGTGGGGCATCACAGAGGTCCTGGCCTCCCTTGATTTCAGTCATGCCTTCGATAATGTTCATCACTCCTATCTGACAGCGCTGATGTGAATAATGGGACTCCCAGACAGCTTCGTGAAGTCTAAGATCCTGTACAATGGTCGTCTTACGTCGTCCATCCTAGTACAACGATTGGTGTGGCAAGGATGCCCTCTTTCCCTGATCCTATATGCTCTCGACATGGAACCGTTACTTTGCTGCCTGCACCAACGCGCTCACCAGGATGATTGTTGATGGATGCACTTTTCGTTGCATGACCTTGCGGACGACCTGGTCCTCCTCCTGCGCAACAGCAATGATGTATAGGCAGTACTGGAGTAGGTGGAGCCCTACAGCGCTGCTTCAGACAGCGCCCTTATGCACACTATCTATAGGTCGTGCACTACCTGTTGAATGTGTCGCTCCCTGCAGATCTGCAACGTGGTATGATGTCTGGTATTGATTTTACAACTGACTTGCAGTGACCAGTGGCCTTTAACAGTAGGTGCTTATTACGCCAGATCCAAGCAGAGCTACTTGACCATCGACTCTGAACTCTGGACATGCTGCAACAGACCCATTTAGCTAATGTTTGTGTAGGGTCGCTAATCCCGCACGTGGCCCAGATTTTCCTCATCCTGCTGTCAATGGCCAGATGCATGTTGGCTGTATTGGGTTCCTTTATGAACCAAGGCTTGTTATTCAAAGTCAGCTATGAGTCTCCCACCATCCCGAAGAACAAAGGGGGTTTCATAGTCTTTCACGTCCAACATTGAGCAACTGACCTCTTTCTAAGTATGTATGTCAAAATGTGGGGTCGCACCCCAACATGCCTCACCAGTCTACTGATGAGGATCCTTACCCCAAGCTCACTCATTGCCCCAGTGCTACTGACAGACATCCCAGCGCCTTTTTTTACTGGAGCTATTTCCTTCTTGAATAGAGCTGCATCAGGACCATTCTTCTCCCTCCACGTCTACCAGTGGCCAAGATAGTGTATGCCTCACTTCATTCGTGGCTTCCGCCGCTGTGACTGAAGAAAAACATCCCCTCGTCCGGTGGAATGCAGTGTGGTAGACAGTGCCTGTCCCTACTCCTGTTTCGGACATCCAATCCACCTGGTCTGTGATAGTTAATGGGCAGCAGGTCTGCCAGTCACGTCTCCACCGGACCCACCTGGCGCCATCACCATTATGAACCATGTGTGGCGTGCAGGACGACGATGGCCATCGACTTGTGTGCAGTGAGTCGAGTGATGTTTATCTTTTGGTCCTCCAGACGCTGGTGTTCATCACACCAACTACTCCTGACAGCATCACTTCACAAATGATTCTCTTCCCCGACATGGACTACTTTCCGCGTGCAGAAACCTACTTGGTGACTCAGATTCGTGGGGATGCAGTCAGCTACCTGTTTGGTGACAAATCAGCCCTCAATTTCTGGCAATACCTTAACAATCGACAATGTGCAGTTGTCAAGAACCCAAAGTACGAACAATTTTTCTCAAACTTTCTCCAGAGCACTTTACACAACCCCCTCACTGCTGGATCATCCATGCCAGGAGAAGCTGACATATGTCCCTTCTTACATTTTACAGATTCGATCCCCTCAACTGTTACTCACACACACTTCCGGGAAGACGTGCATCGATGATCTACTGATAAGGCGCCACCACGCTGGATTTTCTTTCCCGTTGATGTCTGAGGTGATCACCAGCTCGCCAGTCTTTGCGAGGACGTGCTGGTGCATTGGAGATGGATTCACTCATGATAAAAAAGGCATCTTCCTTGAATATTCCTTTTTTTTGTAGAAATTATTGGGGCTTTCTTTCTTGATATGGGACAACGCCTGAAGTAGTGTGCGATGGAACTTTTCTTTTGCGGCTGCTTCTTAAAAATGTCGGATAAACGTGGCGGTGGAATTAGTTTCACTTTTTATAAATGACCTAGTAGATAGTGTCGGAAGTTCCATGCGGCTTTTCGCGGATGATGCTGTAGTATACAGAGAAGTTGCAGCATTAGAAAATTGTAGCGAAATGCAGGAAGATCTGCAGCGGATAGGCACTTGGTGCAGGCAGTGGCAACTGTCCCTTAACATAGACAAATGTAATGTATTGCGAATACATAGAAAGAAGGATCCTTTATTGTATGATTATATGATAGCGGAACAAACACTGGTAGCAGTTACTTCTGTAAAATATCTGGGAGTATGCGTGCGGAACGATTTGAAGTGGAATGATCATATAAAATTAATTGTTGGTAAGGCGGGTACCAGGTTGAGATTCATTGGGAGAGTGCTTAGAAAATGTAGTCCATCAACAAAGGAGGTGGCTTACAAAACACTCGTTCGACCTATACTTGAGTATTGCTCATCAGTGTGGGATCCGTACCAGATCGGGTTGACGGAGGAGATAGAGAAGATCCAAAGAAGAGCGGCGCGTTTCGTCACAGGGTTATTTGGTAACCGTGATAGCGTTACGGAGATGTTTAATAAACTCAAGTGGCAGACTCTGCAAGAGAGGCGCTCTGCATCGCGGTGTAGCTTGCTCGCCAGGTTTCGAGAGGGTGCGTTTCTGGATGAGGTATCGAGTATATTGCTTCCCCCTACTTATACCTCCCGAGGAGATCACGAATGTAAAATTAGAGAGATTAGAGCGTGCACGGAGGCTTTCAGACAGTCGTTCTTCCCGCGAACCATACGCGACTGGAACAGGAAAGGGAGGTAATGACAGTGGCACGTAAAGTGCCCTCCGCCACACACCGTTGGGTGGCTTGCGGAGTATGAATGTAGATGTAGATGTAGATGTAATCAGGAATGTTAAGATATCCTATAAAAAAGGGAGGGCAGAGAACTTAAAAAACCTCAGCTCCCATTTAGGGGTTATAGGTTCGGTTCCCAGCTGATGCCAGTTTTTAAACAGAGGTGGAGAAAATGGTAACACGATCTCTCATGATAGGAAGCAAATCTGGGTACGTGGCCTGGTCAGGCACAAATTTTCACTGTCGTCAATCCTCTATACAGCTGATTGTTGCCCATATTGGCAACTGCAAATACATTTCTTGAGTTCCGCAGCAAGCTCAATGGCAAAACGTTTCGGGTACGGTTACAAGTCATCACATTCCATCAGTTCTCGTTGCTCTCTTTCACCAATATGATTATATATGAACTTTTTAAGAGTAGATGTCCAGCTGAATGTCCTGCACTGTTTGTAACTCTCAAGACGTTCGCCAACGATCTTGATGTTGTGAACCTTCCTGATCACTGTGGCGCGCCATTTTTCAATCGGTGTTCATGATCCAAGTTAATAGTTTGTTTTGAACATTTCTTGAATGTCGACAATGTCCATTTTGTGAAGTGTAATACGTTCATCTGCACCTCCTGATGCACATGGTAGATGAATAGCAGCTAATATTTCTCCTGTCACAACTGTTGCCACAACACTTTCAAATGAGCCTTAGTACAGACTGAACTCGAGACATCGCACTCAATGTGTTCCTCATAAGATAGAACCGATTTGTTAGGCGGCAATAAACATGACAGCCAACGGCCTTGCCACAGTGGTAACAACGGTTCCCGTCAGATCACCGAAGTTAAGTGCTGTCGGGCTGGGCTAGCACTTGGATGGGTGACCATCCAGTCTGCCGAGCGTTGGTGACAAGTAGGGTGCACTCAGGCCTTGTGGGGAAAATTGAGGATCTACTTGACAAAAGTAGCGGCTCCGGTCTCGTAAACTGACATACGGCTGGGAGAGCGGTATGCTGACCACATGGCCCTCCATATCCGCATCCAGTGACGCCTGTGGACTGAGGATGACACGGCGGTACCGTTGGGCCTTGCAAGTGTTCGGACGGAGTTTAGTTTAGTTTAAGAAACACGACAACACTGAGAACTCTATGTCTGACAATCTGCACAAATAGGCCACACTGTAAGATATGATAATTGGTAAAGGAAATGTTATCAACTACTAGAGCCATTTGCAGATCGAATAAAGAAAACAATCATTAACCGTAATATCTCTGTGGTGAGATCCGAATCGCTATCTAAAGCAACTACCACATCATTAATCGAGCGCAATACCACTACATTGCTACAGCTAGCGTTCTCTCTTTACTACTGTGGTGGCTACGGTAGATTGCTCGGAACGTGTAAGGGCAGAGCAGTCGTAGTATAGGCGCCGAACATCCATCCTGCACTTAAACAATGAATTTTTCTTACTCAGTGTCACATCTTAAATGAGAATCAACCGGAATATTTCATCGAAATGACAAGAAAGTATGAAGTGAATGTAGGCGGATAGTTCAGTACACACCCAGAAGTGCTTGAGTGGCTCTGAAGCGTAAATCTGTTGGAACATTCATTAGGGGATAATCGAGCTGTAATTAGTAGGCCAGAATGTGAAGAAGTGCTTAGTCGGAGACGCTAATGTTACTTTGTCTGTCGACGACAGACTGAGTGAATTGCAAACTATTCTGGCTGCTACCTTAAACAATGAATTTCGCCAAGCGTCGTTCGAGTTGTCAGTTCTTTCAAAAGGATACATCTATTTTTCTTCCCATTCCCCCTCAATCCAGGCATGTCTTCCATCACTAATCACCGCATAATTAACAAGATTTATAATCTAAATCTTTCATCACAAGTGTCGTAAGGTGCAGGATCCAGAAAACTGTGCATTTTCTCACATGTTGTGAGGCAAGTTTTATTTCAGAGAGCTGGATTCGAATTATAGTCCGTGCAGAATACTGTGAGCGGTTGATGCACAGATGGCAGGGCATGTGTAGGGATAGCGATAGTGTCGGGGGTTAGGGGCAGGCATTGTAGGGCAAATGCCGAGCGTTGGAGGGGAAGTGCCGTTCTAAGCTAGAGCCTATGCTCACGCTTTTTGTAAATATTAAGTGGGCTCCTCCACTTCCACACTAGTATCGTGACCATCCAAAAAGAGCTACTGTCACCTGTGCTTTCAATAGCATCTAAAAAGAATTCCGCCGAAAATGCAGCGATTTATTTTCGCCTGGCTTCTTAACAATTTATAACTTTCAGGGGAGCGTCATGAGTGGCGAAGTTTGAGTAAAACCTACACATTTACCTGGCTGCCATGTTAAAATTTGCTTCTTTTGCCAAAACACAACACAGTTTACATAGTTTCACCTCATTAATATCTTCTGCAGGCACAGTTGCGAGACAGTTCTGAAACAGTGGTTTATTAAGTTTATTAATTGAGGAAAAGTAAGGTCAGTAGCTTATGAAAAACCACATCCTTAGTACAAAAAAACGTGTAATGTCTTCACTTATGTTGTTACAAAACCCATAGCATTTGTCATCTTACCAGCTACCGATGGCCCTTAAAAATTACATTCTTTCATCGAAAAAGTCTGTAGTTATTGGAATAACACGATAAACAATGAAGTTTTACACAACAAAGATATGGTAAAGTACTCTCTCCGTTGTCTGCCATCATCTGCCAAAATCGCATTTCGATATGTGAAACCGTTTATGAAATATGAGGCATGCTGCGTACATTTCACTCTGGCTTTATCGCTGGCGCGGCGCGATCGCAGATGAGTGTACTACATCAGATCAATTTTCTCGAGATTGGTGACAGGTAGATACCTCCATCCAAGTGTAAAGAAAAATTCAATATGTTAGCTCAATTTCAGACACAACAACACATTTTGTAATCTGCACCAAACGCAAAATTATAGTGACCTTTATTTTTCACTGCACACTTTTCCGAATTTCGCTTAGTGTCTTACTTCCATGTTAATATCAAAATAATTATTACCATTAACGAAATTATGGACACATTATCGGAACCTGACATATAAAGGTATAAGTAAGGCAAAAATGAATTTTTCTTACCAAATAGTTTCTGTAAAATCGTTTGAGAAAGACTGAAGGGCGTGCGTCTCGATTCTGTCACCGCCGACAGGCTGAAAGGTGGTAGACAGTGTCGACCTCCGCTTTCGAACGAACGAATGAATTCGCCCAGCGCTTTTGACCAAAACTGGTCACTGCGCATCGCCCACCATATCCTGTGCGGCTATACCTTTGTGTCAAATAACCCTTTTTCCTTTGGAGATCTTAAATGATCACAATAGCATCTTCTTTTTATGTTGAATTCATTTTATCACTGGGAAAATTCTTGTACCTCGTGGCAGGAATTTGAGTTGATAATCTGTCAGACCTGTTATAATTCGGCAGCTCCCAGCATAATATTGGTTTCATTTGTTACGTCATATCTGCATTGATGGACAAAGTCTCTGAGCAATCAAAGAATCTTACCAGAGTGATTGTAAGGCCCAGGGCTCAGATTCTGCTGTAGATTATAATTATTATTATTGCAGTTACATCATAATGGCTACATATGCGATTCTTGGTCAGTGAACACAAGTAGACAATGCGAGATGTGAACGGGTACATCACGTCACTTGTCAACAATGAGTGTCTTTCTTTAGTATATTGCTCCACAACGACACCAGTGTTCTATTGAAATATTTTACAGGAGACAAATTCAGTTGAAAAGTAATTTATTTATATCTTCATGTTCTCGTTATATTCAGTAGCAATCGTCAGAAAGAAAAGAGCAAATGGTCTCACATGTAGAGAAACGATATTATCACCATTCTGTAGATGAAAGGTTCGGAGAGTCAATGAGAACAACGAGACACATGCATTTAGTAACTGGAAAGTGCTTCTTCCGTGTGGGGAAAGAGGTAGTCTGATTAGCACTGCAAAAGGCAGCTACTAGACAATTAGCTGACATACTTACGTAATAGCCGTTCGCAGATCAATATTTCCAAATTTTCTGTTAGTCTGAGAACGCTTAGAAGAAGACTGAAAGGTCTCCAGAATCAGAGCGCTACCGTAATGCACACCTAGCAGAAAAAATATACCCCATATACTTTGCAGACAATTGTAAATTCTTCGACTGGAGCAGTTCTTACATTTTTGTTCGTCCACTCACATTCATTCAATAAGAAAACAAAGCCGTCTCGGCTTGAATAATGATTAATACCTTGATAGCAATGACTCATCATCTATATACCACCATGACTTTTCAGTGTTTGTCTATAGATACTGAGCTTGCTTGGTCTAGGTCAATGGCCTTCAATCTTTATAGCTCGACTATAAAATCTGACATTGAGAAGCGTACCACAGGTCCCATATGTAGCGATCTTATTATTAATTGGAAGCCTATATAAATTAGTGTGTTATGAGCCAATAGAACAGCTGCAGTTAGGGCTTGATATGTTAGCCTTCGACCCACAAGTACTGACTGTTCAAAGTATAGGCCTACACCATTTGGAACACGTCGTGTCGACTTTTCTCCCTTTCACATTGCAGTCACTCACAGCGACCCCACAGTTGTGACAGTGTAATTACCTGACGGGGTGTTCTGTCGTCTTTGCGAGCGGATGGTTACTTGAATAACAGTAATTGCACTTATATTCAAAAGTATTAAGCAATATGAGACGCTATCACAAATTTTTACTAAATGTTTTGACTGTCATTTTTTCTCTGTTCTTTTCTTTTTTTTAATTTCTATTCCTTGCTACGAATATGTGCCTCTTTTGAAAATGACCGTCTCTCATAACGTGCATACAGTAATCCATGTTACTTCCTTCCGTTAGAAATGTATACCATAACCGCTGATCCCCATGACTAGGGTTGCCAGATACTCCATTTTTTTCGGATTTATCCGTCTTCTTTTTCTGTCTAATTTGGTACTCCGTTTTTTCTTTCCACGGAGTCCTTACTAATATGTTTTCTTTAAGTTTATGTTGATGCATATACTTTCCTGAATTTCAGAAGAACTTTAAATACTGGCGGGCCATAACATAGTTGTTTACATGGATATGTGTACAATAAATCTTCCTGGTGGTTACAGGTATGAGTTGGTAACACAACCAGGCACTTCTTGAGAATAAATGCGTATTGGCTACCGCCAGCCTACAGTCTGTGCTCTTAGAGCAAGAGTTTAGCTCTTAATGTTGCTTGAGACTTATCAGTACTATTTGGTGGGCTTCGTAACTACAACGTAGCCTATTGTTTTCAACTGCTGACATCCTTAGTGATCTAACAGCTATTGTACTGCAAACTCTTTTATTTAATCATATTCCTTACTACACTTCAGTATAACATATGAACAGAAACATCCCTACAATGCACTTTCAGAAACGTTGTCATGTATGTGTGTCAGTTCTATCGGTTATGTGGGGTAAGCACTGGCAGCAGTGTACAAAAAAAAAAAAAAAAAAAAGAGAGAGAGAAAGAGAAGAGAGAGACAGAGAAAAGAAACAGAGGGAAATACTTCCTTCTTTTCATTCTCGTCGCCTAACAATAAGAATCACTATCCCTTCCTTACCCCACGTCATGGGCGGGACTACGAGCACAGACTGCAGCAGCCACAAACCACTATTGTGTAGCCGATTATGATAATTAAGCATAATTGTCAGTGTTACCTGTTTCTGTTCACCTGTAGACAGAGCGAGACGCATTTCCAATTCATTTATTTTCTTGAGAGACCAACTGGTACGCACACATTCACGTATTTTCACCATTAGTATTAAACAAGGCAATTTACGTAGCAGTGTAGTAAAATGGCTGTTTTAATTAGTTTTAGAATGAGTGAATCAAGGAAGTAGCAAGTATTTTGTCAAAGAGGGTCCAGTTTGTTAAAGGGGAGCCCAAAGAGTCGCACATTTTTTATTTTGCGCTGAAAAAAACATATATTCCTCTATTAATCTTCTGTACATAACTTGCATTCAGGAGGCTTTCATACAAATAGTATTTTGGCTATGAATTTAAGCAAGAAAGTTTTTCTTACAAAGTATAACATAGTACAGGGTGATTCAAAAAGAATACCACAACTTTAAAAATGTGTATTTAATGAAAGAAGCATAATATAACCTTCTGTTATACATCATTACAAAGAGTATTTAAAAAGGTTTTTTTTTCACTCAAAAACAAGTTCAGAGATGTTCAATATGGCCCCCTCCAGACACTCGAGCAATATCAACCCGATACTCCAACTCGTTCCACACTCTCTGTAGCATATCAGGCGTAACAGTTTGGATAGCTGCTGTTATTTCTCGTTTCAAATCATCAATGGTGGCTGGGAGAGGTGGCCGAAACACCATATCCTTAACATACCCCCATAAGAAAAAATCGTAGGGGGTAAGATCAGGGCTTCTTGGAGGCCAGTGATGAAGTGCCCTGTCACGGGCTGCCTGGCGGCCGATCCATCGCCTCGGGTAGTTGACGTTCAGGTAGTTATGGACAGATAAGTGCCAATGTGGTGGCGCTCCATCCTGCTGAAACATGAATTGTTGTGCTTCTTGTTCGAGCTGAGGGAACAGCCAATTCTCTAACATCTCCAGATACTGTAGTCCAGTTACAGTAGCACCTTCGAAGAAAAAGGGACCAAAAACTTTATTGGCTGAAATGGCACAGAAAACGTTCACCTTAGGCGAGTCACGTTCATACTGAGTTGTTTCCCGCAGATTCTCAGTGTCCCATATACAGACATTGTGACAGTTGACTTTCCCGTTAGTGTGGAAAGTTGCTTCATCACTAAACACAATCTTTGAAACGAAAGATTCATCTGTTTCCATTTGAGCAAGGATAAAATCACAGAAATCGATTCTTTTAATCTTATCAGCTGCAGACAGTGCTTGAACCAATTTCAGACGATAAGGTTTCATAACTAACCTTTTTCGTAGGACTCTCCATACAGTTGATTGTGGAATTTGCAGCTCTCTGCTAGCTCTGCGAGTCGATTTTCCTGGGCTGCGAACAAATGCTTGCTGGATGCGTGCTACATTTTCATCACTCGTTCTCGGCCGTCCAGAACTTTTCCCTTTGCACAAACACCCATTCTCTGTAAACTGTTTATACCAACGTTTAATACACCACCTATCAGGAGGTTTAACACCATACTTCGTTCGAAATGCACGCTGAACAACTGTCGTCGATTCACTTCTGCCGTACTCAATAACACAAGAAGCTTTCTGTTGAGCGGTCGCCATCTTAGCATCAACTGACGCTGACGCCTAGTCAACAGCGCCTCAAGCGAACAAATGTACAACTCAATGAAACTTTATAGCTCCCTTAATTCGCCGACAGATAGTGCTTAGCTCTGCCTTTTGTCGTTACAGAGTTTTAAATTCCTAAAGTTGTGGTATTCTTTTTGAATCACCCTGTATAATCTCAACAGTACATACAGGGTGAGTCACTAACTATTGCCACCAGGACTAATTCCGAAAATATGATAGGAGCTGAAAACTTTGTGGGACAAAAGTTGCATGGGACAATGGGAGCCATAATATGACGTTTGTTTTTTGTTGTTCCTAAAGGTATTTCTTCCTATAACAGATCTAATGTTTCTTGCAGGAATGTGGTGTACTTCCTACCATTAAGATTTCCTTCGATGAAATAGGAGCCCATAATTCTGTCCTCCAGAATCCCACACCATACATTCACTGACCACGGTTTTTGGTGTGCAACTTGCCGCAGCCAACATGGATTATCAGCTGCCCAACAATGCACGTTATGCAAATTAACATTTCAATCATTCGTGAATGTAGCCTCATCAGTAAATAAAATGAAATTAATAAATGTGTCAGCCATCTGAATCTGAGGTTGAGCCCATCAGCAGAATTCAATGCGACGCATACAATCCGTACCAGTTAATTCTTGGTGGAGACGGATACAGTAAGGGTGATATTTATGGTAATACAGAACACAAACAACACTACTCTGGCTTGTGCCAGATTCCCTTGTGATTCGACATGAACTAACACAAAGATCTCGAACCACAGTGGCAACAGTACCAATTTCCATTTCCTCATATAAGTCTCTAGCTCTCACTGAATTTCGTTGGTATTCTCCGTAAATGAGATGCGTATCGACTTGCTCCTTGAAGGAATACATCATTCACATTCGCTTGATTCGACGATACTAGACTTTCCGCTCGTGTGGGTGTTGTATTGCGAAACCATCAAATGGTGTTTACATGTCAATGGCCTGGTAGATGGATACTCAGTATTTGGCGAATATTTACTATTTGCACGATATACGAGAGAGAATTGTCAGAACATCTGCTTCCATAAGTGCCGAAGTGATAAGGAATACCACTCAATCCATGATAAGAAGATTGCAGCACTGCATTGATACCAATGGTCATCACTTCAAACACCTTCTGTAAATGGACGTTCATGCCACCTTTTAGACCTTCATTGACCTTCAAAGACCTTACTGTTACACATCATTGGATTCATCTCGATAGCCATTATCAGAAAATAAGTACCAAACTTAGCATCCCATTTAAAGAAACAAAGTTGACCTTCATATCTTTGACGTGACCCCACCTAGCAACCAAAAACCAGTGTCATATTTATGGCCCCCATTGTTCCATGCAACATTTGTCCCACAAACTTTTCAGCTACTGTCATACTTTCGGAGTTATACTAGGGGGCAATAGTTAGTGACTGACCCTGTATATACCAGGTGGCCCACCCACACCGTCCTCTGTTGATGTTAGTTAACCCCGGATACCACAGATGCCGAAAGGTTTGCCTAAGCAGAACAGTAAAGGGAAGTCCACACCAACAGAGAGGAGACCATGCTATATGTAGGACCAGCGCTTGAATGCAAACACTTTACAGCTATAACTGGCCCTGTAGCTCATCCCTAGAAAAACTGCTTGCAGTGGGAGGGGTACCAGGCTCGATGGTGTCTACGTAGAAGAATGATTGCTTCTGACTAAAACAATATGCACATGGGCCAATGCTTATTAATTATATGTTTCAAGGCATATCAGTATACAACAGCTAATTTATTAACATACCAGTTCATGCTTCACAATTGTCAGTGTTACATATATGCTGTCATATTCTTGACTGCAATAAAGAACTATGAATATAATAAATTATGGTCCTTTAAACTTATGCTACAGAGTCACAGATTTTTTATAATTGCATTACGTATAATACAAATGTTCAACTGCATGTCTGCCTTGTTGGATGCATTGATGTAAGAGCCTCTCGGTATTAGCATGGGCACCTCTTAACATTTCTGCAGATACTGAAGCCCAAGCATCATGGATTCATTCTTTTAACCCTTTCAAACCTAACGGGGCATATATGTCCCACGAGAAGTTCCAAGTAGACTGTTGGGTTAAAGGCGTTCCAATTTAACAATGAATTTGCCCATTACAGTCTTTTAAACTTCTCTCCTTGTGTCTGGACTGTTGGCAGCACTTGTGAAACTGTCATGGCAGCATAGTTGTGAATAAATCACATGTTCGTGGTGATATTTGCATCGTTTCTTGAAGAAAATCATTGAAACAGAGCTAAGAAAATGTGTCATATATAGGTATTATCTACACCCTTTAATGTTGTATTGATTTATAATCTGCATGAGTGTGAAAGTTTATCATATGAAAAATAAAACAGGTTTTTATATTCTTTATTATTTCAGAAAAACTGATGCAGGACTGACTCAAGGATGGCTTCCAATATGTCTTGCAGTGGCTTGATGAAGACAATGATGACTGTGTTGATGATCCTGACTTCCCTTGCAGTTCTAAATCACATGATAGCAGTGATTCTATAACAAGTGATTCTGATGACAGTGACCAAGACAACAATGAAGTTTTGTACGTTGGAGGTTCAACTAACAATGTAGTGTTGTGGTCAAAGGTAGATTCAATGTTCAGACCTCGAAAGACTATGCCAAACATAGTAATTCCAGTTGTATCAGCAAAATTGGATAGGAGTGCTTCAGAGCTAGATGTCTTTGAGAAAATATTTCCTCCCAGTCTTTTTATATTTATCTCTCAGTGTACGAATCAGAGATTAAAAATGATAAAGAAAACCACAGTTCAGAGCACAGATCCTGCAGAAATTAGGTTGGTTCTTGGTGTTATGCTTGTAATGTGTTACAATAGAGTGCCCTCATTTTCGGACTATTGGTCACACAATACTTCAGTGGGAAATGTTGCTAAAAAAAGAGCAATTTCCAGAGATAGGTGCAAAGTGTTACTTTCTAAACTGTACTTCAATTTCCCTGAGAAACCAGACACAGCTGGTAAGCTTTACTACCTAAAGCCAATAGTCGCTTATCTGAAAAACACTTTTCAGAAAGCGAGGTTGGAAAGGACAGCACAAAGCATTGACGAGTCTATGGTAAAGTTCAAAGGAAGGTTAGCGTTGAAACAATACCTTCCTATGAAGCCAGTGAAGTGTGGGATAAAAATATAGATGAGGAGTGATTCTGTAACAGGCTACACATATGACTTCAACATATATTGTGGAAAGGATGCAAACAATCTGGATGGCACATTGGGTAAACGTGTAGATCTACAGCTCTCAAAAACAATTAGAGACACTAATGTAATGTTGTCATTTGATAGGTTTTTTACATCAATTCGTTTGATAGATACCTAGCCATTTGCAGCTGTTGGTACATGTGTGGCTAACAGGAAAAATGTGCCAAAGTCAACAAAGAAACTTGCTCGGGGGGAATGTGAGTTCCTTTGCAATTCGTCTGGTACATTGTGGTGTAAATGGCAGGACACCAAAGAAGTAATGTTGGTCAGTAACTGTCATTCTAATGATGTATGTACAGTGAACAGAAAAGCAAAAGATGGATCTAAATTGGTTGTAGAATGTCCTGGGGCACTGAAACCTTATAACGACTATATGGGTGGCGTGGACTTGGCTGATCAGATGAGTACACTGTATTATTCAGACATAAAATCTGATAAATGGTAGAAGAAAGTGTTCTACAAACTGTTGCTAACCAGTGTTGTAAATGCCTGGATTTTACAAAAGGAAATTCAACACAAGAGAGTGCCACTAAAACATTTTCTAGTCAACCTAGCAGAGCAGATGATTGCCAAGGGACAAAAGACTGCCAAGGTACAGCGGAAAGCCTCAACTGGGCACCCTTCTAAGAGAGCAAGAGTTATTCAGAATGTAGGGCTACACCTCCCTGAAGAAGGACCTACAAGAAGAAGGTGTGTTTTGTGTTCCAGCAACAACAAGGAAACAAGAACAAAAACTATCTGCAAAATGTGCCAGCATCCATTATGCAAAAAGTGCTTTGCAACATATCATATGTAATTATAATAAATCAGACATGTGTAATTCTTTGATAGTGAATGTGTTCTAGAAATTGTTACTAACTAGTGTAATAAAAAACTGATTGTATACATCTTGTTTTCTATACATATTTTAGTAACCACTATTGTTCTTGGGTACTGGTGGGACAACGTTTGTCCACTCAGTAAGCCTAGTGGGACACCTGTGTCCCACTCAATAAGACTACTGGGACACCAGTATCCCAGGGCCTAATTGCAGGAAGTGAGTTCAGAATTGTCAAAAATGTATTTGTAATATTATCAAGGCTAATAAAACACTATGTGGTCAAAAGAAGTAGTTTCTAAATAAAATTTAAAAAATCTGTCTTGAAAGGGTTAACACATCTGGATTTTGCGGTTTTCGTAAATCCTGACTTTGATGTAGCGCCATAAGAAATATCCAAGGCCGATTTATCTGCATTATAAATGGCAACTGCAGGAAATTTATATTTTCCCTGCACTTCTTTTAAAATTGAGTAAAACTTATCCACACTTCCCATTGATCTGGCAATGGATGTTGGGTCTAGTTTCTGTATACTAAACTTAATTTTTTGCATAAAATTTGCCAACCAATCCTCTCCTGTCATCTTTGTCATCATCTTGAGTGAATGAGAAATTTTACATTGTTCTATGTATTCAAACACAAGTCTTCTGCACTGCTGTTTCATCCTACCAAAAGACATTTTTTCAATGGCTGTTAAATATGTCTTCAAATGTTTAGTTGTTCAGTGTTGAATTCTTCATGGAATCTTCCACCATGAACAGGCATCCCCTATAAAATTTCTGTTTTAATTTAAAATTTTATATCAAAAGGACTTAGATGACCTGCATAAATAAGACACACACACGCACACATACACAAACACACACACAGAAACCACAACTACACAGATGATTTTTCTTCAAACGGCGACAATGTATTGCTTCAGGTGTACCATAAATATTTGCTGCACCTGAGCAGCTCATTCTTCCCTCTTTCTACATATACATCTACATGGATACTCTGCAAATCACATTTAAGTGTCTGGCAGAGGGTTCATCGAGCCACTTTCACAATTCTCTATTATTCCAACCTCGTATAGTGTGCAGAAAGAATGAACACCTGACGTTGCAAAGAATGCGTGTCCCCTGAGATCTGTTAGTTACTACTATCCCCGTCATCTTTCTGCGTATATTTATTTAGGTCAATAATGTTGCTGTTGCCTATAGCTAACGGTTTGTGTGTCTTACAATACTCTAGCCTATAGCCATTCGCATGAGGTTTTTCCACTATTCTAATAGGACCCACATAATCATCTGTGAATTTTTTGCTTTCTGCAGACAGCTTTCCTGACTTTTCCTTAGTTTTAATGAGTACCAAGTCTCCAATCTGAAAACTTGTGAGAGGGCTCTAGCGTCGTGGATTCTCTTTCTTTCCAAGACCTTTTTCCTAATATTTGCCCTTGCTATTTTCTTTTTCTGCTCCATAGCCACTTCTCTTAGTTTAGGCAATTCCTCTAGCTCAAATAATAAATTATTAGGCCTAATCCCACACATCAATTCAACAGGCACAAATCCAGTGGCTTCATGCTTTAAGTGATTAATCACTTCTTCAAAATATCCAAGATAGTTAGTGAAAGCTGACTGTTTCTTAAGACAATGTGTCCTGCAAAGTCGATTCAGTTCTTTCATTATTCCTTCACACATATTACCCTGTGGGAAATATGCAGAAATCTATATATGTTCAATATTTCTATTTCTTAGACACTCTTAAAACCTCTGAGACATCTAACACAGCAGCAGCCAGATTATTTTCATCCCATTCCCCTTGTAATGGACCTTTTTTTGTATTTCCTCAATATATCTAAAAAGTCATGTACCAGAAATTAATAAAACAATGCAGAAAGCAGAGCTACAAAATTTTCTGTTTTCAAGACCCCTCACAAACTGTTATGGCACAGTTTGTGGTCCATAAAGATCAGAAAATCGCACACAACAAATAATAAGCGCACATTATCACCAAAAAATAGCAGTAGAAAGCAAGTGCAGCAAGATGACGACTTCGTCAACTTGCCCTCGTCATCATGCGCCAGTTATCTATTTTAAAAATAGTCGAATTTGATGTATGATTAACAAGACTAAGATATAGATAAACAGCATCTGTGAAACACCTGCTGCATGACATACTAATGTAGAATAACCAGATATCATACCTGTTAGACAAAGGGCTTGTGTTTGACGTCTTGAAAATAATGACACATCAGGCAATGCAGACAATGAGCACCTGACGCACACTGAACTGAGAGGAACGGCTTAAAGTTTTTAGTGTGAGCAGCACTAGTAGTATTCGTAATGTGGTGCTACCTAGTAAACACAAACTACGTGACTAGTCATCTGGCCTCGTTCGTCAACTTGTCCCGGTCTCTCATGATGCAACCACAAGTAATGAAAGCAATTATGGCAGACATTTCTGTTAGAATAGACTACATAGCCAGGGCAGCTACACCTTTGAATATGCATCATGGAAAGTAGAAAACCGCCTCAGCTGTATGAAGATACTTCTTTATTGAACTCGTAATAAATGTCCAATAAAATAAAGGATTTTCACACAGTTGAAGTGTGTTTCTATCTTCCAAAATACATATTTATAACCATGTCAGAAAAAAAAGTTTCAGTTGACAGAACTCGTACCCACTACCTTATGTATGGCAGCCAAATATTTTAAACAGTTTTTGTTTCACCTGACCACAAAAAATGAGTTGTGACGGGGAAAGCAGGAGGGCGCATTGGGTACGGGTCACAATCCAAAGCCTGGTTTTCATATTAATTTTTTTAGTTATTTTTTTCTCTTCATATTTAATTTTTTGTGTTTTTTTTAATACATGTCGGGGAGACAAGATTATGTCAGCATATTAGTCCATTCCTATGAGGGGTGGGGTGGAGACTGGGGGGGGGGGGGGGTAGTGTGGGAAGAGCTATACGGTGCCCCATGGTATAATGGACAGACAAAAACATGAACTAAAATTTAAATTCAGGAAAATATTTTTTAAAAATATGCATTCGGCCGTGCAGTTCTCCCTGCACACATTTAGGTCGCCAGCCTCTACATGTTAGTACGCCGCGCTATTCCAGAATGGTCGTACACATGTCAAGAACATAAGAGGTTTGGTACACCCTTATGATGAGAGAGATTATTGATAATGCTGCGCAAATAGTTGGCAAAGGCGCAATGGTATGTGGGGAAACACTCGAGCGTACTGTGAACTTCCAGTACATGACATTGCAAATCAAATGTGGAGCTTGGGTGATCACGGAAAAGGCAGGCAGTTGTCTGACCGTGGAACCACGTGACAGGATGGTGATTAGTTGGGGAAAAATGAGAAGTATGTGGGAAAAAGAGGAGATTGGGGTGGATAGTTGCTGGCAGGGCGTGGAGGTAGCAGGCCAATATACAATGTAAAAGTGGTTACATTCCATACTGGGTGCCTGGTACGGCAACTGTTTATTATTTCTTGAAATAAGACAATCTTGGTTGCAAAATCTTGTTTCAGTTACATGAAATGATGCTTTTAGACCTTTTGGGGCATCATCAGATTGGCCTATGGGTGAAAAATATTGAAGCATAGTCAGATTAAGATGAGGAAATGGACTTAATATAAAAACACAAAAGAGGCAAAGTTCCATGCTGTGTAGCTGTCTCTAAAACTAACCATAACTGTGAACTTACGTAAAAATTAATGTGGAAAACCAACATTCGCCTATTAATGAACCCATATGGCACTGAGCTAAAATTTTATAAGGAACCATCATCATATCGTCGCGAGATGAATAAAAGCATTAAGGAGCCTGGAACTGGGAACAGAATACCAAGTACTGTATAACTACAGTGTCTGCTGGACAGGAAAACTATGACAAACCAAGAAAATTTCCGGCATACACAGTATGGAGCGTTGCGTACAGTTGATTTGAAGAAAGTCGTCTTACGATGATATGAATGACAAGAAGAGGATTGATTAATGGGATCGCTTGTTATTGGTTTTTATCATCTTTGATGATAATGTGGATGAGATCACACGTCTAGATGATTATTTTAACTCACTACACCCTCAAATGACCTTCTCTCAGGAGATAATGGATGACAACAAGATTCTCAGTTACTTAGATCTACAATTACAAGTAGAGGAAGATAGTGTCGCAAAACTAACAACAAAAGATTCCATCATTCAGTCCTCTTCTTGCCATTCATATCGTTGTAAGATGAGTTTATTCAAATCAATGACACACCAGATCACAGAACTTCCCCTATGTCAGTCTTTCATCGAGAAAGAATTAGCTAGCCTTAAACACATCGCTATCAGCAATGAATATAACCCTAACATTATACATGAACTGTATCAACAAGAAATCAATCCTGATGAATCTGAACTCCATTAGTCTGTTACCCAACAATTTTTCACCCCTAGGCCAATCTGATGGTGCCCCACAAGGCCGAAACGCATCATTCCCTGTAAATAAAAATTTTGCAACAAAATGTATGCGACAGGCGAAATACCCTCAGACTTCAACAAGAATATATTAAATCCAATCCCAAAGAAAGCAGGTGTTAACAGATGTGAAAATAACCAAACTATCAGTTTAATAAGTCACGGCTACGAAATACTAACGTGAATTCTTTACAGACGAATGGAAAAACTGGTAGAAGCCGACCTCGGGGAAGATCAGTTTGGATTCCATAGAAATACGGGAAAACGTGAGGCAATACTGACCCTACGACTTATTTTAGAAGCTAGATTAAGAAAAGGCAAACCTACGTTTCTAGCACTTGTAGACTTAGAGAAACCTTTTGACAATGTTGACTGGAATACTCTCTTTCAATTTCTGAAGGTGTTAGGTGTAAAATACAGGGAGCGAAAGGCTATTTACAACTTGTAAAGAAACCAGATGGCAGTTATAAGAGTTGAGGGGCATGAAAGGGAAGAAGTGATTGAGAAGAGAGTGAGACAGGGTTGTAGACTGTCCCTGATGTTATTCAATCTGTACATTGAGCAAGCAATATAGGAAACAAAAGAAAAATTTGGAGTATGAATTGAAATCCATGGAGAAGAAATAAAAACTTTGAGGTTTGCCGACAACATTGTAATTCTGACAGAGACAGCAAAGGAGTTGGAAGAGCAGTTGAGCGGAATGGACACTGTCTGAAGGAAGGACATAAGATGAATATCAACAAAAGCAAAATGAGGATAATGGAATGTAGTCAAATTATATCAGGTGATGCTGAGGGAATTAGATTAGGAAATGAGACACTTAAAGTAGTAAATGAGTTTTAATATTTGGGGAGCAAAATAACTGATGATGGTCGAAGTAGAGAGGTTATAAAATGTAGACCGGCTGTGTCACTGTGACATGGATAGCATTTCCGAAGAAGAGAAATTTGTTAACATCGAGTATAGATTTAAGTGTCAGGAAGTCTATTCTGAAAGTATTTGTATGGAATGTAGCCATGTGTGGGACTGAAACATGGACAATAAACAGTGAAGACAAGAAGAGAATAGAAGCTTTCGAAATGTGGGGCTACAGAAGAATGCTGAAGATTAGATGGGTAGATCACATAACTAATGAGGAGGTACTGAATAGGATTGGGGAGAAGAGGAGTTTGTGGCACAACTTGACTAGAAGAAGGGATCGGTTGGTAGGAGATGTTCTGAGGCATCAAGGGATCACCAATTTAGTATTGGAGGGCAGTGTGGAGGGTAAAAATCATAGAGGGAGACCAAGAGATGAATACACTAAGCAGATGCAGAAGGATGTAGGCTGCAGTACGTACTGGGAGATGAAGAAGCTTGCACAGGATACAGCAGCATGGAGAGCTGCATCAAACCAGTCTCAGGACTGTGGACCACAACAACACATTGCGTTAGGAACCAGACCTCGTGGTGTCCTCTGACAGACAACTTGTGCAAAGTGGCGATGCTGCCACACCAATATGGTGTAGTCATCAGTTGTCGGAAAACCTGCCATTTACCAAACCACCTTGATTTCAGGTGGAAGAAGAGGTGCGTGGACAATGTTACATGCTGTCGATCACTGGATGTCTGGAGGCTGTGCCTCCAATGCATTGGTGGTGGTGGGGGGAGGGGGGATTTTGCCCCAGCAACAACTTATCAAAATCATTCCCCTGTGTTGTGTGCATTGTTGGAAGACAGTCAAGTCATGTACATAACTAAGTTCGACGAAATGGGTTGAAATGTATGCATCACCATTAAATTGTGCAAGTGGAGGATTGATGAAAATAGCTATTTCAGTTTAGAGAGAGTTCCTTTCCTTTAAGATTTAACTGTAGACCCACTCACTGCTTGCATCTGATAATAATCATTTAAAAGGAAAGTGCAATGGATAACTATTCTTCACATGCAACATGTTACTCCAGAAGGCAGAGCAGAACTTCTAATTTATTAGTGAGGTTTTCAATTCATTCTTTCACAACTACAATAGAGAAAAGGGGATTGGGTTCCAATATTGATATCCTGAATTACTTTTAAACATATCGTTCAAATGATTTATTAAACAACTTGATTGAATGTGGACCAAGTACAGACAAAACAGCAGCATTTACAAAATAATAGGTTGGTGAGGTCCCCTATTTTACACAAGGATTAAGTGAAAGGGAACTTTCCCTATACACTGAGAACAAGTCCGCTATACCATCAATCTGGGAAGCCAAAGTTTTTTCGTTATGTCATACAGATTGAGCCTAACTCACTTACACACAAAATATTCTTACTGAAACACCCAAGAATGATATTAAATCTTCACATGAAATCATCCCCACAATAACTAGAATGATTACTCATGACTAGCAAAGAAATTGAAATACAATGGTGTCCAAGAGTAAAGTCAAACTGAAATTTTGCAAGGTTGCATTTATTTTGCCACAAACAGTATAATCAGGTGATCATAAAGTAGAAACAATATGGAGAATACAGAACATAAACAACTGCAACTTGCATAATGGTAGACAAAAGTGTTCTTAGTTTTTTCCAATGTAATGGATTTACCCACACACTCCGACAACTGGTTAATGCGTTCAGTATGGGGTCTGATCACCTCTGGCAACAATATAGGGGTCCCAAATGATGGGGCATGCTGAGAATGATGTCATCAATTTGATGCTGAGGCAATAACACCCATTATTCCTGCAGTACTGCTCGCAAGTCTTAGAGAATGGTTGGTGGATGCTAACGTGATACAACCCATGACCCTAGTGCATCCCAGACATGATCTATGGGATTCAAATCGGAAAAGCAAGCAGGCCACGCCATGTGTGAAATATCTTCAGTTTCCAAGAAAACATCAACCATGCGTGCTCTATGAGGTCGAGTATTATATTCCAGCAACAAAGCCTTGGCCCACAGCATCTCGCAACAACCACACGTGAGGTCCCAAGATATCGTCATGATACCTGAGAGCAGTTAAACCTTGCCAATTTAACTGTACAATTTCTCAAAGAGGTGTTTGAGTGATCAACATAATGCCTGCCCACACCATTAGGGATTGTCCTCGATATCAGTCTCTTTCCACAATGGTTGAGTCCCGAAATCCTTGAGATCGGTCTCTTTCTGCAATGTTTGGGTTCTGAAATCATGTTTCACATTCCCTCCAGGTGCGACTCCACCAACAAGTCACTGTCCAGACCAAATCGGGACTCATCTGTAAAAATAACTTTGGTCCGCTGTTCGACCGTCCAGGTGGCATGTTAATGGCTCCAATCTAGACGTCACTTCTGTGAGGACGCATCAGAGGTACACATACAGCAGGTCTCTGACAATAAAAGCCACCCTTCCAAAGCCTTCTGTAAACTGTTTACCTCACTACAACATATCCAGCAGATGCTGTGAACTCAGATGCCAGTTGCCATGCAGTACTAAGGCGGTACCATCATACCCTTACAGCGAAATAATGGTTCTCTCTTTCTGAAGTTACACATTGCCAGCCCTTTCCTGGTCTTTGGGATACAGTTTCTATCCCTACAAACTATCACCACATTTGGAAAACCACACCTCAGTTTGTGACTGTCCTGCTTCCATTCTCCCCATGGCCCTCAACCACAGGGAGCCTGGTAGGCGTCTTCTCTGTGCTATACTGCACCGTGTGTGACACAGCGATTGCAGATGTGGGACTACCTGAAAAACCCTATCCCATTTGATAGGTGCCCTGATGTCATCATTGGTGTGGTAGTCCATTGAATGGAATGCCATCTTCCTTGTAGGACATGATCATACAGACATCTGTTGACAGTTTGTATGATTATATCGTGAATTAGACACAGGAAGAGAAAATAGTGGTGTGTTGTTTTAGTTTTGGACACCAGTGTAAAATGATTGAAATTCATACACTAAATAATTCAGACACCTCCATCTGTGGGCTGCCCACATATCAATCCATACTCACCAGGCTCCTAAATAACAGTAACGCTCCCCCCCCCCCCAATCTTGCTGCTTCTGCTACACCTGTAGTGAGAGGCACAAAAGATGCAGACGTCCTACCTGCAAAACTAACTCTTTTGTGTGCTGTTGTACTGGCTCTGATAACCATGCTGCACCTTTCTGCCTTTCCACTTCTCCCAAAGCTGTTGGAAAAACTGGAGGAGCAGACGAAACTACATTAGTAGGCAGCCACTGGCTACTCTCATGAAATCTCACACTCATTCGTTTCGATCACATGCCACAGGCAGGCAGTGTGCATGCTGTTTCACAACAGTTGAACATCCCATGGTGACAGTATAGAAGGTGCTTCAAACCAGTCTCAAATTGTATCCGCACAAGATCCATATCGTACAGCAGCTTGCAACACAGGATGCACAACGACATGTAGACTTCACTCTCCACTTTCTTGTAAGGATTGAAGGTGACGATGGCTGGCCCTGGACCATCCTGTGGACAGACAAAGCTCTTTTTTCTGTGACAGGTGAGCTGAACACACACAGAATCACAAAGTGTGGGGATCTTTACCTCCAGTCACTGTGCATGAAGGACGTCTATGTTGAACATGTCACCATATGGTGTGGCTTCACGGCTACATTCATCATTGGCCCATTCTTTTTTGAACAGGTTGGTGCTCAAAGACCAAAGACATGTACTGTAGTGTGACTGGCCAGTGTTGCTGCGATATTCTTTGCCAGCATGTCATACCCACCCTACAGAAGAGAGACGCATTGAACTCAACAGTTTTCATGCAAGATGTGGCCCCACCGCACATCACTCGTGAAGGTCATCTGTTTCTCTGAAACACAGTTGGAAACAATTGAATAATCAGATGATCGTTTCCAAACACTTGGCCTGCATGGTCACCTGATCTCACTTCCTGAAGGACAGGGTTTACCAGGGTAACATTCACACATGTGCTGATCTGAAGCACAGCATATAGAGAGAGGTAGCCCACATACCTACAGACACACTTCGTTCTGCTGTGCTGAATGCAATCCTGCACTTTCAGACTCTTCTGGACACTGATGGGCAACATATTGAGCCCCTTTTGTACCAGTAATGATACTGGTATGTAATGGTATGATGTACCATTGCAACACGTTAAAAGTGTTTCAGTCGAACTGATTATACATTATTTCTCTTCCCCATGTCCTTGACATTATGCTAGCAAGTTTGGTACTCATATGGTAATTAGTTTCTGTGTTAACATGTTAAATAGGGAAAGTTTGATCATAGCAACCTGGTATATATATATATATATAAGAGGGATCTGATGGAGACCTCTCAATGTGAGATAGCGTTGGAGCAATATACGTCATGTTGACTAGTGGGGCAGGTGAGTCTCGGATGAAGATTTCCAAGATGCATGGCAACCTTCGGCAGGAGGGAGGGTGAGGTTTTTGTATTAGAGTTTGAAGACAGTGCAAGCCGATATGAAGTACCCATGGGCTTGTTGGAATTGACGTCCCAGGATCGATGGTAAAGGGAGTACTTGGGAGGCATGGATCAATTTAGGCACCACATACGTTTTGACATAAGTCAGTCTCTGTAGCGGATTCAGGCTGCACAGTAGGTTGCAGTGAATGTGGTAATGGATGGACTGCAGCAATCAATGATTATGACATTGTGTGTTCCTGTGGGCTAGCATGTGAGAATTAGGTCATCCACATAGGCCTGGCAGCAGAACATGTGGGTGTGCAATGTAAATCCTGTAAGATAGGGTATGAGGTCATTGATGAGAAGCTCAAGGTGATCACATACGAAATAGTGGACAGAGGACATCGCTGCCTGGCCGAACACTGGGCTGGGGCTTGTCCAGCCAGTCATCCATTCATCTCGATCGGACATGCCACTATAAAGTAAGGTAGGAATGGCATCTCTGAATGGTGGAGGATACCTAGTGCATTCCTCCACCAAGAGGAAATAACTGTGGCAGACCAGTCAAAGGCGCTGCTACAACCTGTTGACACCAGTGCCACACAGAGACAGCACGATGTGGCCAGTGCAGTAAGGTCCTGATGTTCACCAGTGGCTGTCAAGAGGGTGACCCTGCCACCTCGCAATGTTTGTCCTGGAGAAAGTGTTGCAGGTAACACTGCATACATGCATGCCACCAAGAGACACACATATATTTTATAATCCATGTTGAACAATGTGAGGGGGTGGAAGCTGGTGGTGTGGATTTTACCCATTGGTTTGGGCACCAGTATGAGAATGAAACTGAGAGAGTGTGATGGCATGGGGAAGGAAGGAGTGAACAACTCCTGGAATGTCTCAATCCAACATGGAAGCATCAGTGCATTGGAGGTCCAACAAAATTCAACTGGAAGGCTGCGTATTTGTTCAGCATACCTTTGGTCTTCGCATCCACCACCTTGCCCACTGTGATTGCTATCACCAGGGATGTTACCTCTTAGTTGTTAAGGGTGTAGGTGAGTAGTTGAAGAACATTGTCATAAACTGCTGCCGCTAGGTTCTTCGTCACAGAAATGTCGGTAAAGATCAGCAAAGGCTCAGACAACTGCTGCTTGAGTGCTGACATGATTGCCAGTCTGAGTGGTAATGACAGAGATGAGGGAACATCGCCGATGGCGGGGGTCAGATGTGACATGAAGCATGGATGGAGGCTGCTCTTCAGTGGTGTCTTGAAGGCGAGACCGCACCACCACGCATTGTAGTTTGTTGCGTTGAAGGGACAGGAGATTGGCTTTGAAATGTTGGCATTCGCAATGGACATATGATGACAGTGGAAGAACACCGAGTTGACATAGGACTGTGTAGTGATAGTGCACAGTATCCCAGTGCCATGGTGACATCTCTCAGTGCGTTCTTTCCCTTCCTTTATGTGAAATTTTATGAATACATTTATATTTTATTTACCTTTTTAGAGTTTTACCTGTGAGTTGCTCCATGTGTACAGCTTCATATTTTGTACTAGTACTTTCCTGGTGGTCAGACTGGTTTTTGTAACAGTCACATTCCCAATTGAGGCCATGAAGTGACAAGCTTAGTTTGTGCCATATGAAGGTCTCCTTATAATTTGAAAATCATAAACTCTAACAGCAGCTGACAGGACAGATACTTTTCTTGATCTCTGTCATCCAACAAGAAAAAATAAGATTGTATCTAAGCTTCATTTTCAATTGATACCTCAATGAATGCTGTTTCTGGCTTTGTCCTTCTACTTTCCTAGTTTTAATTTCAGTCATACAGGACAGTTTATAAATAATTGTTGTAATAGGTCTCTAGAACACTGTGGTCAAGTAACACTAATGGGAAAAATATTAAGAGTGTGTGTTATCCTGAACACTAGGTCTTCTGCAAATACACAATGCATTGTGGCGAGATCTTAAACTCCTGATGGATTTTCACACTTTACCTCATCAGTTAAATGGAAATTAGTAACATTTCATGTGTTTTCCTACCAAGGGACTTAGAGTGGTATTGAATTAGTGGACCATGGTTTTCCCTAATGTTGTTCAATGACGTCGTGAGCAGCGTTCTTATGTAAGATAATATGCAATAAAACAATCTATTTGTTCGTAGCAGAACTGCAATAGAATAAAACCTGCTTCAAACTTATGAAAATAGCTAGATATTTTTTCATTTTTGCACAATTAGACTTCTATGCAAAAATTGTTATTTACTTTCCCAGATAAGGAATGCACACCAAATACTGGTCTATATTTATATGCCAACTAGCACTACAGCAAATAACATAACACCATGAGGCCATTTGCAACATGCTTTTGTGTAAGAGTGTAGTTGGATATTGGCTGCTTGGCAGACAGTATCAGAACAACTTGTCATTAAAGTTTTTAAAACGTGAAATTTACAATCATCTTGACCAGACTGAAGATGTTCTCCTTTGTGATAGTGACTCTGAGTAGCATTCTGGATCCTCTAGCAAGGGTGAAGAATTAGATGCTGGTGATGTTGAGAAGTAATTGTGCATCATATGGGTGAAACTGATAACATGGAGTAAATGGCTGCCATTATATTATGTTTCAGTGTGTTCAGATTTAATGTACTTGTAGCTATACACCTGCAGCAAAACCAATAAAAATTTATTGTTAATCTATTCAGTGTTGCATGAGTTTTACCTCCATCTCTTTCAGCTAGATTAGATTACAATTCTTCATTTGTGTAACCACAGTGTTCATAAATGATTTATACTTGTTGAAGATATTTGAAATCCAGATTTTGAACTACATAAAATGTGGAAACAGACAACATTTCCAGATGTAACTGAAAACCAGACAAGAATAGTACAACTGACAATGTTTTCAGTAGATAAAACAGAACATGTACAGTAAAATATATACACATTTAGGAGTAGGAAACCAGTTTTCAGTTACCTATGATAACAAATTTTATTTATGCAGTAACTGCTACACATTTGTAACACAGAGTATTTTCATTCAACACATCATCAAATTTAAACCATATGGAATTCAGATATATGTGACATTCCTGTGGTTTGGAATCCCATATGTTACATATGTCTGCTTCTGTTTACATGAGCACATAAATGCATTGAGCACACTATCACCTGCTAACTATGGTTGGCTATGTTATTTGCATTGAAACAGTTGTCAGTACTAACTGAAGCCATTCAGTTTACAACGGAACAGCAATTCACATCAGTCACCATGCTATGACTCTTTAGAAATTGAACCAGTTGTACAGACAAGCTGATGCAGGTTTTTTGAAATAAAGTCACTTTTCTCTTTTTAAGAACAGCTACTGTATTAACCCTTTTGCTCCTGCTACACCATTCCCCAGGTGTTGTGGATATGATGCTTGTGTTTTCTTACACTGCTATGAATGGCTGAATGTGTCCTGAGCTGCCAATCTCTCACTGCTGGTGCCAAATTACTTCCCTATCTCATTTGCAAAAACCTCATTTCTATATGACAATTTTTATGACCACATGATTCATGATTCACAAGGATGTGGATGGACATGTTACATGCGACTGTCCTTCAGATATAAAAGCCAATAACAAGAACAAAATGATAGATCATTGTTCTCTCAATCTGAATAAAATTTTAATATTCCACCTACATTTCATCCACTGCAATGTATGAGCTAAATTCAACCATACACAAAGTTTACATAATGTATTTTTACCTCTGCAAAATCTTTACAGTTTCACACAATATTTTACTCAATTTGATTCAGCATAGTAACTATGGCATATGACAAAAACAAAGATCAAAATCTTAAAAATTCAGGTAAGGTCCAAGTGATGCAATATGGGATGTGAGTAAATAATGTTTTGACAATAAAAGTGTACAGGTAATATTCATTATACAAGGGTGAGCCAAATGAAAACCTTAAATATTTTTTTAAAAGTATTTTTTATTGTGCAGAAGTGGTACAAAGCTGTATCACTTTTCAACATAATCTCCCCCACACTCAATGCAAGTCCTCCAGCACTTACAAAGTGCATAAATTCCTTTAGAAAAATGTTCTTTTGGTAGTCTGTGCAACCACTCATGCACCGCATGGTATACCTCTTCATCAGAACGGAACTTCTTTCCTCCCATTGCGTCTTTGAGTGGTCCGAACATATGGAAATCACTTGGGGCAAGGTCTGGTTAGTATGGTGGATGAGGAAGACACTCAAAATGCTGGTCTGTGATTGTTGCAACTGTTGTACGGGCAGTGTGGGGTCTTGCATTGTCATGTTGGAAAAGGACACCTGCTGACAGCATTACACATCGCGTTGATTTGATTGCAGGCTGCAGATGATTTTTTAGGAGATCTGTGTATGATGCACTGGTGACAGTGGTCCCTCTAGGCATGTAATGGTCCAAAACGACGCCATTTTGGTCCCAATAGAGAGTCAGCATAATCTTCCCTGCTAACGGTTTTGTTCAAAACTTCTTCGGTTTTGGTGATGAGGAATCGTGCCATTCCTTGCTTGTTCTCTTCATTTCTGGTTGCTGGAAGTGAACCCAAGTTTCGTCCTCAGTAATAATTCTTGCAAGGAAGCCATCACCTCCTCTTTCAAAGTGCCAAAGAAGTTCTTCATAAGCATCAACACGTCATTCTGTCATTTCAGGAGTCAGCCGCCATGGCATCCATCTTGCTGACACTTTGTGAAACTGGAGCACATCACATCATGCACAATGTGGTGTGCTGACCCATGACTAATCTGTAAACATGCTGCAATGTCATTCAGTGTCAATTGGCAGTTTTCCTTCACTATGGCTTTAACTGCTGCAATGTTCTGTGGAGTCACAACTCATTGTGCCTGACCTGGACGAGGAGCAGTTTCCACTGAAGTCACACCATTTGCAAACTTCCTACTCCATTTGTAGACTTGCTGCTGTAACAAACATGCATCGCCATACGGAACCTTCATTCGTCAATGAATTTCAATAGGTTTCACATCTTCACTATGCAAAAACCGAATAACAGAACACTGTTCTTCCCTGGTGCAAGTCGCAAGTGGGACAGTCATCTTTATACTAATACTGCAACGGTATGTGTGCATCTGCACTATGCTGCCACCTCCAGGCCATTCTGCACACTGTATGTAGCACGCTCACCAACTTACAGGATAACGGCGCGAAATTTCAATTCGTTATTACAAATTTAATGTTTTCATTTGACTCACCCTCATATTTACAGGTAATGTTCATTATATAGGTGTTGCACTCTATAGCAAAAGATCATTAATTTTGGGAGGTGATAACTTTGCTGCAGAAAGTCTTGGGTCACTACCAGATGTACACCAATTAATCTGTTGACAACACTTCTTTATTACACACCTATATACAACAACTGACAGTCACAACCTCCCAGGAACCAGAACACATCAGATCATACTCCAACCGCATTTCGCCCTCTCTCAACGCTTTGGACAAGGTGTATTTATAAATCTTTTAACAATTATATTTTTTGACATTATTATGTTATTTCATGTTTTATGTTATAATTGCAATGAGTTAATCCACAGGTGACATCTGAGTGGAAGGAATCAGTACTGCAGCAAATGAGTTGGAAAAGGTTGAAGGGGTGTGTACATCTTCTTCACTTCAGCATAAGATATGTGCTTAGCCACCTTTAACTCCTGGATTTTCTTTTCTTCTTTCAACACCACAATTTCATCAGTGTGGGCAGCCATACTGCACTTATTACATGTAGCTCACCCGTTACACCCTAGAATGGTGTGCCCAAATTTCTGGCAATGTGAAACACCTCATGGGCTTGGGGAAGAGTGGACTGACTTTCGCATTGTAAAAATCCAGCTTTAATATAATCTGACAAAACCACTGAATGAAACGACAATGTAAATGAGTCTGAGTCATCCAGTTTTTCATCTACACGAAGCATTGCATGTTCCACCTCAATGACCAATTCGTCAGCCCACTCCTCCTTTAGCTCTGAAGGCTCCATATGCATGATGCATTGCAGGTGACCACTCCTTGACTGTAGTTAAGAGTACAATGCCATTCAACTACAACTACAATAGGATACTCAACCAAAAATTTGGACTTCAGAAGGCTGTTAACTTGCTGTGGCATCACTTTTTCAACCAGCAACATGCCATTATGCAACCATTTAACTGATTTAAGGGATCCAGCCAAAATATCAATACCTTTTTGAATACAGAAATTGGATACGTTCTCAAACATTCAGTCATCTATCCTTATCACAAGAAACACATTCTGACACACTATTACAATGCCTGAACTTTAAATGAAGGTTGCTCAGCTAGGGGAACAAGCAGTCTACCCAGAGCTCCACATGCCTGAGTAAGCCTCATACAAACGAGGTGCAGCAGGTTCCCCAGAGGTTGTGGCTGTTCTGCCTCAACAGCCATGCATCTTATCAGTGTGCAGCTCACCTTAAGACTAATGGTTTTTCTTAAGAGGTCTGTACCATCCTCATGACCCAGGCAGTGAAGTCAAGATCCACAGCCCCTGTGACACACAACATTCCACCACCAGGCTGCACAGTGGTCAACTAAGTGTGCCCAGAGGTCATGGTGACATCCAGGAAGAAGGCCACATAGGCCTTGACCCACAGGTAGCATGCAGCGGTCAAACATTTTCCTCTCTGGTATTTCTCTGTTCACACTTTGTATCACCTGTTGGTTTTTTGTGAACTTTAGTATCTGACAGTGATACAGAATTTGCTGCCCAACCCAACCATTAATACTTATGTGCAGTCACAGATACTCTGCCTGCCCAGCCATGAAGTTGTCAGGTGGCATCATGGGGGTCACAACCAACACTGAGCATTAGTCTGAGCAAAGTCTCACATTCTCTCTCTTATCATGCTTCAGTAAAATAAAGGGGGGAAAATATGTAATGCCATGAATAAAAAACTGTCTAGATAACTAGTTTCAAAGTGAATAATTCTTGCGAAATGTGCACACAGATAACACAACCACATGTAAGGAGTAACAAACATAGAACTGTAACAAATATATGAACCAACTTTGAAATACAAATCTGTCCATCACAAACAAAACTATTACTTTGTCATAAGAAGTCTAGCAAGAATGTTCCCTTCCAGGCTCTGTTGTCCGCTATCCTGCCTAATAGCTCTAGTGGTATTTTCCTTGTGTGGCCACACAAACCATCTTCATTACTATGGAAATGTTGGCAACACTGCGCCGACGCGGACTCTTCGAGTATTTGCTGCACTAAATAATTATAAAAAGCGTTGTTATTAAGCTATTTTTAAACGTGTACAGGTGTTATAAATATAATATAAGTGTTGTTGAATTAGTGGAAGTGTTAGTGAAGTGTTAAAGAAGATTAAACGGGGTAAGAAGTTTATTTTCCTTCTCGCGCCTATAGCACAGATTTTAGGCTTAATTTCACGCGCGCGTATCGTAAGTAAACAGTGAGTTACATGTAATCACCAGTTTTTTTTATTCAGTACTCTTTCAATTTATTTATATCTGCCTGAATAGTTTCTAGGGTCCTTTGTTTACGTTTTAGTCACTACTTAAATCAGCTTATACGATTTCTGTTTTTACCATGAGTGAGAAGTGTGTGACATGCCGTAGGATCGTTAGTTCCGGGGTATGGTGTGATGGGTGCTGTAGTTTCTTTCATTGGGGCGAATGTAGTGGCGTGGGAAATGGGGACATAAATGAGGCTCACCAGTGGTATTGTAGGATCTGCAGTAGAGATAGGAAAATATTGGAACAGGAAGGGAAAATTGCAGCTCTTCAAGCTGACCTAGACAAGGCAAGGGAGGATCTGGACAGGTTAAAGAGGGAGAAGGGTGAACAGAGGTGGGAAGTGGCAACAGGTAATAGGGGGAACAGGCAAAGGAGAGCAGCAGACAGCTTTGTCATAAATCTTGAAAATAGATTTGACCTGTTGCCTCAGTCAGAATTTGATGAGCCTCATGTAGCTGAAGCTGTAGAAAGGGCACAACAAGCTTCCAAGGACTTAAAAAAGGTAGGGAAATTTGTAAAGAGAAAGAAAGTTCTGTTGTTAGGTAGTTCCCATGGTAGAGGTGTTGGCCAACTACTGCAGGAAAATCTAGGTCCAGAGTACCAGGTCACAAACTTTTTCAAGCCTAGTGCAGAGCTGGGTCAGGTAACAGAGGATGTAGGTGCTTTATGCAAGGACTTCACAAAGGAGGATGCCGTGGTTATAGTGGGTGGTCCGGGAAATAGCATTGGCAGAGACTCTGAATATTCCATAGAGAGTGACCTGGTGAAGATAGCATCAGCAACGAAGCATACGAGTGTGGGATTTGTGTCTGTGTTGAGACGCCATGATCGGCCTCATTTGAACTCTTCCGTAGGGAGGGTGAACTTGGAGTTGGAGTGGCTGCTTAGGACGGATATAGGGTTCCATATTGGTTTGATTCCTGTGGATGCCATCGATAGGTGGGACTACACTAGGCATGGCCTTCACCTCAATAGGAAAGGGAAGGGAAAACTGTCTGGGTTGATTGCAGAAAACTTAAGGGGGGACACTGGCACAAGTGGTAAAATACCAGTTGTCACAGGTGTCAGAGGGATGCCTTTTTTAGGATAGGGAAGGGGGAAAGAAAACGAGTTTTAAGAGAGATTGGCAGACACACTCAGTTTGAGAAAACAGATGAACAGGAGTCAGATTTTATCATACAGCCTCCATTTAAACAGTGTTTAACAGAAAGTAATCAGAAACTGCCAGTTCATCTTCGCCAAAGCAGTTACAATCCCATTAGTATGCAGTATCAGTTATCTTTATTACACCAGAACATTCCGGGACTTAGAAATAAAGTTGATGAACTACTAATTTGTATCGATGAAATGAATTCATCTAACCAAATTGGCATAATCTGCCTCTCTGAACATCAAGTGACCACTGATATAGATATGTTAGACGTTTCAGGATTTAAGCTAGCTTCCTACTTCTGCAGAGTAGATATGGATGGAGGAGGAGTTGCCACATTTATCAAAAACTGCCATAAATTCAAGAACATTGACATTAATAAATTCTGTTTAGAGCAGCATCTAGAAGCATGTGCAACAGAAGTAGAGTTCCATAACAGAATGTAACTAAGAATAGATTATAATTTCCTGCAGGTGCTCGGTAAATAGTTATTATTATATAGGATCTGTATAATGAGCGTGTATATCATTGTTTCGGATTAATTTGCCTGTTCTTGAGATGTATTCCCTGGTGAATAGGATTGTTTCTTGAATGAATAGGGATGGGATGCTTAGAACATTAAGTTTTATAAATTGACATTTACAGGATTCCAGCTTTTTGAGGCCACAGATTATCCTCAGTGCTCTTTTTTGTAGTTTAAATATATTTGTGCTGTGAGTTGAATTTCCCCAAAAGATGATTCCATAGCGGAGCAATGAGTGGAACTGCGCATGGTATTATCAAGAACACAGTTTGGATTTCTGAAGGGTTCTGATATCGAGAAGTCTATTTACACCTACAGTGAAAATGTACTTAATTCATTAAATAACAAATTACAAGCAGCAGGTATTTTCTGTGATTTGTCAAAGGCATTTGATTGTGTGAACCACAACATCCTTTTAAGTAAATTAGAATTCTATGGTGTCACGGGCAGTGCTGCAAAATGGTTCAAGTCATACCTCACTAACAGGAAACAAAGGGTGTCAGTGCAAGGGACTAGTGAATTAAGTCATCAGTCATCATCAGAATGGGAAGAAATTACATGTGGTGTCCCACAAGGTTCCATCTTAGGGCCATTGCTTTTTCTTGTGTACATTAATGATCTCTCATCAGTTACACTGCCAGAAGCAGAGTTCGTTTTGTTTGCATATGACACAAGTATTGCAATAAATAGTATGTCAAGTGTAGTTCTAGAAAGATCTGCTAATGATATTTTCATGGATATTAATAAATGGTTTAAAGCCAACTCACTGACATTAAACTTCGAAAAGACTCACTATATGCAATTTAGAACCTGTAAGAGGTTTCCACCCAGCATATGCATAAAATACGAAGAAGAGCAGATAGAAGAGGTTGACAGTCTTAAATTCCTGGGATTACAACTTGATAATAAATTCAGTTGGGAAGAGCACACCACAGAACTGCAGAAACGCCTTAACAAATCTGTATTTGCAATTCGAGTGTTAGCAGACATAGGTGACATAAAAATGAAAAAGCTTGCATTCTTTGCCTACTTTCATTCCATAATGTCATATGGTATAATATTTTGGTGTAACTCTTCAAGTCAAACAAAAGTTTTCAGAGTCCAAAAGTGTGTAATACGTATTATTTGTGGAGTAAATTCACGGATGTCCTGTAGAAACCTCTTCAAAGAACTGGGTATAATCTGTTTGTCCACCACCTTGAAGCTGTACTGGCCCATTTAACAACCAAAAACAAAGAAATAGTGGTTGCTGGTGATTTCAATGTAGATTTCCTTAAAGACTCTCCCATTAAGAACTTGTTTGAGTTAGTAACACTATCATTCAACTTAATTCCCACAGTAAAGTTCCCCACTAGGATAGCCACTTGCTCACAAACAGCCATTGATAATATCTTTATAGAAAAGTCCAATGAACAAAATTATATTACAAAACCAATAGTCAATGGCCTCTCAGACCATGACATGCAGTTCCTTCTGTTAAATGTTAATACTGAACAGGATATAAAATCTGTTAAATCTGAGCTCAAAAGGGTAATCAGTAAGCCAAAAATTGATTATTTTAGGACACTCCTCAGAGACATTCACTGGACTGATGTTTACAGCGTTCATGGCATGAATGAAAAATATAACATTTTTGCTAATAAAGTGCTTACCTTATTCGAACACTGCTTTCCCCCAAAACTTACCAAGGTTAGAGCAAAGTCTACAAAGAAGCCATGGATTACTCGAGGAATAGGGGTATCTTGTAAAACAAAAAGAAAACTGTATCTGTCACTCCGAAACATTTCCAATGTTGATGCTATAGCACATTATAAGAAATACTGCAAAATATTAAAGACTGTAATACGGATGTCAAAGCAAATATATTACAAGGAAAAGATAGTCATATCAGATAACAAAATAAAGACAATATGGGATATAGTGAAGGAGGAGACCGGTAGAACCAGGCATGAAGAGGAACAAATAGCATTAAGAGTAAATGATACATTGGTGACAGATGTGTATAGTGTTGCAGAACTTTTTAACAAACATTTTATAACTGTTACTGACAAGATGGGGTTGTCAGGTTCGGTGGTGCTGTTATGGATTACCTTAGACCAGACATTTCAAGTAACTTCCTTAATATGAATTTGACCCTCACTACCCCAACAGAAATAATGTCCATCATAAAATCTCTAAAATCAAAAACATCTAGTGGGTATGATGAAATACCAACAAAGTTAATTAAAGAATGTGATTCTGAGCTAAGTAACATATTAAGCTATCTGTGTAACCAGTCGTTTATTAGTGGAATATTTCCTGAATGGCTGAAATATGCTGAAGTTAAGCCACTGTTTAAGAAGGGAGATAAAGAAATAGCATCAAATTTCCGTCCAATTTCACTGTTGCCAGCATTCTCAAAAATTTTCGAAAAAGTAATGTACAGTCGTCTTTATAACCATCTTATCTCAAATAACATACTGTCAAAGTCACAGTTTGGATTTCTAAAAGGTTCTGATATTGAGAAGGCTATCTACACTTACAGTGAAAATGTGCTTAATTCATTAGACAAAAAATTGCAGGCAACTGGTATATTTTGTGATCTGTCAAAGGCATTTGACTGTGTAAATCACAATATCCTTTTAAGTAAACTAGAATATTATAGTATAACAGGAAATGCTGCAAAATGGTTCAAATCTTATATCTCTGGCAGGAAACAAAGGGTGTTATTAGGAAAGAGACATGTATCAAGCTATCAGGCCTCATCCAACTGGGAACTAATTACATGTGGGGTCCCACAAGGTTCCATTTTGGGGCCCTTACTTTTTCTTGTGTATATCAATGACCTTTCATCAGTAACATTACCAGATGCCAAGTTTGTTTTGTTTGCCGATGATACAAACATTGCAATAAATAGCAAGTCAAATGTAGTCTTAGAAAGATCAGCCAATAAAATATTTGTGGACATTAATCACTGGTTCCTAGCCAATTCTTTGTCACTAAACTTTGAAAAAACACACTACATGCAGTTCAGAACTTGTAAGGGGTGTCCCAAGAGTATATGTCTAACATACGATGACAAGAAGATAGAAGAAGTGGACAGTGTTAAATTCTTGGGATTACAGCTTGATAATAAATTCAACTGGGAGGAGCACACCACAGAACTGCTGAAGCGTCTTAACAAATCTCTGTTTGCAATGCGAATTTTGTCAGACATAGGGGATATAAAAATGAAAAAGCTGGCATACTATGCTTACTTTCATTCCATAATGTCATATGGGATTATTTTTTGGGGTAATTCATCAAGCCAAGCTAAAGTTTTCCGGGCACAAAAACGTGCAGTGAGAGTTATATGTGATGTGAACTCAAGAACATCCTGCAGAAGCCTGTTTAGGGAACTAGGGATACTAACTACTGCTTCCCAATATATTTATTCCTTAATGAAATTTGTCATTAAAAATATATCACTTTTTCAAACCAACAGCTCAATTCATGGAATCAATACTAGAAATAAGAATAATCTTCACAAGGATTTAAAGTCACTTAGTCTTGTACAAAAAGGTGTGCATTATTCAGGAACACACATTTTCAATAACTTGCCAGCAGCCATAAAAATCTTAACAACCAATAAAATTCAGTTTAAGAGAAGCCTAAAGGATTTATTGGTGGCCAACTCCTTCTACTCCATTGATGAATTTCTTAGTAAAACCAACTGATTTGTATATAAGTACAACATAACTTCTGCACAATTTCAGTGCAGTAATGTGTTCATTGAAAATTTGTGTGTGTGTGTGTGTGTGTGTGTGTGTGTGTGTGTGTGTTAGTATAATCTAACTTCTGCACCATTTCAGTGCAGTAATGTGTTCATTGTAAATAAGTATTACAGTAGTTGTATTACCTTATAAATAAATAAAAAACTTTTTTATTTTAAATTCAGTGCATTAGTATTTGTAAAATTACTCTTAGTGTTCATTAAAAAATGACGATCATTCCACTTGGGACCTGTGGAATGGTACATTAGCTTATTTGTTTTAATTGTAAATATTTGTCATGTATTGTTGTTTTTCTGACATGTTCCACATCCTGGAGGACCTCCTCACTACGGATCAATTGGAATGAAAGTAAATCTAATCTAATCTAATCTAATCTATACTAACTACTGCCTCTCAGTATATTTACTCATTAATGAAATATGTCCTAAATAATATATCTCTTTTTCCAACAAACAGCTCAGTTCATACATACAATACCAGGAACAAAAATGATCTGCACAAGGACTTAAAAGCACTTACTTTAGTTCAAAAAGGGGCCCACTACTCAGGAACACTCATCTTCAATAATTTGCCAGTAAACATAAAAAATTTAGTTACAAATAAAGATCAGTTTAAAAGGAGCCTGAAAGACTTACTAGTGGCCAACTCCTTCTACTCCATTGACGAATTTTTTAATAGAAACAAATGATGTATTGTATATATTCATACTATTAGTATTGTTATTTCAGCTTTAAAAAAAAAAAAAAAAAATTGGATCCACGAGGCTCTCCTCAGCACGGATCTATGGAACGTAAACTAATCTAATCTAATCTAAACCGCACTTATTAGCACTGGTGTCCCAAACACTGCCTTCAGTACTGTGGCCACTAGCGCCTTCAGCATTGGTATCCCCAACACCACCATAATTTCCATTGCCACCAGAATCCATGTCACCATCATCGTCCCTGCTTCCATTGTATCCAGTATTGTTGACTGCATCAGTATCATCCCTACTGTTGACAGCAGGAGTAGTATTGCCTCCATTACTAGTAGCATTCTCAGCAACAGAATTTCCAGTGCTGTTATCATCATATTCATGCTGTGCCTCCAGTTCCAGATCTTCCATGTGTGATTCACTCTCTGTGTGGTTACTTAGGTCTGAGGCCTTACCAGTATTACACTCATTCTCCTCCATACTTCCATCTCTGTCTGCCTCTTCCCCTTCAGTAGCATAACTAGCTGCATCAGATTCTGTCCAATTTTGTGAGTAACATTTTTCAAACAACTCTAATTCATTGCCACTTTCTGAGGTTTCATCTTCTTCCTTTATCTCAAACTCTTCCGTAGAGAGCCAAACAGAGTCAACAGTTTTACATTCAGCATCTTGTACCTGTTCCACATGCCCATGCATTAAATTACTTTTGGAACTGGCATGCCCAGTAGTATTATAAGTGACATTTATATTATTTTCATCAGTAAATACAGCATCCCCTTCAGGTAGGTCAAGCGTCTCTTTTGTGCCTCTGGTCAGTGAAGAACTAGTGCCAGGAAATATTCCACCATCTGACACCGTGATTCTGGGGTCTACTGACACCACTATCTTCTGTTATATATGTTACTGTGCTGGTATTCTCTTCAGTGTTTGCTTCCAGCTGGACTGTTTCACTGACATCTCTGATGCTTGCTTCAGTAGCTGCACTATCAATGTTTGCTATTGGTGATGGTGCATCATTTGTCTTTTCAGTGAGAGAAATGCTGCATGATGGGGTTGTGCAGGTCTCAGCAATTGACAACAAATTTCTGAATTTTGATGTTAATGATTTGCCACCACGTTGAGGTGCAGGCTCGGAGATACTGCCTCCTTCTACATTGGCTTCTGTATTGGTCCTCTCTTTGATGCTTGATTCTAGATGAACTCTTCCCAATGAATTTCCATGTGATTGTGTGCCAGCTGCTGCTGGCTGTACTGCGCCACCACTGGATAGTAAGTTCACATTGAATTCTGCACACAGTTTTCCTTTTAGTATATTCATACACTGTATGCTAGTACGCAAACACTCAATAGGTGAGTGGTGTGTGCAGCTGGGCACCGAGTGAGAACTGCCAGCTACCCTTTGCTCAAAATTATTGTCATTTAACATATCATAAACTCTATTGGTAGGTTTCTGCAGATGTTCTGCCACATCCAGAACTAAATCTACTAATGTATCAACAGCTGTTCTAAGAGTGTCACCCGACTGTAACTGAGGAGGTGCTGATGCTGACCGTTGACGCAAATGTGGGTGCACTTTTAAATGTGGAAGTTCAGATGCAGGTTGTGAAGATGCATTGTCTCTCATGTGCAAAGGTACTGTTGCATCAGCACATGAAGCTGGTATGACTGACCTGCTGCTACTGTGGTAGTTATTAATCTCTTTGTTTCTGGATGACTGGCCATCTTTAAACATTTCACTCATTGTCTTGACAGTTGTGGTAGTTTCAGAGCATGTAGTGTTGTGCTCTGTTGTTAGTGGTCTATTGCCATACTGACAATTAGCATGTTTTACTTTGCTGTGAGAAGCAGCCACAACATTTTTTCTTTTCTGGGACCTGCTGCTACTGTGGTAGTTATTAATCTCTTTGTTTCTGGATGACTGGCCATCTTTAAACATTTCACTCGTTGTCTTGAGAGTTGTGGTAGTTTCAGAGCATGTAGTGTTGTGCTCTGTTGTTAGTGGTCTATTGCCATACTGACAATTAGCATGTTTTACTTTGCTGTGAGAAGCAGCCACAACATTTTTTCTTTTCTGGGTACTGCTGGCTGCTCTATTTGTATCACTAGTTCTAATACTCTTCTCCATACGTTTGTTATGTTTTTCCTTCAAGTCAGAACTTGCAGCTCTTGTTTTATTTCCTTTATTGATATCTTCTTCTGCACAACATATACAAACTGGCTTCTTATATACTTTACGACGCTCTCTACGAATTTCTGAACTCATTTTGTGGGAAGCATCCCACAGCTGTCTTCTGCTCTGATGGGTGGAACTCTTTAACAACCCCTGGTCACTATCATAGCTCAAGCTCAGGGATGCTACATTCTTCTGACCACTATTGTGTAGTTCTCTGCTGTTGTGATGAATGGATTTCTGCAAACATCTTTTTCTGCTTCTAGAGTCCTTGCTTCCGGTTTTCCTGTTCTCTTCATTTTCTGTGCTGCAACCACTCAGGCTCTTAGTAGTTATTGTGACATCTCTGACAGAGTAATTACAGACACTTTTCTTTTTATTATGATTTGTAACTGTAGTCTGCATACACTTCTGTTCCATATCAAATGGCTCTAGCACCACTGACAGTGTTTTAGACAGAACATTTGGAAGCTTAGATTCTTGCTGATACTTAGACGCTGCCTTCTTCCCACGATGTGGAATGTCGCATGACCTTGTTCTTTTCCTACTTTTTTTGGTCACTTCTATAAAATTTTGGTTAGAATTCATATTATCATGCTGTAAAATTTGACTGGTGTCTGAATTCCTACTTCTTTTGTACCCAACATCTGATACACTGCCTCTTGATTCATGCTTCCTCTTGAGTGAACAGCTTTCCTCTCTGCCTCTGCTACTTGATCTGGTTTTCATGTTGCTATTCACTCTCAGCTAGGCACTGTAAAGACAAATTAAATACCAGGTTAGTGTGAGAGCCAGGAGCACTATAAACAAACAAATCTTAAAAGAACTGCAACAGAGTTCTGAAAAAATACTTTTGGAATATGCATAAAGTATCAGGTATTTTTAAATGCACCACAAAGGAGTTATCTGAATGGGGCGGAAAGCAATAGATGTGATTTACATCCACAGAAACACAAATAGTTACAGTTTCAGAAAAATTAGATGATTTACTCAAGAGAAACAGCTCCACAAATTGAGCAAGTCAATGATGCATTGATCCACCTCTGACCTTTATGCAGGCAGTCATTTGGCTTGACACTGATAGAGTTGTTGGATGTCCTCCTGAGGAATATTGTGCCAGATTCTGCCCAATTAGTTGGTCATATCACCAAAATTAAGAGTCTTTATGAGGGCCCTGTCCATAATGCTACAAACATTCTCATTTTGGGAGAGATCCCATGACCTTGCTGGCCAAGGTACGCTTTGTAAGCACAAAGATAAGTAGTAGAAACTCTTGCCATGTCCGGGTGGGCATTATCTTGCTGAATGTAAGCGGAGGATGGCTTGCCATGAAGGGCAATTAACGGTGCATGGAGTATGTCAACATACTGCTGTGTTGTAAGAGTGCCATGAATGACAACCAAAGGGGTCCTGTTACTTTTATAAACAGAAATAGCACCCTAGACCATCATCCCTAGTTTTCAGGCCGTATGGCAGGTGATCATCAGGTTGGTATCCCACAACTGTCCAGGGTGTCTAGAGGTAGGTTTTTGCTGGTCATCAGGGTTCAATTTGAGGCAGGACTCATCAGTGAAGACAAATCTATTCCAGTCAATGACATTCCAGGCAGAAGGCATGTCTTGAGATGCCCTGGACAGGGATGCGATACCACCCAACAACCACGAGTGATGGTCTGGGGTGCCATTTCTTGTTACATAACATCTTGTTATGTTGTAGTTTATTTTCTGCGTTACTCAATATATTGTCCAGTTTTCACATGTACATATGCACAACAGACAGTGAACATTACAACATATATTTTAAAAGTATCAATTGAAAAACACATATTTTTATCAAATTTACCTCTAAGCATTATCATACATGTCGCATTAGAGCTGCTGCACAATTCACAATAAATGTTCGCATAGCCCACCATCAACTTCACTGCATTTGTGCACCCTTGGGAGAACATATTGCATTGCTTGTCTGAGTGCCCCTGCACATTCATAATGACAGCAGCAATATCCATGATGCGACCAACCAGTTCACCTCATGTATTCACATTTTGTTTTTACACCTCAGACTTTATCCAAACCCATTAACAAAACCCTAATTGCATGAGGTCTGGTGATCTTGGTGGCCAGTTAGTTGTACTACCATGACCAATCCATTGATTAAAGTAAATGCAGTTGAGATGTTCCCCCACACATCTTGTAAATCGTGGAGGGGCCCTGTCATGCTGGAAGTACATTGCAGTCCTTGGGGCCAAACAAATGTCCCTAAAAAATGAACTTTCCAAAAAATGCAAGTAATTCTCTCCTGCCATTTGCTCTTCTAAAATGATTGGCCCCATCAACACATTATTGATCATGCTGTACCAAACATCGATCAAAAAACAAACTTGGAAATTGGTTTCCATTGCAGCATATGCATTTTCCTGCAAACATCAATAATTACTATGCATGTTGTTGGTTCTACTCCATGTCGATGGGGATTGATCAGTGAATAGCACTAACGAAAGCAAATGACTATTGTCATTTAACAAGTGACAAAATTCAAGTCATGTGGCATTGTCGCCAATGTGAAGATTGTGGACATCCTGTATGTGAAATGGGTACCAGTTTTCTGCATGTAATGTTTGCTGTACATATATTTACAGACACTGATACATGCAGAAAGATGCCATGTGCTGATAGGAGGACTGCATTGCTCCATTTCAATGATGTGTTGCTGATCCACCACAGGTAGTTGAACTACACAGTCAGAAGAAAAATGGTAACTTGGAAGAGTACCTGTTTCATGCAATGTGCTGAAAACTCTTGTAAACACTCTACAATCTGGAATTCTGTGTGTCAGAAAGCACCAACAGTATTCGTTGACAGCAGCAGAAGCATTAACACCACAGAAGCCATAGATGTACACCATACCTACACATTTTTCATTTAGTCCTGTCAATGAAGCAAAATTGTGGGAAAAAGTTCATGTATTCACAAATTTTTAAACAATGGAACGAGGAAGAGCCATGAATCACATACTATGCATCCTGCCAGTAGAGTGTGGGTGATGGGGTAAAAGGGTGTTTAAAGGTCCTTTTTAACATTTTTTTAATATCTCAAAAACTGCAGCTTCTAGCAAAAATATTCCCAAGTATGAATTTAATCTACATTAAAATTTCTACAAAAAAAAAATCATCATCTTTTTTTCTCTAGGACTTAGTTCCCACATTAGAGGGGAAGGGATAATCAAAAATTATTAAAAATAATTTTTAATGGTGTAAAATTAATGTTCATTGTTCAGTGACAATTGTCAAGAACAAATATTAAAATTATGTATCACATCTAAGAGCATTAGAACCTATGCACCCTGGGGATATGACAATTTGGAGGAGGGAGGGGTTGAGGGAGGGAGGGCTGGAGGGTAGACACATGAGGGAAGGCACGTCACCATACGAATCACTAATAATACTTATGCTAGAAATATATATGGGCAGATTCTATGAAAGTCTCAGCACACTGTTCTACACAACTTGAGGGAAATTGATTTTTAGTCACTGTATAACAGCTGTAGCATTATTTTGGTAAAGACAACATGCCATTCAAGTGCTGCTCACTTTTCAGTTTACAGACAGACTATACCTCCCCAGCATTTCTGTCCAGTGATCTCAACAGAGTAGACAAAATAACTTCAGTGGGCTCATGTTTATACAGTAGAGTTCATTTCAGTTTATTGTATGAGTAATTATTTGCAGATGATAATAAGTAGTGCCCTGATTTTAATGACAATTCATATTTTTTTCTGAACTATAGGGTGAATTTTAGAACAATTTATACACAAATCTAGGCATTTTAGTGTCGAAAAATATATTTTGATTGTGCATATAAAGTCATATTTCAACAAATTTTAGTAATAGGTCATATTGTGGCTAACTTTTAATATAATAGGTCATATTTCCATCAACTTTTGCCAAAAATGTATATAATGTTTTCCTTGTATCTTACGGGACACACGAATAAGAAAATGAATATGTTGCTCACGAGACAATATTTAACGTGCTATTATGAAAGATGAACAGATAAATTAGTACACAGCTTTATTTCTCAGGACTGTAGCAGAAAATCAGTGTACCACAATAGTCGTTTCACGAGCATAAAACATTGTTGCACAGAGTCGACAATACGCTCTCAGAGCCTACAAAGGTGGCTTCTGCCATAATAATCATCACAGTCGCACAGGTGTCCTCAGTAACCAGTTTGAATATAGGCTTTTCCTTGTTCAACATGCCTAAAGCAAAGTGCTCCGACAGCGTGAAGTTGCGAGAATATGTTCGAGAATTTGGAGAGAAGTTCTTTAGTACTGATGGGAAAATATTATTTTGTAAACTGTGTGAAGTTAAAGTTAGTGCAGAAAAGTGCTTTAATGTGCAACAACACTGTAATACCGCTAAACACAGCAGCTGTGTGAAACGAAGTGCTGCAAATAACAGCAGGCAACTGCTGTTATTTGAACAGACAGGTCAATCGTCAACTGTGCAATCATTCTGCAAGGATTTGTGTGAGATGATGGTGTCCTGCAACATCCCATTGGAAAAGCTGAAGAATCCATGCTTCAGACGGTTCTTGGAGAAGTACACAACACATCAGTTCCAGGTGAATATACACTGAGAAAGAATTATTTATCCGTGTGCTACAATCATGTGCTCAACAAAAAACGAATTACTATTGCTGAGCAAAAGATCTGACTGTCGATAAATGAAACTACGGATATTAGTGGGCGATATATTGCAAATGATGTTGTTGGTGTTCTAAAAGTTGATGGCCCTGGAGTTATGTTCCTACTAACATGTAAAGCTCTCGATAGAGTAAACAGTTCAATGATTGCTATTTTGTTTGACAACTCTCTGAAGCTACTGTGGCTGGATGATGTGGGGAAAAAAAAAAAAAAAAAAAAAAAAAAAAAAAAAAAAAACGTTTTGCTGCTTGTAACAGATGGTGCTTCATATATAGCTAAAGTAGCCAAAGAGCTTCAGATTCTCTACCCCAGTATGGTGTACACCACTTGCGTTGCACAGAGTTGCCAAAGAGGTGCGATGAAATTACCCTGATGTGGACAAATTAATTTCCTGTGGCAAGAAAATCTATGTGAAGGCTCAAGGAACAAGCACCTTCAATGCACCTCCCACCTAAACCTGTTCTTACACGATGGGGTTCTTGGCTTAATGCTACTGAGTATCACTGCACCAACTCCACCCAAATAAAGACAATTTCCTGTGAGCTTGATAGTGATGAATCAAGTGCTATCATAATTGTGAAAGAAGTTTTTACAGATACATTGGCTCGAAAGTTGGCATACGTCAATGCCAATTTTTCAGTGATATCAGAAGTCATCAAATGACTGGCAGCTGTTGCCACTCAGTTATGTGAGGCCCTGCGTATTGTGCAACATGTGCAGAGTGAGTTGGGTCGAGCTCATGGTCATGTGGCTGACAAAGTGACAAACAAATTGCAAAGTGCTCTTCAATGGAATCCTGGATATTCTACACTGTGCAAAATTAGTGACAGTCTTTCAGGGAATGCCGGAACATTTGAAGATACTGAAACAAAGCTGAACTCCAGTGACCTTGGCTGCCTTCAAATATGTTCCAGTGACATCTTGTGAAGTGGAGAGGAGCTTTTCCAGGTACAAAACTATCCTCAGCAACAACTGTAGATCTTTGACAATGGAAAACCTGAAAATGCACTTTGTGATCCAGTGCAACTTTGCAGATACTGAAGATTGACATATGGTATTAAATAATGTGAAATGCTTTAAATACTATGTAGAAATAATAACATTGTTTTACTATTTTGATAGATGATCTTTTCACTGTACTTTGTGTTTAGAAAATAAAACATTCAGACATTCAAAAAACAGGTGCAAATTAGCCACAAACTCTACAGAAAGAAAGAACTATACTTACAATATTTTGAGAAGTGAATTTTGGATTACTTTATGGTGAATAAAAAAATTAAATAAACAAACAAGAATGCTTTAAATAAACTTCTATTAAGTCATATTTTATTTTTTAAGGTCATATTTATGTAAGTTTTAGGTCATAAAAGCTTGCATATTTCACTGTTTTCTAGGTAATTAAAATCTGGACCCTAATAATATGCTATTTTGTAAAAATACTCCACAGCTGGAGCTGTCAACTGTGTGCCACATCAAAGAGATTGTCCCAACTGTAAAATGCTGGCAACATGTATTGACAATGTTGATTTCGCTCTCTCTGCTATCAATGGCTGGAATACTTTTCAGACCATGAGGAGTATCAAATGCATCACCTCAGCCCCAGGTTTTCCAGCATCTGATGAAGCTCATAGGCTTGAACTGGCTCCTGTAAAGGAAGTAGGTCACCTAGCTGTTGTGGAACTTCAGGTATTTCAACACAAGTCAAGCAATGCAGATTGACACCCACCCTGCAAGATATACTGTGGATGTGCAGTATGTGGCCCCACTCAGTGCAGTCCACTCTATTTTATTTATTTATTTATTTAGCATCCAATAGATCACACATGTGATATAGGATTTGTCATTTGATTACACGTAACACAGAACAACACATACACATAATAAATGGACAAACATATACAAACAGCAAAACAAATTACATACACATAGTACATAAGTAGTGTACAAGAACTTATTACACAAAAACAAAAGTACGTGCTCATGATAAACAATTATAGATCATGAAATACGCCTCATACACAAAACGTATTATGGATATTTAACAGATTTTTCATAACTACCATAATTACGAAGTTGAAAACATAATTAAATTAGTTTAAATTTTTTTTTAAAATAAATACAGGTTTCAATCCACAGTCTGAGACAGGTATTCATTTACACTGTAGTAGCATTTTTCCATCAAGTAATTTTTTACTTCACACTTGAAATTATTTTTGCCTTTCAATTCTTTAATTTGAGATGGAAGTGCATTTAAAAGCTTTATTCCTAAGTGGCTAACATGTTTCTGACTTCTAGTTTTTGCTACATAGGGAATGTGGAAGTCTTTACAATGCCTTGTATTGTGATCATGGTAGTTTGAGTTGGTTTGGAGATTGCAGTTATTTTTACTGATCATTTCCAGGCATTTAAAAATATATATCGATGGTATTGTCAGTATCTTTAGTTGTTTGAATAAGGGTCTACAGTGGGTTTGTGGTGGGCTGTGTGTCATGATACGAATAGCTCTTTTTTGCATAATAAAAATGTCATTTAGTCTTGACCTGGTTTTCCCCAAAAACTTATGCCGTAGCTTGCAACTGATTGGAAATAACTAAAGTAAACCACTCTAATACATTCCTTGCTACATACCTTGGATATTACTCTTAAGGCAAAACATGCTGAGCTACATTTCTGAGTAAGATATACACTGTGTTCATTGCAGTTTAAATCTTGGTCAGTTCACATTCCCAGAAACTTTGTGGTGCACACTTTTTCTATTTGTTTGCTATCCAGCATAAGGCACATATTTTCCCCTTGACACTTGCTTCCATACTGTATAAAGTTTGTTTTCTTTGTATTTAATGTCAGCTTATTTGAATAAAACCATGACTGTATGAATGAGAGCATTTTTTCTGCTGTAGTAGACAATGATTCTTTTATATCACTAATTATGATACTCGTGTCATTTGCAAATAGTAGAATTTTGGCTGCGCTGTCTGTAATCTGTATATCATTGATATAAATTAGAGATAACAATGGGCCCAGAATGTTGCCCTGTGGAACACCTATTTCAATTTGTTTTGGTTCAGATATGAGTTTAAAATTGTGAAGATTGTTGGATGACCTCAGCTCAACAACTTGTGACCTGTTTTACAGATAAGATTCAAACTATTTTTTAACAGTACCCCTGATGCCTATTGCTTCAAGTTCCCTAGTAATATTACATGGTTCACAGTATCGAAGGCATTAGATTAATTCCAACAAACTGTTTATTTGACTCCAAATTTCTTACTATTTCTGTTGTGTAGTCCAATATGGCTGTTTCTGTACTGTGCCCTGCTCGAAAACCATGTCGACTGTTATTTATTAGTTTATGTTTTTCTAGATATTTTGTAACCCTGATTTTCATTATTTCCTCAAGTATTTTGGAGAAGGCTGGGAGGAGAGATATAGGTCGGTAATTTTCTATTTTATGTCTGTCACCATTTTTGTATAGAGGTATCACTTTAGAGATTTTAAGTTTTTCCGGAAATATCCCTTCACTAAGGAACAAGTTTGCTTTGTGCACAATAGGTTTGACAACACATGGAGCAATTTTCTTAATTATTGATACAGGTACATCATCCAACCCAGAGAACATTTTGGATTTCAAGCATTTAATGACTTTTAGAACTTCATGCTCATCTGTTGGGATTGCCATCATGCTGGTATTTACCACTGGAGTCATCACTGTTGGTTGTTGTTTAAATTTACTACTTAAAGTAAGGGGAATATTTACAAAATAATTGTTTACATAGTTTGCCATGGCATCTTTTTCTATGGGGATATTTTCATTATTTTTAAGATTGATTTCCTGTTCTTTAGTTTGACCCCCAGTTTCTTTTTTTACCATTTTCCACATCATTCTGAACTTGTTACTAGCCTGCCTTATTAATCTATCATTACTTAATAATTTTGCTTTTGCTATTACTTTGTGGTAAATCTTTTTGTATGTCCTCACATACTCAACAAACTGCTGATCATGACATGTTTTTAACTTTAAACTTAGTAATTTCATGGTTTCACTTGACTTTTTAATTCCGGGTGTAATCCAGGTCCCTTTGGATCCAGATGATCAATAACTCAAAAACTTTTTTTGGGAAACACATTTCAAAGTATGTCATAAAAGTGGAAGCAAATGTATTGTAAGCATCATTTGTGTTTGTTTGTGCCAAGACCTCTGACCAAACTGCATTTTTTAAATTATTTTTGAACTGATTACGATTTTCAGTAGAGAAAACTCGTTTGTACTCCTTTTTATTTTCCTCCTCCTTGGGAGTTGCAGTGAGATTAAAGGTTAGTGCATTATGATCTGATAATCTAATATTCACATTTGTAACTGCAACTTCATGTGTGACCACATTTGAGAAGACGTTATCTATTAGGCTTTCACTGGAATCTGCTGTTCTAGTGGGAGCTGATATGTGGGGGAACATGTTGAAGCTTTTTAGTATGTCTAAAAACTTGTTTTTTACTGAACTCTGGACCAATAGATTAATATTAAAGCCACCACAAAGAATTATGGTAGAGTTCTCATTTGAGAAAATGTTGAGCATTTCTTCCAAATTCTTAAGAAAGACTTCAGTATCTCCAGATGGTGATCTGTAAATTGCTGCAACAATTATTTTCTTCTTTAAACTATATAACTGAATGGCTACTGCTTCAAAATCCTTTTCTATGATTAATGGTTTAGCCTCGTATCTTAACTTAAATTTAAGCTTGGGATTTAGATACATGCATACACCATCACCTTTGGCATTTTGCCTACATACTGACTAGCAAGTTTATATTGGCTTAAGTTTATGCTGTTTAGTTCACTGTCCCTGCACCAATGTTCCATAACACATAAACAATCAATGTGGTCACTATTTGTTGCTACCTCAAGTTCAAGGTACTTGTTTTTAAGACACTGAATGTTCAGACTCATAATTCTTAGCTGATTTGAACAATCCGACTGACCTGTGACTTTACACTCTGTTGATGCATTTTCTCTTACACCGTTACAAGATTTCGTACCTTGTTGTAGATTCCTCTGCTTGCAAACATTTACCTGTTTCCCTGATATGTGCTGTTGTTCACTGTTTTGCCCCAGCAAAAATCCTGGTTTCTCAAGGGTAGCTGCCTTCTTCTGGTGTGATGACTGCTCCTATTACCACTGCTGCTGCTGTGTGCTGTTGCAGCGAATGTCAGTGATTCTGGTTGCTTGGTTATTGATGTTGGAACTACTGCTCCTGATGTTGCTGTGACTGCTAATGATTCTGGTTGGTTGGTTTTTGATGCTGTAACTATTGCTTCTGATGTTAGTTCTGCTGCTGCTGGTGCTGCTGCTGCTAGTGTTGGTTCAGTAGTAGGTTCCTCTGCTGCTACTGTTTTTTGGATGGTCCATTTGCATGCTGCTGCTGTTTGTGCTGGTGTTTCTACTACTGGAGACTTATACCATCCCAGTTCAGTGGCTGTCACTTTGGAATTGCATTTAATTGCTTCCCTTATTAAGTGTCCTAACCTGGCCTTCCCATTTCTGTTAAGGTGAAGCACATGTTTCGTAAAACATTCTCTATCAAGTGTGCTTGAGTCAATTAATTTCACATTACTGAATAGCCTACAACTAGTTTTAAGTTTCGCATTAATTCTGTGAATTTCCTTATTCACACATGACCATTCAGGTAAATCATGCCTGTGGGAAAAGTTCACCAGTAAAATGTTTTTATTTGACAGTACTAGCAAAACGCTCAAGAGCTGCTTATACATTTTCATAGCATTGTTTTCATAAATTTCTTTAGCTCCAGGGCAAATTACAACACTGTCCTGCTCGTCATAGTTATATTTTACGATGTTTTTCGTCACTTCTTTGAAACCAGCACCTGGTTTAACCATGCCTGGGACTGTCATTGATTTACTATTTACTCGTAGTTCTTGAGAAATTCCTTTGGCGTGACTGTCTCCAAAGACGTCGACTTTTGATTCTTTCTTCTTTGTCACACGCGTCGGTTTTTGTTTATTTGTATTTTCACTTTGTTTCAAAATGTCGTATTTGTTTTTATCGCAAAATGTAACAGATTTTATGGAGTTTGTTATTCTTTTAGTGGATAGGGGATTACCTTTCAGCGACACTTTTATCCACTCGGACGTTGTTTCACTGTCTTGCATCACTTCACTAGCGTTTTGCTTCGTTCTTAGGTCCCGATTTTCTTTCTTGAGTGAATCACTGTCTTGCATCACTTCACTAGCATTTTGCTTCGATCTTAGGTCCTGATTTTCTTTCTTGAGTGAATTGATATCTCTTCTTAATGCATTGACTACGAATTGTAAGCTTGAAATTCGTCCATTTAGCAATGATATTTCAGACATACAATTATCACAGACTCTCTTTTTTAGCACATAACTATAATTTTTTCTGGAGTTACAATGAGGCACTTCTACACAGGTGGCCATCTTGCTTTTACAAGTGCTAGCAATACTAGTAACACAATTAAAGTTGAGGGAACTTGCTGGTCAGTCATTAATTCACCAGCAAGTGACTACAACACAGTTGCATGACTTTAGAATATGCTGCCAATGGCAGACAGTAGCAAGATGCCACATTTACCAATCTACTGCCTTTTCCACCAAAACTACATATGTCACTGACAACATCACATTTACAAATTCATCACTTCTCAGCCACTAATAATACAGATGTATTTTACATGAAAGCTCACTTAACTGCAAATAAGTATTCACAAAACAGAAAATAGCTCCATTAAATAAAATGATATCAGTGAAATTATTTTGTGTACTTACATACGGGAAATGGACATGAAATTATGGGGAGGTATAGTCTGTCCGTAAACTGAAAAGTGAGCAGCGCTGTTGGTAGAGGAGGTCGCCATTCCCAGAAGAATGCTTCAACTGCCGTACAGATTGACTAAGAACGAATTCCACCTTTATCATGGCAAAACAATGTACAGAGACTTATGTAGAATCTGTCCATAAATGTTTCTTCTGTTAGTATGATTAGTGATTCATATCTGTATTTCATGTAGTGTTAATGCACTTTGTAGAAAATAATCATCCCTAGGCATGTCTGCACACTGCATTGCCACAGATTCACAAGGCAAGTTTTGGAAGGGTCTGTGTTCCTTTGTGAAACATTCTGTAGTTGCTTTTTGTGATGTGGAGTGGCAGAGAGAGTGGGGACTCACCTGCTTGCTCTTCGAACTGAAGATCTACAAATGAGGAAAGTACACAACCACAGTCTGGTCACCTGCCTGCCTTCAGCCTTCACCTGCCCCCTCCAACTTGTTCCACCTGCAAAACACAAATTATCTCTCAATAGGTTCTCATGGAATTAAATGTGCCACATACATGTAATATTTGTTCTTAACCCACTTCATTTAACACAGAAAATTAATTTTATAGCACCAAAACATTGTTTTTAATAATCTGCAATTTTCCCATCCCCTGTACTGCAGGAGCTGTTATCCTAGTGAAAAAATGAAGAGCACTTTTTGTGTACAAAATTTTATTTAGTTTAAATTTTTACTGAAAAATATTTTGCAGTCTTTGAGTTATTCAAGAACATCAAAAAGTGATCTTTAAACACCCCTTCACCCTCACGCTCACACCATACTGGTCAGTATTTTAGTAAGTTGTTTTGACACTCCCTACTACCACTGTTCAAAAATGTCTGACTACATGATTGTTTCCCCTCAACTGAAACTTCTTTTTTTTCCTTTGTTGAGTAGGTTGACTGGTGTAGATGTGTGGCATTGTACCCAATGAGTGCACAAATACAGTTAACCAATGCTTCTCTCTGATAAACTCTCAATTCCTATCATTACTTCACCCACAACACACCACAAACAAATGTGCATTCAATGGGATAGTTTAATAGGGCAAAGACATTGCATGAAAAGGGGTTAAGGGCAATGAGGTAGGGTGGGCTAGAACAAAATGTCAGACAGGTTGGGTGAGTAAGACACATACATGGTGCCACTGGCCCAAAAACAAATGTACATTAAATGTGTTGTATTTCAGAAACCATTCAGAAAAGGGGATATGTCTACATTAAGGTTTGTGCTTCAAATGGGTGTTCCTGTCATATACATGAATACTGACCACTTCTCCTGGGACAACCTGTATACTAATCTTGATTGAAGCTGAAATAGAAAAAGCTGCATATTCACTCAGCTTATGTGTGCACACACATAAAAGTACTTAAGCATTAGAATACCTCAAAAGTATCTGATACACATAATTCCTGTTACTTTTCAAGTATCAACTGGAAAAGTCAAACACTGTAGCTAAAGCACCCTGCTCTTAACACAGTTTCTTACCTTTATGGTATCTGTAGAAACAAAATAAATAAATGACAAGAAATAAATAAAAGTAATGTTAATGTCATCTGTATGTAACTCATGAAATGTTTTAATTTACCACAGTGCACTGCTTTGAGTGCCACATCCTCTGATATATTTTCAAATTTAAACAAGTGCAACTAGTGAACATGTAGCTTGAAATGTTGAAACTGATTAAATTCATACTTCTAAATGTGTTACATAAATGAACATTAATATTGCACTCTAATGGTGGTGATAAGAACACAAAATTCTTAAATACTAACTGGTCCACACAAGTTTCAACAGCTGCCTATATGTAATGGGTAATACAGTCTAATTAATAAATGCACATTCACTTTCCATCAAAAATGTTCAAATGTGTGTGAAATTTTATTAGACTTAACTGCTAAGGTCATCAGCCCCTAAGCTTACACACTACTTAACCTAAATTATCCTAAGGACAAACACACACACCCACGCCTGAGGGGGGACTCGAACCTCCGCCGGGACCAGCCGCACAGTCCACGACTGCAGTGCCTTAGACCACTCGGCTAATCCCGCGTGGCCACTTTCCATCATTGATTAAAGATAACAATAAGTAACTCTGTGATCAGGCCCAGATGATCACACAATGTTAACTGCCACGCTGTCATCTCTGATATTTGGTGTCATTTGGATGCGATGTGGACAGGAATTTTGCACAAAGTGTAATCTAATCATCTCTTAACACTTGGTTTGAGAACAGTGAAAGAATGTTGTACATGTGTAAGAGACCTGAGGATACTAAACCCAGAGAAACTGTAAAAGGGAGGAAATTAAGTGTAAAAGGGAGGAAATTAAGAAGATGAGACATATATAAACTGAAGGAACCAGATACTGTTGAAAGTTTCAGATGGAGCATTAGAGAATGCTGGGCAGAAAATGGAGTAAAGGAATACAACAGAAAATAAATGGATAGCTTTGAGAGATGAAATGCAGAAGGAAGCAGGAAACCACACAGATCAAAAACTATGACCTAGTAGAAATCCTTGGGTAACTCAGGAGATTGAATTTGTTAACAGGAGAAAATAAAGAAATATAGCAAATGAAGCAGGTGAAAGGAACTACAGGTGTTTAAAAATGAGAGAGACTGAAAGCACAAAATGGTCAAGCAAATACAATGCTGTAAGAGCATGCATAATTAGGGAAGCAATAGATGCTACCTACAGGAAAATTAAAAGAGACCTTTAGAGAAAAGAGAACCAAGTGTGAATATCAAAAGTGCAGATGGCAAGCCAGTACTAAGCAAAAAATAGATTGCTGAAAGGTGGAGGGTCTATAAAAGGGGAGCACACTTGGAGACAATACTACAAGAAGAGAAGAGAACTTGCATGAAGATTATGTGGAAGATGTGATACTGTGAGAAGAATTTGATAAGAGCACTGAAAACCCTAAGCAAAACAAAACCCCTTGAGTAGTCTACATTTCCCAGAATTACTGAGATCCTTGAGACATCCAGTGATGTCACAATTGTTCCACGTGGTGTGTGAGGTATATGACAGAGGTGACACTTTCAAACTTCAAAAAGAATGAAATAATCTCAGTTCCAAAAAAGGGAGGTGCTGACAGGTGGAAGTACTACTGAACCACCAGTGTAATAAGTCATGGTTGCAAAATATTGACAAGAAATATTTAAAGAAGAACGAAAAAACTGGTAGAGGCTGACCTTAGGAGAATATCAGTTAGGCTTCCAGAAAAATTGCACACCATGTGCAACAATACTGACACTACAACTTACCTTACAAGATAGGACGAAGAAAGGCAAACCTACATTTATAGCTTTCATAAATTTACAGAAAACTAATGACAATAATAGACTGGACTACACTCTTTGAAATTTTGAAGGCAGCAGGAATAAAATACAAAGACCGATAGATTATTTACAAGTTGTACAAAAACCAGACTGCAGGTGTAGGAGTTGAAGGACATGAAAGAGAAGCCCTCGTTGAGAATGGAGTGAGACAGGTTTGTAGCATATCCCGAATGTTATTTAATCTGTACACTGAGTAAGCTGTGAAGGAACTGAAGGAGAAATTTGGAAAGGGAATAAAAATTCACAGTGGAGAAAATAAAGCTTTGCAGTTAGGTGATGATACTGTAATTCTGTCAGACATGGCAAATAACTTGGAAGGGCAGTTGATCAGAATGGATAGTATGTTGAAAATAGGATACAAGATGAAAAGGTAATGGAATGTAATCAAATTAAATTGGACGATGCTGAAGGAATTAGATCAGGAAATGAGTTACTAAAAGTAATGCATAAGTTTTGTTTTGACAGCAAAATAAATTATGATGGCCAAAGTAGGGAAGATATAAAATTCAAACTGGGACAGCAAGAAAATCATTTCTGAGAAACAGGAACTTGTTAACATCTGATATAAATTTAAGTGCTGGAAATCCTTTACTGAAGACATTTTTTCTGGCATGTAGCCTTCTATGGAAGTGAAGCATGAATGACAGGCAATGCAGGCAAGAAAAAGATAGAAGATTCTGAAATATGATGCTATAGAAGAATGCTGGAGATTAGATGGGTAGATCGAATGACCGATGAGGAAGTACTGAAATGAATTGTGGAAAAATAAATTAATGGCACAATTTCACTGAAGGAGGGGACTGGTTGACAGGACACATCCTGAGTAATCAAAGAATTGCCAAAATTTGCCAGTTTTGCAATGCAAGGAAGTGGGAGAAGGGGAAGGGCAAGGGCAAGGGGGAGGGTGGGTAAAAATTGTAGAGGGAGACCAAGGTTTGAATACAGCAAGCAGATTCATATGGATGTGGTAGTTTCATGAAAATGAAGTGTTTTGCACAGAATAGTTTAGCATGGAGAAATGCATCAAATCAGTTTTCAGAATCAAGACAACAGTAGTGCACCGGCACAAAGTCAGTACACCACTTATCTGATGGCTATTGGCTTCTTAGACCTTGGGGCTGCTACTTCTCATTCAACTAGCTCCTTAATTGCTTTCACGAGGCTGAGTGCATCCCGTTCCAGTCCTTCTGAAAAGGGGAAAAATACCTGACAGTACCGAGAACTGAACCCGGGTCCTCTACATGGCAGTCAATCTAACTGACAACTCAGCTATGTTGGTGGATCACCAATTGGGCATGGTAATGACAAATGATTATAGCAGGCACATACAAGCCCCTGCATCCTTGCTGCAGTGACAAATAATAGCATTCTTTTTACTCACTAACTGAAGATCCATAGTTATCATTTTCGAATGGTGCACAAGCTAAAAGACAGTAAGCCCCCTTGAGGTTTGAGATCTCATTTCTCTGATTTCCATCACTGTCAGTTTGTCAGGCATATGCAAGAGGAAGTAATATGCTGCTCAACTCTTTTTGGAAAATATTTCTCATAATTTTGAGAGTGAGACTCTTAATGATACATGATGCCTCCATTTGTTGTGTCAACCACTGGAGTTTGTCAAGTTCTGTGAGCACCGCAGGAAGCTCTCACATTTACTAAATGGTCCCATGATGACCTGCATTGCTCTTCTATGAATCATCCCTATCTCCTCTATTAATCCTGTTTATAAAGGACCCAGAATGAAGAGTAATATTTAAGAGATAGATGAACAGGTGTTTTGTAAGCAACTTGTGTCATGGATGAATTCCATTTCCTCACGATTCTTCCAATGAATCTCCCTCTTACATCTGCTTCTCTTACAACTAGTTGTAGTTGGTCATTTCACTTTAGGTAATTTTTGATTAAGTTCCTAGATATTTTAGAATGGGTACTGCTTCTAGTCATTGGTAAAAAATGGGCCATTCCATCTATTTATGCACAAGACACTACATATATTCATGCTGTGGTCATTTATAAATATTGTGAATAGTAAAAGCTCTATGACAGTCACTTGAGACAAACAAGAAATTAATTTTATATCTAATAATTTCACGCAATTAAGAATGATGTGTTCAGTGGTGGTATAATTACTGAATGGCTGAATACATCGTTTTGATCCATTTATTGACTTTACCTAATCACAACTTCTTAGGATTTTTCATTACATTAATAGACTAAATTTCAGTTTGGAATTCCCTGAATGCTGCTTGCACAGCTCTTCATATATTCATTTTGTCTATGTTCAGCTTTGGTTTCTCAACAAGACCTTATTACTTAAATCTGCGATGAAACTCTTTTTGCTTTTGTAGCAACTTTCTCATCCAGCTATTGAACGTTAGTGTCTCTTTCCTGTACATCATAATCTTGCTTGGCAAGTACATGTCTAAAGTTTATTGTACAATATTCTTGAATTTTATGCATAAAAACTCCAATTCTTCATCCTCAGATGTGAAAATTTGATGTTGATTGCTCAGATATTACCAGTCTGCATGGTGTCAAGTGACTGAAAATAAAAGTATGTTCTTAATTAACTTATTTAAGCAAATTTTAAAACTGTTCTTCTTTTTCTGATATCATGTTAGGTTTATTTTAATTTTAGTTTCATTTCAGACTGTTTTAGTAACTTAAAAATATATATTTAAAATAAAAAAATAATAAATAATATTTAAGAAAAATTATATCAGTTGTTATGTTTATGAGAACTGTTTGTGGGGTACTTCCCAATATAATTAAAATGATATTTTTCTTCTTTTTTATGCCAAATGGCTGAATAAATAAATCAAATAAACTGATAAATAGATTGTTTCTACTTTGATGTAACTGCTGTTGCTAATTGACTCTGGACCAGAACTGTTCTCAGTACAAAGTTTGCACCTACTATTTTGAGAGATTAAAGTTTTGGACAATCAGGAGGAATTCTTGCACAATTATTGCAATATCTATGTTACAGAGGAGCCTAAAGCTCACTCTAATGACTGTTCCATATGTTCAGTTTATGTTAAATGAGTCACTTCAAAATGTAAGAAGCAAATTGTGTATTCAGGTACTCCTTCACCCATTAAGGCAGTTTTACTTCAGGAAGATCTGTCTGACCCCCCCCCCCCCCATCCTCCTGCCGCTCATTTAGAGAATGTGATGTGGCAGGAGATGTTGAAACTGAAGGAACCTTTGAGGACAATGATGATGCTACAAGCATAAACACAGTGCTACTCAATGATAATTCTCTCAGAGCAAACTTAATAGTCTAGTGTCAGGCCTGAATTTGCCAAAGGAATTTGGTAAATTACTTAGCTACTGAGTGAAAAGTAAAAATCTTCTAGCACCAGCAACACATTCAGCATGGTATAGCTAAAGAGAAAAAGAATTTGTTCCTCTATTCCATATGAATGGATCTTTGGCTTCCTGCAATGACATCAAGATGTTAATGAGGTTGAAAATGATCCTATTGAATGGAGATTTTTCATAAGCTGTTCCACATGAAGCCTCAAAGGTGTATTACTACATAATGGAAATGTGAGTGGATTCATTCATGCTGCCCCATTCAGCTGAAATCAAACAGTTGTTCAAGAATACAAAGGTCAAACTAAGAAGTATTCAGTCTGAGGAACACAAATGGCTGTAACCTGTCATGATTTCCTATAGGAATTCTGTTAGAGCATTGAATTGGGTACATGAAAATGCAATATTTTGTTGTGTGAGTAGGAAAACATCTTGCATTAACTGTTTGCACACCATATGTCTAAAGATCATAAATTATATAATACAATGAATGTTAGAGAAGAAGATACATGGAATATGTATTACTTCCAAAACTAAATATCAAGGTGGAGCTGATGAAACAGGCTGTAAGGGCTCTTCCACAAGCAGAATCCTGCTTTGAGTACATTTCTACAAAATTTCCATTCATCAGTGAAGAAAAATTGAAAGCTAGGATTCTTGTTGGTCCTCAGTTTCACAAACTGCCTAAAGATCATAAATTTTACATTACAATAAATTTTAGAGAAAAAGAGGCAGGGAGTTCCTTCACATGTATTACTGAAAACCATCTAGGGAATAATACTGACAAAACCATGTTGGAAAATTTCAAGAAGGTGGGTCATAACACGAGTGTAGAAGTCCACTTCCTACTCTCATGTATTGACTACTTCCTCAAAAATCAGAGAAATTATAGTGAAGAGCAGGGAGAACACTTCCACCAGGATGTAGAAAACATCCCAGGGAAGATGGACTTAAAGTATGACGGCCGACTATTGATGGAGGTGGTAGTGGGGCAAGAAATTTTTTCGAGGAAATAATAAAGAGAAAGCTTGAAAATGAAATGTAACAGGCTACTTATAATGTCAATAAGAAAACTGTTTGCAGTATTTTTAGTACACATCAAAAAATTGTAAAAATGTAGACCTTGATTAAAATTTCATTTTAATATTTGTGCTTCAACTACTTGAATCATTAAAATAGATCTACTTTTGTGAAGAATCCTGTCTTGAACATGGCGTCCGGTACAGTTGTTTATAGTGAGAAAGTGAACAAAAGTTATAGTTGTGTGCTGAAAAACGGAACATACGTAAATTATAACAGTGAAATAGTGAAGCTAAATGAACGTGTATCAAGCCTGCAATTAATTGTAGATGTACTAAGGCGGGACATTGCGCATTTAGAAAATGAAAATGCCGAACTGAAAAAGGCGCGTAATATCCCGATCGCCAAAGCAAGTAAAACACGGAACTGGGAGCACAGGACTAGAATGATCAAGGAAGAAAGAAGCGAAAAGGTGATAAATACAACGAATGGAGCGAACCGCGGCAATAAAAGCAGTTTCAGTGTCCTACCTACAATAAACGAGTGCTCTGAAGTGGATATAGGCCTAAAGGCAGAAACAACAAGGCAACATATGTTTACTAGGCCAAAAAGGGTTGGTCGTGTGAAACCCAGTGACTGTAGAATTACTGTGGTAACAAAAAACCGTTTTCATGCACTAGATTCAGATATAAATGTGGAATCCACGGAAAACTGTGACGACGACAACACGCCGAATCTATATAGTGACAAGCACATGAGCAGAAACTTCCGCAATAAACGTGAAGATAAACTCAAAGTGAAAATATTCTCTGATAGCCATGGACGTGAGATCGCAAAAATACTACGTTACAGTCATTGTATACAAGCAACTAGTATTGTCAAACCAGGTGCACCCATCCAAGAACTAGTTAGAAACATAGAAACTGAAAATGATCGTCATATTGTCGTCAGCTGGAGCCAATAATGTATATAAAAACGACCTCCACAGTGCAACACGATACCTTAAGGCAATACTAAATTCAACAGGAGAGAAATCAGTTTTTGTAGTCGGAATTCCACATAGGCATGACCTTTCGGAATGGTCATGTGTGAACGTGGAAATCATAAAAGCAAACAGGCAATACTCAAAGATTTGCAGGGCCTACCAAAATGCATATTTTATAAGTATGGACTCCTTGCAAAGAGACTGTTACACGAGACATGGCATGCACCTTAATAACAGAGGCAAGAAGATTCTGTGCCAAAACATCAGCATGATACTGAAAGCATCTGACTACCAAGAAGTAATTGCTGCTCTTCCAGTTCCTTGCTTGATGCACCCAGAGCCTGAAGAAATGGTTACTTCTATTGCAGCAGTGAAAGTTGAGGTGGAAGCAGCAATTGTACCTACACACATAACAAATGCTGCAGCAGGAGTACCTACCACACTTCATCTAGAGGATTCAACAGCAGCAGAAGATGAAGCAACATCCAAATCTCCACTGTCACCAGTTGCCACAACAATGCCTACAGCAGCAGCAGCAGTACCTATCACACTTCACCAGCAAGATTCAACACCAGCAGAAGAAGAAGCAACCACCTTATCTCCTCAGTCACCTGATGCCACAACAGTGCCTCCAGACACCATAACAGCAGTTCCATAAATTCCTCTAGTAGCAGCTTCATCTACAATATCATCACAAGGAGGGAAGAGTAGGTATACAACAGTAGATGTGCTACCACTCCAAGTGAACAATTTTTTAGTAAAAGGCAACAAGAGGCAGAAATCCAAAAGATAAGCCCTGAAAAACGTTTGAAAACCAATCACCATAGTGTTCAGTGTGTAAGCAATAAAAGCATGGATCTTAAAATATGTTACCTTAACATTCAAGGACTGAAAGATAAAGAACTTATCATAAATGAGTTTGGTCTTGATAACCAGTTTGATATTTTTTGTCTGAATGAACACTGGGCTAATGAGAATGAACTTGCAGTTGCCAAATTTGACAATTTTAGTATAGTAAATAGCTACTGTAGGAAAGAGCACATTGGAGGTGGTGTGGCAATTTATTCCAACCAGTCACTCAATTGTACAATAACCAAACTAGACCTAAATTCCTTGTGTGATGAACAGCACTTCGAAGTTACGGGTATAATCATTAATAGTCATAAGCTAATAGTAGTATCCATGTACAGATCACCAAAGGGAAGCATTAACATATTTTTTAGAAAAAATGGACATGCTATTGAGTGAATTAAGTAATATTAAATGGCTACACTATGATATTGCAATAGGAGGTGATTTGAATGCTGATTTTGATGTTACTAAATGTAAGGGTGGTGTTGCAGATCTGGAAAACTTACTAAGACAATACAATTTACATCATGTTAATAACAGGCCCACAAGAAAGAAAGCATGTTTAGATAACATCTTTGTAAACTTCAAGACCACTGAAAACACATGCGAAGTTGTAGTGTTCCCATTCTCTGACCATGACTCCGTATCTCTAAATTATGCAAGTAAAATTCCCCTCAATAGGAGCAATGCAAACAGACCTGTTCCAACAGTTGTGTTTACCAGACCCATAACTGAGGATAAAATTAACACATTTCATAATTCCCTTGCTGACAGAGACTGGTTTGGCCATTGTAGTGTTGATGGACATTACACATCAAGTAACGACCTGCCAGCCAAAATAATGTTTGATAGATTTTTTAATGCCTTCTTGACCCTATTTAACCATAGTATTCCCATAAAGAAAATCAAAATAATGGACAGCAGCCACAAATCCAGATCTCAAAACAGACAAAATATATCGTACACTAAACAGCTGACAGATCTAAAGAAACAAGTTTTGTTACTGTACCACATATACAATAGTATGAAGTCTGACTGTGCCAAATCAGCCTATGTGGAATGCAGGATGAGTTTTTTATTAATTCAGTGAAAGAAATAGGAGGCGCAATTATCAAACCAGACATTAGTCCATCAGAGTTACTCTCCCAAAATTGGGGTAGACAGTCACTAAATACAAGCATGGTAACCTTCTCCGAAGTATCGCCTAAATATGTACAAGGGGTCATAAAACTACTGAAATCATCATATATATGGCATATCATGCAACCTGCTAAAAAAAGTGTGTGACCGCATTCTCTACCCCTTAACCCATTGCATAAACAAGTGCTTACTTGAGGGATATTTTCCTGGTGAGTTAAAACTGTCTAGGATCGTCCCAGTATACAAAAAGGGAGATAAAGACTCTCCATCTAGCTACAGGCCAATTTCAATAGTACCCGCATTCTCCAAGGTAATAGAATGCATCATGTACCAACAATTATCATCTCACTTTGAGAATCTAGGAATAATTAATGCTACACAATACGGGTTTAGGAAGAATCTGTCGACCATTGATGCAATCAACACAGTAGTCAGTTACATCCTCAAAGTTTTTGAGAACAAAGGCTTTGCTCAGCTCTCATTCTGTGACCTACGCAAGGCCTTCGACTGTGTTGAGCACATGCCACTACTAGAGAAACTAGAATTGTACGGCATCAAAGAAAACAGTCTCAGACAATTGAAAGCTTATCTCAACAACCGTAAACAGGTAGTTTGTGTTGGTAAGGAAATGTCAAACATAGAAAATGTTAACGTAGGTGTGCCTCAGGGATCTGTACTGGGGCCCTTCCTGTTTCTGATAATGATCAATGACCTCCCCTCGTTTATTAGATCCACCACTGTATTGTATGCAGATGACACGACTTTTCTCCATAGCAGTAACAATCTTAATTATCTTAAAACCTGTGCTGAAAATACACTCACTCATGCTGCATATTGGTTGAGAGCAAATGGTTTCCTGCTAAATGAAAATAAAACTCAGCAGATAATCTTCACTCTAAGAGACAAGCCACTATCTGATGGCCCTGGTTCTGTTAAATTCCTGGGAGTTTATTTAGACGAAAAGTTATCCTGGGGCCAACATGTAAACTATATTAGTAGTAAACTATCTAGAGTAATTTATTTATTAAGACAGCTCAGAAATTGTGTACCTGAAACATACATCAGATCATCTTATTTTGCATTTTTCCAGAGTATACTATCCTATGGCATTATCTTGTGGGGTAACTGTAGTCATATACATGACATCCTATTATTGCAGAAGAAAGCCATTAGGATAATTACAAATTCTTCACATAAGATTCACTGCAAACCCTTATTTACTAAACAAAAAATTATGACTGTAATAAACCTCTATATATACAATGTCTTAATCTTTACGAAGAAGAACCTACAAGATGTGAAACGTAGAGAAAATGTACATTGTTACAACACAAGAAGCATCAAACACATATACACGCCTTACCACAGACTATCAAAATCAATAAATAGCTATGAAGTCACAGGGCACAAGCTATTTAATAAGCTGCCACATGCCATACAGGATCTTCCTGAACATACATTCAAAGAAAGACTGCATGAATGGTTTATTGCCCACCCGTTCTATGATATCAATGAATTCTTCAACTGTAAAATGCAGTAATCGAACAGACGACCCACTGTACATTCATTGTAATATACGCTAATATATTTCAGTGGTCAATACCTTATCACACTGTATTATAAATTATAACTTCATTTGACATTGTCAATTGCTGTTATGGCCTAAAGACAATAAAATCTTTATTATTATTATTATTATTATTATTATTATTATTATTATTATGTTTTCATAGAACAAAGTGAAAATAATTCTCAGAACCATCATTAAAAATTGATTCTACAACACCAACTTTTGATCAATAATGCGACAAAAATTTTTAAAATGCAGGCTTGTGTAATCTGCACTTTGTTTCATGTCAGTCTTTGTAAGGAGAATTACTTTTTCAGCTTTCTTAACATTTCTTTTAATACTTGGCAAGTCCTAATACCATTCCTGTATTTTATTACATTGTTTTTGAAAAAAATAAAAAATTAAATGATGTAGTGCTTTGGATTTCAAATTTAGATGCATCTCCATATTATACAATCATTATTTCCCCTGCCACCATGATCTTTGTTCTGACTGGTTGTACATTTGTCATTATGGTTAAATTTCTCCAATTTTATTGCGGACCTTATATGAGGTGTACACTTGATTCCTCTCTCTCAAGCCAGAGAAAAAAGCCTTTACACAGCCCACTACACCTTTCCTATAGTATCTTGCATTTGAGTTCACTGAACATTTCTGCAATAGCCTCATGCTGAGTAAAATTCTTTAAATGGTACTGTGTGTAGCAGCCATTGTTGGATGCCTTCATTTCATTTTTCTGTGCTGTGTATGGACTGTTTGTGGTTGAATGAGTGATGCAGCAATTCATGATACATCACAAACTACTACCTACATTATGAAGCCTTACTGGAAAAGAAAGCTCACAATCCACAGTGTAGTACCAGAAAAGTGCCAGTGGAAGCTTGTTAACTATTAGACATAAAAATTTTGCTAACACAACATGTGATTAAACAAAATATAAAACAGAAAAGCAAACAGTGAATAAAAAGAACACTTTCTCTCTCTCTCTCTCTCTCTCTCTCTCTCTCTCTCTCACACACACACACACACCATCAGTGAGTCATGGTAGGTGACTGAGGCATGATCAAGGCTCTTGTGTTCTTGTCCTGCTTTTGCACAGTGTTAGCATGGATATTAGCAGATTTGGCACAGTTAATTTAAAGGGGTTCCTGTTACCACACTCAGTGTACAAAGTGAGTGGAATTTCAAACCCTGCAGCTCCACTACTAGAAGTGCTGAAAAACTGTGAAACTGCACTACAAACAGTGTAAATTGTGTCATAATTGGAAGGGGAAATGATGTATAAAATCAAAAGTAGCCTTGCTGTAAGAGCAAGAGTGTTTGCTTTAACAACACATATGTTTTTGGATGGGGTCTGCCTTTAGCAAAACACAATTTTCTTTTTTATCCCAAACATGTTTCACTGCAGTTGCAGCATCCTCAGTGGGATTTTTATTTTATGGCTGTTAGATATGAAGAATGTTCTTTACTGTTTATATACATGTAAATATTAGTTTTTATCATAATAACAGATTTTTGAAGAGCACATAAAATTATGTATCCATACGTTTTACCACATAGCGTAATTTTCCTGCTGTATTATGTGTTTACAGTGTCTGTTTTCTTTTACAGTTTGTCATCTGCAGATGACAAGATTGCTATACTATGTTCTGTCAAATAAATCTACGAACAGACAAGAAGTTCAGGTTGTGAATAGTGTTGTTGTAAACCATTTTTGACAAATGATCGAACTACAAGATGATATAAAAGATAAGGGCAACATAGAATGAATTTAGATCAACTAAACTTGGTAGTTTGAGTAGGAGTACATTTTTATAAAGAGCACAAAAATGGAATGATATTTATATAGAGGACAGAGCAGTAAAGAGCTGGGAATATTTCTGTGATATATTAAGACACCACAAATCATAGCTTTGTACTAAAGATATGCAGAATTACTTGTGGAAAACAAAAGAAAGTGGCTCACCAGGGGAATATAAAAAAAACAACTGATTCCACTTTAGGAAAATTAGGTGGCATATGTTAGGATGATAAGAGAAGCAAAGGCAAATCACCAAAAACTTGAAACACAAACTACTAATATTTCTAAAACAGCCTGGAATTATACCAGTAAAAACAGAAAAAGAGGTACATGATACAAATGTTATATTGACAAGGGAAGGGAAAAAAGTTACAGATTTGCAATGTGAGTGTAATAGTTTCAATCGGCACTACACAGCTATAGTGGAAATAATTGCTAAAACAAATATGAGGGTACCAAAGAGCATGGAAAGCTCCAAACAGGTGGCTGAGAGTTTATACGAGGGTAATCCCAAAAGTAAGGTCTCCTATTTTTTTTTATAAGTACATAGACCTGTTTATTTCTACAATGGTTTACATCAGTTTACAGCTTGAACATTTAACTATTTTTCAACATAATCACCATTTCTGTCGATACATTTTTGTAGATGCTGTGGCAGTTTTTGTATGCCCATGTCATACCAGAGTGCCGCCATGCTGTTCAGAAAGTTACGAACCTCTTCTTTCACCTCGTCATCAGAGCTGAATCACTTTCTGGCCAAATGTTATTTTAACCTAGGGAACAGGTGATAGTCACTGGGCGTCAAGTCAGGACTAAAGGGTGGGTAGGTGATTATGTTCCACTGAGACTGTTGCAGGAGAGCAACGGTTTGCCGAGCAATGTGTGGGTGAGCATTGTCATGGAGAATGTATATGCCCTTGCTCAACGTTCCTCTTCTCCAGTTCTGAATTGCCCGTTTGAGTTTTTTCAGAGTCTCACAGCATCTGTCAGCATTAATTGTGGTCTCAGCAATTCAGCTCTGATGACAAGGTGAAAGATGATGTTCATAACTTTCTGAAAAGCATGGAAGCAAGCTGGTATCACATGGGCATACAAAAACTGCCACGGAATCTACAAAAATGCATCAACAGAAATGGTGATTATGTCAAAAAATAGCTAAATGTTCAAGCTGTAAGCTGATGTAAACCATTGTAGAAATAAACAGGTCTGTGTACTGATAAAAATATAGGAGACCTTACTTTTGGGACTACTCCACAGAGATGAATTGGAAATATTTTCACCACACAGAAGATCACAGAGGACCAGGAGCAATTTATGTAGGTAGTCAGTAATTTAGATCAGACGGCAACTGCCATAGTTATGGATATTATCCTGCAACCTCCATACCAGCAGACCTACCACACACTCATGACGGTGTTGATCATTTGTCGCATCAAGCCAACAGAACAAAAGATTGAGCATGTGCAATATCACAAGTGAAGAGGTGACCAAACCCCATCAGAATTCTGGTGACACTTACGGGCAACGTTGAAAGTTAGTGTGGCATCTGAAGAATTGCTACTCCACATCTGGTAACAGCAACTGCCTCCACATGTGCTGTTAATTTGTGACTCTTGTACACATATATCACCTACATCCCTAGCAAATTTCTCCCTGCAGTTTTCATTTTCACACAGCTCAACATTCATGACATCACATCTTCTGAATTGTGTGTGTCATACTATTATATAAATTTTGCAGATAAAATTAGTGATACATGTGAATACTGACTGCAAAATGTACTGCGAATGTAGTTAGCTGTAAAGAAGCAATAAATGTGATGTAGTGCACCATGTGGCAGGTTTACTGCATGAACAGCAAGCAATAAACATTTTCCCTTTAATTCTGTGTGTGTGTGGGGTGGGGAGGGGGGGAGGGGAGGGGGAGTGGAGGAAGGGGGTGGCTGGGTAAGCAAGAAAATGTTTCAAAGTATGTATAAAGACTGTTGCAAGGCATGAAATGCTGTCACTGTCAAATAATGGATGAGTACAGTCCACCTCCGGCTATTTCTGCATCATGAGCTATGCTTCCTTGCTTCTTATTCACACCCACCCACACACACACACACACACACACACACACACACACACACAGAAAAGGGGAAAACATTGTTGCCTGCTGTTCTTGTTCATGCAGTAAACCTGCCCACATCAGCCCAGACATCAAATTTATTACTTCTTTTCTTTACATCTAACTACACTCCTGGAAATTGAAATAAGAACACCGTGAATTCATTGTCCCAGGAAGGGGAAACTTTATTGACACATTCCTGGGGTCAGATACACCACATGATCACACTGACAGAACCACAGGCACATAGACACAGGCAACAGAGCATGCACAATGTCGGCACTAGTACAGTGTATATCCACCTTTCGCAGCAATGCAGGCTGCTATTCTCCCATGGAGACGATCGTAGAGATGCTGGATGTAGTCCTGTGGAATGGCTTGCCATGCCATTTCCACCTGGCGCCTCAGTTGGACCAGCGTTCGTGCTGGACGTGCAGACCGCGTGAGACGACGCTTCATCCAGTCCCAAACATGCTCAATGGGGGACAGATCCGGAGATCTTGCTGGCCAGGGTAGTTGACTTACACCTTCTAGAGCACGTTGGGTGGCACGGGATACATGCGGACGTGCATTGTCCTGTTGGAACAGCAAGTTCCCTTGCCGGTCTAGGAATGGTAGAACGATGGGTTCGATGACGGTTTGGATGTACCGTGCACTATTCAGTGTCCCCTCGACGATCACCAGTGGTGTACGGCCAGTGTAGGAGATCGCTCCCCACACCACGATGCCGGGTGTTGGCCCTGTGTGCCTCGGTCGTATGCAGTCCTGATTGTGGCGCTCACCTGCACGGCGCCAAACACGCATACGACCATCATTGGCACCAAGGCAGAAGCGACTCTCATCGCTGAAGACGACACGTCTCCATTCGTCCCTCCATTCACGCCTGTCGCGACACCACTGGAGGCGGGCTGCACGATTTTGGGGCGTGAGCGGAAGACGGCCTAACGGTGTGCGGGACCGTAGCCCAGCTTCATGGAGACGGTTGCGAATGGTCCTCGCCGATACCCCAGGAGCAACAGTGTCCCTAATTTGCTGGGAAGTGGCGGTGCGGTCCCCTATGGCACTGCGTAGGATCCTACGGTCTTGGCGTGCATCCGTGCGTCGCTGCGGTCCGGTCCCAGGTCGACGGGCACGTGCACCTTCCGCCGACCACTGGCGACAACATCGATGTACTGTGGAGACCTCACACCCCACGTGTTGAGCAATTCGTCGGTACGTCCACCCGGCCTCCCGCATGCCCACTATACGCCATCGCTCAAAGTCCGTCAACTGCACATACGGTTCACGTCCACGCTGTCGCGGCATGCTACCAGTGTTAGAGACTGCGATGGAGCTCCGTATGCCACGGCAAACTGGCTGACACTGACGGCGGCGGTGCGCAAATGCTGTGCAGCTAGCGCCATTCGACGGCCAACACCGCGGTTCCTGGTGTGTCCGCTGTGCCGTGCGTGTGATCATTGCTTGTACAGCCCTCTCGCAGTGTCCGGAGCAAGTATGGTGGGTCTGACACACCGGTGTCAATGTGTTCTTTTTTCCATTTCCAGGAGTGTATTTCATGGTACATTATGCAGACAGTATTCACATATGTCACTAAGTGTATCTGCAAAATTTATGCCATGGTATGATACACAATTCAGAAGATGTGGCATCATAAACGTTGAGTCATGTGAAAACGAAAACTGCAGGGAGAAATTCGCTAGGGATACAGGTGAAATATGGTAAACATATGTGAAATAAATGAGATATTTGCATGTTGTTGTTATTGTTGTTGTTGTTGTGGTCTTCTATCCAGAGACTGGTTTGATGCAGCTCCCTATGCTACTCTCTCGTCTGCAAGCTTCTTCATCTCCCAGTACCTACTGCAACCTACATCCCTCTGAATCTGTTTAGTGTTTTCATCTCTTAGTCTCCCTCTATGATTTTTACCCTCCACGCTGCCCTCCAATACTAAATTGGTGATCCCTTGATGCCACAGAGTATGTCCTGCCAACCAATCCCTTCTTCCAGTCAAGTTGTGCCACAGATTTCTCTTCTCCCCAATTCTATTCAATACCTCCTCATTAGTTATGTGATCTACCCACCTAATCTTCAGCATTCTTCTGTAGCACCACATTTCAAAAGCTTCTATTCTCTTTTTGCCTAAATTATTTATCATCCACATTTCACTTCCACACATGGCTACACTCCATCTGACATTTAAATCTATACTCGATGTTAACAAATTGCTCTTCTTCAGAAACGCTTTCCTTGCCATTGCCAGTCTACATTTTATATCCTCTCTACTTTGAGCATCATCAGTTATTTTGCTCCCCCAATATTAAAACTCATTTACTACTTTAAGTGTCTCATTTCCTAATCTAATACCCTCAGCATCACCCGATTTAATGTAACTACATTCAATTATCCTTGTTTTGCTTTTGTTGATGATCATCTTATATCCTCCTTTCAAGACACTGTCCATTCTGTCCAGCTGCTCTTCCAGGTCCTTTGCTGTCTCTGACAGAATTACAATGTCATCGGTGAACCTCAAAGTTTTTATTTCTTCTCCACGGATTGTAATTCCTACTCCAGATTTTTCTTTTGTTTCCTTTACTGCTTGCTTAATATACAGATTGAATAACATTGACGATAGGCTACAACCCTGTCTCGCTCCCTTCCCAACCACTGCTTCCCTTTCATGCCCCTCGACTCTTATAACTGCCATCTGGTTTCTGTACGAATTGTAAATAGCCTTTCGCTCCCCGTATTTTACCCCTGCCACCTTCAGAATTTGAATCTCTTTCAAATTCTGACATTTGCATATGCAAGCAAATACATAGGCAAAAAAAAACTGCTCCTAAGCCCATGGATTGATTTCTACTAAATTTGGTACAAATAGCAAAGAAATGCTGAGAGGGTAAGAGCCACTAGCCTCCTATTGAGGCAGGGGTGATATTGTGGAGAGAGAAAGGATCAGGAGGTGGTGGACAGAGGGAGGGAGGAAAAGTATATGAACAAAGAGAGTGGGAAGTAGGTAGCCTAACCACAATGTTATGCAGTGTACAGTGAGGAAGCTGTGAAGAAAACTAAGAACAAATTTGTTGAAGCAGAAGAAATAAAATTCATGGAGAGTAAATAAAAACTTTGAGTTTGCCGAAGACATTTTAATTCTGCCAGAGACATTAAAAGAATTTGGAGAACAGTTGAACAAAATGGATAGAGTTTTGAAACGGGTTTATAAGATGAACATCAACAAAAGTAGTAAATGAGTTTCGTCATTTGGGAAACAAATTATGTGACAATGGCTGAATTAAAGAAGATACAAAATGTGCACTAGGCATAATCCGTATCATTTAAGATAGGGTGGTTATGTTCATAGTCTCGGATGTTATTGAATTTAGTATATGTTAAAATTCAGGAGTAAGTAAGAAAAACATTTTTTTTTGTTTTCTCCAAAAAATTTCCTGCCCTGAAATACAGGCCTCCAAAGATGACACTGCGAACACCATTTTGAAGATGCGAATTTTGGAAAAAAAAATTTAAATGCTGTATCTCTGTAACAGTTCTAGAGATTTTTTTAAAGTTTTTTTTATCTGAAAGATAACTGCTTTATGATTACAATGGTATCCTCCGTTTGGACATATCTGTCAAAGTTCTTTTACTGTCACCTACTGAATTTTTTTTATAATTTACAGAATTTTTTTTTTTAAATCACAATCCAGAAAAGTTAGATTTTCTTCTGTTGATTAGTACCATGTAGTACTATATTCTCTGTAAAGGAGAGCTTCCACTTTCAAGTTGGACATGTTTCATTTTATAAAAACCATTTTTTTCCTTTCAAGGGTAATTTATGTCTTCACTGAAGTTGTTTCTTACTAGTTTCTTTGTTACAGCATTTATTTCTGTTAACAATCCTGTTAGGAGAACATCCGCAACTGAGCATTATAGCAGAGGTTCAAAATACTGCTTCTGTTGTAAATTTCTTTATTTTCACTCGACTGACTGTTATAGGCCCATCTTCAGGTATTGTAGTTGTGCAGCGGTCCCTGAGCGCCATGTGTACCAGGCACAGTGAGCTGCCTATGAGTACAGAACTCTGCGCTCATAGGCAGCACACCGCACCTGGTACCGCGGTGCTCCGGGACCGCAGTACAGTTACGGTACCTGATGATGGGCTTATAACAGTCCGAAACCATCCGCGTAAAAATAAAGAAATTTACAACTGAAGCAATATTTTCAACCTCTGATTTATTTCTATTGTCTTTGTTGCAGCTATTTCTTATCGCTTTCATTGCTGCAGATATTTCTTACACTTTGTTGTAGTTTCTTGTCAGTTTCTTTGTCATGGTTGTTCATTGCAGGTTTCTGTTTTGTAGTTGTTCAGTGCTAATTTGTTTACTGAAGAGGCTTCTAAGAAATCTGAGACCACCCAGTGAGCTCTGTGTTTTCATGAGGAATTTGTCAGTTCACACAGTTGTGATGTGTTTTGTGAAAAGGACTGTTTGAAATGTCTTCTGACTGGGGTCACAGGAGAGTTTAATGTTTGTTTTGCGGGGCACTCAACAGTGCGGTCATCAGTGCCTATACAAAGTCCCAATTTTTACAAAGTCCAGTTTTTTACACAGTCCAATCTAGCCACTGTCATGAAAGACGATGATGATGATGATGATGACGACGAAATGATGAGGACAACACAAACACCCAGTCCACCGGAAGAGAAAAATCCCCAACCCAGGCAGGAATCAAACCTAGGACCCCACGATCCAGAGGCAGTAATGCCACAGAGGAGTGAAGTGTGCCAACTATTTGCATATCCATAAAGGAGTGATATATAACACAAACAAAAAAGCAGACTTTGTTCAGCTTGGGAATAAGTGTTCTCATTTGAAGACTATGTTTCAAAGTGAAGATGTTTCCAGTGACTACTTTTTGTGTTCTACATGTTTTGACAGAAAAACAACAATGATAGTATCTGAACAAGGTGAAACCTCCCATATGCAGATGATGCAGATTTTGCATCAATAAAGGAAGAATTAAATACTCTGAGTCAGTCAACTACAGAGATAGGTGTTAGTCCACTTTAGAAACTGTGGTCAGTGAAGTCGAGTCATAAGCTCTATGCATCAAGAAAGTGCAGAGAAATTGCTAAAGCTATGGATGAATACACCACAGCAAAAGAATACACTGCTTCAAAGTAGAAATTCCATCTTCAGAAGAAAATGAACCAACTCTTGCACCTCTTGCCAGGAATTTTTCACAAATATCAATTCAGCTGTTGAATATTGTGCATCCTACAATGAAAAGGTGCAAGTTTTAACTGTTATTGCAGAGACACTTTCAAAGAAAAGAATTTTGAACCACGTTCCTTCAGTATCAAAGTACATGGTAGACAAATCAAGAAATGTAAGGTCTGTAAAAGGAGTCTTTGGAAGACCAGAACTCTATTCACGTCATCCTGTAGAAGCAGCTCAAGTTCAAATAGTGCAGTCACTTCATCTGGAAGATAAATGCGACTGTTCTTGCCAGAGTGCTAACAAAAAAGACACTATAACTGTAACTGCTGAAGGTCAAAAAGTTGTGAAAGTGAATAGGTACATGACTTGCAGTATTAAAGAAACTTTTTCAATTTGTAAGAGCAACTATACAACTTCACATATTGGAAGATCAAAATTTTATGCACTACGACCTAAGTGGGTAGTTCACACCCACCTAAAGATGCCTATTTATCTGTGTACTGCACGAATTTTGAACTATGTGAGGTAACTTTGAAGAACTTACTGGAGCATGTGCCATATGACACCTTAGTTGGGTGTGTGAAGTCATTAGTAGTCTGTAATGCAGGGCTTCCCAACGTGTGGTCCGCGGACCCCTTAGGAGTCCGCCGGCTCTTTCTAGGGGGTCCGCGGCCACCTTTTACCAAATCATGTAAAATAATGAGTAACATTATTGAATAAAAATGTGAAAATCAAATTCATCACTATTTTTTTTTTTTTTTTCGTGTGAAAAACGTGTACTTTTACTTCAGGTCGTATTCCCAAGCAGCCTTTGCTTGGAGAACGCATACACAGTTTAGTGCCAGAGAATGCACCTTCTCTGATTGACTTTTTCGCAACAATACGGGGGTCATTTGTGAGCCGGCTCACGGCGCTAGATGCGCTGAAACCTTTTACGCATGCGCGGAGAGAGCTTTGTTGACCAATCACAGCGCTCGCTGGCACGTATGCGGCTCCAGGCACCATTAAATGTTAAACTTGCTTTGTCAGTGCACTACCTACTTCATAAGTCGATTTTTGACCAGTTTATTACTTATAACATGGATTGGTGGCTGAAGTCAGGATCATTGAAGAAGGGTGCATTTTCTCCATTGCCCTGACAATAAGGGAAGTTTCCAGTTGAAATGGATGAGGAGGGAGGACGACCAAAGGAAGAACAATCACAAGAAGCTCCACATATGGATTTATTATGTGAAAACGCTGCAAGTACTCCTTTGGTTACAATATCCTGTGGAAGTGGAATAACCAAAAAGCATAAGTACAACGAAAGCTATTTATAAATGTGCTTTATGGAGACAAAGGAGGGTAAAGCTCAATGTGTAATTTGTGCGCGAGTCCTTCTGAACAGTTCAATGGTTCCAGTTAAATTGCACCGTCATTTTGAAGGTACTCACCCGGATTTCCAAGCTAAAGACATCGATTTTTTCAAAAGGAAGAGTGCTGAACTAGCTGCTTCTCAGCATTGCCTGAAAACTAATGCAAAAACAATTAATGAATATTCATTAAAAGCTTCTTTCTTGGTTAGTTATCGAGTGACAAAAACAGGCAAAGCTCATACGATTGCAGAAAATCTCATAAAGCTGTGTGTTAATGATATTGTTTCTTGCATGCTAGACAAAAAGGCAGTAAAGCTTCTATCTTCGGTGCCATTATCAAACAATATTGTCAAGAGACGCATTGTCGACATGTCAAACGATGTGAAAGACACTCATGTATCTCGCATCCAACACAATTCATTTTCTCTGCAGATAGATGAATCCACTGATGTTGCAGGATTAGCGATTTTATTGGCTTTTGTCCGTTACGAATATTCTGGATGTTTTGAGGAGGACCTCTTATTGTGCAGACCACTACCTGCCAACACAACAGGTGCTGACATATTCCATCTATTGGATGATTTTTTAAGGACTAATGAATTCATGGTCTAATTGCAAAGATGGTCCAAAAACTATGACGGGTCCTACAGTCGGAGCAATAACGAAAATAAAAGAAAACGCCAAGAATTGCAGCAGTAGTCATTGTGCTCTTCACAGATACGCTTTAGCTACGAAACAAATGCCTGTTTCGTTCAAGAAAGTTTTAGATGAATCCATTCAAATCATTAACTACATAAAATCAAGGCCATTGAAGTCAAGACTTTTCACAATACTGTGTGAAGATATGGGAAGCCTTCATCGTTCCCTGCTTCTCCACACAGAAGTGAGGTGGCTCTCACTTGGGAATGCACTCTCTCGGTTGTACAAATTAAGATTGAAAGTCTTGGCTTTCCTTTTGGAGCATAACACCAAATTAGCAGACCTTATTAATGACGAAAATTGGCACTGTATACTTGCCTATTTGTAAGATATTTTCTCGAAAATGATAGAAATGAATATTTAACTCAAAGGGCAAAGTGAAACAAAGGTCACTGATATCGACAAAGTTCGAGCATTCAAGAGGAAAATCAATTTTTTGGCAGAGAGTGTCGAGGAGGTGGAGGTCGAGTGTTTTCCTCTTCTCAAGGAGTTTTTGAAAAACAAAACATTGGTGCTTGGGAAGAATTTGTTTCATCAAATCCTGGAATATATCCGAAGCTTGATGTCATTGTTGGAGTATTATTTCCCAACAGCTGAAGATGAGAAGCTGCAGAAATACGAATGGGTGGTCAGCCCATTCACTGTATCCAAAAAGCCGAACACTCTATCATCAAATGAATATGAGTTCAGAATGAGATTTTCACTCTGCAGCGGAGTGTGCACTAATGTGAAACTTCTTGGCAGATTAAAACTGTGTGCCGGACCGAGACTCGAACCACGAAAGGCAAATGTCCCGAGTTTGGGTCTCGGTCCGGCACAGAGTTTTAATCTGAATATGAGTTGTTGATAGAAATTGCCACAGACCCTATCTTGAAATCAAGTTTTGACATTGACGGTTACTCACACTTTTAGATCCGTTTGGATAACAAGAAATACTACCCCCTTGTTGAAAAGGCAAAACATGTACTTCTTCCGTTTGCCACAACATACATGCGTGAATTTGGATTCTCGATCTATGCTTCCCACAAAACTAAGTACCGAAGCAGACATCCGTATCCAGTTGTCAAGAATTGAACCCAACTTTTCAAAATTGTGTCAGCTGAAGCACCCTCAACCATCACATTAGGATTCCTTTATTATTCCTACAGACTCATCTATAGTAAAGAACAAAGCATTTTTCTTCGTAGATGCTCAGTGAACGTACCTGAACTATAACTCTGTAGAAATTTTGTTTCCGTCTTCTATCGTTTACAAAATAATTATTAATTGAATTCTGTTGGCATTGATATTTCTGTTACGAAAATTAAAATGATCTCGAAAGCTAATTTCTTTTCTTTATAATATATTCCGTCCTCTAGGTTAAAAATATGGCCTGCCTATACTTCAATTACAATTACTTGCTATTACTCTGACACTATATTGTGGCAACTGGCTGCGAGCGTAAACAAATGAGGACTTTTCACGTGTCACCTTGTAAAAGGTAAATCTCCTCTGCCAAAATTGTTTCCTTTGAGAAAAAAAGTCTTACGTTCCGTGAAATGCTTTGTCTTCTTATATAGAAATAAGAGAGTCTGTTTGTCTGTTTTCCTAATTTGTTTGCAGTCGAGGCTGACTGCCACGATATAGTGTCCAAGTAGTAGTTGAAGTTGTCAGCTGTGGCTAAACTGTAGAAACGCCGCCTGCCAGTTGCCAGCTACCAACTTACAGTACACTGTAGCTGCAGGCTATGGACTGACAGCTGCCGTTCAGAAGATATGGAAAGACGTAAAAATAACTAGACTTTCCAAGCTGTTTACATAGGCACGAAAATCGATTGTGGAACTGGAAAACGGCTTTATAAAATCAGATTTCCAGAATCGATTTTTAAGTGTTTACCTGACCAACCAAAAGCAGAACTGGGACATCGTCTTACGAAATCTGGTTTTGGAAACGCATGTAAACTGGGTGAATGAATTCCCACACATTGCACAACAGATGTCACAATAGTCATTTAATGGAAATTCCTTGGCCTCTTTGCTTTCTTTCTTTTCTGCACAGCCACGCGGAATGGCCGCGCAGTCTTGGACGCCATGTCGTCGTGGATTGCGCGGTCGCTCCTGCCGGAGGTTCGAGTCCTCCCTCGGTCGTATGTGAATGTGTGTGTGTGTGTGTGTGTGTGTGTGTGTGTGTGTGTGTGTGTGTTTTCCTTAGTGGAAGTTAAACCTAGGTTAATAGTGTGTAAGACTAGGGACTGATGACCTCAGCAGTTAAGTCCCATAGACTTTACATACATTTGAACATTTTTCTTAGGATATTACGAAAAACCACACACACACACACACACACACACACACACACACACACACACACTCGCACACACACATACACGACTGTTGCAAAATATGCATGCTCCTTACACAACAGTAGCCAAACAGTGGAAGTGAACAGACCACAAGCGGCAGCTTGTCAACAGCGAACAGTTTGGACATGACGTTGATTGCTCTTGGAGAAAGGCATCTCCAACATGTGAAATGTCAGTTACCAAGTAATTTTAATCAGGCTATAGCGTGTTGAACAAAGGGAGTAAATCCACTAGTAAGTGTCTGGATACAGCGGAAATTCAAATTAGATCGTTAATTTCGTTTTCATTCATCTCTAAACAAAGACTATTGATGCTTCAGGGGGGGGGGGGGGGGGTCTTTGGGAACATGGCACTTGCGTTGAGAAGCTTTCAGTTCCCATGGGTTTCGCTCTGAAATTTAAAGTTACTGTGCTCTTGACTTACTAGGGGTCCGCCAAGGATTTTCGACTGAAGAAGGGGTCCGCCAGCTGAAAAGATTGGAAAGCCCTGCTGTAGTGTAAAGCGAGAGACTTTTTTGTTTAGAGAATGTGGTGACTGCCCTGGAAAGAGAGGACTGTCTTTACACACACTTGGCCTGGAAGACATAGCAGATAACTCTGCAGAAATTACATATCCAACATGGGAGGATCCATATCCAACATGGGAGGAAAAGAAAATAATTGAGAAAACTGTTACCTTTGACCGTTTTATTGATGAACTTGGTAAATGGTCAGTGAAAGCAGTAACATACCAGCATCTGAAGAAATTGCAACAACAACACATTGCAGAAGTGAAAGGGTGTGAACAGGCTGAAGAACTATGTTTAGTGCCTCACTGTGATTTTGCTGAGAACTGGTCCGTAATTCTCCCACAAGAAGTACAAGGGTATCATTGGAGTAATGGCCAGGTATCAATTTCTACAGGAGTGACATATTTTCAAACCAAGATCACAAGTGTTGCAGCTGTAAGTGATGATGCACGGCATGACTCAGCACATGCTTTGCTAGCAATGCGCAAAATTCTTCAACTGCAAACAGGGGCAGAGGAGATCATCATTATTTCTGATGGTACTCCTAGTCATTTTAAAAACTGTTACCAGCTGTTTGAATTGAGTAAGTCACTTGTGCCAACTGACTGGGTACACAGTGCTACTGGTCACAGGAAGGGGCCTTGTGATGGTGGAGGCCTGCTGAAGCACCATGCTACAAAATAAAATCTTTCCAGACCAAATACAGCTGCAATTCAGAATGCTGAGGATTTTATGAGAGTCGTTAAATCTTACACATCCACAGCCCTCATTATTTTGTCCAAAGAGGAAATCGAAGAATTCCATGAGCAGAAAAAGAAAAATGGTCAAAACAAACTACTCCTGTGAAAGGAATTCACAAGACACATTTTTGGACTCAGAGTGATGGGCAAACTCATATTGCACGCACTTTAAAGAGCAAGAAAGAAGAAATTTTGTTCAGTTGCCCAACACTTCAGAAACAGCAGGATAATATTCGGATTCACAACTTGAGAAGGGGGCGTTTGTGGCATGTGCGTATGACTGTGACTGGTGGATTGCAGAGATTATAGACACCAGTTATGAGTTAAACAAAATTGTAGTGAACTTTATACTACTACATGGACCAGCTGCTGGATATAGGTTTCCAGCTGAAGGACAGTAACAACGCCATCAGTGCTCACTTCCTGTTCACAATATTTTGAAGATTGTAAGTGCTCCAGTTCCTACTGATTCGACAGGAAGGCATCACTCTATATCAAAGGAAGATACTGAAGCAGTGGAACACATTTTTAGTTCATTGACTGGTTAATTTCAGTACAAAACCGAGTGCACAGAACTTGTATAAATTGAACCTTTCATATACATTCTGGAACCATTTAAAATGGTTGAAAAATGAGTCTCACACTCACTCATCTTTCAAAACTAAAATTATGTTAAATAAGGCTAGGTTTTGATTTTTATGAGCCTGTTATGTGATAATGTGGTAAGAAAACAGGTTTTATGTATGGCAAAAATTTCAATTCTGTATAAAACCTGTTCACCATAAAAGTGGAATGCAGAACTATATCGTGCTAAACAACAGAAAAAAAATTAAAATTTTATGGAGTGGCATTTTTGAAAAAAAAAATCCCATAAATTATAAAAAAGTTCAGAGCGCTGTAGTAAAATAACTTTGACAGATAATTCCAAATGGAGGATATCTTTGTAATCATAAATCAATTATCTTTCAGATAAAAAACACCCAACAAAATATCTAGAACTGTTACAGAGATACAGCATTTTAAAATTTTTTCCAAAATGTTCACCCTCAAAATGGTTTGCACAGTGTCATCTCAAAAAAATGCATGTTCCTTACTTAGTCCTTCATTTTAACATATGCTAAATTCAATAACATCTGAGACTATGAAGGTAAGATTTTTTCTAGCCTGCCTGAATTGATGTGGACTATGCCACTGGCAATAGCAAGAAAAGCCTTTCTGTTAAAGTGAAATTTGTTAACATCAAATATAAACTGAAGTGTTACCTCAGTAAAGTGTTCAGAGAAGGAGAGAATAAAAGCTTTTAAAATTTGGTGATGCAGTATAATACTGAAGCTCATATGGGTAGCTTAGATAACCAATGATTAGGTACTGAATCAAATTGTGGAGTAAAGAAACTTGTGACACAACTTGACTACAGGAACAGATCAGTTGATAGGGCATATGTTGAGGCATCAAGGAAGTGTTAGTTGGGTAATAGATGGAAATATATGGGTTAAAAATGGTAAAGGGAGAACCAGGTTTGACTACACTAAGCAGGTTCAAATGGGTGTATGTTGCAGTAGTTATGAAGTGATGAAGATGCTTGCACAGGATAGACTGGCATGGAGAGTGGCATCAAACCAACTGTCAGACTGAAGACTACAACAGCAACAACAACAGCAACAACAGCTGTTACTACTACTACTATTTTGGGTGCTTATAACCGTAGCAGTTTTGTGCCCTAAAACCATAACAAAAAAAAAATCTCCTACTATTACCACTAATATATGCATGGTGAGACTCACTCTGTTAATAATATATGGCCTTGTGTTTGAAACCAGGAATCTTCAGAATGAGTGATAACAAAAAGTTTGGATACACACAATGTTGTAAGATGCTTGTCTAATGCAGGACACTTTCTATTAGGATAATAACTGCATATGTGATACCAAATCATGTTTTTTTTTTTTCCATCGCCATCTCAAGCTATTCTGCAAACTGTATACAAATTGACAATTATCCTTTTAGTGCTATTTACTGTCCAACTTTCTTTGTTACTCTGTTTGGATTTTGAACACTGGGTCTGCCCTTATATTTCCAATTTTAACACACAATAATCACACCAAAGATCAATCAAATGGTTATAACACAGTTTTGGTAATAGAAGACTGCAGGTGAAATGACCTTGTTTGTGGCACAGTAGATAGTTGATGCAACACATTGATAGTTCCAAGGTGTCAACTGTAAAATATCGAATACTTTAAATCAGGAAATGGGAAAACTGTGTTAAGTGCCATCCAGGTGGGTCAGCACAACTTGCTTCGACACAGGTGTGCTCCTTGCTTGTACTGCAGCTGAAGATTGAAACTCACCTGTCAGTTCTGCTACAGCTACCACCAAGAAATGCACTGAAAAGGCAAGGAGTGGCCATCAGTTATGAGGTATGCATTTACTTGAGTGCTTCCTCGGGTCAGTACTTTAATTATGTGTCCTCAATTATGGAAAACAGCTTTTCACATTTCTCTACCAAATTCAGGGGAAAATTCAGATTTCTAGACATTTTGTTTGTGCAGGTGCTGATTACTCTATCTCAGTCCAAGCATACCTGCTAGAGGCCAGAGACCATTTCCTTTACTCTTAAGGAGACTGTAGTAATGTGCTGTTATACTCTCAGAAGGGCCGCTGGGGAACGCTGTGCAAAACAGTGGATACCTCACATTACGGAGTGACAACACAACCTCTTTAAAAGTGAGGTTAGACAGCTGTTTAAGGAAAGATATTTTAAAATCCCCCATAGCTGCCATTGAAGTGTTGTTATTTATATCACAAAAAGTTTTAATCAGCTGATGATATTCCAGCTGTATCTACAGAAATATGACAAGCAACATATACTTGCACCATCAAAAAATTCAAACTAGATGTGTGAATAAATCTATATCTACATCTACATTCATACTCCGCAAGCCACCCAACGGTGTGTGGCGGAGGGCACTTTACGTGCCACTGTCATTACCTCCCTTTCCTGTTCCAGTCGCGTATGGTTCGCGGGAAGAACGACTGTCTGAAAGCCTCCGTGCGCGCTCTAATCTCTCTAATTTTACATTCGTGATCTCCTTGGGAGGTATAAGTAGGGGGAAGCAATATACTCGATACCTCATCCAGAAACGCACCCTCTCGAAACCTGGCGAGCAAGCTACACCGCGATGCAGAGCGCCTCTCTTGCAGATTCTGCCACTTGAGTTTATTAAACATCTCCGTAACGCTATCACGGTTACCAAATAGCCCTGTGACGAAACACGCAGCTCTTCTTTGGATCTTCTCTATCTCCTCCGTCAACCCGATCTGGTACGGATCCCACACTGATGAGCAATACTCAAGTATAGGTCGAACGAGTGTTTTGTAAGCCACCTCCTTTGTTGATGGACTACATTTTCTAAGCACTCTCCCAATGAATCTCAACCTGGTACCCGCCTTACCAACAATTAATTTTATATGATCATTCCACTTCAAATCGTTCCGCACGCATACTCCCAGATATTTTACAGAAGTAACTGCTACCAGTGTTTGTTCCGCTATCATATAATCATACAATAAAGGATCCTTCTTTCTATGTATTCGCAATACATTACATTTGTCTATGTTAAGGGACAGTTGCCACTGCCTGCACCAAGTGCCTATCCGCTGCAGATCTTCCTGCATTTCGCTACAATTTTCTAATGCTGCAACTTCTCTGTATACTACAGCATCATCCGCGAAAAGCCGCATGGAACTTCCGACACTATCTACTAGGTCATTTATATATATTGTGAAAAGCAATGGTCCCATAACACTTCCCTGTGGCACGCCAGAGGTTACCTTAACGTCTGTAGACGTCTCTCCATTGATAACAACATGCTGTGTTCTGTTTGCTAAAAAATCTTCAATCCAGCCACACAGCTGGTCTGATATTCCGTAGGCTCTTACTTTGTTTATCAGGCGACAGTGCGGAACTGTATCGAACGCCTTCCGGAAGTCAAGAGAAGTAGCATCTACCTGGGAGCCTGTATCTAATATTTTCTGGGTCTCATGAACAAATAACGCGAGTTGGGTCTCACACGATCGCTGTTTCCGGAATCCATGTTGATTCCTACATAGTAGATTCTGGGTTTCCAAAAACGACATGATACTCGAGCAAAAAACATGTTCTAAAATTCTATATATCAATATGTTTAAAATGAACCAAAACTACTTTTGAAATGTTACTTCCTTAAACATTTAAAGGTTATGGTACACAATACACAAAACTATGTCAATACACAGCAGCTTGTTTTAAGACAGTAGACAATCATAAAACTAAATAAATAAACTAAAGGGAACTGCCTTACTTATGGCAGTGATATTATTCCATGTGACAGTGACATATTTACACAAGTGATAATTTGAGCTGTACGTTAAAGCTGAGTCCACAGGACATACATGAACGCACCAGTATGCGTTGTACTGGCCCGGCCTGCTGCTAGGCGGTACACGCCGACTTCCTAAGTGCTCACACTGTGTGCTGTGCTGGGATGGCGCAAGGGGCAATTTTCACATTGTAAAAGGACTTGTTGGTATGTAAGACTACTACACATGGTCTTATTAACTTATTTTTTTTTACTTATTTCTTTATTGTGTCAAAAGTACAGCAACATCAAAACATAAGTGCCGACATAATTTTACACAAAAGAAGACCAAAAATTGGACACTTCAAGTGAATTTGGTGCAGCTCGCATAAGGTCTTGCATGGTGCAGGTGGTTGGTGATGAGGAACGCTGAAGGAAATGGCTGTTAGTATGCTCAACACCACAATGGCAAAGAACCGAGTCCACAGAGAAACCCCAAGTCCGCAGATTTGTCTTGCATCTTGTTGTGTTTTATCATAATCTATTGAGAGACCAGGCAACAGCCTTGCCGCAGTGGATACACCAGTTCCCGTCAGATCACCGAAGTTAAGTGCTGTCGGGCACGGCTGGCACTTGGATGGGTGACTATCCGGGCCGTCATGCACTGTTGCCATTTTTCGGGGTTCACTCAGCCTTGTGATGCCAATTAAGGAGCTACTCGACCAAACAGAAGCGGCTCAGGTAAAAGAAAACCATCATAACGACTGGGAGAGTGGTGTGCTGACCACATGCCCCTCCTATCCACATCCACACCTGAAGATGACACGGCGGTTGGATGGTTCCGATGGTCCACTTGTGGCCTGAAGACAGAGTGCTATTAAGAGACCTTCATATTAACCTCTTCTCGAAATGTTCAGGGGGAAGTTCTTCCTTTGGAGCCATCTATTCTCCCAAATATCAACATTTCTCCCGCCATCACAAGATCCTTGCCGTATGTGGATTCTTGATGAGAGTCTCAGTAGTTGTCAAGAAGCTCTTTCTTGATTTGAGCCTAGGATGTGTGGGCTGATGACCATATAGTGGATGGGCTTCCTTCGTTGTGGCCTTAATTTTCCCACATCTCGCAGCTAGCTCACACATGATTTCAGGAGGAGCTATGCCAGCGAGGCAACTGAGTTTGTAATTTTTTCGCTAAAAGCTTTACTTTGCGCATGAAAAAAGAAATGGCAACTTTTCACTTCACACGATTTTTTTTAGTTCCGTACTCTTTCTCAATTGATATTGAAGGAAGTATACTGTTAAAATATTTGGTTTTTGTAGCCTACATGAGGTAATGTACCATCTTAGCTTCTTAATAAACCATTTACCTTTTCATACCTCATAAGAGTATTTATGAAATGTTGCTATTTATCAAATTTACTAATCTTGTAGTGAAAAAGTTTGAGAGTGGGTGGCTTACTGTTAGATATTTTTTAGACCATTACTCTGAGTGAAATACAGCTAAAAGAACAAAAAAGTGTTTCATACAATGTAGAAAGAGGTGGAGCCCCTCCATGCCCACACCGGCATGATGGCCAACTCAAGAGGTCTACTGCCGTCTCTGCATAAGGGTTAGTTTTCACTAAAGTGAGGTGTCGCAGGATGTGGGTACTGCGATGTTTGCGTACATCTGGTTAAGGTTAACCATTAATACGTGCTCATCTGGAGATAGATTGGGTCGAAGTCGAACGAAGGGTAGCGGTTTGAAGGGCAGAGGAAAAAAAGTTGCAAGGCAAGAGTCAAGGGAAAAAATCCTCTGCGATAGGGAATTTGTGCATGTTAGCGTACTGTTTAACACTGCAGGATAGCAAAAATGAATTGCTGTTGGTCAGTGTAGGTATATTGTTGGTTTCTCATGTTATTTTAATGATCCATGTCCAGAAAACTCCAAATTTATACAAATTTTTCCCTCAGCTGTACTTGACATTATAAAAGGCAAGCAATTATTTGTTATCAACCTCATACAATTAGTAGAAAGCACATTTCTTATACAGAACTAAAAGAGAAGAATAAATTAACTTGAGAGTTTGCTGTGGATAGACTCCATTAAAAGTTTGCGGCATTCTACTTAATTCTTTTCTGGTTGGATATGAAAAATGGCAGATGCCAAAAAATAGAACTACATTTACGGATTTTTCTGCGTCTATATTGACTAATGTACAAGGTGTTTCATTTTGAAATCTTCACTTTCATATTTCTGTGAGAACGTAGCAGCACAAGTTATAAATAATGACATCTCATCTTCATCACTAAGTAGTTTTGATTTTGATTTTTCTATTTTAACAGAAAGAAGGAAGAGAGATTGTGACTTATTATCCTGTTGATATCGAGATCATTACAGACCTTCATAGGTTGGGCTGCACCACAATGGAATCCACACTCTTCGACAGCTAACATATAAGGTCGGTGGTGGTGGTGGTTAGTGTTTAACGTCCCGTCGACAACGAGGTCATTAGAGACGGAGCGTAAGCTCGGGTTAAGGAAGGATTGGGAAGGAAATCGGCCGTGCCCTTTCAAAGGAACCATTCCGGCATTTGCCTGAAACGATTTAGGGAAATCACGGAAAACCTAAATCAGGATGGCCGGAGACGGGATTGAACCGTCGTCCTCCCGAATGCGAGTCCAGTGTGCAAACCACTGCGCCACCTCGCTCGGTATATAAGGTCGTGGATAACATATGTGCAGCCATGATTTATCTGCTGCCAGCCAGTTAGTGGTATTACTTTGTTGATATAGTTTTGACAACAACTCGTCTACTTTTTAAGCATAGAAGCAGTTACAGTCTCACCTCATGTATAGTAACAGACATTTAGCAGAAATTTTCCTTCACACAAAGAAGGAAAGTAGATTTTAGTCGAATTACAGAGTGAATCACAACACATTTCAGTGAGTGTTACAGACTATTCACAACCTGAGAAACATCAGGAAATAATTAGCATCGTTGTATTTGGTAATATCTTGCTGTGCCTTCATCACGATATTTAAATGACCCAAATAACTACAGACCAGTGTCTTTAATCTCTGGTTTCTCAAAAATACTGGAGATGCTCATGTCTAGTATCTTGACGACATTCCTGGAGAAAACCAGTATTCTGATTCCAGTACAACATGGCTTCCAAAATGGGAAATCTACAGAAACCACCATTGCAAGCCACATAGAATCCATTATAGATGAATTAGACATAAGAAACTCTGTGTCTGCTATGTTCCTGGATTTGTCTAAAGCGTTTTACACAATCACCCATACTTACTGAAAAACTTGAAAACTACGGTAATCATGGACATACAGCCAAGTGGATAAAATCATGCATCATTAACAGAAAGCAGTAAGGGAGAACAGAAACTGGATAAAGATCTGAAATCAGAAATATTAAGTATGGAGTGCGTCAAGGATCTGAACTTGGCCCACTTCTGTTCAACCTATTTGTAAGCAATATTGATGTCAGTGAGAAAGATAAAAAAAAATACTACGTGCAGATGACATGACACTAATGAATATAGGAAAAAATCTGGAAACACTGGAAAGAAGTGTGTTTATGTCAATAAATAACACAGTACAGTGGCTTATACAAAATGTCTTCATTTTAGATCTAAAAAAAGACAATGTTCATAGTGTTCACAAATAAAGGAAAGGAAGAACACACAGATATATTCAGAGATGAAACAAGACTGGAAGAAGTTACCACTATTAAATTTTTGGGCATTACAGTTGACAATAAGCTCCAGTGGAGTCAACATATACATAATGTTTGTTGTAAGTTAGGCACTGTGATATTTGTCATGAAACAGCTTGCACATTATGCCAACAACGAGCTGCTATGTACAGTGTACCATGCTATATTTGAGCCACACCTACAATATGGAATTGCTGTTTGGGAAAATTCCAGCAGCAAAAATACAAAAAGAATATTTACATATCCAAAAAAGCTGTTAGGGCCCTCTTGAATAAAAAACAAAGAGACTCATGAAGAAATGTTTTCCATAGTCTAAAAATACTGACAATTCCATCTATATACATTTACAAAACAATGTTATCATTAATAAAAGGAAATGCAGCAGTGTGCGATTTGTGCTTTTACCAGGGGGGGGGGGGGGATGTCTTAGGGGGTTAGTATAATTACATATGTTACTAGCTTGGACCGCGGCGTTACCCATGGTTAAACAGTTATTTATAAATAGATGTTAATGCCGAAACTCACTATGCACGCGTATGCACTAGCAGAAACGCCATCCCTTGTTATATCTTTAAAAGTTCATTATAGGTAAAGTTTATTTACAAAATCATCTACATACAGGTATACGACGGGAATTCAAAAAGTAAAGACACATTTGTGAATAGCTGTACTTATTCTGAAGATAGAAAACTGAAACATGCGTTATTTTTCTATGTAACCTCCCTGGACTTAATGTAGTTTTACCGACGTTTTACGAGTTTTTCTTTAATTTCATCAGAAAATACGTTTTTCGGTTGCATCTGTAACCAATTTTGCACCGCAGCAATGACGTCTTCATCACTTTCAAATCTTCCGTTAAGGGTCCAAACATGTGAAAATCACTTGGAGCCAGGTCTGTACTGTATGGTGGATGTTCCAGCACCCCGAATCTCAACTTCTTTCTGCGACGGCTGTCCGTTTGGCAGAATGTGGGCGAGCGTTATCTTGCTGCAGGATGACACCTCTTCACAGTTTTCCACGACGTTTGGATCTGATTGCAGGTTTTAGTTTCGTACGCAACACATCACATCCACCATACAATACAGACATGGCTCTAAAGCCTCGTTTAAGCTGGGGCGACGTCTTGCAACATTGTGGCATTCTACGGAAATGTGGCGTGCGTCGCCTTGTAGCATGCTACAAAAGGCAACATCTTGCGGCGTATGTTGCATGCGGCAGGTTAATTTATACCAAAGCAACAGAATTTGTGCCACACGTGTGTCGGTCTTGCAGTATAAATGATAATAAAGTATCGCAGCGGCGGCCTACTTGGTACTTGCACATGCAGCTAACAACGGAAATGAAAACCAAAGGAAAAGAAAACGATGGTGGAAGAGAAGAGTATTTAAAGAAGGTCCACGAAATAGTATCCTAGGGACTAGAAGCACACGATGGTGCGTTATTTAGTAATATGTGCTTTCGTCCCAGGCGCGTTAGTCCGCGCCATACCGTTGCCAAAAGGTGGCCTAACGGTAAATGTTCGCACGGGCACCGGGCCGGTCACAACCCTGTGTCAGGGCCCGGAGTGGGAATTTCAGCCCCCAGATCACTCAACTCTGCGGTACGACTGCTGCGGTATGACTGCCACACTACTTCCCTCGCAAGCTCGCAAGTAAACGGATGACGCACCTTAGACGAAAGCAACAATGACAACATGAGAATGGTGCTTTAGTTCTAAATGTTTTGAAATGCTTAACTACTACATAACACTCTTTCTAAATTAATAAGCAAACATATTAATAGTAAGACTGTATTAAAAACTTTCAGTGTTCGGCTCCACAAATTTAAATTATATGAGTTTTACTCCAGTGCATGGGAAATAAACATCCCAGGTTGGGATGCATAAACTAAATGCATAAACCGATGCAGAGGGGGGGAAATCCCCCCCCCCCCTGCAAATCGCAGACTGAAAGGCAGTACTAGAAAGAATTGCAGACGTTCATACATATAAAGCAAAAAATAAAGGCCTGCTGAGAAGTATACAACACTGACAGAGTTTCTGAGAAACGTCCTCGATAGGTACTCAGGTATCAAACTCAAAGTGCTTCCAAAGAGTTTACAGGACAATGTGAGCAAAAATACATTCCAAAAACATTTAAAGGATTATTTAATGGAGAAAGAATCTTATGGTGTAGAAGAGTATATGTATCAAAGAATGAAAAATGCGACTATTACTGTTACAGAGGTACTGTAACTAACTGGACATATTATAATATGTAAATAACTTGAGAACATGAGTACTGAGAGAAAAACATAAATATGTGTATTATGTAGTATGTAAATAATTTTCAGGATCTAAAAATGGGTGAAAAATGTATGCAGCATTATTAAAAGTATTATCATTTTGATGTATTAAATTCTAATAAATAGGTTGAATATTGCAAGAAAATAGGTTTATGTTGACTTATCCTATATTGCAAGTACACACTTTGTACAAAATGTAATCAAATGGGACCAAATAAAAATCAGTCAATCAATCAAAGGTATTTTGTTCATTCCAAGTTACAAAAATTCTTTTTTTTTGTACTAGTTTATTTTTCTTTTTTCTTAATGGTGCAATAGTTGTTGGGGGCCGTGATTCATGAACTGGAGCTAATGATGACCTTTCAGAATAATCTCCTTGGTCTTGTGACACAGACTGATAGGTGATAGTTCTTGAGGTGGTATTTGGCTCACTGGTTCTGTTTGCACTACTGAGGAACTGTGCATAGCTCTTGGAATTAAGATAACATCTAAGAAACCGTAATGAAACAAAGACCAAGTGGCAATACTTTTCGAAGTAATTTTCCCTGGATCACCTGACCTGGTTCAAGTTCTTTCCTCTAACTGTATTTAGGGTTTCCATTTGAATTTCACCATTTTATTTGAAAAATAGTAATAAAAATGTATACAAATGTTGCTCTTTAGTTTCCTATTGTTACAGATCATGTATCATTAGAAATACTTTTAATTTTTCCTCATTAATTGTGAAATGTGAAGGAACTACTTCAATTCAGATAAAGGCAGACAGCTGTCTGCTATATGTCTTGCAGAAGCTGATGTGCAGCTGGACCAGCAGCTGGTTTGCACCAGATATACTAGACACTTTGGCTCTCACCACTGTGGCCTGGTCACCAGTATGAACATCACTATGCAAGACAATGGGTTTGTATCTTAACATGTCACATAGCGTAATGATGTGATCAACAGCCAGAACAAATTTGCAAAAAAACAGTTTGATATAGGGTTTAAGAAGGAAAAGATTTCTTCGATTTCTTCTATTTGGTATAATTTTGATGTCCACACACACACACACACACACACACACACACACACACACACACACTTTTATAATAGGTGCAGATAATATGATTGGTATACCTTATTTGAAAGAAAATGTTCTTTTTCTTAAGAAGCATCTTATATTTCCTGAAATTGTATAATTAAAAAGTTAACTTTATCCAAATTATTGGTTTTTAGAATGGCCAAATCTTAGAATGTAATCTTAAAAAAAAGAAAAACAGTGTCACTGTCTTTTTTTGTCCAAAATGTATAATGATACTAGAGTAAGATCTTACTTAATGAAATATTTCAGTTAGAAAATTGTTTTTCCAGAAAATTCTTGATAGGCTTTTGTAAATCCCAGGGATATAAGTGCACACTCAAAATCCCGCTGTATGAAACAGAAGCTATTATTTAGGCTTCTTGATGAATATCCAGCTTCTTGATAAACAAAACAACTTGTTTCTCTAGTATATATTACACCAGTATTTCATGTTTATCCTGAATATGTAATAACTTTGTATTTTAACATTTTGTGATAACTGTCCTATGCGCATCTTTAAACAGGCACTGAGGGCAAAGCCACATACGGTCCTTCATTCTGCCAAGTTCCATGCCATTCAGCCACAGCCGAGCTATACAGATGTACATAAGTCCCTCTGTGACCAGCACTTATTATATGAAATATTCCATGTCAGCAATCTTGATTGCAACTTTATTGAGTTGGGTTCACAGTCGTGGATGCGCTTTCATAATGTACACTCTTTGACATAAAATCTGGCCTGTGACCAGCCGTGGCAGAATCCAAGTCCATGACATGGAACAACTGGCCACGCCACTAATTCTGTAAGTCTGGCTATCTACGCAACCTGACAACACTGTAGGCTGCAGCAGCTCTTGGAAGAATCCTTGTATTCTGTTCGACTTGGGATACTTCGCCTGTGGTCTAGCGATAAACGGCGCATTGTCTGACTGCAACATATTGCATTCGAAACGACTTGTTACCTAAATTTTTGTAGTGCTTTTCATCTGAATGTTGACGTCCTTAGTGTAATGGTAACACGGCTACAATGTATTTCACTTTCGTACACACCAGTAATAATAGGTGTTAACCCTTTTGCGAAAGATTTCTTGCCAGACTGTCTGCCTCTGAACACCGCATGCGTCACAGCTCTGCGGGCCCCATTTGCTGGCGGTCGGTAGCATCTCTGAGGTAACGCTTCACCCCCTCACACTTTGCTGAAAGCGTCAGGTACCACTCATTGCTTTGGTGAGTATAAAATACTTGCTATTGTTGAATCCTGCTCCCCAAAAGAATGCCTACAATTAGCATTTCATGCTCAATAGCAACGGATAATTCCCCCCTGCCCCCCTTCATTACAGGTAGAGCCCCCCCACGCCCACACTGGCATGATGGGCAACTCAAAAGGTTTACTGCCATCTCTACATAAGGGTTACTTTTCACTAGATTGAGGTGTCGCAGGATGTGGGTGCTGCGATGTTTGTGTATGTCTGGTTAAGGTTAACCATTAATACGTGCTCATCTGGAGATAGATTGGGTCGAAGTGAAACGAAGGGTAGCAGTTTGAAGGGCAGAGGGAAAAAAGTGCCAAGGCAAGAGCCAAGGGAAAAAAACCTCTGCGGTAGTTAGGTCAAAAGGTAAGAGCAGTAGAAGATGTCTTGCTGCCTGCGATAGGTCATGGAAGGGTAGGTTAGATTGCCATAGGTGGTTATGCCCTAGCTAGTATTGTCTTTCGCCGCTTATGTTTCCACCTATGGTTGTCAAAAATGGCAATGGAGACAGGCGACCTGTTTTTACACTCCTGGAAATGGAAAAAAGAACACATTGACACCGGTGTGTCAGACCCACCATACTTGCTCCGGACACTGCGAGAGGGCTGTACAAGCAATGATCACACGCACGGCACAGCGGACACACCAGGAACCACGGTGTTGGCCGTCGAATGGCGCTAGCTGCGCAGCATTTGTGCACCGCCGCCGTCAGTGTCAGCCAGTTTGCCGTGGCATACGGAGCTCCATCGCAGTCTTTAACACTGGTAGCATGCCGCGACAGCGTGGACGTGAACCGTATGTGCAGTTGACGGACTTTGAGCGAGGGCGTATAGTGGGCATGCGGGAGGCCGGGTGGACGTACCGCCGAATTGCTCAACACGTGGGGCGTGAGGTCTCCACAGTACATCGATGTTGTCGCCAGTGGTCGGCGGAAGGTGCACGTGCCCGTCGACCTGGGACCGGACCGCAGCGACGCACGGATGCACGCCAAGACCGTAGGATCCTACGCAGTGCCGTAGGGGACCGCACCGCCACTTCCCAGCAAATTAGGGACACTGTTGCTCCTGGGGTATCGGCGAGGACCATTCGCAACCGTCTCCATGAAGCTGGGCTACGGTCCCGCACACCGTTAGGCCGTCTTCCGCTAACGCCCCAACATCGTGCCGCCCGCCTCCAGTGGTGTCGCGACAGGCGTGAATGGAGGGACGAATGGAGACGTGTCGTCTTCAGCGATGAGAGTCGCTTCTGCCTTGGTGCCAATGATGGTCGTATGCGTGTTTGGCGCCGTGCAGGTGAGCGCCACAATCAGGACTGCATACGACCGAGGCACACAGGGCCAACACCCGGCATCATGGTGTGGGGAGCGATCTCCTACACTGGCCGTACACCACTGGTGATCGTCGAGGGGACACTGAATAGTGCACGGTACATCCAAACCGTCATCGAACCCATCGTTCTACCATTCCTAGACCGGCAAGGGAACTTGCTGTTCCAACAGGAAAATGCACGTCCGCATGTATCCCGTGCCACCCAACGTGCTCTAGAAGGTGTAAGTCAACTACCCTGGCCAGCAAGATCTCCGGATCTGTCCCCCATTGAGCATGTTTGGGACTGGATGAAGCGTCGTCTCACGCGGTCTGCACGTCCAGCACGAACGCTGGTCCAACTGAGGCGCCAGGTGGAAATGGCATGGCAAGCCGTTCCACAGGACTACATCCAGCATCTCTACGATCGTCTCCATGGGAGAATAGCAGCCTGCATTGCTACGAAAGGTGGATATACACTGTACTAGTGCCGACATTGTGCATGCTCTGTTGCCTGTGTCTATGTGCCTGTGGTTCTGTCAGTGTGATCATGTGATGTATCTGACCCCAGGAATGTGTCAATAAAGTTTCCCCTTCCTGGGACAATGAATTCACGGTGTTCTTATTTCAATTTCCAGGAGTGTATATGATGGCCATTGTATTACATGGCTCAAAATTAATGCTAGAGTGTGTGACCCAATCTAACTGTTTAACGTTGTTCTTAATGCTTCGCACCTCATTTCTTTCCCTATTAGAAGCGACTCTTCATGCAATTGTTTTGTCAGAAATTCGTATTTTTTCGTCAACCCACAATTCGTAACTGTGGTGTAATGAGTTTCGCTACCATGGTTTGATTTCTGATGGTAAATATAAGCGATAACCCATGCGAATATCTTGCAGTGCATGGTCCACAACAATGCAGGAACACTGCACATTTCAAGGTCGACGCACATTTTTATGGGTAACTTAAAGCTGATCTAAAGTGATATTTCTGGTGTTGAATTAGATTTAAACCAACAAAATTGTCCGTCTTTGAGGCCACCCTGAGTGGGAGAAAGTTGCTAACGCCAGTATAAGCAAATGTCTACATGGGTGTTTAACTACAATTTCATATATTTAGCACAGAGGAACTACATTCACCTCATAACTATTCCCCCGACATATGAGTGCTATGGGAAGAACACAACTCAAATTCGTATAGTTGATGGTCGAGTCGAAATTCTTCAGAGACATTTGTACTGCGAAGAAGCTTGGTAGTCACAAATCAGACATTTGTGACCATTAACATAGCTTACTGAGTCGAGTGGAAGCGCAAAAGCGGTAGGTTTTTATGCACTGTTATTTCCTTATACTTTCCAACGTAGAGTATTCTGCGCGGCTAAACATGCAACAGTCCAGCCTTCCAGATTCTCTGGCCACGTGCACTGGTAGCAAATAGGGATAGAAAAGGTCTTGCCAGTGAACAAGTAACGATAGTAATAGTAACAAACTAATAATAAATGAAGATTACTGCATTACGAAAGGATGCTGATGATGAAAAACACGAATAATTAAAAATAGGCTGATGTTCAGTTGCTGCAATACAAACGTTTTCTTAGCATTTTGGTACTGAATACCGTTCTAGCTATTTCCAAAGCAAAAGAAAAAATGTTGGAGCGATACACGTCGGTAGTCCAACGAGAACTGAACTAGGAACTACTCTTGCCTTAAATCACGCGACTAGCATGGCCCTACGGAACAAACATGACACTGTTTCATTTAGCTCTGCCATTGCTCTTGTGGCAGTTAATGTAGACAGTTCACAACATGAAATACAAAACGAAGTGAAATATAACCGTGGAATTACCTCTGTAGGGTCGAAGAATTAAATTTACTATATCGACTCATATAAACGCGATAACTATTCAGATTACTTCATCAATATCAAAAGAGAATTTTAGGAGAATTTAGCAGGTTCACTCAGCACCAGTCCCAAAAGTGAGTTAACGATTAAGAGGTGCCAAACATCGACATCAATGTTGCCAAGGCTCAACTGCACTAGCAATATGAAGAACTTCATAAACAGCTCACAATGTCCTCACTGCTATCCACAGCATACCCCTGGCCTGCCCTCAGTGGAAGTGCGCTTACCAAACGCCAACCTACGGGACGGCTTCTAACCGACATTAGATTACAACCATTGGACGTGTTCAACTTATTTTAACAAAACTGAGAACATATGGAAAACGATCTTGCATTGCCCAAAATGTCTACAAACAGTAAGATACTACGCACTGTTGACCCCGAATGGACTGTGTGTACTTCCAGTCTATTGTCATACACAACTAGAGTACCAGGAATACCACCAAAATGTGAAGATCTTATGAAAAATAGACTATTACATCGATGCAACAGAACAATAAATAAAGTTGAAGATTAACGATCAAAAATTGAAGATACGACTACTGAAACAGAGAGAAAACATGTAAATGTGCAGTTGTGCACTTTTATAGGTTTTTTCGCTTCCAGATCTACCATACGTAATGCATACTGACAAGCTTGTTCGTTGCTTCTGTGACTCATCCCGTCTTGTTTGATACCAAATGACAAAAAAAAAAAGATTCGTATTACTGACAGTTCTTTGAATCTATCGAGGCTCTTTCTTTAGTTTTGTTGATGATGTAATGTGGTATTCGCGATAGACAACTACGGTGCTCCTGTTGAGGTTGACAGGAGACATATGACACAGAGTGTTCAGATTCGTTATTTAACTTTGACAGTTAGCATCTCAGCTAACGTAGAAGCGAATGGAAGTGATAAGATACAGCTTTTGCAGAAAAACTGGAAATGATTTCGAAAGCAGTCACAGCATTAGAAAGGGAGCTATGTACAGCTATGTGGCCAGGGCATAGCTGCAGTAAACACACTCATTACCACTAAGATGTATATCCCGCAACGTGAAAGATGAGAGTAGGGGTACCTTACACACAAAATGATCGTTTGGGGGAGAAAAAAGTTTACTTTACTAACTCTGCGTGATATCCAGAATATTTCATCGAGATGACAAGAAAAAGTAAAGCGAATACAGTAGGATCGTTTAGTCCCACAGCCGCATATCACTTATCACAACGAAGTTACCAATCAATGCCAAGGACATCGCAAAGTCTTGACTACAGCAGTGGCAAGAAGAATGCATTTTCCCATCTGTAATACTGCAATACTGGATCCGGACATGCAATACAGTGCAACACACTGTGCTCTACTAGTTTTAAAAATTCTTTATTTTCGAAACGCTGTATGGAGCAACTAGCAACTTAAACGATTCGGTAGTATACAGCAATGAAGGACTTTCTGCATTAGGTACTGACTGCCAGATTAATTGACACTCTCCGAAAGCAATAAAGCAGGCAAAAGTGGGGCACGTTCGGAATAAATTCAGCACGTCGTCAGGAGACAGGGTGAAATTGAGGTTATTGGGGTCTACCACAGCAAGGTATTTTATGGATTAAGCCTCAGGTGAAGCAGACGGAGTTTCGTTATGTAGGCAGTAAAATATCTAATGGCAGCACAAGTAAAACAGATCTAAAATGTAGGCTGGCAAAAGCAAGTACAGGTTTTTGCTAAAGATAAAGATGCTAACATCAAAAATAAATTTGAATGTCAGAAAGTCTTTACTGAAAGTGTTTGTTAGCCTTCCTAATGTTATTTAATGATGTTTGTTATCAGTACTCATAAACATTATCCCCAACAGTCGTTGGAGTGTTATTCACTTTTCTACTGTAATTTTATTTTAATTTAAGGAGATGGGACCTGGATAAGTTGAAAGAACCAGAGGTTGTAGAGAATTTCAGAGAGAGTATTAGGGAACGGTTGACAAGAACAAGGGAGAGAAATACAGTAGAAGAAGAATGATAATAATAATAATAATAATAATAATTTTATTGTCATTCGGCCATTACAGCAATAGACAACGTCATATACATAATAAAATACAATTAATAGTTTGAAAGAAACAACAGGTTTGTTGTTAACATTATAGTATTATATTACAGTTGATACATTCTCTTATATCATAAAATGGGTGGAGGACTAGCCAGTCATGAATTGTTTGTTTGAATAATTGTTCAGGTAATTCTTGAACAGATTGAGGAAGATTATTAAATAATTTGTACCCCATGATTTCACAGCTGTTGAGAGACTTTGACAATCTGTGGTAAGGAATATAGAGGCACCTATTCCTTCTTGTATTGTGGCTATGTACATTTTCTCTGGTTTTTGTTTCTGGTAATTTCTTCTTTGTATAGATTAGAACATAGTATATGTACAAGTTTATAACAGTCATGATTTTCTGTTCACAGAACAATGGTTTACAGTGTGCCTTATATGCAGAACCAGTAATTATCCCTATAGCTTTTTTTTTTTTTTTGCAGTATTAATATGCCATGTACACAGCTAGAGTTCCCCCACAAAATAATTCCATATGTTATTATACTTTGAAAGAATGAAAAATAGGATGTTCTAACATATTTTTCAGGAACACAACCCATAAGTCGCCTTAACAGGTAAATAACTCTTGACAACTTACCACTAATATATTGTACATGTTGACCCCAAGATAATTTATCATCTATGTATACCCCCAAAAATTTGACATAACTTGGATCATCTGACAGAAGCTTGTCTCTAAGACAGCTTTGAGAGGTGAAATAGCGAAGGCAGCAGAGGATCAAGAAGGTAAAAAGACGAGGGCTAGTAGAAATCCTTGGGTAACAGAAGAGGAGATATTGAATTTAACTGATGAAAGAAGAAAATATAAAATTGCAGTAAATGAAGCAGGCGAAAAGGAATACAAACGTCTCAAACATGAGCTCAACAGGTAGAGAAAAATGGTTAAGCAGGGAGGGCTAGATGACAAATGTAAGAATGAAGAAGCATATATCACTAAAGGTAGGATGGGTGCTGCCTACAAGATAATTAAAGAGACTTTTGAAGAAAAGAGAACCACCTGCATGAATATCAAGAGCTCGGATGGAAAGCCAGACATAAGCAAAGATGGGAAAGCAGAAAGGTGGAAGGAGTACATAGAGTCTCTGTACAAGAGCGATGTACTTGAATGCAGAATTAAGGAAATGGAAGAGGATGTAGATCAACATGAAATCAGAGATATGATACTGCGTGAAGAATTCGGCAGAGCACTGAAAGACCTAAGTCGAATCAAGGCTCTGGGAGTAGACAACATTCCATTAGAACTACTGATAGCCTTCGGTGTGCCAGCCATGTCAAAACTCTACCATCTGGTGAGGAAGATGTAAGAGACAGGCGAAATACCTTCAGACTTCAAGAAGAATATAATAATTCCAATCCCTAAGAAAGTGGGTGTTGACAAAAAAAAAATGGTTCAAATGGCTCTGAGCACTATGGGACTCAACTGCTGTGGTCATAAGTCCGCTAGAACTTAGAACTACTTAAACCTAACTAACCTAAGGACATCACACACATCCATGCCCGAGGCAGGATTCGAACCTGCGACCGTAGCAGTCGCACGGTTCCGGACTGCGCGCCTAGAACCGCGAGACCACCGCGGCCGGCAGGGTGTTGACAGGTGTGAAAATTACTTACCTATCCGTTTAGTAAGTCAAGGTTACAAAATACTAAATCGAATTCTTTACAAACGAATGGAGAAACTGGTAGAAGCCGACCTCGGGGAAGATCAGTTTGGATTTCTGTAGAAATTTGGGAACACGCGAGGCAATACTGACTTCCAGACTTATCTTAAAAGATAGATTAAGAAAAGGCAAACCTATGTTTCTAGCATTTGTAGACTTACAAAAAGCTTTTGACAATGTTGACTGGAAGACTCTCTTTCAATTTCTGAAGGTGGCAGGTGTAAAACGCAGGGAGCGAAAGGCTAGTTACAACTTGTAAAGAAACCAGATGGCAGTTATAAGAGTCGAGCGGCATGAAAGGGAAGAAGTGATTGGGAAGGGAGTGAGACAGGGTTGTAGACTGTCCCTGATGTTATTCAATCTGTACATTGAGCAAGCAATAAAGGGAACAAAAGAAAAATTTGGAGTATGAATTAAAATCCATGGAGAAGAAATAAAAACTTTGAGGTTTGCCGACAACATTGTAATTCTGACAGAGATAGCAAAGGAGCTGGAAGAGCAATTGAGCGGAATGGACACTGTCTGAAGGAAGGGCATAAAATGAATATCAACAAAAGCAAAATGAGGATAATGGAATGTAGTCGAATTATATCAGGTGATGCTGAGGGAATTAGATTAGGAAATGAGACACGTAAAGTAGTAAATGAGTTTTAATATTTGGGGAGCAAAATAACTGATGATGGTCGAAGTAGAGAGGATATAAAATGTAGACTGGCTGTGTCACTGTGACATGGATAGCATTTCCGAAGAAGAGAAATTTGTTAACATCGAGTATAGATTTAAGTGCCAGGAAGTCTTTTCTGAAAGTATTTGTATGGAATGTAGCCATGTATGGGACTGAAACATGGACGATAAACAGTGAAGATAAGAAGAGAATAGAAGCTTTCGAAATGTGGTGCTACAGAAGAATGCTAAAGATTAGATGGATAGATCACGTAACTAATGACGATGTACTGAATAGAATCTGGGAGAAGAGGAATTTGTGGCACAACTACACTAGAAGAAGGGATCAGGATCGATTGGTGGGACACGTTGTGGGGCATCTGGGGATCACCAAATTAGTATTGGAGGGAAGTGTGGAAGGTAAAAATCATAGAGGGAGACCAAGACATGAATACACTAACCACATTCAGAAGGGTGCAGGTTGCAGTAGTTATTCGGAGATGAAAAGACTTGCACAGGATAGCGTAGCATGGAAAGCTGCATCAAACCAGTCTCTGTACTGAAGACCACAACAGCACTCTTTTTTAAACAGCTGACCACACGAAGTAGCTAAAATCTGGAAAGCTTTACTGTCCGTTGATACAGCATCACATGCACGGAGACGAAGTACTACGAACATATTGTTTATACACATAAAGGTGAAAAACTATCCGAACACTGTCAGATTGTTTTACATAATCTGGGATACTATATTGCTGCTGATTTATTTATCTCTTGTGTTCAATAAATTAACAAAAACGCTATTTAGTTATCACAAATGAATTACAGCTTACTATGACAACCTTACGAAAAATATTTTTTGAATGAAGCAACGTATCCGAAACTGTCACGAATTACCAGGATAATACGCACTTTTGGATTCGAAAAGGTCTGTGTCAACGTTCAGTCCACTGTCATACTGAAGTAGCATTACAGGACTACAACGAAAATATGCATTCATAGCAGTAGAAATTGCTACATAACAAAATCCAGTTACAAACCTTGCAGTACCACAATTATGCAAACACAGTTAACAGAATAAGAAAAAGTAGGCTCTAAAAAGTGTGCAGCTCACCGAATTTTTAACCTTCAAATGTATAGGGTATACAATAAAGTTTGCGACAAAACGTGTGGGGGAGAAGTTACCTTAGAATTTCTTTACTGATTTTCGATCTGCTTGCTAGATGCTCTTTCACACAAGAAGACCAAATCATTTCTCCAGTGAGATTAGAACCAGAAACTAACGCACTCTTCCGCTTAAAGGGTGAACACTTCACCGCTAAGCTACCATACAACTACGTCAAACAGTGGCTCCCTTGTTTCCCATTGCCGTCCGAGACAGAGAATTCACAAAGTAAGCTGCAGTTTCTGTGGAATGAGTTTCCTGCATTCAAAACCATTATATTGCTACCTCTGTCTCAATCCTGAAGTGAGAATAATTCAGAATATTTAATGTAAATGACATGAAATTATTGAGTAAGTTTACCATGATAATTCTGAACCAAATCAGGACGTAAATCGATGGTCAAATGGTTGACATACATATTCTGCAATGTTGCAAGTTCTCCACTTGCAAGCAACAGGCAGAATACGGCTGCTCAGCCAATGAGAATCTTGAGCTGGCAGACACTGGCGAAGCTAGCCTTTCGAGGATGCGGTAAAATGTAAATGTTGTGTGGCTAGGGCCTCCTGTCAGGTAGACTGTTCGCCGGGTGGAGGTCTTTCGAGTTGACGCCACTTTGGAGACCTGCGCGGATGAAATTACGAGGGTTGTTTTTTAAGTAAGGGCCGTTTTTATTTTTAAAAAAAAGATACAAATACTTTTGTAAAAAAACTTTTATTTTCTGATTCTACACACTTTTGCCTATTTTTCTACATAGTTGCCTTGTTTATTTAAGCACTTGTCATACCGTACAACTAAGTTTTTAATTCACTCTTCAAAGAATTCGGCCGCCTGCTCCAACAGCCAAGAGTTCACGGCCGCTTTCACTTCATCGTCGTCACTGCCCGCCAAGATGGTGTTTCAGGTACCGGAAAAGGTGAAAATCGCTAGGAGCAAGGTCGGTGCTGTATGGTGCATGGTCCAAAACTTCCCAGCCAAAAGAATCAATCAAATCCCGAGTCTTTTGAGAGGTGTGAGGCCTAGCGTTATCGTGCAAGAGCAAAATTCCTTTTGTCAGCATGCCGCGCCTTTTGTTTTGAATTGCTCTGCGGAACTTCTTTAGAGTTGCACAGTAGGCATCTGAGTTGATTGTCGTTCCTCGTGGCATAAAGTCCACTAGCAAAACACCGCGCTGATCCCAGAACACAGTTACCATAATCTTGCACTTTGACAGCGTCTGTTTGGCTTTGACCTTGACGGGTGAGGTTGTGTGTCGCCATTCCATCGATTGTCGCTTACTTTCGGGAGTGATATGGGATACCACCCCCCCCCCCCCCCATGAACCATGGACCTTGCCGTTGGTGGGGAGGCTTGCGTGCCTCAGCGATACAGATAGTCGTACCATAGGTACAACCACAACGGAGGGGTATCTGTTGAGAGGCCAAACAAACGTCTGGTTCCTGAAGAGGGGCAGCAGCCTTTTCAGTAGTTGCAAGGGCAACAGTCTGGATGATTGACTGATCTGGCCTTGTAACAATAACCAAAACGGCCTCGCTGTGCTGGTACTGCGAACGGCTGAAAGCAAGGGGAAACTACGGCCGTAATTTTTCCCGAGGGCATGCAGCTTTACTGTATGATTATATGATGATGGCGTCCTCTTGGGTAAAATATTCCGGAGGTAAAATAGTCCCCCATTCGGATCTCCGGGCGGGGACTACTCAAAAGGATGTCGTTATCAGGAGAAAGAAAACTGGCGTTCTATGGATCGGAGCGTGGAATGTCAGATCCCTTAATCGGGCAGGTAGGTTAGAAAACTTAAAAAGGGAAATGGATAGATTAAAGTTAGATATAGTGGGAATTAGTGAAGTTCGGTGGCAGGAGGAACAAGACTTCTGGTCAGGTGACTACAGGGTTATAAACACAAAGTCAAATAGGGGTACTGCAGGAGTAGGTTTAATAATGAATAGGAAAATAGGAATGTGGGTAAGCTACCACAAACAGCATAGTGAACGCATTATTGTGGCCAAGATAGATACGAAGCCCACACCTACTACAGTAGTACAAGTTTATATGCCAACTAGCTCTGCGGATGACGAAGAAATTGAAGAAATGTATGATGAAATAAAAGAAATTATTCAGGTAGTGAAGGGAGACGAAAATTTAATAGTCATGGGTGACTGGAATTCGAGTGTAGGAAAAGGGAGAGAAGGAAACCTAGTAGGTGAATATGGATTGGGGCTAAGAAATGAAAGAGGAAGCCGCCTGGTAGAATTTTGCACAGAGCACAACTTAATCATAGCTAACACGTGGTTGAAGAATCATGATAGAAGGTTGTATACATGGAAGAACCCTGGAGATACTAAAAGGTATCAGATAGATTACATAATGGTCAGACAGAGATTTAGGAACCAGGTTTTAAATTGTAAGAGATTTCCAGGGGCAGATGTGGACTCTGACCACAATCTATTGGTTATGACCTGTAGATTAAAACTGAAGAAACCGCAAAAAGGTGGTAATTTAAAGAGATGGGACCTGGATAAACTGAAAGAACCAGAGGTTGTACAAAGTTTCAGGGAGAGCATAATGGAACATTTGACAGGAATGGGGGAAAGAAATACAGTAGAAGAAGAATGGGTAGCTTTGAGGGATGAAGTAGTGAAGGCAGCAGAGGATCAAGTAGGTAAAAAGACGAGGGCTAGTAGAAATCCTTGGGCAACAGAAGAAATATTGAATTTAATTGATGAAAGGAGAAAATGTAAAAATGCAGTAAATGAAGCAGGCAAAAAGGAATACAAACGTCTCAAAAATGAGATCGACAGGAAGTGCAAAATGGCTAAGCAGGGATGGCTAGAGGACAAATGTAAGGATGTAGAGGCTTATCTCTTGAGGGGTAAGATAGATACTGCCTACAGGAAAATTAAAGAGACCTTTGGAGATAAGAGAACCACTTGTATGAACATCAAGAGCTCAGATGGAAACCCAGTTCTAAGCAATGAAGGGAAAGCAGAAAGGTGGAAGGAGTATATAGAGGGTCTATACAAGGGCGATGTACTTGAGGACAATATTATGGAAATGGAAGAGGATGTATGTGAAGATGAAATGGGAGATACGATACTGCGTGAAGAGTTTGGCAGAGCACTGAAAGACCTGAGTCGAAACAAGGCCCCTGGAGTGGACAACATTCCATTGGAACTACTGCTATTCTTGGGAGAGCCAGTCCTGACAAAACTCTACCATCTGCTGAGCAAGATGTATGAGACAGGAGAAATTCCCACAGACTTCAAGAAGAATATAATAATTCCAATCCCAAAGAAAGCAGGTGTTGACAGATGTGAAAACTACCGAACAATCAGTTTAATAAGCCACAGCTGCAAAATACTAACACGAATTCTTTACAGACGAATGGAAAAACTAGTAGAAGCTGACCTCGGGGAAGATCAGTTTGGATTCCGTAGAAATACTGGAACACGTGAGGCAATACTGACCTTACAACTTATCTTAGAAGAAAGATTAAGAAAAGGCAAACCTACGTTTCTAGCATTTGTAGACTTAGAGAAAGCTTTTGACAATGTTGACTGGAATACTCTCTTTCAAATTCTAAAGGTGGCAGGGGTAAAATACAGGGAGCGAAAGCCTATTTACAATTTGTACAGAAACCAGATGGCAGTTATAAGAGTCGAGGGACATGAAAGGGAAGCAGTGGTTGGGAAGGGAGTAAGACAGGGTTGTAGCCTCTCCCCAATGTTATTCAATCTGTATATTGAGCAAGCAGTAAAGGAAACAAAAGAAAAATTCGGAGTAGGTATTAAAATCCATGGGGAAGAAATAAAAACTTTGAGGTTCGCCGATGACATTGTAATTCTGTCAGAGACAGCAAAGGACTTGGAAGAGCAGTTGAACGGAATGGATGGTGTCTTGAAGGGAGGATATAAGATGAACATCAACAAAAGCAAAACAAGGATAATGGAATGTAGTCGAATTAAGTCGGGTGATGTTGAGGGTATTAGATTAGGAAATGAGACACTTAAAGTAGTAAAGGAGTTTTGCTATTTGGGGAGCAAAATAACTGATGATGGTCGAAGTAGAGAGGATATAAAATGTAGACTGGCAATGGCAAGGAAAGCGTTTCTGAAGAAGAGAAATTTGTTAACATCGAGTATAGATTTAAGTGTCAGGAAGTCATTTCTGAAAGTATTTGTATGGAGTGTAGCCATGTATGGAAGTGAAACATGGACAGTAAATAGTTTGGACAAGAAGAGAATAGAAGCTTTCGAAATGTGGTGCTACAGAAGAATGCTAAAGATTAGATGGGTAGATCACATAACTAATGAGGAAGTATTGAATAGGATTGGGGAAAAGAGAAGTTTGTGGCACAACTTGACCAGAAGAAGGGATCGGTTGGTAGGACATGTTTTGAGGCATCAAGGGATCACCAATTTAGTATTGGACGGCAGCGTGGAGGGTAAAAATCGTAGGGGGAGACCAAGAGATGAATACACTAAGGAGATTCAGAAGGATGTAGGTTGCAGTAGGTACTGGGAGATGAAGAAGCTTGCACAGGATAGAGTAGCATGGAGAGCTGCATCAAACCAGTCTCAGGACTGAAGACCACAACAATGGGATACCCGTGTTTCTTCTCCAGTGACAATTTGACTCAACATGTCATCCCCTTCTTCCTCGTAACGAATCAAAAAGTCCAATGAAGTGGCAAATCTCTTCCCTTTGTGGTCCTCCGTGAGGAGTCTGGGTACCCACCGAGAACACAGTTTCTTAAAGTTTAGGTTTTCAGACACAATTTTGTACAAAACCGATTTTGAAACTTGTGGAAATTCCAAAGAAAGAGTGGAAATTGTGAATCTTCTGTCTTCACGAATCTTTGTTTCGACTGCAGCCACTAAATCATCAGTGATCACAGAGGGCCAGCCTGAGCGTTCTTCGTCATGGACGTTTTGACGGCCATTTTTAAACTCTCTAACCCATTGACGCACTTTACCTTCACTCGTTGCATTCAAGCCATAAACTTCTGTTAACTGACGATGAATTTCTGCAGCTGATAGGCTTCTCGCGGTCAAAAAACGTATCACTGACCGTATCTCACACGCGGCGGGCGATTCAATAATCGTAAACATGATAAAGTAGCACAGCGATGCGTACACGTCAGCTACAGAGCTGCAACTTGCATGAGTGTGAACGGGAAGGATGCCGGCAAGTGGCGGGCGCGGTGGCTTGTTGCGGCGTCCGCGCGAACTACGGGACTATACGCGCGAACGGCCCTTACTTAAAAAACAACCCTCGTATGATGGTTAGGACAACACAACACCCGGTCCCTGAGGGGAGAAAATCTCCGACCCAGCCGGGAATCAAGCCTGGGCCCTTAGGATTGACATTCTGTCGCACTGACCACTCAGCTTCCAGGGGTGGTGTCGCCCGCTGCCATTGCAGTGACTGGGAGCAGAAATACAAAATAGGCCAATGAGTTTTATTTGCATTCCTGTAGCTGTGATTTGGTTCTTAAGTGTAGTTATGAACAATATCCAGATTCGCTGACTGCAACTTGAACATCATAAATAATGACCAGGGAAAATTATTTGGACAGTTGTCATATTCTTTAGCAGTTATAGATATTTTTGTTTTTCTGCATTAAGCAAACAGTAAAGTAAAAATCTCATTAACTTGAAGCGATTCCCTTTTTAGCATCATTAGACGCTATTAACATTATGAGTAAATAACATTCATTTTCAATACTGTATAGTTAGGCAAAGCTGTCATTCATTCCATAAAAGTAAAAACTGTTGTGAAATCGTAACAATTCCTGCTGGTGATGCTTTGTCAATAACAGCGAAAAGTGCCTGATAAATGAGATTTTCATTTGTCCAACAGAACCCAAACAACAAGTAGTTACTCTAGGTGAGCATAAGACAGAATTACTATGCAGTATCTCACAGTTTGCGCATTTCGTACATAGTTTATTTATTGGTTGCTTCACACTAACCGCCCCTCTAGGTTATCACAACATTCATATATGGATTATCGAGGTTAATTGTTAAAACAGACTGATATTTTAAACATTACGGCACTTGTGTGCCTGGCCTGACTCGGTGGACAACGCTAACTCTAATTTTATTTCATCTTGGAGATTGTTGGAAAGGCTTAACAACACTTGTGACATACCCACTGCACACATGAACTTGTCTCCTGAGACAACTGCTCATCGGCTATTGCTTAACTAGGAAGTTGAGCGTCATACAAATAGGGTAAAACCAGAAGGAGAAATAGATGTGGAGACTAGAAGCAGTAGGGCAAACTATGTTTCAGCACAGTTTATTAGTGTGGGTTGCCCACACCAGAGCCAAGCATACATTCAGGGGCAAACCTATTGTTCTCCTTTGATTGACAAGTACTTGACCTATTGTTCTGCTCAGAGGATAATCCACCCTCTTCATTGCTGGTTATGACCCCTTGGGGATAATACACCCTTTTCATTGACAGGTCTTTAACATGTTGTTCCCCCACCCCTCCCCTCCTCCTCTTCCACCTCCACCTCCTCCTTCCCCATATCTCAGGAAACTACCCTTGCTGATATAAGCACACTTTTGATATCAATTTGATTGACTGATTAATGAAATCGATCAGTTAATTAAATCCACCGACTGGAAAACCCCCTGCCCTCCCACTCCCCTCCCCCACCCAGAGACTGGCGGGAAAAAGACTCAGTTGATCGGTCATTTGAAGGGGATTCGATTTCAGTGTATGGAATATTGTTCAAACAAGTTAGACAATGTGTGGAATATTGTTTATTTATTTACAGCAACGTATGGAATATATTTTATTTCTTTAGTTACAGAATTTGTCAGGAAATTAATTGCAGTTTATGGAATATCGTTTAAACAATTAAGACAATATATGGAATATTGTTTATTTAAACAATTCACGCGATTCAAGGTGCTGTTTGGAATATAGTTTATTTATTTACTTACAGAATTTGATGGGAAATTGACTGCAGTGTAGGAAATACCGTTTATTTAAACAATTTACGGGGTACAGGATGGTGTATGGAATATAGTTTATTTAAAGAATTTGTTAGGAAATCGATCGCAGCATGGAATATTTAAACAACTGTTGCGCTTGTTTATTCTCATCGCGTTTGGAAAGCTGAATAGGCATAGTTCATATCTGCTGCCACACTCAGGGATGTACATGCTCTTATTATTTATTTTCCTCACTTTTCGAAGCACCCTGGTGTCTAAGCACAGATGGGAACATCAGAACAATCACACATCTAAAAGTTCATGAGATATTTCGAAACCCATCATCACTTTCTGCTGATGGGCAAATAACTAGAATCTCAGTGGCAAATTCTTTTGTACAGATCGAGAAACATACAGCAGTCATATTGCACTGAAAGTTAAACCCTGCAAAAGTAGTGTATAGATCATGAATGGAATGAAGTACAGTATAGTAGCCACCATTTGGGGCCTAACGTGCATGTCTCAGTCGTCAAGGCACCGCAATGAAGGTCAAATCTGCGCAGTGTCCTAAATGCATATCATGTTACTAAGTACTACCAGCCATGGACCGCATATCGGCACCTTTGATCTCACAGCACTCGTAGGTCAAAACCATGCAATGTCCTAATTACATATCACGTTGCTAAGTAACACCGACCATGGGCCACATATCGGCCTCCTCTGATCTCGTGGCACCCAAACAAAGCATCAGGTGGAGGCAGTCTGTTGACTGGGGAATTCCAGACTCACTCCCTGATTGTGTGAACCAGCGTCCCCAAACATCCAGCAGGTGGTTTGCATCTCATCTCACACTACAGTGTTCCTACAAGCTAATGCTGGAGACAAAGGGAGAGCTGATCCAGTTACGATATCAAAAATTGGGTGAAATAAGCAATTTCAACTACCATTTCAAATTAATTATATACCAAAATGGTTCAAATGGCTCTAAGCACTATGGGACTTAAAATCTGAGGTCATCAGTCCCCTAGACTTAGAACTATGTAAACCTAACTAACCTAAGGACATCACACACATCCATGCCCGAGGCTGGATTCGAAACTGCGACCATAGCAGCAGCGCAGATCCGGACTGAAGCGCCTAGAAGCGCTCGGCCACAGCGGCCGGCAATTATTTAACAAATTACAGCAGTCAAGTGTGTCACTTAAAACACTCACCTCAACTTTACAATGATCCTTCTTCGTAATAAAACATATTTTCAACGTTTGAGTATCACACACTGACATTATGGAAATCAAGAAATGAAATTTCCACCACAAATAGATTGTAGCGCTAAATATATCCTATGTCTCATACACATCAACATTTGAGTGGGCGAACAACCTCCGCCATCACAACATTCCACTAAATGTATCTCATGAAAAATAAAAATCCTATCGATGACACAAACTAGCGATAGAGAGACACACACCGTTCGATGTCTACAGTGTTGCCCCCATCCACACTGGCGAGGAGAGAGACCCATACCCAAACACGTTTGCATGCAATACAACTATTGAAAATGGTATGGGGTTTTGGAAAGTAGTATAGAATTCTTTAATTGGTTCTCTCCACTACATTCAGAAGGAGGGAGGAAGGTTCTACCGCGAGACAGAATAGAGACAACAGCAAATACTGGGAATCTGATGTCGCTATTGAGTATTTAAAGCACTATATAACACCTAAGCTGCTTTTGTCTGCTACATTCAGAACAAGGAGGAGGAGGAGAAAGGCCTACTGCATGATAGGGCAGAGAGAACAGCAAATACCACTGTAATGTAATGTATTGAAGAACACTAAACATGACACACTTAAATCTCAATCCAGTCTGTAGTAGCAAGTTGTCACAGCTAGATGTCAGAGAACTCTATCAATGTCGCTCAAATGGTTCAAATGGCTCTAAGCACTATGGGACTTAACAGCTGAGGTCATCAGTCCCCTATCAATGTCGCGATTGGATTTTTAAAGAAGTATAGAATTCCTAAATTGATTCTCCCCACTACATTAGGAAGGAGAGAAGAAGGTTCTACCATGTGATAGAATTGAGACAACAGCAAATACCACTGCAAGACAGTCTACTATGGTGTTTTGAAGAGCACTAAACAACAGTCCGTAGGAATAAGCTGTCATGGCTAGCTGTCAGAGACAGCTGAAAAAACTCACACATATCGCGCGCTCCTGCCCTGAGGTCCACACGCAATGTGTTCCAGAGGGACGGAGTTTGAAGCATTTTATGTACATCAACTGAGATATCAATTCTAAAATATTGTTCTAGTGTATGGGGTCGGTACCAAGAAGGTATTGCTAAGAAAGGACATGGACACAAACACTCCTATGACTACACAGTTCTGCACTTAAAACAGACTATAATGTTAGATCGTCACGGTTTCCGACCTATCAGTCATGTGGAATGCAATGCTGCTACCATCCCAATGTAAGAAATATATTTCCAGCTCATGACAAACATTCTCCTTGCAGGTTTCTCTTTGATGAACTATGGTGACAAACAGTAAAATGAAAAAATTTCTTCCTTGAAGCATTGATTCTTTGAGAGACTTGCACAATATAGCTTTCCAGGGGTGAATAGCACCCACTGTTCACATCCAATCACAGTTCAGAAATTATGCTATGCTCACATCATTCCTATATAATATAATCGTTAGTAATGGAGCCGGCCGAAATGGCCGAGCGGTTCTAGGCGCTACAGTCTGGAACCGCGCGACCGCTACGGTCGCAGGTTCGAATCCTGCCTCGGGCATGGACGTGTGTGATGTCCTTAAGTTAGTTAGGTTTAAGTAGTTCTAAGTTCTAGGGGACTGATGACCTCAGCAGTTAAGTCCCATAGTGCTCAGAGCCATTTGAACCATTTTGGTTAGTAATGGAGAATGCCTCCACAAAGAAAGAGACGAACACACAGTATTTGTGTTTGACATGTGAAATTAGACATCATGTCACCAACTAAATCTGTAAACATGACGTCTGTGAAGCAGATGCATACACAGGTAGTGCAGTACCTCACAAACACCTGTCGCTAACTTAGAATTACCACAGATATGAAAAACTGAAGAGTCAATTTTATGTTCAAGATGCGGCAGGGGAATGGAGTACGCCACATAAATCTTTGTTCGTATAGAGGAATATGTCGAAACAGGAGGGTCATGTTTCGTCACACATGAGATGGAACTCCTCTGATGAATGACATGTTTGCTGTTAGCGATCGCAAGTAGACAGTGCTCTAACTCACCTCACACACAGAATCACAGTTGTATACGAATCAAACACAGATTATGTCACACAACTGATGCACCTGACAGAAGAACCGAAAAAATGGTCAAATCACCTGCAGCAACATTATCTCTCTCTCTCTCTCTCTCTCTCTCTCTCTCTCTCTCTCTCTAGAATGCATCATTAAATCATACCTCATTAAAACTCCATCTCAACCGATTGCTCCATCCACTCTCTGTCATCCTTTTACACAGATGCAAGTAAGTTTAGAGGAAGGTGGTTCTCTGTTTTCCAGGAAAGCATCAAAGACAGCAGTCAACTCGTGTGTATCACTGTTACCTCAATAGGCATGCAATAGAATGTTGCCTTGACGAAAGAAATTCACTGTTTCCCTGGCTCCTGGTGCTGCCACGTCAACATTCTCTCGTCTTCCTCTAGCCGTTGCAGACCCATTCCCATGTACAAGAATTATTCTGCACCAACCACAAGACATGCAAGTGCTCCCTCAATTTCCCTGAATTTTGGCGTATTTTCCATCATTTCTCGTAATATTATCGATTTTAGGTCACTTTTACCATTGCGATCATGACATCATTTCTCGTTCTGTATTCTAAAATTGCTTGTAAATGTAGTACAGACACCAACACCTAGCGCAAAAGCACTATTTACCTGAGTGGGCGGCATAGAACAGCACTGTTCTCGAATGCATTCATTCACCACCAGCCATATATTCTATGGCTGCAGTGCATTTGCTCTGTTTCCTATCTGTACACTATGTGATCAAAAGTATCCAGACACCTGGCTGAAAATGATAAATGACTTACAAGTTCATAGCGCCCTCCATCAGTAATGGTGTTTGCCCAACCTTAGCCTTGATGAGAGCTTCCACTCTCGCAGGCATACGTTCTATCAGGTGCTGGAAGCTTTCTTGGGGAATAGCAGCCCATTCTTCATGGAGTGCTGCACTGAGGAGAGGAATCGATGTCAGTCGGTGAGGGCTGGCACAAAGTCGGCGTTCCAAATCATCCCAAAGGTGTTCCATAGGATTCAAGTCAAGACTCTGTGAAGGCCAGTCCATTACAAGGACGTTACTGTCCTGTAGCCTCTCCGCCAAAGGTCGTGCATTATGAACAGGTACTCAATCTTGTTGAAAGATGCAATCGCCATCCCCGTATTGCTCTTCAACAGTGGGAAGCAAAAAGGAGCTTAAAACATCACTGTAGGCCTGTGCTGTGATAGCCCCCTCCACTGAAAAACACGACCATACCATAACACCACTGCCTCCGAATTTTACTGTTGGCACTGCACACGCTGGCAGATGACGTTCACTGGGCATTCGCCATAGCCACACCTGGCCATCAGATCGCCACATTGTGTACCATGATTCGTCATTCCACACAACGTGTTTACACTGTTCAATCGTCCAATGTTTATGCTCCTTACACCAAGCGAGACGCCTTTTGGCATTTACTGGTGTGATGTGTGACTAATGAGCAACTGCTCGACTATGAAATCCAAGTTTTCTCAACTCCTGCCTAACTGTCATAGTACTTGCAGTGGATCCTGACGCAGTTTGGAATTCCTGTGTAATGGCCTGGATAGATGACTGCCTGTTACACATTACAAGCCTCTTCAAGTGTTGGCAGTCTATGTCAGTCAACAGACAAGGTCAGCCTGTATGCTTTTGTGCTGTACATATCCCTTCACGTTTCCACTTCACTATCACATCAGAAACAGTGAACCTAGGAATGTTTAGGAGAGTGTAAATCTCTTGTACAGACGTATGACACAAGTGACACCCAATCACCTGGCCATGTTCGAAGACCATGAGTTCTGCAGAGCGCCCCATTCTGCTCTCTCGCGATGTCTAATGACTACTGAGGTCGCTGATATGGAGTACCTGGCATTAGGTGGCAATACAATGCACATAATATGAAAAATGTATGTTTTTGGGAGTATTCAGGTACTTTTGATCACATGGTGTGTATGTGTTGCAGATGGCTCCCATGACCCAGAGTAGACCCAAATTAGCGTTCAAGAGTGGATCCATGGCGCATTATATCTGGTGTGAAGTTGGGATGCACATCCACAATATACCACTTCTGGGTTAGGGTATGAAGGTGGAGCTGCTGCACATTATATCCAGAGCTATGTTCAAAGGTGGATGCACAACATGTCACATCTGCGATAGGGCTGGAAGGTGGGCAAACCACACATTACATCTGAAGGTGTGTTTTGTGTTTGAAGTTGGATCCACCATTGGGAAGATCGGGTCATGGGAAACATCTGTGACACATACATACAGAAAACAGAACAAATGCACTGAAAATGTAGCATATGTGGAGGAGGTGACTGCATGCTTTCGAGAACAGTGCTATACAATGCCACCAGACCATGAAAATAGTGCCTTTGCGTTAGGTATTGGTACCTGTACTACATTCTCCATTACTAACGATCATTTTTTATAGGACTGATGCAAGCACAACATAATTTCTCCTCGACATGTGCACATCTGGAGAAATCTTGTGCTCTTGGATGGGTGTGTGACAGCAGTTATGGACTCAGCTCGCTATAGTCCTTCACAAGACACGTAACATAGTGATCTACTGCTCACTAACTGCACATTAAATCAGTGAAAGTGCTACAGAAAGCGTCAGTCAAAGATAGTGGAAGGAGATCTTTCAGTCTCTAACTTTATCCTAAGAATGCAAGAATGCTCCATTACCTCCATCCGCATAGGGAAAGATCGTAAATTACGCACTATGATCAAAGTGGTAGGAATATGGCAATCACTGTCTGGTATACTTTGGTGTACGTGTTCAAGAATTAACAATGAATGGACGTACTGCACAGTCACCTATCTACATTTGCAATGGTACATGCAAAGTAGTGGAGGGGCGGTTTAGCGCTGATACAGAAATTGGGAAGCATGCTGCTATGACACTGGTCGGTGTTGTAAAAAACTGATTGCACTTTCAACTATGAGGCTTATTATTACAGTACATCAGTGGTGTCTTTTCCATCCCATCTGTCAACTGGTACACTGCTGATTATTTCAATCATCCATAGTGTGTGTGTGTGTGTGTGTGTGTGTGTGTGTGTGTGTGTGTTTGTGTGTGTTTTGCACGAGCAGCAGCAGCATGATTTCTACATCTACATCTACGTCTACGTGATTACTCTGTTATCCACAATAAAGTGCCTGGCAGAGGGTTCAACGAACCACCTTCAAGTTCTCTCTCTACCGTTCCACTCTCGAACGGTACGCGGGAAAAACGAGCACTTAAATTTTTCTGTGCAGGCCCTGATGTCTCTTATTTTATCGTGATGATCATTTCTCCCTATGTAGGGGGGTGCCAAAGGAATGTTTTCGCAATTGGAGGAGAAAACTAGTGATTGAAATTTCATGAGAAGATCCCGTCGCAACGAAAAACGCCTTTGTTTTAATGATTGCCACTCCCATTCATGTATCATGTCTGTAACACTATCTCCCCTATTTCGCTATAATACAAACCTAGCTGCCCTTCTTTGTTCTTTTCCGATGTCATCCGTCAGTCCCACCTGATGCGGATCCCACACCGCACAGCAATACTGAATTTCATTGGTTGTTAAGCTTTCTATGGCTGCTGGTAAGTTATTGAAAATGTGTGTTCCTGAATAATGCACACCTCTTTGTACAAGACTAAGTGACTTTAAATCCTTGTGAAGATTATACTAGAACTGACATGTGATTACATTTTCACGCAGTTTGGGTGCATAGATCCTGAGAAATCAGTACCCAGAACAACCACCTTTGGCCGTAATAACGGTCTTGATACGCCTGGTCATTAAGTGAAACAGAGCTTGGATGGCACGTACAGGTACAGCTGCCAATGCAGCTTCAACACGATACCACTGTTCAATCTCTTTGGTAGATCTGTTGCACCTTCTAATATTATCTATGTGATCGTTCCAATTTAGGTTATTTGTAATTGTAATCCCTAAGTATTTAGTTGAATTTACAGCCCTCAGATTTGTGTGACTTATCATGTAATCGAAATTTAGCTAATTTCTTTTAGTACTCATGTGAATAACTTCACACTTTTCTTTATTCAGGGTCAATTGCCACATTTCACACCATACAGATATCGTATCTAAATCATTTTGCAAGTCTTTTGATCTTCTGATGACTTTATACGGTGGTAAATGACATCATCATCTGCAAACAATCTAAGATGGCTCCTCAGATTGTCTCCTATGTCGTTAATATACACTACTGGCCATTAAAATTGCTACACCAAGAAGAAATGCAGATGATAAACGGGTATTCATTGGACAATTATATTATACTAGAACTGACATGTGATTACATTTTCACGCAGTTTGGGTGCATAGATCCTGAGAAATCAGTACCCAGAACAACCACCTTTGGCCGTAATAACGGTCTTGATACGCCTGGTCATTAAGTGAAACAGAGCTTGGATGGCACGTACAGGTACAGCTGCCAATGCAGCTTCAACACGATACCACTGTTCATTAAGAGTAGTGACTGGCGTATTGTGATGAGTCAGTTGCTCAGCCACCATTGACCAGACGTTTTTAACTGGTGAGAGATCTGGAGAATGTGCTGGCCAGGGCAGCAGTCGAACATTTCCTGTATCCAGAAAGCCCTGTACAGGACCTGTAACATGCGGTCATTCATTATCCTGATGAAATGTAGGGTTTCTCAGGGATCGAATGAAGGGTAGAGCCATGGGTCGTAACACATCTGAAATGTAACGTCCACTGTTCAAAGTGCCGTCAATGCGAACAAGAGGTGACCGAAATGTGTAACCAATGGCACCCCATACCATCACGCCGGGTGATACGCCAGTATGACGATGACGAATACACGCTTCCAATGTGCGTTCACCGCAATGTCGCCAAACACGGATGCGACCATCATGATGCTGTAAACAGAACCTGGATTCATCCAAAAAAAATGACATTTTGCCATTCGTGCACCCAGATTCGTCGTTAAGTACACCATCGCAGGTGCTCCTGTCTGTGATGTAGCGTCAAGGGTAACCGCAGCCATGGTCTCCGAGCTGATAGTCCATGCTGCTGTAAACGTCGTCGAACTGTTCGTGCAGATGGTTGTTATCTTGCAAACGTCCCCATCTGTTGACTCAGGGATCGAGATGTGGCTGCACGATCCGTTACAGCCATGCGGATAAGATGCCTGTCATCTCGACTGCTAGTGATATGAGGCCGTTGGGATCCAGCACGGCGTTCCGTATTCTGCTAACAGTCATTGTATCTCGACCAACGCGAGCAGCAATGTCGCGACACGATAAACCGCAATCGCGATAGGCTACAATCCGACCTTTATCAAAGTCGGAAACGTGATGGTACGCATTTCTCCTCCTTACACGAGGCATCCCAACAACGTTTCACCAGGCAACGCTGATCAACTGCTGTTTGTGTATGAGAAATCGGTTGGAAACTTTCCTCATGTCAGCAAGTTGTAGGTGTCGCCACCGGCGCCAACCTTGTGTGAATGCTATGGAAAGCTAATCATTTGCAGATCACAGCATCTTCTTCCTGTCAGTTAAATTTCGCGTCTGTAGCACGTCATCTTAGTGGTGTAGCAATTTTAATGGCCAGTAGTGTAGATCAGGAACAATAGAGGACCTATAACACTTCCTTTGGGAACGCCGGCTAATACTTCTGTTTTACTCAATGACTTTCCGTCTATTACTACGAACTGTGACCTGACAGGAAATCACGAATCCAGTCACACAACTGAGGCGATACTCCATAGGCACGTAGTTTCGTTAGAAGACGCTTGTGAGGAACGGTGTCTGATGCATTCTGGAAATCTAAAAATATGGAATCAATTCGACATCCCCTGTCGATAGCACTCATTACTTCATGAGTATAAAGAGCTAGTTGTGTTTCACAAGAACTATATTTTCTGAATCCGTGCTGACTATATGTCAATAAATCGTTTTCTTCGAGGTACTTCATAATGTTCGAACACGGTATATGTTCTAAACCCTACTGCAAATCAACGTTAGTGATATAGGCCTGTAATTCAGTGGATTACTCCTACTTCCCTTTTTGGGTATTGGTGTGACTTGAGCAATTTTCCAGTCTTTAGATATGGATCTTTCTGTGAGCGAGTGGTTGTATGTAATTGCTAAATATGGAGCTATTTTATCAGCATACTCTGAAAGCAACCAGACTGGTATACCATCTGGACCGGAAGCCTTGCCTTTATTAAATGATTTAAGCTGCTTTGTTACACCGAGGATATCTACTTCTATGTTTCTCATCTTGGCAGTTGTTCTAGATTGGAATTCAGGTTCAGATTAGATTAGATTTACTTTCATTCCAATTGATCCGTAGTGAGGAGGTCCTCCAGGATGTGGAACATGTCAGAAAAACAACAATACATGACAAATATTTACAACTAAAACAAATAAGCTAATGTACCATTCCACAGGTCCCAAGTGGAATGATCGTCATTTTTTAATGAACACTAAGAGTCATTTTACAAATACTAATGCACTGAATTTAAAATAAAAAAGTTTTTTATTTATTTATAAGGTAATAAAACTACTGTAATACTTATTTACAATGAACACATTACTGCACTGAAATGGTGCAGAAGTTAGATTATACTAACACACACACACACACACACATTTTCAATGAACACATTACTGCACTGAAATTGTGCAGAAGTTATGTTGTACTTATATACAAATCAGTTGGTTTTATTAAGAAATTCATCAATGGAGTAGAAGGAGTTGGCCACCAATAAATCCTTTAGGCTTCTCTTAAACTGAATTTCATTGGTTGTTAAGCTTTCTATGGCTGCTGGTAAGTTATTGAAAATGTGTGTTCCTGAATAATGCACACCTCTTTGTACAAGACTAAGTGACTTTAAATCCTTGTGAAGATTATTCTTATTTCTAGTATTGATTCCATGAATTGAGCTGTTGGTTTGAAAAAGTGATATATTTTTAATGACAAATTTCATTAAGGAATAAATATATTGGGAAGCAGTAGTTAGTATCCCTACTTCCCTAAACAGGCTTCTGCAGGATGTTCTTGAGTTCACACCATATATAATTCTCACTGCACGTTTTTGTGCCCGGAAAACTTTAGCTTGGCTTGATGAATTACCCCAAAAAATAATCCCATATGACATTATGAGATGAAAGTAAGCATAGTATGCCAGCTTTTTCATTTTTATATCCCCTATGTCTGACAAAATTCGCATTGCAAACAGAGATTTGTTAAGACGCTTCAGCAGTTCTGTGGTGTGCTCCTCCCAGTTGAATTTATTATCAAGCTGTACTTACTTCGTCGTCTTTGGTGAAGGAGTTTCGGAAAACCGTGTCCAATAACTCTGCTTTAGTGGCACTGTCATCAGTGACTTCACCGTTGTTATCGCGCAGTGAATGTATTAATTGCGTCTTGCCACTGGTGTGCTTTATGTATGACCAGAATCTCTTTGGGTTTTCTGCCAGATTTCGAGACAGAATTTCGTTGTGGAAATTATGAAAAGCATCTCGCATTGAAGTACGTTCTATATTTCGAATTTCTGTAAAACTTTGCCAATCTTGGGGATTTTGCGTTCTTTTAAATTTGGCATACTTTTTTCGTTGCTTCTGCAACAACGATCTGACCCGTTTTGTGTACCATGGGGGATCAGTACCATGAGTTATTAATTTATGTGGTATATATCTTTCAATTGCTGTTGATACTATTTCTCTGAAAACATTCCACAACTTTTCTGCACTTATATGATCAGATTGGAAGGAGTGAAGACTGTCTCTTAAAAAGGCGTTAGGAGCATTTTTATCAGCTTTTTTTAAATAGATATACTTTGCGTTTCTTTTTGATGGTTGTAGGTGTTACGGTATTCAGCCTAGCAGCAACTGCCTTGTGGTCGCTAATCCCTGTATTCGTCACAACACTCACTATTTGTCCAGGATTATCTGTTGCTAAAAGGTCAAGTATGCTTTCGCAACCATTTACGCTTCGAGTGGGCTCATGAACTAATTGTTCAAAATAATTTTCTGAGAAAGCATTCGGTACAAATTCAGATGATGTTTTATGACTTCCGCCGAATTTAAACGTCTAATTTTTCCAGCATATCGAGGGTAGATTGAAGTCACCACCGACTATAATTGTATTAGCGGGGTACTTATTTGAAATGAGACTCAAGTTTTCTCTGAACTGTTCAGCAACTATGTCTTCTGAGTCCGGGGGGGGGAGGGGGGTGTTGTCCGTAAAACGATCCAATTAATAGTTTAGTTCGATTGTCAGGTATAACCTCTACCCATACTATTTCACATGAACTATCTACTTCAATTTTGCAACAAGGCAAACTACCTCTGACAGCAATAAATACTCCACCACCAACTGTATTTAATCTATCCTTTCTGAACACTGTTGGATCGTTTGAAAAAATTTCGGCTGAACTCATTTCCGGCTTTAGCCAGCTCTCTGTAACTACAACTATTTGAGCTTCAGTGCTTTCTATTACAGCTTGGAGCTCTGGTTCTTTCCCAACACAGCTACGACAATTTACAACTACCTTACTGTGTTTTACCTGCCCACTTTTAGACGGACGTCCCTTCTGTGGTTCCCTGAAACCCTTTAACCTAAAAAACCGCCCAGTCCCTTCCACACATCCCCCGCTACCCGTGTAGCCGCCTCTTGTGTGTAGTGGACTCCTGACCTATTAAGCGGAACCCGGAAAGCCACCACCCGATGGCTCAAGTCAAGGAATCTGCAGCCTACACGGTCACAGAACCGCCTGAGCCTCTGATTCAGACCCTCCACTCGGCTCTACACCAAAGGACCACAGTCGGTTCTATCGACGATGCAGCAGACTTACGCCATGCAATGTCCAGTTTTCTGTGAGAGCCAATGGACTGAAACGTATTAAAGCCAGTTTAAAACCTGACACAGACCTGAAGGTCATGGATGAAAAGCAAAATGTATGACAGTGTACAAAGTGTGTTACAGCAGAAAAAAAACAATGTGTCAGACAACAAAACAGGCACCCTCTCTTACGACTGATAATCTGTGGGATATGATCCTCCTACAGTACTGGCAATGACACTTTACACTGGTCTATGAAGGCACCCGAGTGGATCACTACCGGTTTATTTAATGGATGTTGGCGCGTGATGCTTGATGCCAGCACACAGATAGTATTTGTTTTCGATTTATCGGAAGAGAGATCTGCAATAAAAATTGGATGGTACAAAATAACAATGATAGAATGCTTGGGTGACAGATGTGAATCTACCCTGAGGGACACAAATCTCCTTCGGACTGTAGTGCCTCTATATAATTTGAGTTCGAAAGTGAGGAGGTGTCCTGTGACAAATCTCAGCACTCTGTCATGAGCCAAAAATGAGTTTAATATTTTAGTCCTGTGATGCATGATGTGTCAGATGAGGACAGATATTATTCTACCTGATGAGAGGACGCTTAGAGGGAATATAGCCTCAGTCCTGTTCAGGATTTTCACAACAAATATAGATACTATAGCTACGTGAAAACGCGTGTATTGTCAGAGTTCTCCCATCCTCGAAAATACTCATATAAACGGGGGAATCTACATTTCACGTGACAAATTCGAGGTGTATGGTCCACAACATTGTTGTCTCAGCTTGCGTAAACTAGATTTTTTACACTGGTGGGCCTATGTTGGGGTGGAATTGTTTAGAACTACTGTACACATCCAAGCTGTGAATGTTTATTTTGCAGTGCACCACAGCTGCGTGCAAGGGCACTCAGGATTTGGCAACCAGAAGTGAGAAAGAATGCGCCGACCTGTCCACGACAGCAAGGGCTGGTGAAGCGACCAGTGTGCCGACTGAGCATGACAGGAACGAATGTGGGGGGGGGGGGGGGGGGGCGCGGTTGGATTGTGTGTGTGTGTTCCTACCACTCCAAACATCTCCAGATGCCCTCCATTGCCGGGGGCAGTGCACTATCGCATACATGCGGATGCATACATAGGACGAACACATTGCATATCGACCTCAGGTCAGGAGCGCGTGGTATGTGCGAATGTTTTCAGCTATCTCCGACACCTAGCCATGACAGCTTATTGCTATGGACTGGATCATGGTTTAAGTGTGTTGTGTTTAGTGCTTCTCAATACACTGCATTTGTATTTGCTGTTGTCTCTATTCTGTCACATGATAGAACCTTCCTCTCTCCTTCTGAATGTTTGTGATGATGTTGTTTGATTTTTGGGGTGCTCAACTCTGTGGTTATCAGTGCCTGTACAAATTCCCAATCTTTATTCAGTCCAATCTCGCCACTTTCATGAATGATGAGGACAACACGAACATGCTGTCCTCGGGCAGAGACAATCCACAACACGGCCGGGAATCCAACCCGGGACCCTGTGATCCAGAGGCTGCAACACTAGCCACTAGACCACAAGCTGCCGACCTTCCGAATGTCATGGAGAGAACCACTAGTTTGTGCGATTGGTAGAATTTTTTTTCACCTGATATGCTTAGCGGAATGTTGTGGTGGACGATGGTGTTTGTGCTCTCAAACATTGGTGCGTACAAGACGTAGGATATATTTAGTGCTAAAATCTATTTGTGGTGGAAATTTCATTTCTTGATTTGCATAATGTCTGTGTGTAAAACTCAAACGTTGAAAATATGTTTTATTACGAAGAAGGAGGATTGTAAGGTGGAGGTGAGTGTTTGAAGTTACCTATTTGAATGCTGAAAATTGTTAAATAATTAACTTCAAATGGTAGTTGAAATGCTTATTTCACCAAGTTTTTTTATATTGAAACTGGATCAGTTTTCCCTTTGTCGCCAGCATTAGCCAATAAGAACACTGTAGTCTGAGGAGAGATGCAAACCTCCTGCTGGATGTTTTGGGACGCTGGTTCACACAATCAGAGAGTGACCTCTTGAGACAGGGAGCGAGTCTGGGATTCCCCAATCAACAGAATGCCTCCACCTGACACTTTGTTTGGGTGTCGTGAGACCAAAGGGGCCAATATGTGGTCCATGGCTGGTGGTACTTAGTAACATGATATGTATTTAGGACCTTCAATGTGGTGTCTTGACGATTGACAACCGCACGGGAGACCCCAAATGGTGGCTACTATACTGCACTTCATTCCATTCATGAATTGTACACCACTTTTTGCAGCGTTTAGCATCCAGCACAATATGACTGCTGTATGTTTCTCGATCTGTGCAAAAGAATTTGCCACTGAGATTCTAGTAATTTTCCCCCCAGCAGAAAGTGATGGTGGGTTTTGAAATATCTCATTAACTGTTAGATGTGTAACTGTTCCTATTTTCCCATCTGTGCTTAGACACCAGTGTGCTTTGAAAAGTGACGAAAATAAATAATAAGAGCATTTACATCACTGTGTTCGGCAGCAGATATGAACTATGCCTATTCGGCGTTTCCAAGCACAATCAGAATAAAAAAAGCACTGCAATTTCTTTAAAGTATTCCATGCTGCGATCGATTTCCTGACAAATTCTTTAAATAAACTGTATTCCATACATTGTTTAAATAAACAGTATTTAATACACTGCAGTCAATTTCCCAACAAATTCTGTAAATAAACAAACAATATTCCATACACTGCCATAAATAAACAATATACCACACATTTGGTCAATTGTTTAAACAATATTCCATACACTGCAATCGAATTCCCTTCAACTGATCGATCAATTGAGTCTTTTCCCGCCAATTTCCTTGAGGGGGAGGGGAGTGGGAGTGCTGGGGAGTTTTCCAGTCGGTGGATTTCATTAATTGGTCGATTTAATTAATCAGACAATCAAATTGATATCTGAAGTATGCTTGTATTAGGAAGGGGTGTTCCCTGAGGGATGGGGAAGGAGGAGGAGTTGGGCGAGGAGGAGGAATAATAGGTTAAGCACCGGTCAATCAAATGGATGGATTATCCCCAGGGGCTCTTAATCCTCTTCGCAGAACAACAGGTTAAGTACCTATCAGTGAAAGGAGAACAATAGGTTTGCCCCTGAAAGTATGCAGGTATCCCACACTAACAAACTGTGCTGAAACATATTTTACATTACTACTACTACTACTACTACTACTACTGCTACTACTGGTAATAGTAGTATTTAGATGAAATGACATCGTTAAAATATATTAAACATTTTGAGATGAAACCTAAATCATTTGTTCCATAAGTATTCCCGTTTTTGTATCACCCCTACACAGGTCAACGCCAAACATGTGTAAGCCAACACTTATTTGAGTTGTTTGAAACACTTTGGTAACTCAAGGTTATCATTCCAGTACCGATGCACTGCCATCCCCACCTAGCACTCTACAATTTCGCCGAAAAGCTCAGTTTTAAGAAGAGAGTCAAAAAGAGAGAATAACGTCCATAAGTTGCAGGAAATAAAAAATTTCAGTTTTCATAGAATTTATAGTTTAGTCTTACTTTAATAAGCGTAATTATGTATTAGTTGCTTAATACCAACTTTTGGGGCCCATATGGAGTGTTGCAAAAATACTGAAACAACTCCATATTCAGGCTTAGTGTCATATCAGCAGTTTTCTGAAACTATATCTCACAAGCAAGAGCCGAAATAGGTCGCCCCCTGATACAGTCTAAACTTTGCTTGGGGAAAAAAAAAAAAAAACACTCAATAGTTTCCAATAAAGTGACGAAGTTTAGGAGCTACTGTGTCAGTTTGCACACCTGCTGTTGTACTGTGGAAGCTGGTAGCGTAGTGGCTAACAACACAGGTTCGAATTTTTGTGCTCCATGTTTAAATCCAATCTTATTACATTATTATTTTCCTCTTGCTGCCGTGGAAGTATGCTAAATCAATGACAATATATTATTGTGGCATCAAGAAATACAATGGAATTCTTTACAAAATAATTAAGAATTCAAATGGCTATGAGCACTATGGGACTTAACATCTGAGGTCATCAGTCCCCTAGAACTTAGAACTACTTAAACATAACTAACCTAAGGACATCACACACATCCATGCCCGAGGCAGGATTCGAACCTGCGACCGTAGCGGTCGCGCGGTTCCAGACTGGAGCGCCTAGAACCGCTCGACCACACCGGCCGGCCTAATTAAGAATTCAAAGTATTATTACAATTAGATTTTATCATCACAAGTTTTAGATAACTTTATGTAATTAACAGTAATAGAAAATGAAAAACATATAAACTCTAGTAGACCAAATTTTGCTTCAATTTTTACTTTCATATTTCAAGAGAACCATAGTATCCTCACATAGTGATCTCTATTATAAAATCATTGAGAGCATAAGAAATCGAAGCATCACAAGTAAGGTGTGACAGCACACAGGCCACAGCTAATTTCTTTAATGTATTGTTAGGAATATAATTTCGTCACTTCTACTTGTGATTTCCGTTTGCTCTGCTGTCAGACTAGAGCAGTTTTACAATGGGAGAATGTAATTCTTAACATGTCCTAAGACTGATGGCAGGTATCTTTTATGAGCTTTGTAGATTTTGTACATGTTGCATACACATTATGACGCCATACCATTGGTTGGTTTACATCTTGTTGGACTCGAGGACTAAACTTGCCACTGATGTCTTGGAGACAAAAAACTGTTAGTAACAGTTGTTCGGAAAGTGCTAATACATACTGGGCTGCGTATGAGTGCACAAGCTCACACATGCCAAACAGCTCTCACAAAGGAGGATCCACGTAACAAGCGGAGGACTGACTCAAGATAAATATAAGATGATTGATTCACACATGTTCGATTATTCTACGTGGCTAGAAACAATGGCCATGTGCTTACTATACAGGCAGCGTGGCTGTGGGCAGTAGCTGCAGCAGCCTCATTGCTGTTAGAAAGTTTTTAATTCAAACCCTAAACACCTGGTGTGATTGATTCAAGGGGGAACATAAAATTCTGAAGTGTCATGTCACCAAATACATCAGCATCAATGACCAGCTTACGTTTCATGAATTACTGGAAACAGCAATAGTTTTTCAGTTTCATACCTCCAGTCCAAATACAAGAGTCCATCATGATTTAGTTATATGTACGGATCAAACACAATGTATCACATCTCTAGTAAGAGAATACTATCGTTTTCTGGTGAGAAAGCTACAGAAATAGCTGTCGGACAACTGAAACGAAGAAATCTACTGTCTGCTTTTAGACGAAGTTTCGCTACCTTATGTAAAAAGCCAGACAAGTGCGAGGAGCGCCCATGCTACTGGACCCCACTTCAATGACTTGCATCTCTCTAACTTATACCAGTTATCCAAATGGGGAAAGAGAACCGTCAGTTTAACGTGGAATCCGAACCACGTTTTGTTTTTGGCGACTCCTCACGTCATTTTGAGGGAAAAACTAGGTTAAAACTGTAACTGAGACCTCCGCCATTTCACCGAGATTCGATCCTGCAATCTCTCTCTTTGCACACAGACCCTTTAAAGCCCTTTCCTTTTCTTTTTTTATTCATTGCATTTGGTCGTGGCGGACGTCCCATGACACCCATTGAAGTTCATTGTTGATCCTGTCACTCAGTTTTTTTTATTACAGAGAGCAGCCAGTTCTCCGACTGAACACGCTGAGCTACCATGCCAGCTAACCACTAAACCACTGCGTCTGATATACACATAGGTAATTAATTTTTACGTTTCGATCAATAAGTTTGCAAGTACCAACATAATTGACGTGCATTGCCATGTCTTTTGACTGCATTGACTTAGAAGCTTAAATTATTTATGTCACTGAGGAACTATGGAACTTAGTACCTGACAAATTTCATTTTGTTATCTCTACCCATTCCTGATAAAAGGGGTCTTGTCATACAGACAGATGGACAACAATGCAATCTACCAACTATTCCATTTCTTGTAACAGAAGTATGGAAACCTAAAAATGGAGTTGTTTCTGTACATTATTGACGTAGACTCATGGTGTGTGCAAAGCTCTTCCCCCCCCCGCCCCCCCCCCCTCATATGACGGTCTGATTGTTATTGAAATCAGAAAATTGAAGTGTTCATTAAAAGTACTTCTGCCGAAGTGTATGCCATTCTGTCAATCCCATGACGTATACATTTACTGATAGGTGAAAAGTCACATTCGCCAGTTATAAAAGTTCCATGTTCTCGTTATACAGCAGATGGAAATTACAAGTAGAAGTGATGAAATTAATCAAATATACGCCCGGAAATTATCACCACATTTAGGGTTGCCATAATCTCGGAATCCAAAACCAGGGCAAAACTTACGGTCACCGTAGCCGATCGAAGGAAATAACAGGAATAAGGAGTACTCATGCCCATAAGCTAAGGGAAATGTGCATTTAATTAATGATCCAGAGTTTAGGAAGGACTGCTTCATTAAGAAAGCATTTATTACAAAAAATAAGAATATGCATTACATTATTCAGTACACGAAGTCCTATTGTGATCATTTGAGCTTTTCTTATACCAATCGTATTTCTCAGAACCTTGAATAGATGAAAGGAATTTAATCTGGTTCTCAGTCAGTTTATGCAATTCACTGCAACTTACATTTTTCATATTGTACTGTATTTGCATCATTGCATTAACTGATTTTACTGTTAACCTATTCCTTTTTTCTGTCCACTGAGAATTCATGAGGGAAAAGACTCTCTCTACATTGGCATTATGACTGGGAATGGAGAAATAAAATTCCACAATTTTCAGCAACTCTGAATACTGCTCACTAGAAATACAATTATGAATGAAGAACACCCATTTCTTATGTGACATCATATTCTCAAAACTTTCATCTTTGACCTCCCCCAAAACGCACTTTAATTTCAGTACTTGGTCAAAGAGAAGGGACTCATTCAATTTACAGCTTGTGTTTTCATGCATCCACTTGAATGTCTTTTCAACATTTTCCCACGAAGGTACAGTCTTCAGCAAAATCCAGTCAAAATGTTTAATATCAGACAAGGGCTTACTCCATTTTATCAAGTAATCAATAACAGTTTGATAGAAAAGAGAGACTTCCCCTAGAAATGTAGACTGCTGATATTGTGTGAGGTCAGACATTAATTCTGTAACTTTAGACGTAACGAAAACACACTGTTTTCTCTCTCCTAAAATTTGCAGTATATTTTCTAGCTCCAGTCTTACCTCATTCACTGATATTTCTTCCCTCTCAATGCTGCTAACTGCCCTCTGGAAAGGATTCATTTGTGCATACAATAAGAGCAGATACATTTCACCAACAGAATCAGAAAAGAATTTCTTGAGAAGGGAAGGACATGTATCAAGTGAAAGAAAGTAAGACTTAAGTGCCTTAAACATGTGGATGAACCTCTCTATAGCAGGAAACATGGTGAGCCACCTGGTTGTTACATGTCTAAGTAGGTCCTTATGTGTCACATCGACAAATTCTGAAAATTCTTTTAGTGGTGCTACACGAACAGTATACAGGGTGTCCCAGCTATCTTGTCCACCCAAAATATCTCTGGAACAATAACAGCTATTGGAAAACGTCTTTCACCGGTATCAATGTAGGGCTGGGGCCCATGAATGTACATATTTGGAAACATTCTAAAACGAAAGCATATGTGTTATAACGCAAACTTATGTTTTTTTAAATGGACCTCCTATATTTTTTCTTCAGCAATCCATAGCATGACAAAGCACATACACAATGGCGTTGATTGCATCGCAATATTCCCATTACATCCCGAGATATTAAGACGCGAAGTTGACGCTTGAAACACCCGACATGCACTGCTAGCGCACGTCCTGAGGCTCAGGCGTGAACCCCATGCTGCCCATAATCACGATGTGATTGACATGCGTAATCACACTTCTATACTTATCAAGAGGTCCGAAACGAATAATACGGTCAGCTGCCATCCTGCATTAACGTCGTACATTCCAGCAGGTATTTATCCCATAGGCTAGGGGTGGTGCTGTTCTGTAACGTGTCTGTGTACCGCAACGTTAGTCACAAAGTTAACTTCACTTATCGTTAATCCGGTACTAAAAAGGTAATGCCGTTCAACGTGAAAACTTTACTTTACATCTAGCGCAAGTGACAGTTAATCATTCACTCATAATAGTAAAATTCATGTTGATGGTTTTAGTGAAACGAGCAAGTGGACTAAAAGTTTTACTGTTGTTTAGGTAAAAATGTTTTGATTTTGGAAGTTCAGGTAGGACATAGAAGATGAATGTAAACATGTTTAACCATGAATGTAAACATGTTTAACCAATTAGTTTTATTATCACATAATTATCAATGTTATGTTTATCTAATGCGTTAAATGACAAATTGTTGCAAACAAATGTTTCTTAACATCACTGGGTAAAATGGCCCTTTGTAGAATCTTCCACTGTGATACCAGCACTACATACTAAACATAGCGTTCACATCTCATGCTCAAAGTGATGCCAATTGGCTTGCATACATAGGGTCACTCTGCGGATGAAGGATGCCCTACTTCGTGCTACTGTTTCCTCTTTGATGGCTTTACAAGCATCAATAATGCGTTGCTTCATGTCCTCTAGTGTTGTTGGTTCACGTTGGTTAACAGCATCCTTCACTGGTCACCAAAGAAAACAATCCAGCGGAGTAAGGTCCGGAGATCGGGCAGGCCACCTAACTGGGCCACCTCGTCCAATCCACCTGCCAGGGAACTTACGGTTCAGAAGTCGTCATGCTCGTAAGGCGTGACCATTCTCCGGTTCAGAGGTACGGTGTCCAAGAGAACAGGAAGATTGTGTCGTATAAATCTGGAGTATTGTCTGCCGTTTTTGATTCCATTTATAAAGAAAGGTCTGATAATGGTATCTCCAATAATCCCACACCAAACATTAACTTTCCACGGACGTTGATGTTCTACCTGACGGAGCCATTTTGGATTGTCTGCGGACCAATAATGCATATTCCTCATATTGAGCATATTGACAATTCCTTTGTTGGAGAATGATGCCTCGTCGGTAAAGAGAACATCTGCAAAAAAATTTGAATTAGTCAGAAGCTTTTGATGAGCACACCGACAAAATGTTACCCTATTACAGAATTCATTTCCATGAAGATCCTAGTGTAAATGAACATGGTAAGGATGAAATTTATGACGTTTCAGAATATGCTGTGCTCTTGATTTCGACACACCAACTTCACGTTCAATTTGACGTGTGTTGATTTGAGGATCCACAGCTATGGTAGCGAGCACAGCAACTTCAGCACGTTCATCTGTGTGTGTTCTAGGACGATGTCGAGGTCTTGGATTTAAGCTTCCCGTTTCAAAAATGGTTCAAATGGCTCTGAGCACTATGGGACTCAACTGCTGAGGTCATTAGTCCCCTAGAACTTAGAACTAGTTAAACCTAACTAACCTAAGGACATCACAAACATCCATGCCCGAGGCAGGATTCGAACCTGCGACCGTAGCGGTCTTGCGGTTCCAGACTGCAGCGCCTTTAACCGCACGGCCACTTCGGCCGGCTTTCCCGTTTCACGTAGACGAGATGTTAGACTACCAAACATCCAGCGCGAAGGCAATGGCTTGTCAGGGAATCGTCTTCTGTACAGTCATTCTGCCTGAACAGCATTTCGTCCACATACAACAGTACAGTACAGGTATGTAGAGTAGGGTAGAAAACAGACATTAACTTAATAATCATAATTTTAGCTAACAGTACATTCTCCATAGATCAGCAGCATTTCTACCATATCTTCATGTGTGTACATTATACTGTACAGTATAAGTTCCACAACAAAACATTTATTCACAATGTGTACTACCTCCGTGCCTTCCCTAGATTACTCTGATGCACGACTACACTGGCAAGCGGTGTACTGCACCCCAAAGCAACAACAAATGGGATGCTCGGAGGGTGGTGGAGTACGGGAGTTTGCATGGGTCGCAAATCATAAACAAGGCAAAGTGGTAACTGTGGCAGTAGTGGGAACTACGTTGGACACTTGACTAGGTAGAGCCAGGTCCTGCACGACAGGCACAATGGGTCATATGTCGCATTAGATAAACCTTATTTTCGGTGTGCAGGATAAATAAGACAACCTGACGGGTGTACACCGATTGGTACTGGTTCATATTGTGTACGTAGATACATAAAACATGCAAGAGGGAAACCATTATGTGCTTATGAGAGTTGATGGCAGCAGACCGTATTATTCGTTTCGGACCTCTTGATAAGTATGGAGATGTGATTACACATGTCAATCACATCGCGATTATGGGCAGCATGGGGTTCACGCCTGAGCCTCAGGACGTGTGCTATCAGCGCAAGTCGGGTGTTTCAAGCGTCAACTTCGTGTCTCAATATCTCTGGATGTAATGGGAATATTGCGATGCAATCAATGCCATTGTGTATGTGCTTTGTAATGCTATGGATTGCTGAAGAAAAAATATAGGTCCATTTAAAAAATATAAGCTTGTGTTAAAAACACATGCTTTCGTTTTAGAATGTTTCCAAATATGTACATTCAGGGGATCCCAGCCCTACATTGATACCGGTGAAAGACGTTTTCCAATAGCTGTTATTGTTCCAGAGATATTTTGGGTGGAAAACATAGCTGGGACACCCTGTATATGGAGAAATAATTAAAAACCTTTATGATAATGCTCTCAATATCATAAGAGAGGACATCTGCACCAGTATGAATTGCATTATGCAAAATATGAGCTGGACAACCTACTCCTAAAATTTCCCTATTCAGTTTCTCCTTAAGTTTCTTGTACACATTGTTTTCTCCTTTTCTCGCAACACCCCCAAAGTTAGTATTTGTGTTATCTCCACCAAAAGCAGATACCTTATCACTAAGCCCATGTTGTAAAATGGCACTGTATACACACTCAGTTATTGTACTAGAATCCTCACTGTCACATTCATTTAAATTTAACCATCTACTTTGGACACCTTCGTCATAATCAAAATACTGCACAAGAACAGGAAATATTTTCAAATACTTGTGGTTGCTAGCACCAGTGCTAATACTAACATAATTGGCCTTCGATAGACTGTTCCTTGTTCTGTCTTCAATGAACGGTGATATCACTTTATTAACGATGGCTTCTGTTTTAGTTTTGCCGCTGGAGAAGTTTACTGCAACTTTCGAGTCACTAAAAACGTTAGAGAGTTTTTGATGTGCAAAAACTTGAGTTGTATGAATGATGGTGCTGGACACAGTGAAATGCAAATGCAGCTTCTGCTGCAGCTACTTTATTACCATCTATCTGTGTTTTGAAAAAGCTGGTGAGCTGTTTGGAAGATGATGAACCCACTGCTGTCTCATGCTTTTTCGATTGCACGTGGTCGTTAATATCACGTCTACCTCCATTACTGATTGCAATGTAGGAACTGTGAAGAGGAAAACCGTATAATAGAATAATTTTTCTAGGAAAACGACGATTTCAATGGGTCTGTGTATAATCGTAATGTTACTCACCCGAAAATTTTGCAGAAAGCTTCGTATTCAGTTCTTCCTCGCTTTATACTTTGAAACTGTTCAGTATATTCCTCCCTGTACTTAACCTTCCGTCTAGCCGACATTATTAAACCACCAGGCAAATAATAACAACTATTTAATACAATATAACAAAACCAAATTGCAAGCACAACAAACCAAGCGAAAATTCAACAAGCTAATCAAAGAGGATAATACTCTTCATTGCCAGAGATGACTGACCACCCACTGTATCGACAACTCGCAAATCGAAGAGGATGTACCGTACGCCTGAGCCTGACTGCCCATTGTTTCCATATCTCGAAAGCTGTTCTGTTCTGTTCTGTTCTGTTCGGATTTTATATAATGTGAAGGCTAAGATATAATATATCGATGCTTCTTTGACACCAATTTTTGAAATTACCGGAAGTTGACTTCAAATCCAGCAAATTTCGCGGACATTTGCCTTTTCGGAACAGACGTTTTCATTTATCCTAAAATCGCGGACTGTCCGTGAAATCCGTGGCGTATGGCAACCCTAATCACATTGCAAGGTGTTTAGAATGTTAATGGAGCTGCTTTTCCTGGTGATAATCACATTAAAGAATGAGACTGTGGCACAGATTTTTTTTATTCTTTGAACCATTGGTTCTCTTGCAGTATAAAAGTAAAAATAAAGCAAAAACTGATGTACTATAATTTGTATGTTTTCATTTCCAATTACTGTTAGTTATGTAAGGATATGTATGATACGTGATGATGAAATCTAATTTTGATGTTTAATATGCTTAATTATTTGCACATAATTCCATTGTATTTCTCGATGTCGTAAAAGTATTGATGTCAATGACCTGACATACTTCTGCGACAACAAAAGGAAAAAGATACCGTAAGACTGGATTTCAACATGGAGCCTAAAAGGTCAAACCTGTGCTGCCAGCCACTACTCTACCAACTAGCTTGGTTTTACACCATGTGTGTAAACTGATGCAGTTGTGTCCAAAATTTGACAGTCCCTTTCTGAGAACCAAACAAGTGTTCGCACTGAAGTCAAAATTATTTAAGTGTCCATTAATTTTTGTCCTTTCACCACGTGAAGTACTGGCTGTCAGACAGCGACCTAATGTGGCTTCTTTTTGCAAGACATCCTCCCACGAAACTGCTGCTGTAGTTCGACGCTAGTGAATGGTACACTGACTTCTTGGAGTATTACCGCAGCAGAAACATAGGAACTAATACACTACAGAAATTATGCACCACGTCCTGCATCTTTCAGCATAATTATGATTTAATTATGCTTGATTAACTAAGATTAAACCGTATTTATTCCATGGAAAGTGATATTTCATTTCCTGCTTTTTGTGGACTTCTTTTATTCTCCCTTGTTGACACTCTTCCTAAAACTGAGATTTTCAATTAAATTTTACGGTGCTAGTTGGAAACTGCATCGCAACGGTATTAGAATGTCGACAGTATTGGGTGGTGGTGGGAACACCCGTTTCGAGCGACTCGAATAAAATCTTCAGTTACACGTATTTGGCATTTAACTGTCTTGGGGCGATTTCATAACTGAAATACTTATGTAAGAAATGATTTAGGTTTCATCTCAAAATATTTAATTTATTTCATCAACGTCATTTCATCCGAATTCGTTGACTTGGTAATGCTTCAGTCATTCAAGTTAGGCCATAGTCCTATAAGGAGTGAGGTGCCTAGTCTCTATACCTATTTGTCCTTCTGGTTTTACCCTATTTATGTGACCCTCAACTTTTTAACTGAGCAAGAGCCGATGAGCAATAATCTCAAGGATGAAATTAAATTGCAGTTAGCGTTGTCCACCGAGTCAGATGCAGCCACCAGTGCCATAACATTTAAAATAGCAGTCTGTTTTAACAATTATACCTCGACAATCCACATATGAATGTTGTGATAGCCTAGAGGGGTCGTTAGTGTGAAGTAACCAAGAAATAAACTACGCACATAAAGTGCCAACTGTGAGATACTGCACGGGAATTTTGTGCCACGTTTGCTTGGTATAACATATTCTAGTAATTTTGATTCCTCTCTGTCTTAAGTTGGCTGACAATCCTCTATCTGGTTTTTATGGAATGAATGACAGTTCTGCTTAAGGAAAAATGTTTTGAAGTACATAGTATTGAAACGAATGTTATTTACTCATAATATTAATAGCATCTGGTGATGGTAAAGAGAATCGCTTCCAGTTAATTTTTAGTGTGCTTAATTAAGAAAAACAAAAATATCTACGACAGGTACAGAAAACGGCAACCGTCCAAATAATGTTCCCTGTTCATTTATGATGTTCGAGTCGCAGTCGGTGTATCTGGATATTATTTGTAACTACACTTTAGACCTAAACCAGTCACAGAAATGCTAATTAAACTTATTGGCCTATTTGGTACTTCTGCTCCCAATCACTGCAGTGGTAGCCGACGACGCCACATCGTTGCCATTGCCAGCCAGCTAAAGATTCACATTGGCTGAGCATCCATATTCCGCCTATCGCTTGTCTAATGCAGAATTGACGACATTTTAGACCGTTTGTCAACTATTTTACCATCGATTTACATCCTAATTTGGTTCAGAATTGTCATGGTAAATTTCTCAATAATTTCTTGTAATTTACAATAAATATTTTGTATTAGGCTACACTCACTTCAGGGATGACACAGAGGTAGCAGTATTATGGTTTTGAATCCAGGAAGCTCGTTCCACAGAATCTGCAGCTTACTTCGGTACTTACGTTGCGAATTCTGTCTTAGCCATAAATGGGAAACAAGGGAGCCACTGTTTGACGGGATTGTATGCCAGCGTAGCAGTAAAGTGTTCACCCTTTAAGCGGAAGAGTGCATTAGTTTTCGGTTCTAATCTTGCTGGAGATATGATTTTATCCTCTTCTGTGGATGAGCCTCTAGCAAGCAGATCGACACTCAGTAAACAAATCCAAAGGCTACTTCTCCCCCACAAGTTTTGTTGCAACCTTGAATCGGTACCCCATAGATCTGAAGGCGAAAACTTTAACTGCACCCTTGTTAGTGGCTCCTTTTTCTTCTTGTGTCAATTGTATTTTCATAATTGTGGTACTGAAAGATTTGTAACTGGATTTTGTTATGTATCGTTGTAATCTTTAACGCTAATTCAGTTTGTTGTGGTCTTCAGTCCTGAGACTGGTTTGATGCAGCTCTCCATGCTACTCTATCCTGTGCAAGCTTCTTCATCTATCAGTACCTACCGCAACCTACATCCTTCTGAATCTGCTTAGTGTATTCATCTCTTGGTCTCCCTCTACGATTTTTACCCTCCACGCTGCCCTGAAATACAAAATTGATGATCCCTTTATGCCTCAGAACATGTTCTACCAACCGATCCCTTCTTCTAGTCAAGTTGTGCCACAAACTTCTCTTCTCCCCAATCCTATTCAGTCCTTCCTCATTAGTTATGTGATCTACCCATCTAATCTTCAGCATTCATCTGTAGCACCACATTTCAAAAGCTTCTGTTCTCTTCTTGTCCAAAATATTTATCTTCCATGTTTCACTTCCATACATGGCTACACTCCACACAAATAATTTCAGAAATGACTTCCTGACACTTAAATCTATACTCATTGTTAACAAATTTCTCTTCTTCAGAAACGCTTTCCTTGCCATTGCCAGTCTACATTTTATATCCTCTCTACTTCGACCATCATCAGCTATTTTACTCCCTAAATAGCAAAACTCTTTTACTACTTTAAGTGTCTCATTTCCTAATCTAATTCCCTCAGCATCACCCGATTTAATTTGACTACATTCCATTATCCTCGTTTTGCTTTTGTTGATGTTCATCTTATATCCTCCTTCCAAGACACTATCCATTCCGTTCAACTACTCTTCCAAGTCCTTTGCTGTCTCTGACAGAATTACAATATCATCGGCAAACCTCAAAGTTTTTATTTCTTCTCCATGGATTTTAATACCTACTCCGAATTTTTCTTTTGTTTCCTTCACTGCTTGCTCAATATACAGATTGAATAACATCGGTGAGAGAATACAACCCTGTCTCACTCCCTTCCTAACCACTGCTTCCCTTTCCTGTCCCTCTACTCTTATAACTGGCGTCTGGTTTCTGTACAAATTGTAAATAGCCTTTCGCTCCCTATATTTTACCCCTGCCACCTTTAGAATTTGAAAGAGAGTATTCCAGTCAACATTGTCAAAAGCTTTCTCTAAGTCTACAAATGCTAGAAACGTAGGTTTGCCCTTCCTTATTCTAGCTTCTAAGATAAGTCGTAGGGTCAGTATTTCCTCACGTGTTCCAACATTTCTACGGAATCCAAACTGATCTTCCCCGATGTCGGCTTCTACTAGTTTTTCCATTCGTCTGTAAATAATTCGCGTTAGTATTTTGCAGCTGTGACTTATTAAACTGATAGTTCGGTAATTTTCACATCTGTCAACACCTGCTTTCTTTGGGATTGGAATTATTATATTCTTCTTGAAGTCTGAGGGTATTTCGCCTGTCTCGTACATCGTGCTCACCAGATGGTAGAGATTTGTCAGGACTGGCTCTCCCAAGGATAGCAGTAGTTCCAATGGAATGTTGTCTACTCCAGGGGCATTGTTTCGACTCAGGTCTTTCAGTGCTCTGTCAAACTCTTCACGCAATATCATATCTCCCATTTCATCTTCATCTACAGCCTCTTCCATTTCCATAATATTGTCCTCAAGTACATCGCCCTTGTATAGACCCTCTATATACGCCTTCCACCTTTCTGCTTTCCGTTCTTTCCTTAGAACTGGGTTTCCATCTGAGCTCTTGATGTTCATGCAAGTGGTTCTCTTATCTCCAAAGGCCTCTCTAATTTTCCTGTAGGCAGTATCTATCTTACCCCTTGTGAGATAAGCCTCTACATCCTTACATTTGTCCTGTAGCCATCCCTGCTTAGCCATTTTGCACTTCCTGTCGATCTCATTTTTGAGACGTTTGTATTCCTTTTGGCCTGCTTCATTTACTGCATTTTTGTATTTCCTCCTTTCATCAATTAAATTCAGTATCTCTTCTGTTACCCATGGATTTCTACCAGCCCTCGTCTTTTTACCTACTTGATCGTCTGCTGCCTTCAATATTTCATTCCTCAAAGCTACCCATGCTTCTTCTACTGTATTTCTTTCCCCCATTCCTGTCAATGGTTCCCTTGTGCTCTCCCTGAAACTCTGTACAACCTCTGGTTTAGTCAGTTCATCCAAGTCCCATCTCCTTAAATTCCCACCTTTTAGCAGTTTCTTCAGTTTTAATCTACAGATCATAACCAATAGATTGTGGTCAGAGTCCACATCTGCCCCTGGAAATCTCTTACAATTTAAAACCTGGTTCCTAAATCTCTGTCTTACCAGTATATAATCTATCTTAAACCTGTCAGTATCTCCAGGCTTCTTCCATGTATACATCCTTGTTTTATGATTCTTGAACCAAGTGTTAGCCATGATTAAGTTGTGCTCTGTGCAAAATTCTACCAGGCGGCTTCCTCTTTCATTTCTTAGCCCCAATCCATATTCACCTACTACGTTTCCTTCTCTCCCTTTTCCTACTACCGAATTCCAGTCCCACATGACTATTAAATTTTCGTCACCCTTCACTATCTGAATAATTTCTTTTATCTCATCATACATTTCTTCAATTTCTTCGTCATCTGCAGAGCTAGTTGGCATATAAACTTGTACTACTGTAGTAGGCATGGGCTTCGTACCTATCTTTGCTACAATAATGCGTTCACTATGCTGTTTGTAGTAGCTTACCCGCATTCCTATTTTCCTATTCATTATTAAACCGACTCCTGCATTATCCCTATTTGATTGTGTGTTTATAACCCTGTAGTCACCTGACCAAAAGTCTTGTTCCTCCTGCCACCGAACTTCACTAATTCCCACTACATCTAACTTTAACCTATCCATTTCCCTTTTTAAATTTTCTAACCTAGCTGCCTGATTAAGGGATCTGACATTCCACACTCCAATCCGTAGAACGCCAGTTTTCTTTCTCCTGATAACGACATCCTATTGTTTAGTCCCCGGCTGGAGATCCGAATGGGGGACTATTTTACCTCCGGAATATTTTACCCAAGAGGTCACCATCATCATTTAACCATACAGTAAAGCTGGATGCCCTCGGGAAAAATTATGGGCGTAGTTTCCCCTTGCTTTCAGCCGTTCGCAGTACCAGCACACCAAGGCTGTTTTGGTTAGTGTTACAAGGACGAATCAGTCAATCATCCAGACTGTTGCCCTTGCAACTACTGAAAAGGCTGCTGCCCCTCTTCAGGAACCACACGTTTGTCTGGCCTCTCAACAGATACCCCTCCGTTGTGGTTGCACCTACGGTACGGCTATCTGTATCGCTGAGGCACGCAAGCCTCCCCACCGATATCAAGGTCCATGGTTCATGGTATTTATGTGTGTGAAATCTTATGGGACTTAACTGCTAAGGTCTCCAGTCCCTAAGGTTACACACTACTTAACCTAAATTATCCTACGGACACACACACACACACACACACACACACACACACACACACACACACACACGCGCGCGCGCGCGCGCGCGCCCGAGGGAAGAGTCTAACCTCTGCCGGGACCAGCCGTACAGTACATGACGGCAGCGTCTGAGACCGCTCTGCTAATCCCGCGCGGCAGCGTAAGTGATAAATCAGCAACAGTATATTATCCCAGATAACCTAAAACAGTCTGACAGTGTTCTGATAGTTTTTCAGCTTTACGCCTATAAACAAAATGTTCGTAGCACTTTGTCTCCCTGCATGTTATGCTGTGTTAATGGACAGTAAAGCTGTCCAGTCCAGCATGAGACACTGTGCTCTCCAGATTTTACCTGCTTCATGTGGCCAGCTGTAAAAAAAGGTAGAAAAGTGAATAACACCCCAACGACTGTTGGAAATAATGTTTATGGGTACTGATAAACACCATTAAATAACAGTAGGAAGGCTAACAAACACTTTCAGTAAAGAGTTCCTAACATTTAAATGCATCTTTGATGGTAGCATGTTTGTCTTCTGCGAAAAGATGTTCTTGCTTTTGTTAGTCTACTTTTTATATCCGTTTTACTGCTGCAACAGTTAGGTATTTTACTGCCTGCATAGCAAAACTCCATCTGTATCCCCTGACTGAATTTGAATATAGCTTATTGCCCTTCTTTTTACACCTGTACGTCAAAAGAAGTGTCATCTACATATAATGCTTACTGCATGGTCACTCAGGAAGCTTTTCCAGTTCATGCAAACAGCATCTAGTGAATGAGTTTTTCAATTTGCAGTACACTTCTGACTGAAAGTACTAACATACGAGGTGTGTTCAAAATATTCCATAACTTTGTCCACAACATTTTTCTACACTTACCTTTTACTTACTGTGCATGGTCTCCTTCGAAATACTCTCCTCTATAACTGATACTCCGCTCCCAATGCCATTTCCATTTCCATAGACTGTCTTGGTACGCCTCTTGCTGGATTGCGTGAAGCGCCGTCTGCGCATTTTCTTTTATCTCGTCTATCGTTGCAAAATCTTCCTCCTTTCAACTTTGAAAATAAAAAAAAAAGCCCGTAGTGGCCTGTCTGGAGAGTACAAAGGATGAGGAATTCAGTGATTTTGGATTTTGGTGCGACAGTCACATACTAACAGGAATGAATGTATGGATGCGTTATCATGATGCAAGAACCATGAATTGTCTTGCCACATTTCAGGCCATTTCCTTCTCATAGATTTCATGACATTACGCAACTGTAATGTTACAGCGTTTTGCAATCTCTCTGACACTCAGTCTTCAATTGGCACGTTGGCAGGCAAAATTTCGTTTATGTTCCTGACATGATCATCGTCTTTAGTTGTCTAAGGGCATCCTGAACGAGGATCACCTTTAACATCTGTCCAGCCATTTTTAAACCCTGTGAACCATTCATAGCACTGAACTCCTTAAGCACTCATCACCATAGGCTTCCTGCATCATTTGCTGTGTTTCTGAAGCTTTTCTTTAGTTTTACACAACATGTACAGTAATGCAGACACATTGGTCCTCTAACTCTGCCATCTCGAAATTTTCGAACTGTGCAACACAATGTTCTACTCAATACAGCAAAGAACAATAAGTAACACACATACAACAATGAAACTTCCGTTAGTTACACAACAAACACAGGTGTGTGTAGGGATACCAACCGTACTTCTCTCCAACACACCACTGGCCCGAAACTACAAATGTTCCGGAATTTTGTGAACAGACCTCATAATAAGCACAATATGTTTACCAGATTGAACTGGGGCAAGGCTTACATGGTGCTTTGAAGTTGGTAGTTTCCTCCCAATTTACTAGACTATTCATGCGTAAGCTATCCCTACTCTCATCTTTCACCTCATGAGCTATTCTATCTCAGTTACGGTTACAGTAGAGTTCACTACAGCAATGCCTTGTATGCATAGTAGTTAAGTGCTCCCTTTCTAATACTGTAGCTGCTTTCGAAATCATTTCCACTTTTTTCTGAAAAAGCTGTATCTTAGCAGCTCAATTAAAGTGGTGGCAAATGGAAGTGATAACTGACAAAGTTAAGTAACAAATGTGAACACTGTGTCATACGTCCTCTGGCAGCCGCACAAGAGTAGCCACAGTCTGTACCGCAATACCATGTTACATTACTAGTGAAACGAGATAAAGTGACTCAGCAGATTCATGTGACTGACAGTCGCTTTGAACCTGTATTTTGTTCACCATCACAGTATCAAACAAGATGGGATAAATAATGGAAGCAATGACCAAGCTTCTTAGTATGCATTATATACAGTGGATCTGGAGGTGAAGAACCTATGAAAGTTTACAACTGCATATTTGCCTGTTTTGTTCCTACATCAGTAGTTTTATGTTCCATTTTTCTCTGTGAATCCACAATTTGTTTTACTACTCCATGGAATCAACTTGTTACTGTATTACCCATAATATCTGCACATTTTGGTGATGTTCCTGATGTTCTATTTGTGTATGACAATACTGGTAGTACACACACTCCATTTGAGGTCAACAATGCGCAGTATCTTACTGCTTATTTACATTTTGGACAAGATCGTTTTGCACACGTTCTCAATTTTGTTAAAGTAATTTTTTACTGCAAGCCAAACAGGATAAGTGTTCAACTCATTTGTATTTTTCAGTGGTATAATCCACTGTTGGTTAGAGGCTGCCCCTTAGATCAGCGTTTGGTAGCACACTTCCGCTGAGGGCTGGTTTGGAGTATGCTGTGGATAGTGAGGACATTGTGAGCTGTCCCTGAAGTTTTTCATATTGCTAGTGCAGTTGAACCTTGGCAACATTGCTGACGATGTTCAGCACCTCATGATTATTACCTCACTTTTAGGAATGGTTCAAATGGCTCTGAGCACTATGGGACTTAACATCTGAGGTCATCAGTCCCCTAGAACTTAGAACTACTTAAACCTAACTAACCTAAGGACATCACACACATCCATGCCCGAGGCAGGATTCGAACCTGCAACTGTAGCGGTCGCGCGGTTCCAAACTGAAGCGCCTAGAACCGCTCGGCCACACAGGCCGGCGGTGCTGAATGAACCCGCTAAATTCTCATAATATTCTCTTTTCATATTGATGTCATCTGAATAGTTATGTTTATGAGATCGATATAGCAAATTTTATTTTTTGACCCTACACAGGTAACTCCATGCTTATATTTCAGCAGGTTTTATATTTCACATTGTAAACTGACTGCATTAACTACCACCAGAGCTATGGGAGAGCTAAACAAAGTAGCATCTTGTTTGCTCTGTGGTGCCTTACTCATCTTGTGATTTAAGGCAAGATTGGTTCCTGGTTGAAATCTCTGGCCACCAATATGTACCACTTCAGTAGCAAAATACTAAGAAAACTTTTGCATTGCACCAACTGAACACCAGCCTATTTTTAATTATTTTTATTTTTCATCAACAACATCTTTTTCTAATGCCTTAATCTTCATTCATTATTAATTGGTTATAGCTACTTTATTACTGTTATCTGTTCACTCAAAACAGCTTTTCTATTCCTATTTGGTGCCAATGCACATAACCAGAGACTTGGGAAGGTTGGATTTTTTGCAACACAGAATACTTGACATTAGAAAGTATTAAGAGATAACTGTGCACAAAAGCCAATGGCACTCAATCCTCCTCTGTGACTGTCCCTGCAAGATGAGCATGACAAACATTTCACTACGTACCTGTCCCTAGCACAGTTAAGAATTGGCAACATCATTGCAAATATTTGGCAGCATTGTGATAATACACTTAACTTCCGCATGTGGTCCTGAATCATTCCACTAAATTACTTTGAAATTCCCTTCCATTTTGATGACTTATGCTACATCTAAGATGAGACCCCAGGACAGAAAACTTAATTTCCTGACTCCAGGAATGCCTTACTTCATGTGAGTAACAGCCGTTCTTATCTTTAACGTCCTCAGCTTCACTACCACAAAATTTACTTTTCTTAAAAAAAATCTGAGTTATTTGACCTCATGGTCTACATTAGTAAAGAAACAAGGCACTTTTCAAAAAATTTTAATGGGTTTTTTGAGAAATTCATGTGTCATAGACAGCACATTGGTACTGAAGGCAGACAATTGTGGAATGAATGTATGTGACTCCATAATTTGTAATATTTATTTATTTACCAACTTTGATTCAGAAACAGATTTAATTGTACAATGTCAAAGCATAAACATTATAGAAATACATCATTTTAACATACATTAATTTTTTTCATTGAGTTCTGTCTATGTGAAAATATCGAAAACAATTTCTTCCTTTCATCAAGCAGAACTGAATCTTGCACTCTTTGCAGAAAATTCATGCTATTACACTTTTACATCCAGGCCATCTACAGTGATGAGTCTTTTCATCATTTGCAGCCTCTGATATGTGAATAGCACTGTCCTTTCATTTAGCATCACTAGGAATTGTCATTGGAGCACATTTTTTTTAAAGGAGGTACAAACAGTATCCATTTCTATATTTTCATCTACAGATTCTTGCTTAATGTTGACTGTGTGGCTCTTCCTGATTGGAAGAGCCGCTCTGATACCTCAATGTGAAACTGCAGATAGTCCATCATATTTTTTCTTTCTTTTCTTTGGTACAGTACAATCTCTCCTGTACTCTATCCATGCTGCAGTACATGCAAAATCAAACAAATGCAGTATCATCTGCACTGTCCAGCTTCTTGTTCTTGGACTTTGTACACAGCAATGATATGATCCACTAATTCGTCCCCTCCCCTTTTTTCCCATTATATTTTTTGAAAGCAAGATGCCCACTGATATGTATATTTTTTGTCTTGCTTTGACCAATGCCTGCACCGGCCCAGAGGCAATTTTCGTTCTGCGGATGAGGCAACAACAGGAGATTTAGTGTCATGCCAATTAATAATGGCAACCAGTCCACCATCATGAACACACTGATCAACTGAGCCCCAACCTGCTCTTTTCCATTTCTAGATCTTGTTAGATATGGCTCTTGCTTGGAATTTTACAAGACAGTTTTGTTCCTGTATGCTGACAGCCCATTTGAGTTGAGACAATCTAGGAGCTCAACTGATGTGATGAATTGGACCATATAAATTACCATGCAGGCTGTCTACTTGTCTGTCTCACTACTACATTTCCATCAATGTCCAAGTGATGGTAGCTCTCCGTTATAGTGTCACCTTTCCCTTCATACCTGAAGTCAAGTAGTAATGAGTCTGGAGACGTGCAAATGAAATTTCTAAGGTCACATCAATTGGGCTTTCAACAAATGTATTGCTGCATCATCATCATCATCATCATCATCATCATCATCATCATCATCATCATCATCATCATCATCATCATCATCATCTTACACCAGAAAAGAATTATCTGTTCATCAATCAACACCTTCTGTCTCCTAGGAATTAGTAAACAACCGAATCTGATGGTGTTTCATAGAGCACGAATTTTCCAGTACTTATCCTTCGATCTCTTATCACTAGTTACATCACTGTGTATAACTGGTTTTGGTATACCTCAGATTGCAAAAATCTTCTTGACATTTCCTCCGACACATCAGTTACTCTTTTTCCGAACGCCCATTACATGTATAATCTGGGCTATCCAACATAAGACATCTTTACTGACATACCAAAAAGATAATAATTTCTTGAAGAGTTGTATTCAGTGATTTCTCTGTGTGTGCGGAAGATCACTGACTGCTTCTGGAGGACACGATCTATATATTTAAGAAAATAATCTCATGTTACTGTCTTTCCCCTGCCAAATAGTTTCTTACAATGCTGGTGCAGGTGGTAATGGCTCAAGCATACACTATGTGATCAAAAGTATCCGGACATCTCCAAAAATATACATTTTTCATATTAGGTGCATTGTGCTGCCACCTACTGCCAGGTACTCCATATCAGTGACCTCAGTAGTCATAAGACATCCTGAGAGAGCAGAATGGAGTGCTCTACAGAACTCACAGACTTCGAACGTTGTCAGGTGATTGGGTGTCACTTGTGTCATATGTCTGTACACAAAATTTCCACACTCCTAAACATCCCTAGGGACACTGTTTCCTATGTGATAGTGAAGTGGAAACATGAATGGACACATACAGCACAAAAGCATATAGGCCGACCTCGTCTGTTGATTGACCGGGACTGCCGACAGTTGAAGAGAGTTGTAATGTGTAGCAGGCAGACATCTATCCAGACCATCAAACAGGAATTCCAAACAACATCAGGATCCACCGCAAGTACTACGACAGTTAGCCGGGAGGTGTGAAAACTTTGATTTCATGGTCTTGTGGCTGCTCATAAGCCACACATAACGCTGGGAAATGCCAAACAACACCTCGCTTGGAGTAAGGAGCATAAACACTGGACAACAGAACAGTGGAAATACGTTGTGTGGAGTGACGAATCATGGTGCACAATGTGGTGACCAGATGGCACGTTGTGGGTATGGCGAACGCCCGGTGAACACCTTCTGCCAGCGTGTAGTGCCATCAGTAAAATTTGTAGGTGGTGGTGTTATGGTGTGGTGTGGTGTGGTGTGGTCATGTTTTTCATGGAAAGGGACGGGTCTTGCACCCCTTGTTATTTGCAGGGCACTATCACAACACAGGTCTACATTGATGTTTCAAGCACCTTGCTTCCCACTGTTTAAGAGCAATTCAGGGATGGCGATTGCATCTTTCAACACGATTGAGTACCTGTTCATAATGCACAACCTGTGTCAGAGTGGTTACACATCGGTAATGTCCTTGTAATGGACTGGCCTGCACGGACTCTTGACCCTAATCCTGCAGAACACCTTTGGGATGTTTTCGAACACCGACTTCATGCCAGGCCTCACTGACTGACATCGATACCTTTCCTCAGTGCAGCACTCCATGAAGAATGGGCTGCCATTCCCCAAGAAACTTTTCAGCACTCGATTGAACATATGCCTGTGGGAGTAGAAGCTGCCATCAAGGCTACGGGTGGGCCTACACCATTTTTAATTCCAGCATTACTGATGGAGGGCACCATGTAGTTTTAAGTCGTTTTCAGCAAGGTGTCCGGATAATTTTGATCACACATTGTATATGTATGGCACCAAGCAGGGATGCTTCTTTCTTTCTTTCTTTCTTTCTTTCTGTTTACCACAGTATCTGAAACAGCATCACACGAATCACCATCAATTTCCACTTCTAGTGCTAAAATGATATCTGCCTTGTATTCTTTGTCACTGGATATGCCTTTGATTTCTTCGACATCTCCATCGAACTCTAGAGGTCTGTCCAGCTCTTTAAAAACCTGTGCATGTAACACTGAAGAGGAAAAATTGTTTAATTGTCTTACCCAAAAGAAATCCACAATGTAATTATTACATCGAGAGATAAATACCACCTGTATAAAATAAAACTACAGATATTGACTGAATCTCACTAAATAATTTTTGTGACATATTCTTATGTACATAGTAATATATCTACAGTTCCATTGTGTCCTATCTCACATTTACAAATTCTTTTGTAACACAGTGCAAGATTTTATTTCATGGTACTACAGGGGACACATATTAATGTCTCAAAGATTATGCAAGTTATTGTATTATACAATTTAAATAAATACACAAATATATACTTACAGCATCTCAAGGTCACTTTGTCCTCCTCTTGTTGCATACAGTCGGGAAACAATGATTAGACTTGTCAGTTTATGCACCAGACAGCTGAGACTCACAGGACTCCATGTAGACAAGTAGCAGATGCCTGGGAAACTACTTACTGTTGTATCTCTGGCACTACACAGGAGCTGTTTCTATACAAAGTTTACTAATTTGGTGTGTCGTATATGACACATGAGATCTGAGGAGGTAAATGTTGTGTTATTGGGCTCAGTGACCAATACTGCAATGTGTGAGGCCTGCCTCCAGTAGCGTCTAATTAGCTCAGTTGTTGCACAGGTATCTTGTGATGCAATACTGTTGGGAGATTTCAGTTCTAATTGCAGTACAGACCAGTGCATTCTTGGTTATTATTTTACAATTTATTTAATGCAGCTGCAAACTGCAAGAAGAAATTCAGTCTGCCTTCAGCAGTGGTGAGGCGAGCCTGTTGTGTTTGCATCTCCCCCGTTGTGCTGCTTGCGAGCGAGCACATGGGGGCAAATGAAGATATGTGGGCTGACATTGCGCACCACCATGCTAACAATCTCAGGTTCCGATACACTGACAGCTATATAAGGGCTGCTGTGGTTGACTGAACGTTTTGCCCTCCAAACTCAAGTTGGGAGGTACTGTCAGCTGTTGTGGTGGCCACCTTTAACCCTTACAGCAACCTTATCAGTCACTTTGTTAAAATGTGGAACACGTTCGAACCCTACTGTTTTTCCAAAGGTTTCTGTCGGACCATAATTTAAGTGAGGGAACATGGGCCTTCCTACTTGGTTATTGCCAGCTGCAGGGCTGTTGCCATGTGCAATGGCGAGCCACATACTTTTTCAGGTTGTGGCTGGGAAGGTCATATCTGTTCGGAATGTCTCCCATGCAGAATGGTTCAGACACCGATCGGAGTCACTCCTCTCTCTGCAGTGCCCACTGTGTTACCTGTATCTTACACATCCATGGTGTGACTGACTACCTGCTGCACCCATTCTGAATCAGCTGATTCCGATGTCAACTGCTCTAAATGACGAGATGAATGTTTTGCCTGTCTTTTTTTACACTGCCACTGGTGGCAGTACCAAAGGACAATGGCCGTAAGCAGCTGCAAGATGTTTGTCCTAACCCAATGGTTGGTGTTCATGTAGCTGTACCGACCTCCCTTTTCCTTCCATGTGTCTGAAAACAGCTGTCCACCATTCGACACAGCAGCATATTAGTAATCAAGAGTCACCGAGGAAATGGAAGAAACTACACCATACCCCTTCTGATGATTGCCTCCATCAGATGTGTGCAAAACAGGATGACGACCCTCCTACTGGTGATTTGCTGTGTCCTCCGATGCCCCAGGTTTGGATGACACATCACTCCCTGCCACCATCTCTGGTCAGCATCCACCTATGGACACCAACTTCCTCCATCTGCACATGATGTGGTTGTGTCCCTTTCTGTGTCTAACGTTACCTGTGGGTGCACCTCAAGGTGCTCCACAGAACTGGCATGGTTAGATGTCTGTCCCTGTACACTGATGCTACACTGATGCTGAGGATGAACTTTCTGGATGTGAACAGGGTGATGGAATCCCCTCAGTGGGGTTGACTCCCTCCCCATCACATTGATGCACCTTTCCAAGGGGCATACCAGCTTTCCAAACTTATTGCATAGCAACAGTCAATGTCAATAACATTTGTCCACACCAGAAACTGGTATTACTGCATGAAATGCTGCATGCTGTGAATGTTTATGTTGCTATCCTCCTGGAGGTGCACGTTGCAGCTTTTTGTGCCCCCATGGCTTTACAGCACAAGTCTCTCATGCTTCCCCTACTTGTAGTGGGGTGGCAATTGTCTTACATGATGGTATCCTCACTGATGCAGTTGCCTATCTCCGGGATGAAAATTCGGTGGCATCAACATCTATGCACCATTTGGCTGGGGTTGCTGCTGCAAATATTCCACTTTATTCTTAGAGACGCTCACACCCCTCTTCCTAGGCTGGGAGGATGCCGACCAAATGCTGCATCACTCTACATGCATTGTGCTAGCAGCCATTGTCCAGCACTTCAACCTTGTGGACTCTTTGAGCATATTCATGGTGCAATCATCTGGAGTTTGCAAGTTTGTGCATTTCACTAGTCATTCTTCGTGTCATCTGTATCGTGTTTATATCTTCTGCAATATTGTTGGTGATGCACAAAATACTGAAGTCAGGCCTTTGCATTTTATGACCACCACGCCTATATCTGTGCCACCAATCCCTGCTGCTGAAGGGTGTGGCATGAAACTGGATATGATCGATCTATCCATCTTACTTCATCCAACTGCTGGCAGGTCACGAAGAACATGTGGACAGCCTGTTGTCAACACCATGATGCGCATCACCCTGCCCCGTTATGGTGAGTCCTCTGCGCAAAGCCTGCCCTTTATAAGGCCTTGATTGGTTACGGAAGGGAGGTTGCGGTGTAGCAGCAATGAACACAGGATTTCTAGTTCACTATTCTCCAGGAATGCACTACGAAACTGTATTTGCCAGATCATGAGGCGATAGTGAATTGTGCCAAGGGACAGCTCACTGCCCTTTCTCAGTCCCAGCCTCAGGGAGCTATGGTCAGGACGTGCACACATGACGGGTTAGAGGAGTGTCCCTCAATGTACCATGCGACAGCAGAATGGCACCACTGTTGGAGGACTTTAATGTTCTTATGACTGATGATGGACAGTGCTTGGATACCTAATTACATTACACTGTACTCTGCACAGTGTGATAACCCTACCAACATTGACACTCATTTGCCACAGTTCCTCAGAATGCAATGCTGGACCTGCTTGCCGATGCCACAGAGGAGCAAGTCCATGATGCCGCCAAGGCAGGTTCTACAAAGAAGTGACCCAGCCCTGACAGCCTCCCACTGGAGTTTTATTGGACATTTTGTCCTCTACTGGGGCCAGCTTGGATGGAAATTTGTTGTGAGCTTATGTAAACAACCATGCAAATCCCTGATGGTCTCCTCATTCCCATTCATGAGCCTCATGAATACACATCCTGATCAATCATCACTAGTGTGTCAGGGCTGCCTGCTATCTTCACCAGAGAACCACTATTCGGCAGCCTCTGTTAATGCCTGTCTGGCATGTGTTTCGGTGGCCATGTCTTTTGCTGCACTGCTTGTGTGGATGATCTCATCCTCATATCTTCATAACAGTGCTGAGGTCAGAGTCCTTGGCATGAGTCACCACCTTCGGAGACTCTCTAAGTCGACTGGCGTGCTGTATGGCAACTAGTATGCAGTCCTCCTTTTGCCACTGATGTCCAATCTGCATGGTACCTTATGGTCAATGGGAAGGGAGTATGCCTGTCATGGTTTCACAGGATTCACATTGCAGACACCCCATTGTGTTTCGCCTGTGATGTTCTGGACACAAACGAGCATCGTCTAGTGCGAGGATCAACTATTGGGTCTGGATCTTGGTGTGAGAGATGCTGGCCTTTATTACCCGTACAACTGCTCATTAGAAACCACCTCAACCGCTCCTCTTTCCGGACACTGGACACTTCCCACGAATGAAGATGAACTCTTAAGTGGGTTTGTGGACCCACAGTTAATTACACTTGTTTGCTGATGGCGAGAAAATGTCCTTAATTTTGACTCTTCCTTAATGAACGATATTGTGCAGTTGTCCGCAAACCCAAACATCGACAAATTTTCTCTAATTTTCTTTGTAGCATTTTTCTTAACCTACCATAGACTTTGGGCGTTACTGTAATAAGAAGTTAATCCATACATTCTCCACTTTTAGCACTGACTTGTCTGATCATTGGAATATTATTCTCTGGGAAACTATGCATCAATAGAGTCACCAATTGTGGTGAACTGACACCACTCCTTCCTCACAATGACAGTCTCCTGCTATGCTTGGTGATGTTAAAAAGAAAAAAAATAATAATCAGAAATCTGGTCAGATTGATGTGCTTTGTACCTTATGCACTACAAGGTATTCACTATGCTTCCCTTGGTCCCTGGGGGAAGGAACAGGGCATGGTGACCAGGCCTTGGGTTGGGACCCTGGTCCACAATGCTCACGCCCCTTCCTTAAGGTGCCAGGAAGGTTCCACTGGGAAAAAAAAGAAGTTGTCACACACCTGTCTTGTGATGAAACTGCGGCGTGAGTTATTTCTGATCATGGTGCAGACCAGTGCACTTTCTGTATTATTTTCCATTTCATTTAATGCAGCTGCAAATTGCTAGAAGAAATTTTTTAACCAAATCTGAAGGAAACCTTTGATCAGTAAGTCTTCTCACAGGATTGACTCTGTAAACTGTGTTAAAAGTCATAGATGTCTACTTTGTGAATAGCAAGCTTCTTCACTATATAAACGTCCCTGAAGAACTTCTTCAACCACACTAATTAGAGTTTTGTTCATTATATAAGACCCATATTTTGGGCTAAATCTGTGAGATAGCGGTCAGGCACCCGGTAAACATTTGCTGACACTGACGTTTAGCAGATTCCTTCCATTCTGAATGACACAAAAAAATGGGCAGTTTTGTTGATTTAAATCTAATTCAACACCTTAAATATCACTTTGTGTCAGTGTTAACTTCTTTATGAATCCATTATGTCAACCTCAAAATATGCAGCGTTCCTGTGTTGCTACAGAGTATGCACTGCAAGACATTCACATAGTTTATCACATATATTTACAATAAGAAATCAAACTATGACAGTAAAACTGTATACACAAATTACTAAGTGTGGCTTGACAAAAACCTACAAATTTCTGAAGAAAAACTGCAAGATGAATCCCTTATAAAACGGAAAAATAGATATAAAGCACTAAGAATAAAACTAAACAATGTAGTAAGGTAGTCAGATGGGATCACAAACTATAACAATTTTGAGATGTATGTGCATGTCTTTCTATTAGAGGAATATAATACTCTTCACATAAAAACAGGTTGTCTGCTTTTGATGCTATTGAGCATGAAATACGAATCATAGACTTTTTTGTGGAGCATCATTCAACAATAGCAAACATTTTATACTCTCCAAAGTGATTAGTGGCAGCTGATGTCTTCGACAAAATGCGAGGGAGTGGAGTGCCGCCACGGAGCCACTGCTGGCTGGCAGCAAGTGGGGACCGTAGAGCTCTGACGCATGTGGTATTCACAGGTAGACAGTCTGTGAGAAATCTTTTGAAAAAAAAAAAATGTTATTCGACAGAATTATTACCAGTGAATCAGAAAGTGAAATACGTTGTAAATGTGCTAGTCTTACACAAAGGACTTCAAGCATTTGAACAATAGGTGCTATAAAAATTTAGCAATGACAGTTTCAACTGCAAGATTTTGCATTAAGACAATGTGCTGTTTACTACTAGACCATGGGCATAAATATAGCATAACAACTCTAACAGAAGACAAGACTTCCTCCAGGAACTGCTTCAGCCTACAGTGTTGCCAGATTGTGCAGGTAGCCAGACTAACTGTATTATCGGCCTAAACATGTCATTTGTCCCCTTTTGCGATCAGTGCAGACAGACTCTGAGGTGCCTGGCTGCCGGCCAGGTTTTGTGTCACTATGTTAGTCACTCACTGTAATGTTGCCCAGAATTCTTTCAATTTATCCAAGCCCATCTCCTTAATTTTTTTTTACTTTTCTACAATTCCTTCAATTTCAATTTGCAGTTTGTAACCAATATAATTTATGATTAGAGTCCACACCTGCTCCAGAAATGTTTTAAATTTGAACTCTTGTTTTGAGATCTCTGCCTTACAATTACATAATCTACATGAAACCTAAGGGTTTCCATATCTCTTCCACATATACAGTCTTTTCCCATGATTCCTAAACTGGGACTAAGGAATGATTAAATTTTTTTCTGTGTAAAATTCTACCTACACTTTCGTACCCACCACTGTTGAGCAATCTCTTACTAATTTTTCCTCTCTTCCTTTTCCTGCTATTGAATTCCAGTTCTGCATCACAAATTTTCCATCTTTATTCATAATCTGCATAAATTATTTTATCTCATCATAAATTCTTTCAATTTCTACCCCTTCTGTGGAGCTATTAAGCAGACAAACATTTACTAGTGAGGTGGGTATTGGTTTTGTATCTGTCTTGCCAATGATTACTTACATTCCAGTTTTCTTATTCATTAGTAGACCTACCCCTGTGTTATCCCTATTTAACTTGGTATTAGTAACACTGTATCATGTGACCAGAAGTTCTGTTCTTGCTAAAATGGCACTTCACTAATACACAGATATATTAACTTCTCTTTTTAAATTCCCTAACTTAACAACCTGATAAAGTGATCTAACATTCCATACTTCTCTCTGTAGACTGCCAGTTTTGTTTTCTCAGATCATGGAATTGTCCTGAGGAGTTCCCGCCCAAAATTCAAAATAGAGGGCTATTTTATCTATAGGATATTTTAACCACTAGGATGCCATATAGTAGAGCTGCATGTCTTTAGGCAGAATAAGTGCTGTAGTTTCCTCTTTTGGGCCGGCCGGTGTGGCCGAGCGGTTCTATGCGCTACAGTCTGGAACCGCACGACCGCTACGGTCGCAGGTTCGAATCTTGCCTCGGGCATGGATGTGTGTGATGTCCTTAGATTAGTTAGGTTTAATTAGTTCTAAGTTCTACGGGACTGATGACCGTAGAAGTTAAGTCCCATAGTGCTCAGAGCCATTTTCCTCTTTTGGTCTGAAATTTTCAGAACTAACAGAGGCTAAATTGTCACACCAAGTGCTGCTGCCACTCTGAAACCCGTACACTGTAATTGTGCCTACAGTACAGCTATCTATACTGTTGAGGTACGCAAGCCACCTCACTGGGGCGAGGTCGATGTTTCTTGGGAGACATATCTTTCAACAAAGTGAAAGACACAAATTTAAAAGCCAAAGTTTTACAACAGTAAATCTGATGATAACACTACAAAATGCTGAACTGGTCACAAAGGATGATGTGGCAGTCTCAACTGTCAGAGGTTGTAGAATTGTTCGTTTACTTGCTGGCACATTGTTAGGGCTTTAGTCCCAGGTGTAAACTACTTTTCAGATTATAGCAAACAATGCCATGAAGAACTGATTCATGGCATATTTTGAAATTTATTTGAAAATCCTTTGCTTCCAAATTCAGAAAATCCTGCCAGCAGTTTTTCTTGGTATCATTCAATACTACATCATTATAAAAATAAAGTTCTAAACCTGTGCTCTTGAAAGGAAGTCATTTTTCAGTCTTTATGGCAGTGCAAAGTTATTGTTGATGACATTTAACTGAAAAAAGGGGTGTTACCAAAAATGGAGTCATTTCAGAAGTGACAATTCCAACATACATTATTGTTAACGTATTTCTCTACATCCACCTGCATGTGAGTCATTCCCCAGAACAATGTTTGCAGTACCCACCTGGAGGAGTGTGTAGAGAAACATGTATGTTAGGAATTGTCACTTCTGAAATGACTAGTTCTAGCAACACAACATTTTTCAGTTTGTCATCAAGTTGCCTCATACTGTCACAAAAACTGAAAAAAAAAAAAAAAAAAAAAAAAAAAAGACTTCCTTTCAAAACCAAAGGATTAGGGCCTTATTTTTTATGATGATGTGATACTGAGTGTTATCAAGAATAACTACTGACAAAATTTTCTGAATTTGGATGCAAAAGCTTTTCAAATCAATTTAAAAATGTGTGATGAGTCAGTTCTTCACGGTCTTCATAGGTCTGCCATAATCTGAAAAATAGTAGAGAGCTGGGAATAAAGCTTTGTCATGTGGCAGCACGTAAAAGAATAATTCTACCACCTCTGATACTTGAGAATGCTGTACCCTCCTCCTTTGTTATCAGTTCCACATTTTGTAACATGATGACTACCACAAGAAACATCACTACATAAACCATGCCAGAGCCACACAGCAGCTGATGGCAAATGTGGCAGAGCTGTAGAGTCATGTGACAAATGGCATAATGAGCAATCTAAATCAGGGCGTAGTTCCATTTATACATAAGTGGTTGTTCTACAAACAGAGATGTGGGAATGACAAATCTAACTTTAATATAACATATGGTATATACTGTAGATATCATTAGGAACAAATATCTGAGAAAAGTCAGCAGGTATGGATGGAATCAGAATTCAGTTTCACACTGGCCCCTTACCTAGCTTGCATGTATCACGAATCTCTCACCCAGTGCAAAGTCCCAAATGGCTGGAAAAAAGCACAGATGACTCTTGTATATACAAAGGGTAAAAGAATGGATCTGCAAAATTACAGACCAATATCTCGAACTTCACTTTGCTGTAGAATCCTTTAACATATTCTCAGTTCAAATATAACACATTTTCTTGAGACAAAGAAGCTTATTTCCATGAATGAGCATAGCTGTAGAAAAAATTGCTCATGCAAAATTCTGCTTCTCCTCTTCTTACATGATATACTGCAAACTATGAACGAAAGGCCACAGGCAGATTCCATACTTCTAGATTTCCAGAAATCATTTGACACAGTGTCCCACTGCAGGCTGTTAAAGGTACGAGCATATGGAATAATATCACAGATATGTGAGTGGCTCCAAGACTTCTTAAATAATAGAACCCAATATGTTGTTCTCGATGGCAAGTGTGTCATCAGGAGTGGCCTGCGGAAGTGTGATAGGACCACTGTTGTTCTCTATATACATAAATGATTTGGCAGACAAGAGTGGGCAGTAGTCTGCGGTTGTTTGCTGGTGACGCAATGGTGTACAGAAAGGTGTCAAAGTTCAGTGACTGTAGCAGGATACAAGATGACTTTGACAAAAATTCTGGTTGATGTGATGAATGGCAGCTAGCTTTAAATGTGGAAAAATGTAAGCTAATGTGGATGAGTATGAAAAACAAACCCGATATCTTCAGATACAGCATTTGTATTGTCCTACTGGACACAGTCACGTCATTTAAATATCTGGGTGTAGCACTGCGAAGTGATATGAAATGGAACAGCGTGTGAGGACTGTGGTAGGGATGGCAAATAGCCAAGTTTGGTGTATTGGGAGCATTTTAGAAAAGTGTGGTCCTCTATAAAGGAGACCTCAAATAGGACATGGGTGCAACCTATTCTTGAGTACTGCTTGAGTGTTTGGGATCCATACCAGGTTGGATTAAAGGAAGACATCGAAGCAATTCAATTCAGAGGCAGGCTCCCAGAATTGCTACCTGTAGGTTTGAACAACATGTAAACGTTACAGAGACACTACGGGAACTCAAATAGAAATCCCTGGAGGGAAGGCAATGTTCTTTTTGAGAAACACTACTGAGAAAATTTAGAGAACTAGCATCTGAAGCTGACTGCTGAACGACTACTGCCGCCAATATACACTGTGCGTAAGGACCATGAAGATATGATGTGAGAAATTAGGAACCATACAAACGCAGACAGATAGTCACTTTTTCCTCTTCTATTTGCAAGTGGAACAGGAAAGGAAATTATTATTAGTGGCACACGGTACCCTCAGTCATGTCCTGTACGATGGCTTGCAGAGTACCTATGAAGATGTAGATGAGTGAGAGTCAAGTTCTTTTATTACACTAGCCTTGAGTAGAACATTCTTAGTCTTCCAACTCAGTATAAACTAACCAGAAGCTTACTGCTGCACTTCCCAATTAACTGCCTGATTTTCTACCCAAATTTGATGTGACGAGAAGACATAATATATTTTATACAAAGAGGAATGTGGCTAGTAATTGTAAGTATTGTGCGTGCCTTTCATACCCGATATTATTTTCACCTATCTGGGTATGACAATACTTTGTATGTTGTGTAACAATATACGAAGCTAGCGGGAAAATATGTCACACAGAGGTGTCAAAAGAACATGACTGATCACATGGTTGCATTTGTTTTTGACATATACATGTATCATCTATAGTATGATGAAACAGATTAAGTAGCTCATATGTAACAAAATGAGCTATTTCACAAACACATGCATATTTCGAACTAAATGATGCTTCCAGTAAAGAACTGAACAGCAATTTGATCAAAGTTTGGAGTCAAAATTCTACTGAATGCATGTACTATACTCTACGAAAGAGACAGTAAGAAGGTGATGCAAACACACCTTTAATGTGCCTCACCAAGAGTCCTGAGTAACAAAGGACTCAAAAAACCCTTTGAGCGATGAAGCTGAAAATTGAACTCATTAGAAATAGGCTAGCAGTCAGAAAAATCCACAAGGTATTATTGTATATAGGGTGTTACAAAAAGGTACGGCCAAACTTTCAGGAAACATTCCTCACACACAAATAAAGAAAAGATGTTATGTGAACATGTGTCCGGAAATGCTTAATTTCCATGTTAGAGCTCATTTTAGTTTCATCAGTATGTACTGTACTTCCTCGATTCACCGCCATGATTTCATACGGGATACTCTACCTGTGCTGCTAGAACATGTGCCTTTACAAGTATGACACAACATGTGGTTCATGCACGATGGAGCTCCTGCACATTTCAGTCTAAGCGTTCGTACGCTTCTCAACAACAGATTTGGTGGCCGATGGATTGGTAGAGGCGGACCAATTCCATGGCCCCCGCACTCTCCTGACCTCAACGCTCTTGACTTTCATTTATGGGGGCATTTGAAAGCTCTTGTCTACGCAACCCCGGTACCAAATGTAGAGAATCTTCGTCCTTGTATTGTGGACGGCTGTGATACAATACGCCATTCTCCAGGGCTGCATCAGCGCATCAGGGATTCCATGCGACGGAGGGTGTATGCATGTATCCTCGCTAATTGAGGACATTTTGAACATTTCCTGTAACAAAGTGTTTGAAGTCACGCTGGTACGTTCTGTTGCTGTGTGTTTCCATTCCATGATTAATGTGATTTGAAGAGAAGTAATAAAATGAGCTCTAACATGGAAAGTAAGCGTTTCCGGACACATGTCCACGTAACATAATTTCTTTCTTTGTGTGTGAGGAATGTTTCCTGAAAGTTTGGCCATACCTTTTTGTAACACCCTGTATAAAGAACACCAAGAGTCCGATTCACATTACATGATGACACCAGCTATGGTAATGTGGTAACTGGCAAAATGAGACACCGCAGGTGTGGTCCTGCTGGAGCTGATAGCTGTGGCCTTCCTCCAAACTTTGCACTGACTTACTCAGCCAGTTATATCATGAACTCCAGTTTTATTCTGAACCACAGAGCACCTCGGCATTTTTCACATCAACAAACATTGCCAGAGGCGAAAGAAGTGATAAGTTACAGGTAAAACTCAAACAATTGATTGGTGATTGAACTCAAGATCTTTTGGATTTGTAGTGTCACACTTTACCACTGGAGCCACATATGGAAGGCATAGTAGTTATGAAAGTGATAGTCATTCAATGCACAGGTGCAGGTTATAAAATAACATATTTTGTAGGCACTAAAGAGAAACATCCAGAGCCTACATGTGTGCAATTTTTCTTGGATGTATCATCTAAAAACGACAGATGCTTGCTACGAGGGAGTACGTGGGCTGAATGTAAAGGTGGGAGGGACATTAGTGTTGAACATGCAGTGTACAATGATGTCATTAGAGATGGAGCACAAGCTTTGATTACGGAAGGATGGAGGAGGACAGTGGCCATGCCCTTTCAAAGGAACCATCCCAGCATTTGCCTTAACTGATTTAGGAAAATCTACATCTACATCTACATTCATACTCCGCAAGCCACCTGACGGTGTGTGGCGGAGGGTGCCTTGAGTACCTCAATCTGTTCTCCCTTCTATTCCAGTCTCTTATTGTTCGTGGGAAGAAGGATTGTCGATATGCATCTGTGTGGGCTCTAATCTCTCTGATCTTATCCTCATGGTCTCTTTGCGAGATATACGTAGGAGGGAGCAATATACTGCTTGACTCCTCGGTGAAGGTATGTTATCGAAACTTCAAAAAAAGCCCGTACCGAGCTACTGAGCGCCTCTCCTGCAGTCTTCCACTGGAGTTTATCTATCATCTCCGTAACGCTTTCGCAATTACTAAATGATCCTGTAACGAAGCGCGCTGCTCTCCGTTGGATCTTCTCTATCAACCCTATCTGGTACGGATCCCACACTGCTGAGCAGTATTCAAGCAGTGGGCGAACAAGTTTACTGTAACCTACTTCCTTTGTTTTCGGATAGCATTTCCTTAGGATTCTTCCAATGAATCTCAGTCTGGCATCTGCTTTACCGACGATCAACTTTATATGATCATTCCATTTTAAATCACTCCTAATGCGTACTCCCAGAAAGTTTATGGAATTAACTGCTTCCAGTTGCTGACCTGCTATATTGTAGCTAAATGATAAGAGATCTTTCTTTCTATGTATTCGCAGCACATTACACTTGTCTACATTGAGATTCAATTGCCATTCCCTGCACCATGCGTCAATTCGCTGCAGATCCTCCTGCATTTCAGTACAATTTTCCATTGTTACAACCTCTCGATATACCACAGCATCATCCACAAAAAGCCTCATTGAACTTCCCATGTCATCCACAAGGTCATTTATGTATAAAGTGAATAGCAACGGTCCTACGACACTCTCCTGCGGCACACCTGAAATCACTCTTACTTCGGAAGACTTCTCTCCATTGAGAATGACATGCTGCGTTCTGTTATCTAGAAACTCTTCAATCCAATCACTCAATTGGTCTGATAGTCCATATGCTCTTACTTTGTTTATTAAACGACTGTGGGGAACTGTATCGAACGCCTTGCGGAAGTCAAGAAACACGGCATCTACCTGGGAACCCGTGTCTATGGCCCTCTGAGTCTTGTGGACGAATAGCGCGAGCTGGGTTTCACACGATCGTCTTTTTCGAAACCCATGCTGATTCCTACAGAGTAGACTTCTAGTCTCCAGAAAAGTCATACTCAAACATAATACGTGTTCCAAAATTCTACAACTGATCGACGTTAGAGATATAGGTCTAAAGTTCTGCACATCTGTTCGACGTCCTTTCTTGAAAACAGGGATGACCTGTGCACTTTTCCAATCCTTTGGAACGCTACGATATTTTAGAGACCTACGGTACACCGCTGCAAGAAGGGGAGCAAATTCCTTCGCGTGCTCTGTGTAAAATCGAACTGGTATCTCATCAGGTCCAGCGGCCTTTCCTCTTTTGAGCAATTTTAATTGTTTCTCTATCCCCCTGTCGTCTATTTCGGTATCTACCATTTTGTCATCTGTGCGACAATCTAGAGAAGGAACTACAGTGCAGTCTTCCACTGTGAAACAGCTTTGGAAAAAGACATTTAGTATTTCGGCCTTCAATCTGTCATCCTCTGTTTCAGTACCATTTTGGTCACAGAGTGTCTGGACATTTTGTTTTGATCCACCTACCGCTTTGACATAAGATGAAAATTTCTTAGGATTTTCTGCCAAGTCAGTACATAGAACTTTACTTTCGAATTCATTGAACGCCTCTCGCATAGCCCTCCTCACACTACATTTCGCTTCGCGTAATTTTTGTTTGTCTGCAAGGCTTTGGCTATGTTTATGTTTGCTGTGAAGTTCCCTTTGCTTCCGCAGCAGTTTTCTAAATAGGGTGTTGTACCACGGTGGCTCTTTTCCATCTCTTATGATCTTGCTTGGCACATACTCATCTAACACATATTGTACGATAGTTTTGAACTTTGTCCACTGATCCTCAACACTATCTGTACTTGAGACAAAACTTTTGTGTTGAGCCATCAGGTACTCTGAAATCTGCTTTTTGTCACTTTTGCTCAACAGAAAAATCTTCCTACCTTTTTTAATATTTCTATTTAAGGCTGAAATCATCAATGCAGTAACCGCTTTATGATTGCATGGAAAACCTGAATCAGGACAGCTGGACGTGGGTTTGAATTGTCGACTTCCTGCATACGAGTCCTGTGCGGCTAGCCAATGTACAGGCTATGAGGCAAGAAACACCACATAGGTTCCCAACATTGGCTAAAATCAATTTCTGAACCATATTAAAAAGTGTTCAGATTCAATTTTACCATCACTGCTTGCTATGTAATATAAAATTCTTAGTGTCTGTAATATACCTGCACACAGGGAGCAATTATAGTCCGTGACCTTATAATTTTAGGCAACACAATATTTTTTTCCGAATAATCTGCCATCTAACTTACTGGTCAAGGTAATAGTATACACATGAATCAAACCACTTTTATTTGTCACATCTCCTTTGCAACATGACAGTGAGTCAGCACTGCCCAAGCAAAGAACATGAAAGTTGGGTAAGTCAGCTCTGAAAAAGAATTTTTTATTTGATTTTGCAAGTAGCACAATTACCTCATCTATTAAAGCTCTGGCTGCAGCTATCTTCAATCCACTGTATATGTGGCAGAGAATATGGAGTATACCAGAATCACTCTCATTCACTGGCAGATGGAACAGGTGAATAATTGTAGTCACTCCTCTGTATGAGGAGAGATCCTCTGATTTTACTCTCATGGTGATTGCACGAAATGTACACTGGAGAAAGTATACATTTACTGACTCGTACTGAAAACTGGCTCTCGGGATTTTAAGGTTAATGTTCATCACAATACACAATTCCTATCGTGTAATGTCTCTCACTGGAGCTTATTCAGAATTTCTGTTCTGCTCTGTCACAAATTGGTCACCCCCCCCCCCCCCCCCCTCTCTCTCTCTCTCTCTCTCTCTCTCTCTCTCTCTCTCTCTCTCTCTCTCTCTCTCCCCCCCCCCCCTCCCCCCCCCACTTCCCATAACAATTTTTAATGATGTGTGCTTCTCATATACAAATGATTAATCACCACCACCACCACCACCACCACCACCACCACCACCGTTATATGCAGTTCTGGTTTAGGCATCATTGCATGTTCCAATTTCAAGTATAATGCAACTGATCTTTCAATCTCTTCTTATGACACCCAAAATTTCTTTCCCCTTAAGGTGTATACTTACATATTAGTTTAGATATCCACTCATCTGCCATCCTTCGAATGTATTTGTGCCATTTCTTTCAGTGTTACTTTATTGTCTGAGTAATCTTTGCACACCCATTTCATTTCTAATTTAAATTATTCTTTTTCCAGTCTATGAGTTTGTAACCAGCTAGTGGTCTGCCAAGCAATTTATAAATATTGTCAACAGCAAAAATAATTTTAGATGTCATATTTGTTCTGATATTCCATTCACATGTGTCTTGTGTGACAGTGAAGACCTATACTGAATGCTTTCAAGAAGTTAAGAAATTCAGCACTAGTGTGGGGGTCCATTACCTACATGCTTCCGGATCTAGATCAAGACCAAATGAAACAAACAGTATTTTACATTCTCAGTGCTACAGTTTCTGTAAAAAAAAAAAAAAAAAAAAAACTATGTGATTCTGCACATATTACCTGTGGCCCTTCTTTCGATTTGAAATGACACTCCACCTACTTGATACAGAATCTAATAGTTCCATATCTGTCATTTTTCCATTCTTGTCAACTCAGATCAATCTGTCATGTTTGTTTCACTGCACTCATAATCAATACTAATGCAAACAGTTCATTTTGGTCCACTAATTGGTTTTAAATAAGATCTTTGCTTTTTAGGAGATTTTTGACAATGTGGCAAATAACCAAAAGTAGCAGCCCCAACAACGACAAAAATAACAGCAGCGGCAGAACCACCAACAACAGTTGCCGCAGCAGCATAAAATTACTGAACAAGGAGCCAAAGGCCAAGTATATCAACTTCCCTTAAAAAACATTCTAAGATTCTTATGGTTTCAAACCATGAGTGGGGGAGAGTATGACAAGGCAGCCTGCAAACTTACAAATAAGTGACAGGAACCAGGAAAAAGCAATACATTATCAGCTAATGGCAAAAGTAAAAATACTTGCAAAACAGGATAATGCCTCGGAATATTTAGTGCCTCAAGAACAAAGTGTTAGATTTAGAAGTAGCTATGAATAACTTTGCAGTTCTCTCTCTCTCTCTCTCTCTCTCTCTCTCTCTCAATTGTTTATGTGAACACTGATACCAGGTTTATGAGCCAAGATACACACACACACACACACACACACACACACACACACTCTATCCAGTCACATTAATGTAACCACCACCTATGTTTGATATCAGCATGCAATAACCATTCTCAGATGGCAGCATTAGTAATGGAGGGTATATAAAGCATGTTGAGAGGGGGAGAGCGCAAAACTGCAATCATAATGCATATCTGAAAAGGCCAAAAAGCATGATCATTGGCTTTTGGGACAAGGGTGTAAGCATTTACAAAACAGCTATGTGTGTAAACTGTTTGCATGTCACAGTGGTTAAAGTATACTGAGTATGGCAAAATGGCACTGCCCAAAACCAGCTTTGATGTAACTGTAGTTCATCACATGCCATAGATGAAAGGGTGAATGATGGCTACAGAGATGTGTATGGATGAATAAAAGTGCTACTGTTCAGCAACTGACAGCTCAGATGAACTAAGGGGCTACCAACAGTGTCTCCTCAATAACAACTCAGTGAACATTGCTACGTACAGGCCTTCTGGTTCATACAGCCACACTGACCGCTGGTTGTCAATTATGAAGGCTTTAATTTGCATGCCTGTGTCGCAACTCTACTTCCACTGAACGGCAACAAGTGGCCTTTTCAGATGAATCACATTCTCTTCTCCACTGGACAGATGGCCGTTGATGTGTTCAGCCCTGTAACAATTGTCAGTACGGTCTTGGCTGGAGGAGAGAGTGTTATGGTCTGAGGAATGTTTTAGCGGCATCCCCTCGTCGTTCTGGAAGGCACACTGTACCAATACAAGTATTCATTTATCCTTGGGGACCATGTCCACTCTTACTTGCAGTTGTATTTTGCCTCAGCATTATGGTATCTAGTAGCAGAACAATGCATTGTGTAACACAGCTGGCAGTGTGTGTGCGCATTGCTCAAAAAGCACCAGAGTGAGTTCACTGCACTCGCCTACACAACAAACTGCCCAGATTTAAACCGAATCAAGAATATGCGGTACCACCTTGATCGGCATGTTCACACCAGGGATCCTTAACCAAGAAACCTAGTGCAGCTGGCCTCGGCACTAAAGTCCATATCCCTGTTGGTAACTTCCAGAACCTTACTGCCACTTTTCCTGCATGTCTTACAGCCATCTGCACTGAAAAAGGTGGTTATTCAGGATTTTGTCTTCACATTAATGTGTCTGGGCAGCATACAAGCAATTTTAAATTAGCATCTCATTAATGCCACAATGAGTTTAAAAATGGTGGAGTACATGCATTTACACAAGAGTTGTATTAGAATTCAAAGTAAAAACAGAAGAAGACAATTTGAATATTGAAAAACCATTTTGAATCATGCCACAGAGAGAAAAAGGGAGGAGAAAAGAAACAAACTAAATGTCCTTATCGATATATAGGATCACCACTGGGTGATAAAAACATGGAAGCAGAATTAAACACTTTCTATAATAATGAAGTGAAATTATTATTATGTGATGATTTTAATGTTACTCGTTCACTGAAAATAAAGAAAAAAGGAAACTTCTAAACACTATAAGCAATTTTCATATGAAACCACTCTTTTCAGATGTTAATAGAATAACAGTTGTCATCCTCCCCATTAGAAAACATCTTCACAAATATTGAGTATTGTATCACTGAGGCTATAAATGTACATTTAGGTCTTTCAGATCACAACACATTAGTAACACATATAAATTGTTCTACACCAAAGATTTTAAAAACCCCGGGGGAATATGAAAAGCACTACAACATAGAAAAGGTGACTATGTTTATTAAAATATTAGCAAAAGACACTTGGGAAAATGTATTTTCAAAACAAAATTGTACAATATGAACTTTTTTTGTTTGTACACAGGTTCACTTTTAAAGAGTAAAACACACGCAGAAAGGTTAAGTTGGCATTTTAGGTTTAGGGGAAATATCTTCAGAATAATGATATACAAAAAACAGTGTCTTCATATACAAGTTGGTATGTAATTAATGTTCTCCAAAACTGTATAACTAGCTTTTGGAATATTGTGAAAGTCTGCAAAATACCCCACCACCATTAATTAATGGTGAAAACAGGAAACTTTTGTTGCAACATAAATTAAAGAAGTTTTCAAACCACATATAACCCTGTGAAAAAGCCAGTTTCTGAAATACTGTTTTTGGAAAATAAGCTGCACATAATGACTATCTCAGTATTTTCAACATACCTGAATGTTCATTACTATTCTAATTATTTATTTTACTTGTATTTGTTTTATGTTCTAAATTGTTATTTTATGTTTTACATTCCTTCTTTTGTTTCCTTTTTTTCCATTTTACATACGTGTTGTTGTTGTTGGTTGAAAATCATGAGTAACTTATTATTATGGTAGAAAATAATTACAATAATAACAACCTGTGTAGAAAACTTAAAAAACAGAACTTTTTTTTTACACTATACACACAAAATGAATGAAATTTCTTCATGTAATAAACACGATGGAGAAGACAATATAAAACAAAATTGAACAGGATTTCAAAACTATCACTTGAATCCCCTAAAATCCTGATTTGTGTCGCGGCATATTTCAGTACACTAGTTAGCCTTGGCAAAGAGAATTGGTTACATACTAATGACTGCAGATTTATAATATTGTTTCTCAAGTGGAGATTAACATCATAATCAGTCAACAGAACTAGATCTGAAAGTCTAGAAACATTGAAAGCTGTATACGTCCCACAGCTATACCTGTGACACCAAGTCTTTGGAATCACCAGATGAACAAGTGTTTTGTCCTGGGTTGTGATACTCAGAACAGTTCTTTCACAATGACCACTACAAGAATCTAACAATAATACAGTTTTTTCTCCCTCAGCTGGAAAAGAAACATCTTCCAAACATCTAAGGACCTGCCCAAACACCATTTGTTTACCACATTTCGACAGTGGCACAATGTCATTTGGGACTTCAAATAGAGATTCTCGGATTCTCAATTCAAACTTATCATTAATTTTTAACTAAGAAAATATGAGTGGCCAGTGTGACAAACTGTTGAGTAACACACCTGAGAACAAGAAACATCTGGTGATGCCAAAGGGATCAATGGCACTGGTACAGCTGTGGACCACATGCGGCTTCTAATATTGGAAAAACTTTGTGAGAAGATTTACAGACCTATTTCTGTTGACTGATTACGATGCCAATCTCCACTTGACAAACAACAGAATCAAGCTGCAGTCACTAGTACGTAATCAATTGTCCTCATGAAGACTTACCAATATACTGAAATATGCTCAATACAAATCGGGATACTTAGATGATCACCGATGACAATTTGAAATACTGCTTAATTTTGTTTCATATTTTCTTCTCCATCATGTATATTACATGAAGAAATTTCATACATCTTATGTGGATGGCACAAAAAACATTATGTTTTAAGCATTTCCTTACATATTATCATCATGGTAATTATTTTCTATCATAACAATGAGTTATTTATTATAAACAAAATACATCTATGTAAAATGGCAAACTAAAAATAAAAAACAAAGAATGTAAAATATAAAAAACTGTTCAAGCTACAAGAACACACAGATAATAGTGAACAATACTTTATTACTTCACGTATTTTGGTACAGAAAAAACACTTGCCACAGAGTGGCTGCGCAACTATACTTCAGTCATCATAAGAATAAACCTGAGGTAAACAAACACAAACACAATGATTGGTCAGAAACCGTAGCACATGTACACTGGTGTTGCGCTCTTTGAAGTAGATTCTACTTATGTACTAGATATATTATTACTAAGTTATGTTAAATGAAATGTATTAACAGCCATCAATGTTTCTTAATCATGCTTTAGTTATGTAGTTTATACTTACAAAATTGTGTACACACTGTTGTGCTCAGATTGTCATGCTGTTATTGCACAGTATGGAAATGTGCTGAGATTGCTACCCGTTCTGTAGTGAAACATGCGTCTCGAGCATGGTTAAAAATGCCGAGAAATAGGTTGTTCTTAATGTTTTTCATAAATTTACCGAGATAGTAGGCTTTGAAGTTTTCGAAGGGGCTGTATCAGATACCGTTGAGACACAAACACATACTGATTCTATACCAGAGTCGGCAGCATAATGGACTGTAAAAAGTATTACAGTTCATGGTTTGCTAGTTCAAATCTTGTCAGTCATTGTTTCTTCTCTTTCAATTTCAAATACCTACATTTCATAACTATAAAATTCATTGTGGTTTTTTTTATGAACAATGCACATCTTCTTGCTTCTAATTACATATTGTACATGAAATTACTGTTTTCATTTCAAATATAAATTCTTAATTATCGATATTTTACGAAATACTTAATATGCATTTTTACGTTTTCCATTGTACCATTACAATATGAATCCAACAGAACTGGTCTGGAGCCAAGTTACAAGATTTGAGCTGAGAAGTAACAAGATTGTTTAGCTTCCAGACACACTGGAACTAAAAATTCAGGTTTTTCAGTCTCATTGCCAAATGCTGGTGCAATATAGGAACGGCTCATCTTTGTGGATTCTGTTGTTGATAGGCTTATTATCAACGTGGCAGGTGACACTTTCAAAACTGAAATTTATTTCTCTGATTCAGATAACGAAGGAGCTAAGACATTACGAGATGACTGACTGTCATTAATACCTCCAGTGGCTTCAGTATTCAACAGTACGGTGACATCCCTTGAGTATGCTTTTGCAGCACACTCAGAAAAATTACCCTGTGCTTAAGTTAGAAATTTTCATCACTCTTGTTTGTAATTACAATACTATGTCAGGTGAGAAAGAGACCGTTTTATGCTTTCCGTCTGGTCACCTAAGAAGTGCGCGGCAGTGCTGGAGTTTTGCTGAATATTATTTCATTCTCTTTAAAAAATTAAATGACATTCAATGCTACATTGTTTCTTTGCTTGTCTCTTTTTACACTTGAACTGCAACTGCTCACATCATTACATGTTAGTTGGACCGCTGTCCCAAGTTTAACGTGACGGTAAAGCTGTTGTCCCGTTTTATCGCTCATTCTATGTGCCTGTAACACAGCATTAAACATATCCTTGTGATCGTACTTCACTGTACTGGTCATTCTTATGATAAACACAGTATAGCCCTACTTACACTGGCTGAAGTAAACATCAGACAGAGCAAGGCTGGCTGTGCCCAACTCTATAAGCTATCAGCCACCTGGTAGGGTGCACTACAGAAACACTGTATGTGCATCCAAGAGTAGAATCACCTATTGGTGCTGGCATTGTGCAACCTCAGTCGTGTGCCATACAGCTGCACACCAGGATTGCAGGTGTGGAACATTATGCGGGTCACTACACCTGCTGAGGATGAAGTACCACCGATTCCTGAGGCCAATTTGTGGAGATGGATCCCACATTCATGGACATCTGTGAGCCAAGATGGGAGAGGGGAGAGCAACTTCTGGTTGGCAGAGACCTTAGAATATGGACGAAAGTGGCCAGAATGAAGAGTGCCCCCAATGCTCCCTTGTAGGAGCACGAGATGACAGAACTGGCGATGGGCAATCAAAACCAGGATATGAGACAATGTCCGCCAGTGGTGGGGAAGGTGGAGGTGACTTTTCTGCAGACTGAGGCCACATAGCAGACATTGAACAGGTGAGGGGTGTGAGTGTCAGCTGGGGTGGGGGGGGGGGGGGGTGGGAGGGGGTGTCGGCACCATATCCCCTGCCAGAGGCTGTGATGTTTAAGGCCCATTGGGTGGCACTGACTCAGGCAGAAAGTGAGGCTAGAACTTGGTATATAGGAAGCATCAAGCGACCGAGGCACCAGCAAAGGAGCAAAGGTAGTGGTGCAGCCAGGTGGGGTTGATGGGTGACTACCCGGTCTCCCATCCAGATAGTTTAGACATGGAAGCCATTCCAACACATGATGTTTGCCAGTAACCAATCAAAACCACATGCTCAGACTGTTATCCCTGGTGGAAAGCATGGAACAGTGGATGAGGTGGAGCAGTGTGTCCGCAGCTGGCACCTGTGGAGAAGCTTGACACGGCCTTTTTTTTTTTCTTTTAAGAACCTGAACAGCAATCCCAGTAGTGGCCAAGAAACATATGGACCACATATGGAAAACATGAACACACATCAGTGACTATCAGCCAAAACACATTCAGAAACTGAGCCGTAAAATCCTCATGGAGGCATTCCCAGGGCTGGTTGCTGGAGGCCATGGGGAAAACAAAGCCTTGGGAGCCACCTTCTGACTAGTACACTGGGGAAATGCAGCCATCAAATGCTCCAGCTACCAGTCAATGCCAGACCAGTACACGTGTATGTGAGCCAAGGCTTTGGTGTGGGAAACCCCCCGGTGACCCCGATGCAACAGTTGTAAGAGCTCCCACCACAAGCCCCTAGGAATGACCACCCTGGGAGCAGCATCATCCGTGGACAGCAGAAGGATTTTGTCGAAGACAGTGACTATGGTACAAGACAAAATAGTTACAAAGTTGATTGGAAGTGCAGTCCAGAAGTCAAGACAACGAACGGTGTTGGATGAGGTGGATGACACGCTTGAGAACGGGGTCAGACACTATGGCCTGGCGATGCTGGTACTAGTGATCGAAAAGCTGTCTACCACCTGGTGGGAGACAACATCCAAATGGAAACACATAAGCTCCTCTCTATCAAACTCAGGGTCCAGACTGACGGGCAGTCTGGGTAAGGTGTCCACCTTGGCATGGTGTCCTGTGTGGTGAAAATGGATGTCGTCGCGGTATTTGGAGAGGAACAATGCCAACCTGTGGACTGCCTTATCGCGGACCCATGCAGATAGAATGAATAATGAAACTAATGGCTTGTGTTCTGTAATGAGTTGGAATTTGGTGCCATACAAGAACACGTGAAATTTGATGACTGCATACACAATGGCCAGAGCTTCCTTCTTCACTATAGAGTAATGGACCTGTGCTGGAGTGAGAGTTTTGGATTCAAACGTCAGTGGCTGTTCTGAGCCACCTGTATTCTGATTGACGAGGACTAGCCCCATGCCATATTGTGAGGTGTCCATAGCCAAAATCAATGTTTTGCTAGGATCAAAAGTAGCTAGACACGGTGCCAACCTGAGGCAATCCTTCATCGTAGGAAAGGCCTGGTCACACGTGGGAGACCAGCACCCTAGCAGCGAAGATGGTAGATAACTGGTGGTGACAGGCAATTTTACCCAAGAAAGCCTGCAGTTCTTGCAAGGTGAGGGATGCAGCAGGTCTGTAATGGCCCTAACCAGACTCACCAGGGGTTAGACACCCTGCCGTGATGTGATGTGGCCCTGATACTCAAGATAGTATTGGAAAAATTTAGACTTCTGTAGAATGCATCACAGACCCATGGCCCGAAGTTTTCAAAAAGGGCCTGGAGATCGTGCAGGTGGTCACTCCTAGTATGTCTGGTAATGATAATGTCATACTGGTAGTTGAAACATTGCAGAATAGTCTATATGACCTGCTCCAGGTGGCACTACAAATTTTAGGTGTACTTGCCACACCAAACGCTAAACATTGGTATTCATACAGGCCGAAAGGCATATTAAGAACCGTTACACCATGGACTCGTCATCGAGGGGTAACTGATGATACACTTCAGAAAGATCAAGTTTGCAGAAAAACTGACCCCCTGCTAAGCATGTGAACAGCTTCTCTAAATGTGGCAATAGGTATGTGTTGACCACAGATTGTAAATTCTGAAGCACAATCCCGAGAGATGCAAGCCAGTCTAACTCCACCTTTACTTGGAAGTGGAGGACTATCTGAACTGGCTGAGCATGAAAAAATCTAGGCTGAGCTGACTGCTTCAAGGTTATGTGGGCTTTAAAGTTTGTGGTGCATTCTAGGCCTTCCACAAAAATATCCTGAAATTCAGAGCACAAAGATTCCAATGACTGATAAGGGACATTGGCAGATACTAACTGTATGGGGTTTGTTCTTTCTTTTACTGCCTGCTCAATACAGATTGAATAACATTGGGGATAGACTCAACCACTGCTTCCATTTTGTGCCCCTTGAGTCTTATAACTGCCGTCTGCTTTCTGTACAAATTATAAACAGCCTTTGCTCCCTATATTTTACCCCTGCCACTGTCAGAATTTGACAGAGTATTCCAGTCAACATTGTCCAAAGCTTTCTCTAAGTCAACACATGCTGTAAACACAGGTTTGCCTTTCCTTTAACTATCTTCTAAGGCAAGTCGCAAGGTCAGTATTGCCTCACGTGTTCCTACATTTCTCCATAGTCCAAACTGGTCTTCCCCGATATTTGCTTCTACCAGTTTTTACGTTCTCTGTAATTTGTGGAGGGGGAAGCCCCACTTCTGTGAGGAGGCTATTGGACGGGACTAGCGCAGAAGGCACTGACAGCTGTACACACCCAATAATTATGAACAGGGTCAAGCAGTTTCAGACGGGAAGAAGCAGCCGAGCCATAAACCTGACAAACGTAATCTAGTCTGGACAAAACCAGAGTCTGGTAAAGATGGAGAAGAGTAGCACGGTCAGAAATCCAAGACGTGTGTGCCAGGAGGTGGAGAGCATAGGTTTCTGGATGTCTGTAGTCTTCAGGTGGCGAATATGAGGCAGACACATCAGCTTTTTATCAAAAGTGAAGCCCAAGAAATGGAACTTTGCTACAACATCTAGGGGCTGGTTGCCTAAATAAAGCTCTGGATCAGGGTGTACTGTAGGTCTACGGCAAAAATGCATAACCCATGTTTTGGAGGGAGAAAACCGGAAGCCATGGGAAAGGGCCCACGCAAAGGTCCATTGGATGGCGCCTTGGACCTGTCATTCAGCAGATGCTACTGAGTGGGAGCTGCACCAGATGCAAAAATCATCGGCATACAACACCGGGTACTAATGGCCCAACAGAAGGTACAAGCCCATTAATAGCGATGAGGAAAAGTGTGACTTCTAACACAGAACCCTGTGGGATACCATTCTCCTGGGTCCGAGGGGTGCTGAGTGAGGTGCTGACTTCAACCCGGAAGAGCCGGTGGGATAAAACCTCGTGGATAAAAATTGGAAGCAGGCCGCGAAAGCCCCAGTCATGGAGGATACCTAAAATGTGATGGCGCCATGCTATGTCGTATGCCTTACGTAGGTCAAAGAAGGTGTCTGCTGTTAGTAAAAGCCTGTCAGATTGCTGTTTCCAATATGAGTAAACGGTCAGTTGGAGATCATCCTTCCTGGAACCAACACTGATACTGGGACAAAACGTCCTGAGATTCAAGTACCCAACATAATTGTAAACTGACCATCCTCTCAAGCAGTTTACAAAGTACACTGCTGGCCACCATAAATGCAACACCAAGAAAGACAAGAGGTAGCACAACAAGATTTATTTTGTAGATAACATGTTGACCAAGTATCAAATGATTACGTTTACAGACGTCTGTGACATGTGGTTCCTGCCAGAATCAGTAACCAGAGTAGCCGCCATTGTTGGAGATCACCGCTGCCACACGTCTCGGCATTGAGTCAAAGAGACGTTGGATGTGTTCCTGGGGTACAGCAGCCCAAGCAGCTTCCACACGTTGCCAAAGATCATCTGGTGTGGCAGCTGGGGATGTAATCTGGGTCACTCGTTGACCAACCATGGACCACATGTTTTCTATCGGCGGAAGATCCGGAGAGCGAGCCGGCTAGGGAAGCAATTCAATCTGGTTATTGACGAAGAACCTTTGGACAATGCGTGCCACGTGTGGTCGCGTATTATCTTGTTGAAATATGGCTGTGGCCGAGCCCTGAAGGTAAGGAAGGACAACTGGCTCCAGCACCTCGGATATGTAGTGCCGGCTATTTAAAGTACCGGCAATGCGTACTAGAGGCGTGCGAGAGTAATATCCAATACCGCCCCATACCATAATACCCTGTGCAAGACCAGTGTGGCAGTGCATAATGCAGCTGTCCAGCATCCTCTCTCCACGGTGTCTCCACACTCGAATCCGACCATCGTGGTGCTGCAGACAGAAGCGTGCCTCGTCAGTAAAGACAACGTCATTCCATTCTGCCGTCCACATCCGTCTGTCATCACACCACTGGCGACGGAGACATCTGTGGTTCTGCGTCAATGGTAGACGAAGCAATGGACGTCTTGCGGACAGACCACTCTGCTGTAAACGGCGTCTAATGGTACGCGCAGACACTGGATGATGCGTTACAGACGCAATGTGCTGTGCTATGGTTCGGGATGTCACTGAGCGATCCGTCACTGCCATGCGCACAATTTGCCTATCAGCACGTGCAGTGGTGCACCGAGGTGAATACGATCGACCACGTCGGTCCGTCGTACCCTCCTGCATCCAACGGTCACATATCCGCATTACAGTTGTTTGGTTACGTCCAACACGACTAGCGATTTCTCTGTATGATAATCCACAATCTCGGTAAGCCACTATCCTTCCTCTGTCGAACTCTGATATTTGATCAAAAGATGTTCGTTGTTGTCTACGAGGCATAACTGATCGTCTTGTGAAACAACCACAAGGTAAACACACGTGCCGAACGTACACTCGTCGAAATCGCCAAGCCGTAAATGGCGCTATGAGGTGGCGCCAGAGGCGCCCGTGATGTGCGTCTGCGCTGAAATTCTAATCAGTTGCATATCTCATCGCTGCAAACCCATGGTGTAAATTTCACTTTATTTGGATGCTTCCTTCAGGGTGTTGCATTTACGGTTGCCAGCAGTGTATGTCAGGTTAATAGGTCAGTAGCTGTTGAGAGGTGTTGGGTTCTTCCTGGGAGTAAGGAAGGATGTAACTATGCTGCCTCACCACTGCAAGGGGGAAGGCACATGTGAGCCAAATGTGGTTGAAGACTGAGTAGCTGTTGCTTCTAGGTAAGGTCCAAGTTTTGGATCATCTGGTTGTGGATGAAATACGGGCCTGGGGCCATGTCATGTGAAGAGGTGAGAGCCTGCACGAATTTCAGTTCAGTGAAGGGTTCATTATAGGCTTCAGCTTGGTGGGGGTTCTTCAACTTGTCATTTCCGTCAGAGAAAGGTAGGAGGATAGGAACACAATGTCAATGTTGTCGCAAAGTGTGTCGCGAGGTGTTCTGCACGGACTGATGAATCAGTACACAGAGCACACAGTAGTATAAGACACTGGACAGTTGATTGTCGCTGGCAGCCCAGAAGGCTATGTTGCTTGGACCAAACCTGCGAGGAAGAAGGGTATGTACCAAAGGAGGAAACATAGCACTCCCAGCATTCCTTCTTACTCTGCTTAAAAAGATAGTGGGTCTTAGCATGGAGACACTTATAAGTGATAAGGTTGGTCTGTGAAGGGTATCTTTTAGATTGTTGCAGTCCTGGACAGTGACTGCTACATCCTTGGTTGACCACAGTACTGGTCAACAATGAGGGGGATCAGTTGATAGGGGGATAGCAGTGCCAGCAGAGTGCCAGAATGTCTTGCACAACCGCATCAATGCTTCAGAGAGGTGTGTCCAAGTGCACAACAGACATATGTAAACGACAATTAGCTGTGCAGAATCCCCATCATGGGGGTCTGTCTGTCTGGTGGCGGCAGGGGTACTAAATTTGGTATTCAACCACCAACTGGCAAAAGCATTAGCCATTGGTTTAAGCAATTTAAACAAACCAGGAGCGTGTACAAAGGAAGAAGCACAGGTTGACTGCGTGTGTCAGAGGATGATGTCCGACGGAGTGAAGAAAGTTTTGTGCGCAGTCCAAGTAAGTCTACCAATAGAACCAGTCAAGAATTTTGAATACGCCAACGAATTGTATGGAAAGTTCTGAGATGGCATTTGCTGTACAGGCCCTACTGATTACAACTTTTGCAGGATCTCAAAACCAATTACAACGGGAAGCGTCTTGCATTTTGTGGTTATGTGCTATCAAAGATTGAGAATGAAGCATTTCTACAGTGTGTAATTTTTAGTGATGAAGCGACGTTCCGCCTTAGTGGAAAAGTCAGCAGACACAATGTTCACATATGGGGTTTGGAAAATCCACATTTGCCATTGCAACACAAAGAGACTTATTGAAGATCTGTGCTGTATCCCATACAAAGTTTTATAGACCATTTTCCTTTGTAGAAAGAACTGTAATGGGTATTACATATCTGGACATGTTGGAACGATGGCCGTTTCCTCAAGTTATGAAAGATTCCCACGACTTCATTTTCCAACAGGATGGAGCTGCACCCCATTGGCACATTGTTGTATGAGGCTTTGAATGATTCGATTCCTCAGTGCTCTATTGGTCACAGGGGACTTTAGGACCTGGCTCTGCACTTCTGGGCACCGAGATCTCCTGATCTCACACCCTGCGACTATCTCTTGTGGGGTTATGTGAAGGAAGCTACTTACCAACCACTCTGAATGATCTGTGGAACTGGACCACTGCTGCCGCACATTCAGTAACAGCAGATACGCTTTTGCATGTGTGGGACAAGTTCGGCTACAGCGTCTATGTTCACCGTGCAGCCAATGGTGGCCACATTGAACATTTATAACATTTATCACATTTCTAATTATTAAATAATTATTAAAAACTAATTGCAAATATTTATTAATTATTACATTTATTAAATTGACATCAAACATTATGGAAAAAAACTTTGACACTTCCTCTTTTCATTGGCATAAGGCGTGTTCATTTTGGATTTGTACTTGAATAAATACGAAGTTTTGAAAATGGGTCCATCATTTAGAATAACTTTGTATTATTGGTGTATGCCTTGGTTTGTTAAAAGCATTCAGTATTATAGATCATGAGGAATTACTACGAAAATAAAAATCAACTAGGCATCAAAGACACACCTTTGCAAACATTAACAAACATGGAAATACAACATATTGCATGCAACAAAATTACAAACTGTTACTCAGCTTACCAAGATATGAAACGTGATGTTCCAAGGATAAGTACTGGGAGCAGTGCTGTTCCTCCTATGTGCAAATGGCCTGCAAACAAACATATATTGTCAAAATATTGATCAGTTTGCTGATGCTACAAGCTTTCTCATCAGTGCAAAGATAGAGAACTTACTATACAAAAACAAAGACAATGGATAACATAGCAGAATGGTTCACATGAAACTAACTAATCACAAATGATGGAAAAACTGTAACTCTATTTCCTTAATGTCATGGAAAATGTCCCATAAACTATAAATATCCAGTTGTCAAACAAATATCAGGTGCAAACTCATACTGACAACCTCACTCACACACACACACACACACACACACACACACACACACAAAAAGAGCACATCTTGCTACATGATGAGGATCCTTGAAAGCTGCTGCAGTAAAGACCATGTACTATGAAAATGCTTAGTCACTTCTTATGTATGGAGTCATTTTCTGGGGAGCTTTCCCAAACAGTATTAAGCTATTCAGAATACAAAAAGAATCATATGAATAATGGAGGTACCACAACCAGAAAATCTTGCAAACTACTCTTAAAAAAACTGCAAATCCTTCCACTGAAGCAGTGTACAACTGAAAATCTCACTCTTCCTCAAAAATGGAGGTCACATATCCACAATAAAAGACAAACAATGGGTCTCCATATGAACTGTGCAAAAACTGAGCTCTGCCAAAATGAAGATGTGCATCTTCAAAAAAGATATTTAGAAAGTTATCAAATAACATATAGCCAATCAATAATGTTGCAGGATTCAAGTTGCAGTGTGGGCATATCTAACTGACCAATTCTGTATCCTGAAAGATATTTTTGGTAAATAATAATGTACCATTACCAACAATAATGTATCGGTATTAGGCATTATCACCATAGTAGCACTGTAACAACTGAACAAATACTAAAAATAACATACCAGTAATCTGTATTATAAATGTAAGTAATAAAGGATGTATTATAATGATAGAAACAATTTGTTAAATGATTTCCAACATCTTACTGTACATTCGATGTATCCACAAGATCCTATACACAAATCTTCACTATACAAAAAATTATATACGAGGCCTGTTCAGAAAGTAAGCTCCGATTGATTGCCAAATTGAAACCACAGTGAACATCAGAAATGTTTTACTTGTAACAATTAGCTACACCTTTCAGCTACTTCTCTACGTAGTCGCCGTTCTGACTTAGACTTTTGTCATAGCGTTGTACCAACTTTTCAATAGCCTCATCATAGAAGGCAGCCGCCAGTGCTTTCCGCCAATTCTCCACGCTGCCCTACACCTCGTTGTCTGTGTCAAAATGTTGTCTTCAAAGACAGCGGTTCATGTGACCAGAGATGAAACTCAGTGGGAGACAATTGCGGACTGTATTGTGGGTAATCTAACATTTCCATTTGAAAACGATGCAGGAGCATCTTCATTGCCCCTGCAGAATGCGGCTGAGAATTGTCTTGAAGAAGAAACAGCACGACAGTTATGTAATGTTAGCTGCATAGCTTCAGGCGAAATTTCTCACCAGGCCCTCGTACTTGGCGGCAGACACTATTTTCTAGACATCTTTACGCACTCACTGCGAGCTCAGAAATGAGAAGAGCGACGTGATGCTAACTGGGGTTATACTAGAGACACTACCCAACACATCTGTGCAAAGCTTTATCGGATTTTCATAGTCGTTTCCATTTCGCGACCGATCGGAGCTTACTTTCTGAACGCCCCTCGTATATCTAAAAACACCGAACGAAAGTGCTGGCAGGTCGACACACACACACACACACACACACACACACACACACACACACACACACACACACACACGAAATTCAAGCTTTTGCAACAAACTGTTGCCTCATCAGGAAAGAGGGAAGGAGAGGGAAAGACGAAAGGATGTGGGTTTTAAGGGAGAGGGTAAGGAGTCATTCCAATCCCGGGAGCAGAAAGACTTACCTTAGGGGGAAAAAAGGATGGGTATACACTCGCGCACACACACACACACACTCTCATATCCATCCACACATATACAGACACAAGCAGACATATTTAAAGACAAACTCTTTGTCTTTAAATATGTCTGCTTGTGTCTGTATATGTGTGGATGGATATGTGTGCGCGTGAGTGTATACCCGTCCTTTTTCCCCCTAAGGTATCACACAAAACAGTGTAATTAATATAAAAAGGCACTATGGCAGTTTCAAAATTAACTCAAATCTTCATCAAGAATGTGCAATGTCATCAATACAAAACAGTTAAACAAGACTTTAGCACAGAACCAAACAGACCGACATTCAGAGCACTAAATTGTACAACAAATTTCTGTCACAAATAAAATAAATTAAATTACAAAATTGTCTTCCTTTTAAGAAGCAGTATTCAAATTTTTTATGACCAATTGCTATCATATTGTAAATGAATACATGCAATAAACTTGTAGTAACTTCTCATGTAATGTATGTCAACAGTATCTCTAATCAAGGGTTTGCTTTTATGCGAATGGGTATTTTAAATAAAAGTGTTATAACTCAGATCATATTTGCATGTAAATGTCATCTATCTGCTACATATCAAATTTTGCATACATTTATGTAATTAATCAAAGTTCTACGTGCAATTTTGAATGCGATATTGTGCAGGGCACAATGCAACCTTGCATCTCTCCCCCCCCCCCCCCCCTCTCTCTCTCTCTCTCTCTCTCTCTCTCTCTCTCTCTCTCTCTCTCTCTTTTGTAGTATTTTCTGACAAAATCTATGCAGTGTATATTGTTTATGGACAAATAAACTACTGCTACTAAATTCTTCACGTTCACATTCTCAGAGTTAAATATTTGCTGTTAACTGCTCAGATAATTTGAAAAAAATCTAACGCCACTTGACAATGTGATCAGCAATAAGATGCTGGATGAATTTAACGTGTAATTATCATACTGATTTTGGCGTCTGAAATCCAGATACCAAACAGAGATTTCCTGGAAGAATCTTACAGAACAGCATTTCACTCATGAAGAAGTCATCAATCCTTGGGTGCTGTTCATCAGCCTCACTGAGTTGCATTACTATAGGTGACGAAGACTGAAATAATATGTACTCAATCCATCAGAGGTTTGTTTAATCAGTCTGAAAACAATTTTATTTCTCAATAAACTACAGTAGGTGCTATGTTATTGTGCAACACAGACTGCCTTAGTCTCAAAATTCTGAGAGAGCACATTCTGATGTCAATCAATAAACATATTTCCTTCTCTAACACTTATCTTGCATAAAGACCACTACAGGAAAGTTACAGAAATGAGATCTTAAACAGAGGGGTATTGACAACTGGCCATCAACCATGCCATCTACATATGGAATAGGAAGAAAGGAAATGAGTAAAGCACACTTTGTACCCTCTGCTGCAAACTTTAAGGTGGGTTGTGGGCTACAAAAATACTTGTAAAAGTAGTAGTCCATGACAGAGGAAAGTTATATCTGCACAACACAATGTAAAACTAACTATGGCTGTCAAAGATGAAATTCATGGACGTTGGGAGGGGATTGGGGGATCAAAGTTGTTTTTACAATATTTTCTTGATAGTTACATGTCTTAAACATCATAGTTTGATAGTGGAATGTTTTGTGTAGTATTAATTGGCAGCAACATGCCATATAATTTGGTTGGCAGCAGCACACTATGTCCTACACCCTGTTTTCATCCTACATATAATGAATAAATGAAGGAAGGAAGGCAGGCAGGCTTGACACAATGCACAGTACCACATCCATCTCATAACGGTAATCTTAGAAAAACACTTTTTAGGGGCATTTATTTGATAAGTTTGCAACAGTGTTCAAGACAGCATTTGAATCTAAAGGACCTGAAGAATAATGGATTGTGCTATGTATTCAAGGACTTACGGAAGTGTTGTGAAAAGTGCATCAAAGTAGAAGGGATACCTACAACAATTGTGAAAATAGAATGATAAGTAAATATCTGTGAAATAAACTCTAAGTCATTCAGATATAGAGCTTATATAATATGTGATGACCCTCTTAGCATGCATAAAGGAAATATGTATTTGTCATTCTTACGATAACACAGTGACATTACTCTACCGGTGCCAGACAATGGTAGGTAGTAAAGTACTTTCATTTTAATGAAGTTCTATGTTATACATCTGGTTCTTTATTATTATACTCAGAAAGCAGAGAGAGTGTGTGTGTGTGTGTGTGTGTGTGTGTGTGTGTGTGTGTGTGTGTGTGTGTGTGTGTGTGTGTATTATCATCTTCAGTCCCTCAAGTTTTTGCTTTGGTTAGGTTGTCAGATGATGACAAGATGTGCACACAGATATGCGAGTCGCTCAAAGACTTCTTAAGTAATAGAACCCAGTATGTTGTCCTTGCTAGCGGCATGTGTTCACCAGAGATATGGGTTTCATCAAGAGTGCCTCAGGGGAGTGTAATACAACTGCTGATGTTGTCTATATACATAAATGATTTGGCAGACAGGGTTGGCAGCAATGTACAGCTGTTTGCTGATGCCTTGGTGTACAATAAGGTAGTGATGTTGAGTGACTGTAGGAAGATATAGGAGGACTCTGACAAAATTTCCAGTTGGTGTGATGAATGGCAGCTAGCCCTAAATGTGGAAAAATGTTAGTTAATGCAGATGGGTAGGAAGATCAAAGCTGTAACATTTGGATACAGTATTATTAGTGTCCTGCTTGGCAGTGTCAAGTCATTTAAATATATGGGCTTAGCGTTGTAAAGCAATACAAGATGGAACACGCATGTGAGAACTGTGGTGGGGAAGTTGAATGGTCGGCTTTGGTTTATTGGGAGAATTTTAGGAAAGACTGGTCCACCTGTAAAGGAGACCACATATAGGACACTGGTGCGACCTATTCTTGAGTACTGCTAAAGTGTCTGGGATTTGTATCATGTTGCATTGAAGGCGGGCTGCTAGATTTGTTACTGGTAGGTACGAACAACATGTAAGTTTTACGGAGATGTTTTGGAAATTCAAACACGAATCCCTGGAGGGAAGATGACCTTTTCGAGAAACACTAATGAGAAAATTTAGAGAACAAGCATTTGAAGCTGACTGCTTAACGATTCTACTGCCGCCAACATACATACATTGGGCGTAAGTAGCACGAAGATAAGATACTAGAAATTAGGGCTCATATGACGGCATATAGACAGCCGTTTTTCCCTTGCTCTATTTGTGAGTGGAACAGGAAAGGAAATGATAAGCAGTGGTACAGGGTACCCTCACACTGTATGGCGGCTTGCGGAGAATGTATGTAGATGTGGATGTAGGTCTCTTTGACACTTGCACATAGTAAAGCTGTCCTCAACCGAAACGTTGTTTCGAACACTGAAGTGCTTTATTTAGCATGGTCCAAATGGAGGTGTTATTCCCTTGCTTCCTCCAACATTGAGCTGACTTTCCTGGTCACATGAGAATCCACAGTTCATTGTAGACTCCAAGTCACAGTGAATCTTGACATTTTTCAAACCAGCTAATCATTGCCAGATGTGAAAGAACTGATATCTGACACAAAAAACCAAATGTGGGTTAAACCCTGGACTTTTGGATATGTAATCTGACACTTAGCCACTAAACCACACACCAGTTCCATCTTTGGGCCTCTACATAAGGAAAATACTGGAATGATTATAATCAACAGTTTCTCAATAACTGTAATTTGAAACAGAAAGAATGCAAACCTGCAACTTTCAGTTGAACTTCATATTATTTATCATGCAGTATAGTACTTAGAGGTGATGGGAAAGGAACCACACACTTGGTTATCTCCTGTATAATCATTCAAATATGTCCCATGAAGTAAAGTTACAGGGTGAGCCAGTAGAACTGTTCAAGATTATATGCATGTTTACCAAACCATGTCTGAGCAAAGCTAACAGAACATTAAGGATGTATCATCTTAGAAGTGAGCTTTCTCCATACATGCCATAGAAGTACAGGGTGTACATAAAGTCCGGGAAAGAACTAAACATTGTATAGATGTCACACATATTGCATTTTGAAGAAAATGCTCTGAAAGTTTTTTTTATAAACATTCAGTATGCAAAACATGTGTGACCTGGCAGATGTCAATATGGTAATCTAATTCTTGCCATACCCGTCCCAGCATGTGTCTCACATGTGCTCCACATTCACTTCACTCACACTGGGAAGTTTGCTTCTCCTTGCCGGGCACGAACAACCCATTGTAACAAATTTGTTGTTCCAGTGGAAAATGGCCTTCCTTCTTGGTGGCTTCTTAATGTACTTGGTTCTAAAAATCCATTGAACAGCTGTAGCACACTTGTTTTTGTCGAACTCCAACATACAGAAAGCTTGCTCTGTACCTGAACTCGCCATGTTGGCGAATAGCGCTGACTATTGGCAAATTACCAAACTACGCTGTGGTGGTATACATGGGGTAAAACAAAAACAAAAAAACTTCCAGGGTTTCTCTTCAAAATTACATATGTATGATATCTGTACAATGTTTGGTTTGTGTGCAATAAATAATTGAAAGTGTTGCCAGACTTTAGCAGGTGTACTGGTATGAAATGAGCGTTAGGATACAAATGTGTCAATAGGGAACATTTGTTGTGAACGAGCCTTAATTGTTTTGTTTGGTTGGTATGACATCTGTCAAAGATATTTAGTGTACATCAAGTCATGGAACAAACAACATCATATGTTTTCATCATGTTAACAATGTCGAATTTTGTACCAGGAAGTGATGATTTGGGGAAAGAATTAATTTTTTGTTTCCATTTGAAAAAAAGTGCTGCAGAGTCACATCGAATGCTTGTCGAGGCATATGGTGATCATGCTCTATCAGAAGCAACATGCAAAAGATGGTTTCAACGGTTCAGAAATAATGATTTTGATGTAAGAAATGAAGAACATGGAAGACCACCAAAAAAGTTCGAAGACGCCGAATTGCAAGCAATATTGGATGAAGATGCTACTTTGAGTCAGAAGCAAATGGCAGCAATGCTAAATGTTGCACAACAAACAATTTCTGACCATTTGGAAGCTATGGTATAGATCCAAAAGTGTGGAAAATGGGTGCCACATGAACTGAATGGAAGACAGATGGAAAACCAAAAAACCATTTGTCAAATTTTGCTTCAAAGACATGAAAGAAAATCAATTTTGCATTGAATTGTTACTGGCGATGAAAAATGGATTTATTTTAAGAATCCTAACTGGGAAAAGTCACGGGTTAATCCGGGACAACCATCAACATCGACTGCAAAACCAGATCGATTAGGCAAGAAGACAATGTTCTGCGTTTGGTGGGATCAGAAAGGTGTGGTGTATCATGAGCTTCTAAAACCCGGTGAAACTGTGAATACTAATCGCTACAGACAACAAATGATCAATTTGAACTACGCATTGATCGAAAAAAAGACCAGAATGGGCCAGAAGACATGTCAAAGTAAGTTTTTTACACGACAATGCACCTGCACACAAAGCAAAATTGGTTCAGGATACAATCAGAACACTTGGCTGGGAGCTGCTACCCCACCTGCTGTATTCACTAGACTTGGCCCCTTCCGACTACCATTTGTTTTCATCAATGGGACACGCATTGGCTGAGGAACACTTCGATTCCAACGAAATTGGGTGTCTGATTGGTTTGCTTCAAAAGATGAACATTTCTATTGGCATGATGTCCACAAATTGCCAGAAAGGTGGTCAAAATCTATAGAAAGCAATGGTCAGTACTTTGAATAAAATGTTTTTACTTTTCAATTCAAAATTAGTGTTTCATTTTCACAAAAAAAAATGCTCATTTCATACCGGTACACCTGGTATGTACACCCTGTATTTAGCCATTAAAATTGTCCACATTATTCTTAACCATAATTAGTCCTAGAAAATAGTAAAAGTACCAAAGTAATACAATGAAATTGTGCTCAACGCCATCACACAGCCTCCTTTCAGACTGCGCAAAGTGCACAGTCTGTTGTAGAAGATTCTTTAGATGTCATCATAAATGAAAGCAAAGAAATTAAGGAAAACTGCATTGTGTGTGCTGTCATGGCCAGCATTTACAGCTACCACCCATGCATCAGAACTGTTCAGCTTCTGTTAGTACAGATCGATAAAACAAATATCACACAACACTTATTTGAGATGGCTCTGTTGAACATGCATGTAAAATTACACTTCAAAGAATTTAGTTTGTGCTGGGAAACAAACTGACCCTATCTGTCAATGTCATGAACAGGATTTGTTTGTGCTGACTCTAGCTAAACATCACAAAAACAAAACTGCAAATATCTGCTCAAACACCAGAGAAAATGTGTCTGGCAACTATTAGGAGTGATACCCCAAATGACTCATCTGGGCACAGCAGTAATTTTCTTTACATGCAAGTGTGTGGGCATCAAAGGTACCACACCACCATGGCTGCTCCAGATGGCATGGTAGCTTGCAGCTCCCATCGTTGCTAAAAGATGTCACTGCAAACACCAATTAAATACTTATTGCGTAGAGAACATTTGTGTCTTCTGAGAACTTGCAGGCTCCAGTGCCACTCTGGTGCTAGTATCAAAATCCTTATACTAATTCCCAAGATTAGCCTTCATGTACAGGCCAAGAAGGATGGTGAAGGACTTTTAATTTATAGCTGCACAATTTTAAATTGCTGTCTTTATAAGCCCCAAATATAAAAGACTTCTCAGCACCCATTACCCATCATATAAATATGCTATGGACACTGCAAGTAAGACATTCAATAGTAACTATGAAACATTATTAATTTATAATACTGGTAATAATAATAATTCCATGTGGCTCAATGGACTGGTGCAAGTCATTCAATTGGATGTCACTTTGATGACCCAAATGTCCCTAACCAGTTCTCCTACCATGGAAAGGAGTCCAAATCATGTTTCATTTCTGGCGAATCTCCACATCATAGGGAGGTGAATGCAAGGTCAAAAGGCAGAGTTAAAAACTGGTTGCCCAGCTGGAATCTGATCAGATGGCCTTTCAGTTTCTGGGCACACACTACTGCTACAGGCTTCAATGCTCTCAAGAGTTATGGCAACTGTACTGCTAAGTGGCAATGGTACTGATTTGACAGGGGCAGATGACATTAAATCATGATAATTCAGCCAGTTTCCACAAAATATTTATAAAATATACACACAGACCTTCATTGCCACCCAGCAATAAGGAGCCATCAACTTACCCATGAAATGCACGATTTGAAGGATACAGTATGAAGAGTACTGGTGGAACAGGTATTACACCCCTATAATAAAGACTGAGTGCAACCACTGGGACCAATGGATTTTGAGCACCCCATTCACTCCTGTCAATAGACTATCCACTGCAGTGCTGAATTTCATACTTTTTTTAGTACGAAGAGGCCTCATTCACCCAAGATGGTGTTTTCAACAGCTACAACAGTCATATCTGGAATGAGGACAATCCCCATGCCATCCACATTGGTGGCCACCAGCAACAATTCTGTCAACGTATGGGTGCGCATTGTCCAAGAGCACCTAACAGGACCTTATTTTCTGCCTCTCAATTCCGCTGGCCCATTTTACCTGGTGTTCCTAAAAGATGTACTGTCACAGTTCTTTGAGACTATACAACTTTTTTTCCATCGAAGGATGTGGCTTTAACAAGATGGTGCACCAGTCCACTTTGATGTTAACATCTGTGAGTATCCAAACAACATGTACCTTGGATGATATTTTCACTCTGCACCAAAGTGTGTGCTGATATGAAACTTCCTGGCAGATTAAAACTGTGTGCCGGACTGAGACTCGAACTCAGGACCTTTGCCTTTTGTGGGCTTTCAAACTGTACCCTCATCGCTCAACTGGAAGGGGAGGTCCTGTCCCATGGCCAGCACAATCATAAGATCTAACACCTCTAGACTTTTTCCTCTGGGAATATGTCTAGATGTTGGCTGTAAGAAACCCCTGTAGAAATGGATGAAAATCTGCTTGCTAATGTCCAAGTTGCCTGCCTCCAGGTAGAATGGACACCAGGGATCTTTGAGATAATGCAGCAGGACTTCATGCGCCATTGACAAGCCTGCACTGAGACTGGCGGTAATCACTCTGAACTATTATTATGAGCTTTGTTGTTATGTGGTGTACATTGTGGATGTTCATAACACAATAAATAGGCATTTCTCACAATTTTTTCCGTATCTTAGTGTTATCAGTTGTAGATCCACTATCACCCATTTCAATTTGAGTAAAAAGGTTTCTAACACACTGTGTAGTGGTTTTCAGCAGCAGTGTAGAATGCAGGAGCTGGAGGTCAATATTTCACTAAATATATTTATAGCAAGAGCATCATTTATCCCTACATTGATCACAAAACAAGTGAAATATTTGCTTCATGCAATATATTGTCTTCCAAACATGAAACATAGTGTGTAAAAAACTTTTTTATACTCTATAATCTGCAGATTGACACCATCAAGAATTTGCATGGTGAAAATCACAAAGGGAATTCCATCACATGAAATAATTATCTGCTGTTCCTTCTTAAAGTTAATTGCATACCATTTTATTTGAAACAGCAAGCAAACCCAGTTTTTTGATGAATCACAGAAAGTGTTCCATAATCGTATACGTAACTTATGTTTTCCTCTTGTATCTTTATTTATTTATTTATTTATTTAGCTTAAGCAGAGTGGAGCAATACCCATAAAATATCAGTTGTTTCGCATCAAGGTGGACTCAGTCACAGAAACTACTGTGAAAATCACCAGTCCATTCTAGTTTTCAAGATATTGTGTGGTTGCGATAGAAATGTATAACAACATAAACCAATTTAGTGTAAACTGAATGATGAGGTAAATGTCTCAAATTGTGTAGAAGTTGAACTGTAGCTGTGACTTATGCGACAGCTATACTCCATCACCAAAATATTTAGGAAGGGTTGGTCGCTCAAACCCCAGGATGAGAGCAGCCCACTGTTGGCAACAGTTACTTGCCCTCCCCTTCCAACCTTCTCCCAATCTATTCCACTAATATTTCTGAAGGCTAGAATAACGCAATGTACTTTTATATATGACTATATCCAACACTAATTAACAGAGTTAGTTTTTTCTGCCGATGACACTAATATTGTAATCAATCCAAAAAATGTGTAAAGAAACAAGAGAAATGGTAAACAATATTCTCAAAAGTATCAGTGACTTGTTTCCTGTGAATGATCTCACCCTCAGTTTTAAAATGACCCAGCACCATCATTTCAGTTCATCTAGATGTATTACACCAACGGTAAGTGTACCACATGGTAAGGAAATAATAAACAGGGTAGAAACTTCAAAATTCTTAGGTATCCATATTAACAAGATTTTAAACTGGGAAAAGCACATTTTGGGACTCTAAAACAACATAGATTAACCATATTTGCACTTGGAATCATTGCAAAAATGGGAAGAGAAACCAATAAATTGACATTTTGCATTAGGCCCATTCAACCAATAATGTCATATAGAATAATGTTCTTAGATAACTCACCTTTAAGAAACAATGGAAAGTCTATATATTATGAAAAGGGTAGATTACTACTCACCATATAGAGGTGAAGTTGAGTTGCCGACAGACACTGAATCTATCCATTTAAGCTTTCAGCAGATCTTTTGAATTAGAAAACATACACACATCGACGGAAGCACAAAGCACACACGAATACACAGTGTGGCTGCTGAGCTCTGTGTGTGTGTGTGTGTGTGTGTGTGTGTGTGTGTGTGTGTGTAAAACATTAAGTTTGTCTTTGGCAAAAAAAAAAAAAAAAAAAAAAGGGTACACAATGTTGCAACTAAAATTTTTGATCACTTACCCAGTAATATAAAATGTCTAACAGACAGCAAAGTAAAATTAGGAAAAAAAATTGAATAAGTTTCTCCATGGAAGAATTTCTATTAGTGTAATCTGTAAAGTCACAACATGCAACATAAGGCAACTGTTATGCACAGTGGGATATGATATGGTAAAGGGACAGATTTTCACAACACTATTTTGCTTTTTATACAGGGTGTGTATAATATTTTGAATAAGAACCCATGTTTGTAAACATACCAGTTCTGTTCTATGACTGCTTCAATTCAGATGTTTACCTCATCCACTTCTATCTCAGGAACTCAAACAATTATTTTTGGAAGGTGACTATCAACAGCAGTCAAGTTATGTATAAAATGCATGTTTGACTATCAGCTGCTTTTATTTTAAACCCGAATATAAACTGGTTTCAGTCATTGACTATTTTCACAGATAAGGGTTATAATGAGAACTATAAGTATTACATTGTACCTATGCAACACTCTTCAGCACTGCTCTGTGTACATTTGCTTAAGTCCTGTGTCATTTATTGATATTCATGTCATGCTCTACACATTATTTAAGTAATGGCAAAAGTAATGTGATTGCTTAAAATAATATAACCCTTATCCTTAAGGATGGTCCATGACTGAACCCGGCTGATATTTGAGTTTAAAATAAAAGCAGCTGATTGTCGAACATGCATTTTATACACCCATTTATCACTTAAGCACATTTATTTGTCTTAACACTTCCACATAGTGTGTTTACATTATTGCAAAACAGAATGTAATGTTTAAGTGTTAATACAAACAAACATTCTAGAGTCATAAATGGATGTTTTGTTATGTTTACTTTTGAATGTTATCAAATAATTTTACTGTGTCATGCCTAAATCAGTTCCTCGAGCAGAAGTGGATAAGTTAAACATTTGAACTGAAACCATTATAGAACAGAAATGGTACATTTCCGGAGATGGGTTTCTACTGAAATTATTATGTACCCATGCTTTTCTACAAGTACTAGAAGTTTGTACCTGTGGGGAAGCAAATTTATACTGTTCTTCATGAAAAGTGGGTTTTAATTTTATTTTCTTTCCCCAAACAATGGACTAGACAATACTGTAACTGTAGTAGAAATTAAACTTTAGCGAGTCCAAAATAAAGAATGGATTTTTCCATTGATCTGTAGATATATAAGATGTTCAAGGATGAACTTCCCAATATCTCACAGGTGATCAGAAATTAGCCTGGAAAAGCACAAAAACCAGAAAACTGTAAAGATCTAACAAAAATACCTTCTGGAGTGCTATGACACACAGGTGTTAGGTTCTTTAAGTTACACTTCTTAAATTTTTACCAAGACAACTATTCAGACAACAGTGGAGCTGTCAATGACCAAGATAGGAAACTTTTCCCCAATGAATCTTTACAGGAGAAAGGATGATTGGAGTTTAGAATCTCGTTGATAACAAGGATGTTAGATATGGAGCAAAAGTTTGGACCTAGGAAAGGAAACAGTTGATTTCTTTTCAAGTGGCATTTGTTGTAGGCAAGCTAGAGAAACCACACAGAAAACTTATCAGGATGGAAGAACAGGAATTAAAAATGCAGTCCTCCTGAATATGAGTCCAGCATCCCATAAAGGAATCTTCAAACTCTGAATGAAGGCATCATGAATAGTGAAATCAATGATAGTTGAAAGAGGGTGAATATTCATTGGTGAATCAACAGTAACGTTAATCTTATGGCATGTATAATGTGCCTTTGATGGAACGGTTCTGAAGTAGAAGGGTATGGGAAATACATACCTTTTGTTTTAAGTATTATTCTGGCAGCATGGACTACCTAATAAAAACCACAGCTGAGCTCTCATCTTAATGACCTTTTTAGAGTTCAGTACCCGGCTAAAGTTACAAACTGGACCCACCCTGAAATATAGGGTTGTCATGGAAGACTGATTTGTAGTGTATCCTGAGGTCTAAGTTAGGTTGGAAGGTGACAATATTGTTTTAATTTGGTGAAGGCAATAAATCTTAAAGTAGAAAATCTGGTTGTGGGAACAAATTAACCGGTAGCACAAAGCTTAACATTTACATCTGCGCCATTAAAAAGGCAAGGTGGGGAAGGGGTCCAGTACATAACTTTTACCCATAATTTTGTCATTCAGAAGGGATCCTCTGTTAAATTCTCGATATATCTCACACATCACTAAGAATTGAAAAATTGCTCAAAACCATTAAATTAGAGTATGTAGGATAAACTTTGAGACAATATTTTAATTTGTGCATTCTATCAGACACTGTTACAGCACTTTTACGATACCTGGTTCCTAAACTAGCCAACAAGCAAGCCAACTTGTGTAAATATGCGTTCATTGGACAGTTCACTCTCCGGATACAGTACAAAGCAGCAAGGGCTAGCCTCTCTGGCCCCCACTCATTAGTAAGATATTTTGAGGCAAAAAATGCTTTTACCCATGAAGTGAGATATGCTTGTGACAAAATGTTAGTTTAGAGGATAGACTCACCAAATTGAATCTTCGTTGCACTAAGAGTTAAGAGGCATAAACTTTTTAAATTCTTATAGTGACCATAGGTGGAAAATTACATATCAAGTTACATCTGGTCTTACACACATCATCAGTAAATAAGAGGTAACATGCAACGAAACTATTTTCCAGAATAACTGAAATGGCAATCCTACTATCAGATAATCAGAAACATCAAAAAGATAGTAAGAAGGCTATGTGTAATAGTGGTGAAGGAAATCGATAATGATGAAGACAACAACAATTTTGACAGGTTCTACACGTAGCATCATAAACAAATGATGCATCTTACAGTACCGACATTAACAGTTAAACCATCAGAACAAGTCAAGAAATGGTCTAGCATGTTTATCCGAGCAAGGTTCTTCGAAGGAACACTTCCAAAAATATTTTGAGAAACAATCATTTCAAATGGTGGCATATTTACAGATAGAATGCATAATAATCCACAGAATATTTGAATTCCATCTCTTAGAGGCTTATTTCTAATAATTTAACAAATATTTCGTAATTTATTTTGTTTTATAAATGTAAAGCCTCAAGCACGACCAGGCCACATTAAACCTAGAACACTAACGAGGAGAAAATGTTACATTGCCACTAAACTATCATCGTAAATTGCACTACGATAAATTTATTCAACTCAAGTCATATTTTGCAGGTTATACATTAGTTAGTTACAACTAGTATATCTCCAATGGTATGTTACATACCAAAATAAGTACAAAATGCCTTGTTTTATATGCCACTGCAATCAAATTTAACAAGGGTTTAGTAATCTACGGTTAAATTACATAACATGTGAAGAAAATTACTGAAAGGTTAGCTGCAAAATGATTGGTCTAATTCTATAAGCTATAGGTATTGATTTAATTATATAGTGATCATGCATTTTTAGTTTCCTTCATTACTGTTGTTGCTGTCACAAACTCACGTTCATTGCCTACAAAAGTGGTGTCCAACTATTTCAAAGCAGGCATATGTTACAGAGTTTTGTAGCTAAGTGTTAACTGCTCTGCTGAAAGTAAGAAATGATGTAGAAGAAACTTTACTGTTTTGTGGTATTATAGAATGATTAACTCACGTCCAACGTCATTTTCGTGAGTATGAAAGACATAAGATAGAGAAGATAATTAACTTCTTGCAAACAAGAGAAACAAAGCATAAATACATTGACCCAGGTCCAGGTTTAATTTCATGGGCACAACAAACATTTCGATCATCTCACTTACATTAGATACTATGATGATACACGAATTTGTAACAGTGCCAATGCTCTCACTTTTTATTAATTTCTTCATAGTTTTACACAGACCGAAGATCACACAAAGGAAACAAGCTGTTAAAGTTACAGCTTTGATACAACACCACAAAGAATTGTCTTTAAAGCAGCTATACTAAGTATTTAGTAAAGCTTACACAAAATGCCACAAATCCAGTGTCAGTCATTGCAATGTGATGCATATGAGAAATTCATACAATATATTTTCTTCTAGATTCATGTCACAATTTGGAATGCGTTTCCCTAAGAAATCAGTGAGGCCCAATTGTTCAGAACAAAATAATAATAATAATAATAATAAAATACACAAACTTTGGATAACTACAGGTATTAGGATTTCCAGTATAACCACAAGAAGACTGAACCAAGAAATCAAAATATACACAGATCCACAATTTGTGAACTATGTAAAAATATTAGAGAGAAATAAACCAAAAGACAACAGTGAAGACAGAGTTGCTATAAATTGACAATTTCATGACTAACTCTGACAACAAATCAAAAACTATATGTGAAACTGTAGGAAATGAACTAATATCATTGGAGAAGAGGAACAAATAACATCCTACAACTGTGAAAATTATAATACAGAAAAGAAGAAAAGGGCATACTACATTAATAACTATATACTAAATGTTAACTTAAAATGTAAACTTAAAACTTTCAAAAAAAAAAATAATATAAGCTCCTAGGGTTGCCTGTAGCATGAACATTCCTTCAACAAAAGAACAGGAAGTAATTAGGGTGACTAGGAGCTTAAAAGCAAAAATGGCAGCAGTTTTAGATGAGGTACTAGTTTCAATCATAATAAAAAAAAAAATTCTGTGCTGATTGCAAAACCTTTAGCACACATTCAAAATTTATCCTTTACTGAAGGATGCTGTTAAAAAGTTACCTGCTAAAAGATCTCAAAAGTGAGACCACTACTTAAAACTGGAGACAGACATAATATAAAACTACTGTTCCATATCTGTTTTCTCAAAAATATTAGAAAAACTGGTGAACTTTAGAGTCACTATTTACCTACACAATAATGTACTTCTTATCAACACTATTTTTATGCAAAACACAGCATACAAATGGCAGTCTTAGACTACACCCAGGAAATAATTAAAAATTTTGAGAAAAACAAAAATGTACCAGGAATAAATTTAGACGTGTCTAAAGCCTTCAGTACCATCTGCCATGAAATCCTCATTGGTAAGCTGAAAACAACACGTATTAGACGATGGGCTAAAATGTGGTTTCAGTAATACCTCACAAACAAGCTTCAGATTGTACATCTTACCAATGTTAATTCAAATCAAAAAACAAGCTTAGTTTCAGAGGCAAAAGAATTCTTTAGGACTACTCCAGGGCAGCATCTTTCGGCCACTACTTTTTCTCATATTTGTGAATGATTTAAAGTTGCAGTACAATATAGCCAAAACTGTATTCTCTACAGCTGACAAGTCTAATAGTGAGCAGTTTTGAAAATGCATTACATTCACTACTGATAAAAATCCAAGAAGTATTGGGACTTCGTTCAGTGCAAATAAACTTATGCTGAATGCAAAGAAAACAACTTTGTAAAATGATTCAGGATGAAGACATTAATGTAGAGCTGGACAGCAGACTAATGGAGAGTGTGCAGTTTGTAAAACTGTTAGCAATGCAATATATATGAAGTTACAAATTGAAAACACCATGTAAGATTCCTTACACACACAGTTAATTCAGTCTCCTCTGCACTGAGAATTATCACAAATGTTTGCATCTTAGAAGGCATCAGAATGGCTTACTTTGGATATTTTCATTCTGTTGCCTCATATCCTTTAAGATTAACAAACTCATTTTATAAATCAATCTCGGATATATGTAATGCGTGTGATAAATCCTGTGAGAAGTTTCTGTGTGTGTATATCTCAGTTTACACTGTACTGCCATGATATCTATATTACTATTTATTCGACATGTAGTTATTACTCGGAAAAAAATTATTACAGATTATTCATATGCAATGAAATTGTAAATTTACCATTATCGTTGGCAGCTTCATTTAGTTCATTCCATGTTTTTAATTTCTATGTATGACATTTCCAATATAGTTTGTACAATGAGGCGGTTGCGAAATAACTAATTCTCCAACACAAAACATCGCACACTAGCTGACAAGAATTTTTCAGTGTTAACAATGGATCTATTTTGAAGCAAACTGTTGTCCACAAGTACCTCAAACAATAATAAAAATGTTATGATTTTGTCTCATTCTCAATCACAGCAGCAATACAACAAAACTTTGCAGTTACAATGACAATTACAAAATGTACTCACGTATGAACAAACACAACCTTGAAATATTCTTTAAATGCGTTCGTACACAACCTCTACTCAAAAACAGTACAGTTTTTCCTATTCTCATTCAACATTTTATGAAATTACTCAACAATCTATTCCCACAAAACCACTATATCTTCAAAAGCATTACTGCAAAAACAAGGCTTAACAAAATTTAAAATGTATGCTTTCCTTACTTCTCGAAGCAACTGCGACGAATCTCTGTCTACTACTTCTTTCACATGAGACCTCGTCGAAGCTGAAGTCACTGTAAGTCTCACTATTGATCCAGTCTCCAACATAAATGACGCCTGCCCAGTGTTGCCAACTCTAAAAAACCCGAGTCGCTAGATTCAATATCAAAAGTCGCTAGAAAGTCGCTAAAACTGATTTTACTAGGGGTGTACTGAAAATTTCGTGCTGTGAATGGTGCAATAAGCCAGTGTGTGTGTGTGTGTGTGTGTGTGTGTGTCGGGGGGGGGGGGGGGGGGGGTAATAAAATATTAATAAAAATTGTCTCATACGTAATTGCTATATTGTCTTAATTAAATGACGCTTCGCTTGCAACAACATACATATTAAAATACGCTAACGTTTAATTAAACATGTTATCATAATTGACGCAACACATAAATTGTTGTTTCAACCACAGTAGTCAAATATACTAAAAATATACTACTATATTTCTAGCAAAAGAAAGCAAGAACTCAAATTAGGTTACAAAATATATATATACATACCGGTATGTGAGCTATTCATCGTCGTCACTCAGAAGATCGAATAACTCATCTGTTTCATGCTCTGACAGAACTGTAGTTGATGTAGAGGGTTCAACGTCGCTCAAAAGATGATGTTGCAGTTCGACTGGTTTTGTCGCAAAAGAGTAACTTTTGTTCGTTCCAATAAGCTCCAATACGTCTGACAGAATGTGCAAAGATGCACAATCTTTATTTTGTTTCTTCAGCTGGTCTCTCAATATGATCAAAACATTAATTGTCTTCAACGATAATCTGTTACGTTGTTTAGTTTTTATAATATTCATAGAACTGAATATTCTTTCCAATTCTGCATTTGAATGCGGTAGGCATAGAACAGTCATTGCTAGCTGTGAAATGAAAGAAAAAGGATTCTCCCCTGCGGCATTTTTATACCGCAAAACCTCACTCCAAAATCGAACAGTGTTAGTAGTGTTATTCCACCTAATGAAGTTGATATTATGCCATTCTTGCAGCATACCGTCTATGAAATCGCCACTAAAACCCAATTCTTTGGCTACATCCGCTACAGCATTATTTTCATTCACTTTTAGTGTTTCTTCAAGATGCAGCATTGACATTTTTTTCAGGATCGTAACGTTACTTGGCAGTCTTTGTTGAATTTCTTTTATGAGTTTCAGACTAAACTGAATGCATCTCTTCTTCAAATAAACTTTATTTTCTTCAGACAAACTTGACTCAGACAATTTCTGTTCAAACATAAAGCCAAGGTTCGGATTTGCGTACATATTATTCGCTTGGAACTGGTGTTGTCAACAAATCAACAATTGGAAAAACTATGTTTTGTGCGAGTGACTGCATGAGAAAACAAGTGTATTTAGTAATCTAGTGGGGTCATTGGCTTCCCCTTCAAAAGCTTTTATTGCTATTTGTACGTCTTTTAAAGCATGTTTAAGGTAAAACATGTAAAGATGATTTGAGTCGTCACGATACATCGTGTACAAAAGATTGGCAGTGTAACAATTGTCTTGAACCATGGCAAATGAAAAATGTAGCTTTAGTTCTTCCCACTGCTCCAGAATTCTTCGTATTGCTGGTTCAATTCAAAGCCAACGTGTTGCACAGACCTTCAAAATTTTTAGTGGCTGTTTTCCACAATTTATTGTCTCATAAACCTTTTTATATTCCTCTCGTCTTTTGGGTGAAATAGAGAACCAATTGTAGGTTTCCCGTACAAGAAACTCTATGTTTCTAGGTATGGTATTCACTGAAGCGTGCGAAACTGCAAGCAGAAGAGAGTGAAAAATGCAACGGATCAGTATCAAATGCTTCAAACCATATTCTCTCTTGAGTTGTTCGAAAAGCCCATTGTTTATTCCAACCATTGCAGAAGCATTATCTGTGCCAATTCCTACCATATTAGCGATTGGAAGTCTGATATCTTTCAAAGAATTCGCAAGAACAGCAGCCAGATTTCTTGCATCTCCAGTTTCTACTACAGCGAGTTTGGGAAATGCTGATCTAATGCTTTGGTTGTTTACACTATAGTACCGTATAACGATACCTAGCATTTTAGATATTGATACATCTGTGGATTCATCTATTAGTACACTGTATTTTTGGTTTCCTATATCTTCAACCAATGATTGTGTAAAATATGGAGCCAAAACTTCAGTTATAATGTTAGTGCACTTTGTAGGATGTAATTGCATGTTTTTAGCGCCCTCATCACCGGAAAACACCTTCTTGCACAGTATTCCTAAATGATCTACAGCTAAAATAGAACAATGTTCAGCAATAAATAAAGAAAGGGCACCTTCCGCTCTGCTTGCTATTCTAACTGTAGTTTTCGGAACAATTTTCACAGGTATGGTGGTTTGTGTTTTTTTTAATCAATTTTTTGTTTATGCTTAATAGGTTTCGAATGCTTTCTAATATTACACTATTTAGCATAAAACTCTGTTGCACATACTTGACATCTTGCCTTGGATAAGTCTCTAACGACTGGTTTCAGCCACCCATTGAATTCAGGTTCAGCTTTCCACGCATCTCGATATTTTTGAGCGTACTGCTTCTTCTGCGGTAAAGAATTGTTCTTGCGTTACCACTGTGCATGTGATAATAATTTGACTTCGAGTTAACATTTCGAAAAATTACCTAGAGGTTGCTGGACAGAAATGTATTTTATTATACTTAATATTACGTATGTTTTTTGTCAATTCGAAAAATAAAGGGAATTCAAAAGTTGAAGAATTATAGATCGATACGCTATCCACGATAACAGGCTAGTGGGTAATGAATAATTGTTCTATAGTCAAGGTTTTCTTACTCTGTAGGCAATTCCCACATTCAGGTTTACTAAATGCTGAACAGTGCTACATGATCAGCTAAGAACTTAATTTAACTTAGTAAATCTAGAACAAAGTCAGTGTAGTACCCATTCTATAGTTAAAATCTTAGTTTTGTTAATGAAAATACTGGCCCAAAATAGTTTTGATTTGTACTTCAAAAGTCGTCAGTACTCCAAAAGTCGCCAGATAAGTCGCTAAATAATTTTTGTCGCTAAAAAGTTTTTTTTGTCGCTAACACGAAGGCAAAAGTCGCCATTTCTAGCGACAAAGTCGCTAAATTGGCAACACTGCGCCTGCCTTCGACAAGATCTTTGCCGTATCAACAAAGACAAAAAACATGAGGTAGTCCCTCGAATACTGGGATTGTCTCGCGCCAGTGAAACGCCTGGGTGCGCTGACGTTTTAGAACAAAAACTGACATAACGTGACCATACTCACATGGCTTCAGAGAACAGCTGGCTGCGCGCGGTCTACCATTCTAAAAGTATCTCCTAGACGTGTGCTACGCTTGCTTACTCCCATATCGCTTGATTATTCTCATTGCGCTTGCTTTCTTTATTATTTTTTGTTTCTGTTTTATATTTTCTGCCGGAATTTACTGATTTTATATACATTACGCTATTAAAGAGAAGAATACAGTTAACAGGTTGAAAATTATCTAGGTTGCAGTAGTTATTCGGAGTTAAAGAGGTGTGCACAGGATAGAGCAGCGTGGAGAGCTGCATCAAATCAGTCTTAGGACGGAAGGTAACAACATTCCTTGTCCATTACGTTGGTTTTAAGAAACGAGTGTTTTCATACTGTAAAAACATGGTAAAGGTAGAACACCTAGAAACTTAAAAAGGGGGTTACAGGAGTTTCTAGATTTACATCCTTTATGATCCTAATGGCCTTTTTTTATTCTGAAAATTAATTTCGCTGCCACCTAGCATTCAAGATGGGAAACACAGCAGACACAATAGATGCACTTAATTGTTTTTTTCACATGACATCCATGTTTTAAATAACATTGAAGCTGACGTTGTTTACGTTTGCCATCACAAACTGTGACAGACTTAATAAATACGGTCATTTAGACGGCTAGTCATACACATAGATCTCAATTTGATATGGTAGGCGCACACTCAAAATGTATATAGCAAGCTATTAAGGGTGGTTTCATCCTTCACAAATTAGGAACCGTTGTAAGTGAAAAACAGTTGCTTACATGTTACATTTTCTTCTGATAACATTTTCTGCTTTGTATTAGTCTCTGTGGAATCTACACTGAAGCGCCAAAGGAACTGGTATAGGCATGCATAGTCAAATACAGAGATATGTAAACAGCAAAATACGGCGCTGCGATCGGCAAGACAACAAGTGTCCGGCGCAGTTGCTTGCGTCGAAAGGCTATTCCTGCTCTACCCCCTCATCAATCCTAACTCTTCACTCCCTACACACCTTGCTGTCAGATTGTACACCTCCCTTGTTCGCCCCATCCTTGAATACGCGGCGGTGGTATGGGGCAATGCTGCCCCCACCCACCTCCGCCGACTCCAAACCGTCCAAAATCGGGCTCTCCGGCGTGCCCTCCACCTCCCTTTCGACTTCCCTACCCAAGAATCCACATCCTGGCCGAGGTGCCACTCCTTCACTCCCGCATCCATTCCGCAGCCGCTTCCTTCTACCAACATTCTGCGTGTGTGAGATACATTAATGCAAAAACTGTGTTTTCATGTGAATGTGATCAAGGAAGTTGTAACGGATTTAACGCTATGTTAGTCGCTTACGCTACCGGACGTGAAATTAATGTATTACAAAGTGTGTTGTATGAATTGCAAAGTGCTAAAAAAACAATAAAAGTCCTAAAAGCAAAGCTTCATGAATGTGAATTGAATGGAGTATCATCACTTAACACAAACTTCGAAATCTACAGGACATCTATTCTTCCTAGAAAGAGTGTAAATTTTAAAAAATACGAACTAAAAGCAACTAAAAAGATCGCTGTACAAAACAGATACAATGCTCTGGAAATATGTGACGAAATAAAATCTTGTGGCGAGAGAGTGGAAGAAGTAAGTGTCGTGAGAACAGAAAGTAAACAAGCCTCCGAAAATTTCGTTACACCTAACATACAAGCAACTGTTAACAAAAACCTCGAGCGAAAACGTAACAACTCAGCTCATAATGTGCTCAAAACGTAAAAATCTGTTCATAATATAATACATAGAGACTGTGAAAAGAAAGGAGATCGTATAATAGACTCCAAAACTTCGGAAGACTTGAGAACAACAAATAATGCTTTTACTGTATATATACTTGCCGACAGTCTCGGAAAAAGACTGGCAGAAACCCTATATAACTCAGAATGCAGTGTTACTAGCGTAATAAAACCTGATGCTCCACTGAAAGAGATCGTCAATAACTGCGAAAATCTGAGTATCAAGATAAAGAAAAATGATTGTGTTCTAATCCTGGGGAGTGCGGAGTAGACGTCCGCTGCAATGATGTATTATCAGCAAGACGAGCGCTAAGAGAGACGCTCGAAAAGCTCAAAAATGTACATGTGATGGTAACCAGCATTCAATACGATTTTTCTAAGAAATCTCGTGTTAACGAGGAAATCAAAAAAACTAACAGACTGCTTCACAAAATAACAAAGTGCTACCCAAATTCAACATTTGTACAGCTAGATTTCAGAAAACAACATTTCATAAACAGTGGAGATCTCCTAAATAGAGCAGGACAACTGTATGTCTGTGCTCAAATTATGAAAACAATAAATAATCTCAATGATCAACACAAACTGCCTGGTATCCTCACCATAGCGGTAACTGAGCAAATGGAAATTTGCAAGGAAACGTCTAAGATGAGAGATATACCTAACATACCGGTACCAGTATTTGAAGGAGTGGTAGAATATGGGGTACCAGGAACATCCAGCAGAGTTGAAGAGGAAACAATTTCTTCAGATGAGAAAGCCTACAAACCTAGTGTAAACTCATGTGCACCTGAAACCTCCAAGGATGAAGCTGTCAGCACATTCGACACACTTAATGCCTCATGCTCACTTGTAACTCGGACTGCAACCACACCAACAGCGAAGAACCATTCTACTAGATCCAGAAGCTCATCAGCTGCTCTGCAGACATCTCAAAGCTAGAGCCTCAGGATAAGAAGAGCTGCTATGCGTAGTGACTATTTTTTATGCGATCTTCGCAACTCGAAGAAGAAGAAGAAAATGCAGAATCTTTACAGTGTCAGCAACAAGAAAGTACAAAGGTAAATAATGCAGCAAATCCACTACATGAAACTTTAACAGTTGTATACCAAAATGTGCAGGGACTAGAAAGTAAATTAGCTGAAATTGAAATTCTATTAACTGACTATCTAAAAGACATTAACATACTATGCATAAGTGAGCACTGGGTAAAAGAAATGCGAGCGTCTAGCATAATTATTCCAAATTTTGAAATGATTAGCAAATTTTGTAGAATCAACCATAAAGGGGGTGGGACATGTATTTATGTTAGGACAGGGGTAGAATCAAAAGAAATTAAATGTAAACTAAAATGCATAGAAAAAGATTTTGAATACAGTATATGTGAGCTAAGCAAATTAAAAATTACTATTGTGTGTTTGTACCGATCACCATTGGGCTACTTTGCCATTTTTATGGAAAACCTGGAGGGACTACTGAATGAACTTCAACATAATGTAATTGCTCTTGGTGATTTTAACGTTAACTTTAAGAATGATTGTAGTAAACAACAGCAACTGTGCAATCTGTTTTTGTGTCATAATATGATGGCATCTGTACATGAAGTTACCAGATGCGGAAATATGTCTGAAAATATAATAGATCAAGTATTTATAAACAAGGACAAGTGTGAATATAACACTGAAGTAATTGACACTGGTTTCTCGGTTTACAAGGATATTAAATTGAGTTTAAATGTCACATCTTACAAGGACCCTGTTATCAATAACAATTACAGAGAAAGGAGATTTATAAATGATGAAAGCATAAGAATTTTTAATTACATTCTGGAAAATAACAACTGGGGTAGTGAATCAAGTGGTGATGTCAACACAAAGTTTGACTCATTCCTTGAAAGCTACAAACACTGCTTCGATGTTGCCTTTCCTATAAAAAGAGTCAAAGATAAACATAAGACTAAAACATGGGCTACACAGGTGATTGGAAAGTCATCAGACACTCTCAGAAAATTAAATAAATCAGCCAGGAAGAATGCAGCACTGAAAGCACATGTGAAATGTTATAGAAGCCTGTACAAGAAAGTAATAATTGCAGCTAAGAAGCTTGATAATGATTCATATATTGAGAAAGGTAACAAGAAAATGATGTCAACTTGGGAGGTAATAAATAAAGATATAGGTAGACACAAAAGAAAAGGTAACAGCTTTGTCATTAAAAGTTGGGGGTAAAACTGTTAAGGGCCCACTTCAGACTGCCAACATATTTAACAAACATTTCACAAATAAAGCCATAAATTTAATTAAAACTAAATGCAATGCCAATAGCAAGGTAAAAATCCCCATTAATGACATGACAATGCTCCTTTACCCAGTAACTGAATCAGAGGTACTAAATGCTACAAATAAGTTAAAAAATAAAATGTGATGTGGGTGTGATGGGATTCCTGACAAAGTCATTAAGCGAATTGCAAGAGACGTAGCCTCACATCTCACTGAAATTATAAATGAATCTTTTAAGACAGGGGTGTTTCCATCAAAACTTAAAATGTCAACTATAAAGCTACTTTACAAGAATGGTGATAAATATAATGTTAGTAACTATAGGCCTTTATCAATGTTGTCAGGTTTCTCAAAAATAATAGAAAGGATAATGTATCATAGACTATACAAATTTCTTCTTAAGAATAGAATATTGGTTAATGCGCAAAATGGTTTCTGTAAAAATAAATCAACTGAAACAGCTATCTTCAATTTTTTGCAACTTGTTCTCAATTCCATAAATAGAAAGGAATTAAATTGTGGTTTGTTTTTAGATTTATCAAAGGCCTTTGATGTCATTGACAATAAGTTACTGCTTAGGAAGTTATATGCCTATGGGATACGTGGAGTTGCCCACAAATGGTTTGAATCATATCTGTCGGACAGGTATCAGAAGGTGGAGATAAGCCATGTAGATAGGACGTATTCATCAAGATTCGAGAGAGTTTTGTACGGAGTACCCCAGGGATCTGTATTAGGGCCATTACTGTTTTCAATATTTATCAGTGACCTACCAAGTCAACTATCTGAAGCAGAGGCAGTACTGTTTGCTGATGATACAAGTTTGTTTGTTGAAGCAAATAGTGAAGCTGACTTACAGGAAGTCACATTACCAACAGACTCATTGTGAATGCCAAAAAAACAACGTGGATCAACTTCAGACATATTACAAATAAAATAAAAACTAACCTTACAGTAGAACTGGGTAAGTGTAAGATTGAACATGCATCATGCACTAAATTCTTGGGTAGTATGGTTTGATGAACACTTAAGATGGGAAAAGCATGTAATATCATTGAGCAGAAAATTAAATCAAACATATTATATACTTAGAATGCTTAAAAAGTTTATGTAATATTAAAACGGTGTTATGTGTTTATTTCTCATTCATGCACAGTTTATTAAGATACGGTGTACAGTTTTGGGGGAACAACAGTCTAACAAAACATTCATTTAGACTAAAAAAGAAGGCAGTCATAATAATAAAAGGTATAGGATGTAGAGACTCTTCTAGGTATGCTTTCATAGAATTAAAAATCATGACACTACCATCCTTATGCATATATGAAAGCACATGTTTCTTAAAAGAAAATGAGGAAATTTCTACATTAAACAGAGAATTTCACAACTACGAAACAAGGAATAGGAATGATTTCCACAGAGAAATTCATAAAACAGCTATGTATCACAAAATTGTACTATACCAACCCAAAATCCTCTACAGTGCTCTCCCCAAAGAACTAAAAATAACACCAAAACTGCACATATTTAAAAGAGAATTAAAAAACGTGTTATTGAGCAATAGTTTTTACAGTATTGAAGAGTTTATGAATCGTTGATAATAAAAGCGCAGTTAATATTTCCCTGACATAAAAAATATGTGTAATTGCTCACATTTAAATACTTGCTGTTTCTATGATAGTGTGAAACAGTGTTAATGTAAGAATGGAAATAATCTTTGATGTGAGAATCACTAGCTTTTTATTTTGTACATTGTTATCCTATTTGTATATTTTTATGCTAATGTTCTTGTAGTTCTATTAAAATTGTAATGTCTAAGTGACAAGTAAATTTAATTATAAATTTTCATGTACATGTATTTTAAATTGTAATGTTTATTGACAAGTCCTATGTCATTTTGATGATATACTACAAGGACGCTAATAAATTGAATTGAACAAACCCACCACTCTCCCAATCATTTAATCCTTTCCCTGGGCACCCGTGTCCACCGTCTGGCCACCACCCACGGGCCTGACCTTCTCTTCCGCCCCTCATGACTCTCTATTCACTAGCCACTTTCATTTCATGTCACCTTATCTTTCTCATATCATCGCTCCATCTCATCACCATGACATGACATCCAACCCCCCCCCCCCCACCACCCCTCACGCCACCGCCACTGTGCCTCACGCCCCCCCCCCCCCAAATGTCAGCCTAATCCTTAAAGGCCCTTCCCTTTTCACTGCTCCACTTGTCACTCTCCGACTTCTTTCTCCCCCCCCCCCCTCCACTTTGTCCCCTCATGACTGTCTGCCACCACCGTCACCGACGCCGCCATGAAGATGAGGCCAGGACAATGGCCTTTCGTTTTCATTCAACTCTTACTGTCCCTCCTCTTTTCCTTTAATCTGTCATTTACTTGCAAGCTACCAGCTAGCCAATGGGACGTCCGTTTTCCTCACTCTCTTACTGTTCCTTCTACTGTCCATTCATCTGTCATTTTTAAATACTACGATGGCCAGCCAATTGGGCCGTTCGGTTTCCTTCTTCTTCTACTATCCCTCTAACTATTCTTTCATCTTAAAAAAAAGCCAGCACAAAGTCAAATCCAACTCAGCACCACCATGTAATTTCCTCCACACCACATCAATCCAGAAGGAGAAGCGCCCTAGAGGCGCTAGCACTTCACCAACAGCCGAGGTTCAAGCCTCAGTTACGTGCGTCTGCGTCTGCGCAGCTGCTACAGTGGCAGGTTATCAACATTTAAGTGAGTCTGAAAATGATGTTACATCGGCGCACAAGCAATGAGACACAGCATCACCGAGGTAGTGATGAAACGGGGATTTTCGCGTACGACTATTTCGCGAGTGTACCGTGAATATCATGAATCTCATAAAACAACAAACCTCCGACATCGCTGCGGCCGGAAAAAGATACTTGCAAGAACGGGACCAATGACGACTAAAGAGAACGTTCAATGGGACTGAAGTGCAACCCTTCCGCAAATTGCTGCAGATTTCAGTGCTGGGCTATCAGCATGTGAACCATTCGATGACACATTATCGATATGGGCTTTCGGAGCTAAAGGACCACTTGCGTACCCTTGATGACTGCACAGCATAAAGCTTTACGCCTCGCCTGGGCCCATCAACACTGACATTGGGCTGTTGATGACTGGAAACATGTTGCCTGGACGGACGAGTCTCGTTTCAAATTGTATCAGGTCGATGGACGTGTCTGGGTATGGAAACAAGCTCATGAATACATGGACCCTGCATGTCAGCAGGGAACTGTTCAAGCTGGTGGAGGCTCTGTAATGGTATGGGATGTGTACAGTTGGAGTGATATGGTACCCCTGATACATCTAGATATGACTCTGACAGGTGACACATGCATAAGCATCCGGTCTGATATCCTGTATCCATTCATGTCAATTGTGCATCCGATGGACTTGTGCAATTCCAGCAGGACAATGGGACGCCCCACACGCCCAGAATTAGTACAGAGTTTAAACACTTCCACTAGCCACCGAACTCCCCAGAGATGAATATTATCAAGCATATCTGGGATGTGTTGCAACGTGCTGTTCAGAAGCGATTTCCACCCCCTCATACTCTTACGGATTTATTGACAGCCCTGCAGGATTCATGGTGTCAATTCCCTCCATCACTACTTCAGACATTAGTAGATTCCATACCACATTGTGTTGTGGCACCTCTGCGTGCTTGTGGGTGCTTTACACCATATTAGGCAGGTGTACCAGTTTGTTTGGCTCTTCAGTGTATGTTGAGCAATAACAGTATTCCTGTGGCAAAATGAAACAACCAGAGCTATCTAAGGAATATTAAATACGTGACTGAATCATATAGAGCACTCTTTTCAGTGATTTACAATATTAACTATATTACCACTGTACTCTAAAAAATGCCTATTTCCAAAAGTAAACAAAAGTCAGGTGAGTGATCATCACAAAAACGTAGTGTACATAGACACTACTCTATATATGACAGGCACCAAACGCTAACGGAGATGTGTTTATGAAATCTGAAGATTGTTTACTTGGTTTAGACAAACATTTAGACAACATTAAAGTAATTTCTTGTCATAGAGTAATAATTACATTTCAACTATCCATCAAATGTATTTAAAGTAATTCTCAATGTGCCAGCAGCATATTGTATGGTCTTGTTTTAATTTTGTGTGAATAGCTCCAATGCCATAATACATTTTTCAGTATTTAATGTGCAGACAATTAACTTGACTATGTACATTACAACAGATGTTGACTACCATTTGAAGGGCTTATTTCAATAGTGGTACAAGTCCATTACCTCCACTTTTCTGCCTATAATGCTTCTGAAATTAATGATCCAAACAAACTGAAAGACAGGTTCATCTCTAACAAGAAGCTATATGCTTGAATATTTCTGGTATCTCAACCCCAGATTTTTCGCACTCATTTAACTTGAGGACTCTGTGTCTCACAATCAACAAACATGGGCTTGTACCACTGCTTAAATGAGCCCTTCATTTGATCTCAGGTCTACTTCTACAACAAGGTTACACAAGTGTTAAAGAAGTGGTGAACACACGGTTTCTTTCAGCCAAGTGAACGTTCTTATGCACAACTGAAACATAATTCACAGAATATTTTCCCTTCAGTTGCAGTCAGCCATTTTAGTATGCTCGCTAATTTGTTTAGTGCCTATAGATAACTTATGGATATAAATGAGCAAATTTGTGGTTATTATTTATTTATTTTATTTCCAACGAACAATACATGCATGTACAAATTGCATAAGCAATGTCAAGGTATAAATGTATACAACAGTATACAATTTAAATCATGATAAAATTATAAATAGGTACATTTAGAATTTATGGCCATAGATTTCATACAGAGTATAAAAACGATTTTGAATTAACAAATTCTTGACAGAGTCCTTAAATTTCGTCAGCTCTTAATGATGTGCGGTAGCTTGTTGAACAGAAAAACTGATGTGATCTTAAAACTGTGTTATATTTGAGAATAAAAAGTGTGTTCTTTTTAATATCATTACATTGCCTTGTGTTATAGCTGTATACATCAGAATTCACAGTAAAATTGGACGAGTTTTTCTTGATGTATCAAAGACACTGATGTTCTTTGCAAATTAGTCTGGCTGCTTTTTTGTGTTATAGTCATTTGGAGTAACAGTTGTTACACCACAGGGTAGTCCCATTGGTCAGGTGGGAATGAATACAGATATAGTATACAAAAAGCAGGGCTTTTTCATCTACTGTCTTTTGCAACATTCTAATCATAAAAATTCACTTAGAAATTCTTGACATCAAATCATTAATATGTTCCTGCCACCTGAGGTTATTCTGTAATGCTATCCCAAGGAACCTAATGGACAGCTCTGCATTCTCTAATGTTCTTTTTTTGTAGAAATATTTAATTCCTTCATTTTTCTCTTCATATATAGTTTATTGGAATTGAACCAGTCAGAGAGTATATTTGTTTTAAGTAAGGCAGTGTCTTCAGTGCTGTTGTTGAGAGTACTGTCATTCTTAAACAGATATCATCTGCACATAAACAGCACTTTGAAAAATCATCTGTCATATTGAGTGGAAGATCATTCATGTACAATAAGAAGAGGAGGGTCCCAGGACCGACTCCTGTGGTACACCATGATTGACACCGCAGAAACAGGAAGTTGCTGAAGAAAAGAGTTTCAGTTCCATTCTATAAGTATGACTTGATAATTTCAGTAGCAGGGTCAGTTTTTAGTTTGAGCAGTAGAGTATTCTGGGACACCAAGTGAATGGAGTTTGTTAAATCAAAAAACTTTTTTTATTTACATGAAATTTTCCTTCCTTTGGCTCAAGGCTATTAGCTATGTAGTTCATAACAGCATTTTTTTGGTTTTCATAGTAGAATAGTCTTGGAGGCATTGTGAACAAAGTTTGTTAAATCAAAAAACTTACTATTTACATTAAATTTTACTTCCTTTGCCTTAATACAATTAGCTATGCAGTTCATAACAGTATCACTGGTTGATAAATTTTTCCTAAATCTGAAATGGCTTTGGGAGAGTAATTGATTATTTTCCAGAAATCTTATTATTTTAGCACACATTAACTTTTCAATTGCTTTAGAGAAAATGGGTGCAAGTGACTGAAGATGGTAGCCATATTTTTGTCACCTTTTTGTGGATTGTAATTACTTTTACAACTTTAAGTTTTTTGGAAAATGGCATTCATCAAAGCACTTATTAATTATGTGACAAAGGACCTCTGCCATAATACAACTACTAAGTTTCAGTATCTAGGAATTAATATCACTATTACTAATTGAAAGAATGGCTGAGTGCACATCTTCAAAACGAAACATATTTTGCATAACATTTTTCATTTTATAGGCCACACCTAAATATTAGTTAGTTTCAAATTTGCCATTGTATATATTATTTATAACATTGGTTACACTATTTACAAAATGATTACTAATAGTACTTGCACTAATCTTGGACATAATCACAGGATCTCTGCTACTTTACTCTAAATTGTCATTATCTTCCATATTTGTCTAGGTTTACTGATAGCTTGTGCAACCAGTTGGCAATTATATTCTAATTTACATTCTATGATGCCCACTCTGTATTTCCGTTTTAGTTGTTGATACTTTTCTCGGGCAAGCAAACAAGAGTTCTTTGCTAAGGAGTACTATTTGACACATTGGTCTTTAAGTTTTTGTAATCCTGGTGTGTACCACCTATGCATATTTTTAGTAACTGATGCACTATTTGTTGTAACAATTTTGCTCTTTAGTGGCAAAACTAAATTAACTGCCCACTTAAAATTTTCAAGGGACCTATTGAAATGCTCTTCTGCCTCATCATTACCATACACACATAGCCAGTTCATTTGCCTGGGATAGCCTAAAATTACAGATATATCATAGTCACTAATACTTCACTGATCTTATACACCATATATGACTTGGAATTATTGCTAACGACTGTTTCTGTATTTACATTCATAATGCTTGCATAATGGTCGGAATACAGTGTGTGAATAATGTTTATGCAATATTTTCAGGGATGAAAAGTAGTAATAATATTATGTACACAAGTTCTACTGTTTATGTGGCTAGGCCTAGTTATAGAAAGAGATAAATATTTTAGTAATGGTGCCATTATGTGTAATGAGTATTGTGCAGCACATTTCCCATTTCGGTTAACATGTCTTCATTGATATGTAAAGGGGAAAGAAGCTAAGGCAGATGAAATTCTAAGGGTCTAGAAATCATGTACCGTTGCAGCTGAGGTCAGGTGACACTAGCTGAGGTCAGGTCACTTGCAGAAAAGGTCAGATCATCCACAACAGAGGGCAGGTCACCTACAGAAGAGGTAGGGACACCTCCAGCAGAAGATCTTACACTGGCATCGGAGGACACTGCATCGATATTGGAGAACCCTGAATTGGCAGCAGAGGACCCTGTATTGTTAGTGGGTGTCTTTTCACTTGTAGCAGAGGACACATTACTGGCAGTGAGAGACCCTTCACTTCCAGCAGAGGACCTTGCACAGGCAGCTGGAAATCAGACACCAGCAGTAGTAGAAGGAGACCCTTCGCTGGCAGAAGTTGATCCAGCCTCACCAGTAGCTGCTGGAGAGAGCATTACAATGCAGCCAAAGGGAAGACCTTCAGGGCACAGAAAACCCACAGTGTTCACGGATTTTTGGTACCCTTCCACAAAACAGCATTAGCTATATGACACAGAGAAGTGTGAAAACAGCTGTTACCAGTCTCTGTTCTGGAAGTTTTCTGGGAAATAAATCTTTTGAACATGAAGTTAACAGTTAGCGATGCTAATAATAACTGTATTTGTAACATGAAGCACTGATACAGGGATTTTGAACTAGGCATTGTTAACATTAATCATTATAATTTGCCTAGTCAAATTTGTAGGAAGGATGACAAAAGTGGCAAAGTTCGTATATTTCTTAAATCCAATGTAGAATATAAAATGAGGGGTGAGGCAGAAGCACTGAGTATTAAAAAGCATTTTGAAGCTGCTGCTGTTCAGTCACATGCAGAGCTGGCTAAAGTAATAATATAGCAATATATAGAGCACCTAGTGGGCACATAAACACCTCCATTAATAAACTGGAGTCTTAGGTAGACATACTGTTTACTGAAAGAGCCACTATATTTGTCTGTGGGGACTTTAATATAAACATTGTAAATGATTCTGCATCAAGGAAGCTGTTCCTCACTGTACTACAAAGCTTCAACAAGTTTTCGCTTATAAATAGCCCCACAAGAATAACAAATAGAATGGAAAGTCTTATAGACAACACATTCAAAGGCAGACACCATGCAGATACAAATTATTAATACTGATTTGGTCCTATAGGATCATAACGCCCTCATCCTTGTAATTCTAGACATAACTAGTGAAAGAAACGGATGCACTTCTTTCTTATGGAAGAGCTTTTTCTGCAGAAAACTGTTAGTTTTGTTGGTAGTCTAAGTAACGAAGGCTGTTTAAACTTGCTTTCACAGTGCAGTACTAACAACCTTGTGATGTTTTACTTCAATATTCATGTCCAATTTAGAAACATATTTTCTGAAGAAACTGATCAGAGACCATTCATGTTGGATTACTAAATCTAGCTCCTTGATTACATCGGGAATTAAGATTTTCTGTGGGACTTTAGAAATGATGATTTCTCAGATGAAACGATCTGCATGTCTCCATTTTATAGGCTATGTAAAGTCTTATAAGAAAATATATCGACAGGCAACTGTAAAGCCAAAACTACTTATTAACAATAGTGTAATAATAATGCCAGGCAATAAATCAATGGGATATTTTAGAAAGCAAAACAGGTAAGATGGATGAAGAGTACAAAATAACACCTACACATTTTGATAATATAAGTGATTACTTTATAAATCCTTTCGAAACAGCTTAAATTTCGCAAATCAGGTTAAACTTAGCTATCATACAAAAGCATACTGCATGAGCTTAGTTATCTAATGAACATGAATGAAGTAGTGAAGGTGGTTAAAACACTCAAACACAAAATGTCAGCAGATATAGATGATTTACTAGTATCACTGAAAATCGGTACTGCTCCGCAAATTGCAAAGTCCTTTGCTCAAAATTATTAATTTATCGTTTGGTGAGAGAGTGTTCCCCCACAGATTATAAATATAGAAAGGGATACTTTTATGTGAGATTGGTAACATAAAATAGAAAACTATTGATCCATTTCACTCCTTTCAGCACTCCTAAAGTAACTGAAACGACCACAGTCTCCTGAACAATAATGAGCACAGCTTTAAAACAGGTAGAAGTATAGAAAGAGTGGTAACTGCTTACATTGATGAAATAGTTAGAAATTTTAATAACAACAGTAGTATTTTAGGAGTTAATTTTGATCTTTCTAAAGCTTTCTTTGATGTCATCAAGATTTCTTTCTAAAGCTTTCAATACTGTTAGTCATGAAATTCGTTTAGAGAAGTTTGAAGCATTGGGGATAAAAGGCATAGAAAACAAGTGGTTACAATCACATTTGCAAAACAGATCACTGTTTGTGGAACTCATGTCAACTCATTCTAATCATACAATCAGATTAGTATCTGGTGCAAAGAAAGTCAAAACACAGTGTAGTATGTCAGGTCCTCTTCTGTACATTATTTACGTAAACGATATACACATGTCAGAAACTCCAACCAAGTTCATGTTGACATCTTTGATATTCGGGAATCCAGCCCTGATGTTCGCGTCGTTTTCGCACGATATTTCAACACCGTGCCTCACAGTCTTCTACAGGTGCTACCTAAGACTGGACCTTGGGTCGATCGATTCCAGTACTTACGCCTGGAAGGAGCTGGGCGTTCCCTAATCGGTCCATGCCAAGTCGAGTGTGCCATTTGTGGTCCGCGCCCGCCACACTCGGCTTCATTGGACCCCTCCAGTCGCGGATGTTCCGACTGCCGTCCGCGCCCGTTTTGGCCGTCCTCAACGGTTGTGGTCGTCATCTGAGGTGTGTCAGACACTATCTGAGATGTTGAGTACTCTGTCTCATAACTGTTACTATGATTTCCACTTCTGTTTCGTGCTGGGCGCTCAATAATCGGTCCGCGCCGCATCGTATGTTCCGTCTGCGGTCCGCGCCCGCCAGACGCGGCTACAGTGGCCCTCTCTGGTCTCCGGTGTTCCGACCGCCGTCTGCGCCAGGCCTGGCCGTCTTCTGAAGTCGAGTTCAGGATCTGGGATGTGTGAAATCTGGTCTCTAATGTCCGGCACCTTTTCTCATGGATGTTCTCTCGGTCTCCACTTCTATTTCTTGTAGAATCCCGGAGTGTCAGGGGGTGAGTTTTCACATGCTCAAGCGCTGGATTCCAGGCAGTGCTGATTTCGTATCCCGAGCCACGGTTGATTAGATTGTCTGTGAACTTAATCTCAATGGGTTCTTTAATGAAACTGTCGCAAAATCTTGAGGTGTGTGTCACAATCTTGGTGTCATTGTAATCCATTGAATCACCAAGTTCCAGACAATGCTCTGCTATGGCTGATTTAGTTGTCTGTCTGAGTCTTGTATGTCTCTGGTGTTCTTTACACCTGATGTCCACAGTTCTGGTGGTCTGGCCAGTGTATGACATCCCACACGGGCATGGTATATTGTAAATACCTGACTTGCATAGCCCCTGTCATCTTTTACATTCCCCAGCACCGCCCCAATTATGGTGGGTGTGCAAAATATGCTCTTGATGTCATATTTCTGGAGAATCCTGTTGATTTTGGCAGAGATAGGTCCGGCGTATGGCAGGTATGTCATCTTCTTTGCCTCTTCTGGTTCTTCTTCTGGATTCTTTGGCTGACTGGCAGGCTGAAGTGCCTTCTGGATATCTCTAGAGGAGTAACCATTCCTGCTGAAGAATGATCGCAAGTGTTCTATTTCTGTGGCCATACTATCAGGATCGGACAGAGTTTGTTCTCTGTGGAACAGTGTTTTGAGCACTCCATTCTTCTGTACCGAATGGTGGCAACTGCTGGCTTGTTGGTATAAGTCAGTGTGTGTAGGTTTGCGGTACACACTGTATCCAAATGTGCTATCGGCCCTTCTCTTCTCTAGAACATCCAAGAACGGAAGTAGTACATTCTTCTTCATTTCCATTGTGAACTGAATGTTTGAATGGCAAGAGTTCAAATGTAGCAGGAATTCATCTAACTTCTTCCTACCATGGGGCCAGATGACAAAGGTGTCATCCACATACCTAAAAAAGCATTTGGGTTGATATGTGGCTGAAGAGAGTGCCTCCTCTTCAAACCTTTCCATAAATAGGTTGGCCACCAATGGTGATAGAGGGCTGCCTATCACCACCACTTACGTTTGTTCGTATAATTGACCCCCATATAGGAAGTACGTCGAGGTCAGTACATGCCTGAATAGCTCAACGAGAGCCCCATCGAACTTCTGTCCAATTAGCTCGAGGGACTCCTTCAGTGGTACCCATGTGAAGAGAGACACCACATCGAAACTAACCATGATGTCTGTGTCTGTGATGTGTTGTTGGCTCAGCCATTGCAGGAAATCCTCTGAGTTCCGGATGTGATGTGCACATTTACCCACATGTGGTGTAAACATCTTCTTCAGGTATTTCAGTTGCTGCACCATTATTGCCGAGAATAGGAACCCCATCCTCATGAACCTTGGGGAGTCCATACAGTCTAGGTGGTGCTGGCACTTTGGGACGCAGCTTCTTGACAACTTCTTCAGGCAGGCCAGTCTCCTTCAACAGAGCCCTGGATTCCCGAATATCCAAGATGTCAGTATGAACTTGGTTGGAGTTTCTGACTTGTTTATATCATTGACATAAATAAGGAACAGAAGAGGACCTGACATACTACACTGTGTTTTGACTTTCTTTGGATCAGATATTAATCTGATTGTATGATGAGAATGAGTTGACATGAGTTCCACAAACTGTGATCTGTTTTGCAAATGTGATTGTAACCACTTGTTTTCTATCCCTTTTATTCCCAATGCTTCCAAATAAACGAATATCATGACCAACACTATTGAAAGACGGGAAAGCGTGAAGAATCACATCAAGTTTATGTTGTTTGCAACTGACACTAGTGTAATAATGAGTGATGTTAAAGAATTTCTGTCCACAACAACTGATCAAGTCCTCACGTCCTTGTATTCATGGTTCAGTGTTAACAGGCTGGTCCTTAACACGAAGAAAACTAATTATATTCAAATTGGAAAGATGAATCAAAACCAAGATCTCTAACTGGTGCTGTGTGGAAATGAGTTAGAAAGGGTACAATGCACAAAACTGTTTGCTATGTATGTTGATCAAGACGTAAACTGGGAAGACCATGTGACTAAACTCTCCCAGAAAGTCACTTCTACGTTTTTCCCTGAGAATTATTTCTTAAATTTACTCCTCATACATTGCTAGAATGACTTAGTTTGGTTACTTCCAGCCCCTTGTAGCTTATGGAATAGTTTTTGGGGTAAAATTAATAGTGAATTAAATGAAATTTTTGCATTATAGAAAGGGGCTTTTTGAATCCTGTCACATAGCTATTCTAGTGCTTACTGGAAGCCCCTGCTTAAAAAGTTCTGTTTGTTCACTGTACCCTCCCTGTTCATATACAAATGTGTGTTGATGCTGAGAGCTACATTTGGTGACCTGGAAACCAAGTGTGATTACCACAGTTATGATACTCACAGCTATGGGACCCTTCATATGGAACAAGTTAGAACAACTCATACTCAAAGACTTGCGAGACATTTTGATGTCATTTTTTATAATGCAATGTTAACTTAGATAAAGAGGTTGGAGAAGGAAAAGGATTTTAAGGAAGAGTCAAAATCATTTCTTGTTGAATACTATTTCTATAGTGTAAGTGAATGAATTAGCTTGCAGTAATACTAGGCCCTCATCAATTGTATATTTTTGATTCTGTTAACTGATGCACCATCTATGTTATGTTTGTTTTTGCAAAAGAATGTTCCTGCTGCTGGTTTTCTTTTTCCACTGTTTCAGATGCAGTGCGATACCCTCTTCTGAGAAGGGATCTGGTGCTACATTAGTTGTGATGGATATAGTGTCTGCAGGTATCATGTATTCGTGTGTTACACTGTTCAGCGGTGTTATATAATATGTTAGCGTGTTTTAATTTTTTCAGATGTGTTTGATATCAAAGTTTCACATTCTAGTTATATCATTGATCTACTTATCATGCATTTTGTATTTTCCAGCAGTGTTATGTAATGTGTTCATGTGTTTTCATTTTTCAGTGGCGTTTATCAAAAGTCATGTCAAGATTTTGAATATGGCTGTGGTTCAGCAACTATGCATGCAAGAGCTTCAGTGGAATAGAAATAACAGCCAAGCAGTTATAAAATACAGATTTACTGTACCTTGACCAGGTTTCAACAGTTTTAAAACCATCTTCTTCTGAAGATGTAGTACCTATTAACAAGATTACAGCATTGTGTATGGAACAAATATAGGAACATCACAATAAACGAAATTAGAGGAAATGTTTACTCATATAATATCACATTATCTATAGTCAATGCGGGAGTCATTGATTCTGTCTAGTACATGTCATCCACTTTATCACCATTTAAAATACGTTACATGAAGTAGTCACCGTGCACTGAATGGTTTCGTCTTAAAACTTTCGTAATTTTTTTTCTAAATATCACGCATTTTACGCCAGATACAACAGCATATAGTATGCCACTTGAAAGATTTGTATAAAACTGACATTTAAATATAAAACGTGTCATCAGATCCTACAGAGCGTAAATATTTCATGTTCAGAGCTATTGACATGCAACAACTGGCTAAAGAGTAGAGGCATTAGCTTTATGCCACCTCTGGTTGGTGACATTCCTGTGCGTCCTATATGCATGTAGCGTCAATGAGCAGCATGCGTTATGTCACTACTACATACTATTAACAGAATTAATATCTTAACCAAATAGTGGGAAAGAGGGAGAGGAGGGGGTAACGAGAGTGCCATTTCAGTTGAATAGCTTATAAAGAGCCCACAGATTGAGGTAAATATAACAGATTCTTTACAGACTGTGCAAACCACACAATAAGAATTTGTGCGCGAATATGTAACCAACACAAGCATGTGTATCTCAGCAAAACTGCTTCAAGGAGCATTATCACTGTATAAGGGGCCCAATACTAGACGTATGCAAGTGAGCCCTGCCCCACAGGACTACTATAAAAGGACACACTATGACACAGAAACTGCAAATATTGATAGACAAATGAAAATTAGGGAGAGAACTGGTGTGGAAGTAATGGGATAGATCACTCATAAAGCATCATACTAAGGGGAGTGTTCATACTGATAAAGCGTGCTATATGAAAAAATATACTAGAACGGGGTGTGTGTTATTAAATAACTAGTAAAATAGTAAACTGAGCTTCGCTAATCAGTGTATATGCCTCAAAATCACGATGTTGTCGATAGAATAAAAACACCCTAAAAATAAATATAAATGTCGTAATCTTGTTAATAGGTACTATAATAAACTGTTGAAACTATGGTCAAGGTTTAATAAACCTGTATTTTGCAACTAGTTTGCTGTTATTTGAAAATTTTATGGTCTAATTATATATTTGATTTACTTCTATCGCCTGTGGCAGTTGCAATGTAGTCAATGTATTTGAGCCTCCTCTTCCACTCATGTACCGACTGAGGTGAATGTGTCAATCTTAATGCACTGGACGTGCATTTGGGAGGAATGGGGTTTGTACCCTGTCTGGCCGTCCTGACTTTGGGTTTCCATGGTTTTCCAAATTGCTAAGGTGAATGCTAGGATGATACCTTTGACAAGGCCATGGCTGACTTCCTGCCCAGTCCTCAGCTAATCCATTCTTACTTTGTTCATGTTTGATGGATGTGTAGATTATTTCTCTAATATATCTGACGTCTGAAACTATTGTACTGAATAGTCTAAGGATGAATAAATAAATAAAGAAATAAAATAAAAATAGAACATTTGATTTTCTGATAAACAACATAAAACCAGATTACAGTGCCACAACACTGTCTCTAAACTGAACGAAGTGGTAGGAATGTATTGGATTCGTGAGTAGAAAATGATTTCTGTAACGAGACAGATACTGTGGAACATCCAACAGTATACCAAGCACAGTTAATTGTAAATATACAGGTTGTAAAAAAACATTATTGGCAAACTTTGAGGGGTCTTGAGGAATAAGTTAATAACCAGAAATATCATCTGACAACACTAGAAAGTTTCATGGTTATAGGGGTCAACAGTTGCCACTGGGCTACCACAATGGTAGATAACATGAGTTTGTACATTGGTAGACAACAAGCAGAGCTCCTCGCAGTGAGCCTAACAGTATTAAGTTAGACAGCAACGAAAGTGTCCAACCCTCTCTCTAAAATTCTTTAGAGCATGCAGGCTCACAATTACTATCAGAAGTAGGCAACGGCCCATATAACTTATCTGATCTTGAGCGTCATGCGGATGAGGTTTCTGGAAGTAGGTTCTCGTCCTAAATTTATTCCTCAAGCCACCCCCTACAACCTCTCGAACTTCGTCGGTATCTTTCTGTTACACCATACTCATTCGTGAGCCAAAACATTGTAATCACCTGCTTAATGCCATATTGGTGCACCTTTGAAACACTATACAGTAGCGATCCTACGTGGTGTGAATGAGACAAGTTCTTGATAGGTTTCCAGATGTACATAGCACCAGATTCCTATGCACAGGTCACGCAGTCACCGTAATACTGGTCGATGGTTCGTGAGCATAGATCTAGTGTCCATATTATGTCCCATATGTGTTCCATTGGATTCAGATCAGGCCAATTTAGTGACCCAGTTATCAATGTCAGTTCACTATCATGTTCCTAAATCACTGTAGCACAGTTATGGCCTTGTGAGACAAACATTTATCCTACTGGAAGATGCCATCTCTGACAGGGAAGACATCGAGCATGAATGATACAGGTTATCCACAATAATGCTCATGTAGTCCACAGTTGTCTTGTGCCTTAGCTTACTTCCACAGATCACATGGTAGCCCTGGTGAAGATCCCCCATATCATAATACTTACCCCATTGTCCTATATCTGTGGTACAGTGCATATTTTGAGCACCCATTCATCTGGACGATAGTGTTTTCTGACATAACCACGGACCACGTATAACAGTAAACGTGATTTATCCAACTAGGCAACACATTTCATTTTATATATGGTCCAATCTCAATGACCATGTTGTCATTACATTCGTAATTGACGATGCCATTGGATCGTAATGAGGACACACAAATTCCCAATGTCATGAGAGTCACAGACAGAAGATCCAAAGAAAACTATAAATACATATGTGTAAATGTAGAACCAGAACTATTAAGTAATGCAAATTACAATGAATCATCTCATCTACTATAGAAAATGAGATTCGAAACTTTCAGAAAACATGAAAACATCATTCATATGAGAGAAATATCTCAAGCAAAAGGTGTATCTATGAGAATGTTAAGTCACAAGAAAGCTCCATTTGTGTGCATCACTACTTAAAATCAGCATAAAATAGAAGGCAATATTTAAAGCTAAGCTACAACTCGAGCTGTAAAACTGTCAAGCTCAAGAAGTATTTGCAAAGACGTCATATATGCAGTCCAGTATTCTGCAGGGTGATACCCGAGAGGATACATTGAGGGTTTTGCAGCTGCAGGATTGCATTGCAGGGCAACTCGTAAGCGCTAGGATATGTGTAACAAAGTAAAGGATACATGTGCAGATTGCACAGTTTTAGAGGGAGGGAAATTATGGGAGTAGACAGTCAGAAGGAAATAGCCTATTACAAGATGCCAGAGTAAGCAGAGGAGGTGCAGAGAGGTCGTGAGGACTGGTTGATTGAAACTGGGTCCCCGGACTTGAAGAACAAGGTTATTACAGAGAAGATGGGCAGAAGTAATAGAGATGACAGAGAGAGGAGGAATTACGGTTGTAAAACGTTCGTATGAGACTAGACAATGCAAACAGGTGTCAGGAATCGGATCGAGGATTGTGGAAGATCCTGTAACTTTACTTCATTCACAAAGTACTAGCAGTGTGGAAATAACAGAGAGTAATCTAGTAGAGTCACCTCCAATATCATGTACAAATGCGAAGTCTTAAGTATCTGAAATGCCAAACGAAGAAAGTGTGTTCCATACAGAAGCAAATGAGTGTGTGAGAATAGTAGGATAATATATGTTTTGAAATAAGTTGTCAGTTCAGGTTGCACACATTCGGAGGTAAACTTGATTGATTTGTGACCCCCTCCCCTTCCCCTTAACCTATTGTTCTGTTAATTAATTTATGACCCCCTGGGGATAAACCATTCTTCTGAGAACCCCCCTACCCCCCTCCCTTTCCACCATCCCTACCCTTCTGGGAAATCCACTCACCAATGATATCAAATTAATTGACTAATTAACTAAATCGAAAAAATAAGTAACCCCTCCGCCTCTGGGAAATCCTCCAGTCCTTTCCCCCTACCCCCCACTTTCCCTCCACCCCCCTCCCCCCATTTGGAGACTGGCGGGAAAAGGACTCAGTCTGGGCTTGAGAAGAAGGATCTCACGACAACAAATTCAAGTCAGTGTCAGTTACATTGCAACTGACATGCTATTTATTTATAAAATTCGGTTCACAGGGGTAGGTTCTCTCTTTTATTTGGTGGGAAAAGCTCATCCTTCTCTGCTATTTTGGAATATGCAGGTCTTGTAAAATACATCGAAAATAAGTAATTAAATAGATCGCCTTTTTGTCTGATCGCTCAAGGAATATCGCTACGAAATCGACATCAACATAACTCACTGCACGTAATTACACTGTTAAAAAACTTTCAGTTGGTACACCAGCCGTTTTGCTGTGCTACACCATGCACCAGTATCTGAGCCAAACAAAAGGCTGCACTACATCCACTCAGGTTCGCGATATTAGCACGCCTCAAGGGACCATTTCATGTTGCATGCCACTGATGGGCCTACACACGCCATTAGTTGTGCCTGGACAAAGCTGCAAACAAAGTAGCGATTACCTGAGAAACCCCCAAGCCTCCCCCTGCTGGATACTGGTGCACATGAGAAATCCTTCCGAGGTAAATGCCTGACTGGGTATAGATCCAGAAAGACTGCTGAAGTCAATAAGTTGATTGACTAATTAATTTCCAGTCACCTGATCGTGATGTAGGGGCTATAAGGCCTGGCATGGTAACTCATCAATCTTCACAGAAGAAGCACAAAAAATAGTACTCATTACTAGTCGTTGTTACTATCACCACATGTAGGAGTTACTCCTCTTCTTTGCTAAGTTCCCTTTCTTTGTTTAACTCCACGTCACAGCCTGTGGACGCTTATTGTTTCTTCTTCTTTGTTCAGCGGCCTCTGGTGTGTCTGGAAGGCAGCAACATCCGGCATGTCTGGACCAGCAGTGGTAGCAGCAACATGGGATCCTTTAGCTCAACTGACCAACATGTTGGAGCAGGACAACGAACTGCTGTTATCTATCCTGCTCACTAATTTATCTACTGAAGAAACCCAACGGTTCCCTGACTCTCAGAAGAACTGTTCTTGGGACCTTGCACCACACAGTTCATGTCGTTACTGGTCTTTGACATATGCTCCATCCCAGAACATTCCAGTCTCACTGCAAGGGCAGAGTGTTGATGTGGTGGATGAGAAGCTGCCAATTTCTCCCACTGCTCTACTGATTTTCACTTTGACTTATAATTTAACAGCTAGCAGATCGAAGCACTTAAATACTGGTGTAGAAGCATCAGCGCACGGTGTCTGGTGTGTTGTGGTATGGATTGAAAATACATTGAGAAGTGTTAAAGTGCAGTTTATAGAGTTTGAATGAATGAACTGTGTTGTAGAGAATGTTGCATCAACTAACACATGACCTCTGAGTACTCTCTATCTCCAGACATTTGCCGTGCAGGTCTGACGCTATCTATAAAATCAATGTATGATGGCATGAAACTCATGGTGAGATCTGGAGATCGATCCATTTCTCTGCAACACTCTACCATTACAAACTTGTTGTGTATACAGATGGTGCTATCCCTTGTTCTGGGAAGATTGAACCGTGGCCTGCCATGTGTTCAAACTGTGTATAAATTCATCATGAACTATCTCCATACATATAGTGTGCATGATTATGATTTAGAACAGTGTATCAGTACGGTGTCAAAGAACAAACTAAATAAACACCCATCAGTTTGAGAGAAATACAAGTGGAATTTACTACTTACAAGAAACAGTTGTTGTTGTTGTTGTGGTCTTCAGTCCTGAGACTGGTTTGATGCAGCTCTCCATGCTACTCTATCCTGTGCAAGCTCCTTCATCTCCCAGTACCTACTGCAACCTACGTCCTTCTGAATCTGCTTAGTGTATTCATCTCTAGGTCTCCCTCTACGATTTTTACCCTCCACACTGCACTCCAGTGCTAAATTTGTGATCCCTTGATGCCTCAGAACATGCCCTACCAACCGATCCCTTCTTCTAGTCAAGTTGTGCCACAAACTTCTCTTCTCCCCAATCCTATCCTCATTAGTTCATCCAATCCTCATTAGTTACATGATCTACCCAACTAATCTTCAGCATTCTTCTGTAGCACCACATTTCGAAAGCTTCTATTCTCTTCTTGTCCAAACTATTTATTGTCCCCGTTTCACTTCCATACATGGCTACACTCCATACAAATACTTTCAGGAACGACTTCCTGACACTTAAATTTATACTCGATGTTAACAAATCCCTCTTCTTCAGAAACGCTTTCCATGCCATTGCCAGTCTACATTTTATATCCTCCCTACTTCGACCATCATCAGTTATTTTGCTCCCCAAATAGCAAAACTCCTTTACTACCTTAAGTGTCTCTTTTGCTAATCTATTTCCCTCAGCATCACCCGATTTAATTCGACTACATTCCCTTACCCTCGTTTTGCTTTTGTTGATGTTCATCTTATATCCTCCTTTCAAGACACTGTCCATTCCGTTCAACTGCTCTTCCAAGTCCTTTGCTGTCTCTGACAGAATTACAATGTCATCGGCCAACCTCAAAGATTTTATTTCTTCTCCATGGATTTTAATACCTCCTCCTAATTTTTCTTTTGTTTCCTTTACTGCTTGCTCAATATACAGATTGAATAACATTGGGGAGAGGCTACAACCCTGTCTCACTCCCTTCCCAACCACTGCTTCCCTCTCGTGTCCCTCGACTCTTATAACTGCCATCTGGTTTCTGTACAAATTGTAAATAGCCTTTCGCTCCCTGTATTTTACCCCTGCCACCTTTAGAATTTGAAAGAGAGTACTCCAGTCAACATTGTCAAAAGCTTTCTCTAAGTCTAGAAATGCTAGAAACGTAGGTTTGCCTTTCCTTAATCTTTCTTCTAAGATAAGTCGTAAGGTCAGTATTGCCTCACGTGTTCCAACATTTCTACGGAATCCAAACTGATCTTCCCTGAGGTCGGGTTCTACCAGTTTTTCCATTCGTCTGTAAGTAATTCGCATTAGTATTTTGCAGCTGTGACTTATTAAACTGATAGTTCGGTAATTTTCACATCTGTCAACACCTGCTTTCTTTGGGATTGGAATTATTATATTCTTCTTGAAGTCTGAGGGTATTTCGCCTGTCTCGTACATCTTGCTCACCAGATGTGTTTAAAGATGGCGGCGAGTATACACGTAGTTTCAAATCGCTCGGTAATATGTGATCGTATTTCGTCAGTGAAGTGTACCGTATGCCATAAAATTGTGTTAAATGGATTAAGAATTTGCGCGTTCAATCATAAGTGGTGCCATAGGCATTGTTTCTCACGATCGGAAGTTCTAAATAAGTGCGACTGCGGTATGGAATGCAACGGACGGGACAATGCCAGTGAAATGCACAGGGCAGGTTTGCAAGTGAATGTAGAGAACGAACTTTGGAAAGAACTCGATTATATTATAAAATACGCAAAAAACGCTTGAAAACTTGGTAATAAATGTGAGAAATTCCTCAAAATTTAGGCTACAAGAGTTCTCAAATACCAGTCAAATAAGCAGCACACGACCAAAAACAAAAACAGCGGAACTTACTTTAAAACTAAGTAATAGGTTTAGTGCGCTTGAAAATAGCACAGAGGTGAAAGAACAATCAAATTGTACCATCATCCACACGGACAGTTCAGTGATCAACGCTAAATTGCGTTCATAAAGCAAAACAAATCGGCCTACTATTTGTAAACAAAACAAAAAACACACGTCGGAATATAGGCATGAAATCCTTATTCTAGCAGACAGCCATGGAAGAGGTGTAGCCGAAATTATGAGTTCTAAGAAAACAGGATTCAAGGTAACTGGCGTAATCAAACCAGGAGCGCCACTATGTGAAGTTTTAAATAGCTATAATCAATCTATGACGAATGGCACCACATGTGTGATAATTGGAGGCGCCAACGATGTATACCACAATGAAACTAGACGTGCTACAACAGTTTTAAAGCAAGTAATTTGTAAAATGCCTGAAGTGAAATTTTTTGTTGTCAATATCCCTCATAGGTATGATCTCATGGAAAACTCCTGCGTGAATACTGAGATTATTACCGCCAACAGACTTTTCGCTAAGATATGTCGAGGTTATCCTAATTCTACATATGTTAGGATAAATAGTGATTGCAGAGAGCATTTTACAGAGCATGGACTTCACAGAAACATGAAAGGGAAAGAAGCCATGAGTGCTGAAATATCGAATGCTATTAAAGACTCTAAAGTAGAACGAAACACTATTACACTGTCTGAAAACGGCCTTATTAAAGTATCAACATTAGTGGAAATAGGAAGAGCTGATGTCCCACAATCATTGGTAGCAACAGAAGATTCTTTGACGTTAGAAGAAGTAAAACCATCTGAAGGATCGTCCAGTGCAGCAGCTACATCAGCCAAATTGTCAGTAGTATCGAAATCATCAAAAACAGATGAACCATTATCATCAGCAGCAGATGTACCACCTTCCCCAGCAGGTTCAAAATGAAGTCCAGAATCTGTGACTAGTCCATCAATCAGAAGAACAGAGGCAAGACCAGTGGTACAAAATGCCACTCAGATATCATCAACAGAAGAAAAATCAACACCATCGAAGCATCATTTATCAGCTTCATATGTGGCTTGAACATCCACAGTAACGTCAGTGCCAACTGTAGTTCAAGATTTAAACGAAAATACAGTTTCAGCAAAAGTTCCAGTATCAATTGGAACATCAGTTACAAAAACGGACTCAGCATCAAAACTGGCAACATCTACAACATCCACTGAATCATCAGCTTCAGAAACACCTCCAGCATCCACTGAAACAGCAGCTACAACTACAGACACAACAAGTATGGTGGCACGTCCAGGGGTAAGAAATACAAGGAGCAGGAAACATGTAATTCTTAAGGATTTTTGGTACCCAGCCTCAGGAAGGAACAGCCGGTAACATTAGGAAACATAAGTACAAACTCCTCTCAATCTAATTTCAAAAATTTAAAAATAATGAGCCTTAACATACAATGCATTAAAAATAAAATATTAGAACTTGAGATTGCAGCCAGTGAAGCTAGTATAGATTGTATTTGCATTCAAGAAAATTGGTGCATGAGTTATGAACTAGAAAATATTTGCATTTCCCCATAAAAATTAGTAAGTCATTATTGCAGGAAGGAAACAAGACATGGTGGTGTTTGCATTTATGTAAAACCTGGAGTAAAGGTTAAAAATATGACAGTAACTGAATCCTTGAGTGAAGAAAAATATTTTGAGGCTGCAGCAATACAGTTGAATATGCAAAAGAGTAAATTAATAATAATGTCAGTGTACAGATCACCATGTGGTGATCCTGAAATGTTTAGAAATACACTCCTGGAAATGGAAAAAAGAACACATTGACACCGGTGTGTCAGACCCACCATACTTGCTCCGGACACTGCGAGAGGGCTGTACAAGCAATGATCACACGCACGGCACAGCGGACACACCAGGAACCGCGGTGTTGGCCGTCGAATGGCGCCAGCTGCGCAGCATTTGTGCACCGCCGCCGTCAGTGTCAGCCAGTTTGCCGTGGCATACGGAGCTCCATCGCAGTCTTTAACACTGGTAGCATGCCGCGACAGCGTGGACGTGAACCGTATGTGCAGTTGACGGACTTTGAGCGAGGGCGTATAGTGGGCATGCGGGAGGCCGGGTGGACGTACCGCCGAATTGCTCAACACGTGGGGCGTGAGGTCTCCACAGTACATCGATGTTGTCGCCAGTGGTCGGCAGAAGGTGCACGTGCCCGTCGACCTGGGACCGGACCGCAGCGACGCACGGATGCACGCCAAGACCGTAGGATCCTACGCAGTGCCGTAGGGGACCGCACCGCCACTTCCCAGCAAATTAGGGACACTGTTGCTCCTGGGGTATCGGCGAGGACCATTCGCAACCGTCTCCATGAAGCTGGGCTACGGTCCCGCACACCGTTAGGCCGTCTTCCGCTCACGCCCCAACATCGTGCAGCCCGCCTCCAGTGGTGTCGCGACAGGCGTGAATGGAGGGACGAATGGAGACGTGTCGTCTTCAGCGATGAGAGTCGCTTCTGCCTTGGTGCCAATGATGGTCGTATGCGTGTTTGGCGCCGTGCAGGTGAGCGCCACAATCAGGACTGCATACGACCGAGGCACACAGGGCCAACACCCGGCATCATGGTGTGGGGAGCGATCTCCTACACTGGCCGTGCACCACTGGTGATCGTCGAGGGGACACTGAATAGTGCACGGTACATCCAAACCGTCATCGAACCCATTGTTCTACCATTCCTAGACCGGCAAGGGAACTTGCTGTTCCAACAGGACAGTGCGCGTCCGCATGTATCCCGTGCCACCCAATGTGCTCTAGAAGGTGTAAGTCAACTACCCCGGCCAGCAAGATCTCCGGATCTGTCCCCCATTGAGCATGTTTGGGACTGGATGAAGCGTCGTCTCACGCGGTCTGCACGTCCAGCACAAACGCTGGTCCAACTGAGGCGCCAGGTGGAAATGGCATGGCAAGCCGTTCCACAGGACTACATCCAGCATCTCTACGATCGTGTCCATGGGAGAATAGCAGCCTGCATTGCTGCGAAAGGTGGATATACACTGTACTAGTGCCGACATTGTGCATGCTCTGTTGCCTGTGTCTATGTGCCTGTGGTTCTGTCAGTGTGATCATGTGATGTATCTGACCCCAGGAATGTGTCAATAAAGTTTCCCCTTCCTGGGACAATGAATTCACGGTGTTCTTATTTCCATTTCCAGGAGTGTAAGTTACAGGCATTGCTCAAAATATTACATCATAAAAATCAACAATAATTATAAGTGGAGATTTTAATGTCAACTTATTGACTGAAGGTGCATCCAAAGATCAGTTCCTGAATGTTTTACAGAGCCTCAATTTGTATCCACATATAACTAACCCTACAAGAATAACAAACTCTTCAAAAAGCCTCATAGATAATATCTTCACAAATATAGATGCCATAGATATAGATGTAATAAATGTTGACCTAGGAATATCTGATCAAAATGCACTCATCCTTAAATTTCCCATAGCCCCTGTGACCAAAAATTGTTCATACCAAATGTACAAAAGAACCTTCGCCACAAATAGTTGCAGTTACTTCATAAATACACTGACTAACCAATCATGGGCAGAAGTACTGTTACAAACTAGCACAAACACTGCATATAATGTTTTTTCTTCCCTGTTTATGTTGAATTTTGAAATGTGTTTTCCTAAGAAACTTGTCAAAACAAACACATATGGGCATACACATGCTAACTCCTTGATCACAACAGGTATTAGAAATTCCTCCAGGACCATGAAAATGCTTAACTATAGACTGAAAAGTTGGACTGACCCCAAGTTTAAAGAACATGTAATAAATTACAAAAAAATATATAGAAAAGTAATTACAAAAACAAAATTACTAAGTAATGATAAATTAATAAGAAAATCAGGCAATAAATCAAAAACTATTTGGGAAATTGTGAAAAGGGAAACAGGTAAGGGCCTCAAGGATCAGGAAATAGTACTAAAAATAGTGAAAATATTGAATTAAAAGATGAAACTCTGGCAAATTACATTAATAATTACTTTTTAAGTGTACCAGTGTCATTAAGTAAAAACTTTACTGAACATGAGAAATTAACAGCCCCAAAAGTAGACAGTAGTATGTTGTTAACTCCCACAAATGATAGTGAAATACTAAAGGTGATAAAGAGTCTAAAATCAAAAATGTCTGCAGGTGTGGATGAAGTGGCTGTGTCAATAATAAAAAAAGTTGCCCAACAACTTATAAAGCCCCTGGTACATACTGCCAATTTGTCTTTCAGCGAAGGTGTATTTCCTGAAAGGTTGAAAATGTCTAAGGTTAGACCTCTGTTTAAAAAAGGACATCCATACAAGGTAGAAAATTATAGACCAATATCCCTTCTCCAATCATTTTCAAAAATTCTAGCGAAATTAATGAAAAACAGACTCATAAATTACTTAGATGCTCACACACTTCTAAACTGCAATCAACATGGCTTTCGCTTAGGCCACAGCACAGAATCAGCTATCCATGCCTATACGAAAGAGATTATCAGGAGTCTCGACACTAAAAAATGTGTAGTGGGAATTAACTTAGATTTATCTAAAGCTTTTGATACAGTAAATCACAAAATTCTGCTAAACAAGATGGAGGCAATAGGTGTAAGGGGAGTTGTGAAGCAGTGGTTTGAATCTTACCTTCAAGATAGAACTCAGGTGGTAGAAATCATCGCAGAACATAAAAATCAGAAAATCAAGTGGGTCTCAGATGCAAAGAAATTGGAAATAGGTGTCCCACAGGGCAGTGTTCTTGGTCCCTTATTATTCTTGCTTTATATAAATGACATGCCTTTGATTGTGGCACCATACACAATCATTAACCTGGCTCCAGGGAGGTAGGGTGCCCTTCCCTATTCCTCCACTGGGGTAATTCCTGTCTGGCGCGTCCACGTCGCGGGGGTGGGCATCCTACACTTCAGTAGGCCGGAGTGCTAGGATGGCTGAGTTCAGGCAGGGACCCAATCCCGTGGGGTATAACATGGAACCCATTCCCAGGGTTATGGGTGAAGACCTTAATGGCAGCGACGGCGGAGAAGGAAGACTTCGGAATGGCGTAGCTGGCAGATGAGGCAACCCTCCTTTCTGGGGATTAAATGAGAAGGGAACCACTGCCTTGTGGTGGAGGAGAAACTACAAAGGCTAAGGGAGACAACCCCAACAGAAAATCCTTCCTTGCATTAGGCCTAGCAAGCCAGTAGGAAAGTCTTCATATATTGCTTTCAAAACACAGACGAGCCTCGGAATCAACCACTAAGGATTTGACCCCACTGCTTCTTCAAGTACTGGTGCAAATGATGGGAGACCTGATGATATTCATCAGTACAAGAAGATGAAACCAACTGGACTAAAAAATAACCTAAATATTGGCACCCTTAATATATTAACCCTCAATGGAAAAATGGAAGAAATGACAGATGTACTGACAGAGAGGAAGTTAGATATATTGGGATTAAGCGAAACAAAGTGGAAGGGAAAAGGTGAGAAGAATTTCAGAAGAGGAGGAAAACTGTACTGGAGTGGGAATAACAGGTCTGGAAGAAATGGTGTGGCAGTGATGGTGAATAAGAATGTACAAAGCTGTATTGAAAATGTGAGATATATATCAGACAGGATCATAATCTTAAACCTGAGATTCCATAAAGAAACACTAAAAGTAATCCAGATTTATGCACCTCAAGTGGGATGTAGCGAAGAAGAGAAGATGGACTTTGAAAATGTGTTAGAAAACCATATAGAGAGTGCTAATATAGTGATGGGAGATTTTAATGCACAGGTAGACAAAGACAGAAAGGGATTTGAGCAAGTATTGGGATGTTTTGGATATGGAGGCAGAAATGAAGAAGGGGAAAGAGTCCTGGATTTGTGCCAGAGGAATGGAATGAAAATAGCAAACAGCTGGTTTATGAAGAGAGAAAGTCATGTTATCACCAAATACAGTTGGGATGGAAGAACGAAGAGTGTAATTGATTATATTCTAGTAGATAGGGAATGGGGAGAGAAAGTAACAAATGTGAAGGTAATTCCAAGTGTGAGTGCAGATGGAGACCATAGATTACTGGTGGGACAATGGAAAATGAATCAGTGTGTGAAAAATAGAAAACAGAAGAAAGTGATGAGGATACGGGATTGGAAATTGAAAGAGAGTGAATGTGCTGAGAAGTACAGAGAATTACTAACACAAAAATTTCCAAAAGAAGTTTTCTACGATATAGAAAAAGAATGGAGTTTATTCAAAGACACTTTAGTCGAAGCAGCACAAAAAGTATGTGGCAGAACATCTAGAAAGGAAAAAATAAGACAGACAAGTTGGTGGGATGATACCACAATCCAAGCAGTTAGAAGAAAAAATGGAGCATGGAGAAAATGGTGGAAAACTAAAAATGACGAAGACCATAAAAGATATATAGAGGAAAAGAAGAAGTGCAAAGAAATAGTGGAAACAGCAAAGAAAAAGCCATGGGAAGAGTTTACAAAAAAACTTGAAGAACATGTGAAGAGCAATAAGAAAATGTTCTATAAAATGATGAAAAATAAAAGGAAGGCTTCTGAAGTACCAGTAAAGATGGAAACAGAGGACGGTACCATTATTGAAGATCCAGGGAATATAAAAGATCTCTGGAAAGAACATTTTAAGAACCTGTTAAACGCTGAGGAGCAGGTACATGGGGAAACAACAAATAATGGAGAAATTGAGAGAAGTTGGGAAGCAGAATTAGGACAAATTACACAGGAAGAAATGGAAGAAGCTGTGAAGAAGATAAATGGGGGAAAAGCCCCAGGACCTGATGAAGTATCAGTGGACTTGATAAGAGCAGCAGGTCCAGTGGGAATGCAGTGGCTGTATAGAGTACTATCAAGCGTGTGGAGAAACAGTAAAATACCTGGCGACTGGAGAACAGGAGACATTGTTCCCATCTTCAAGAAAGGCAATAAAAGACTTTGTAAAAACTACAGAGGAATAACCCTCATGAGTCATACAGCCAAGACTTTTGAAAGAATTTTACTAAATCGAATAAGTGAAAAGATAGAAAAGGAGCTGAGTGAAGAACAGCATGGGTTTAGGAATGGAAGGAGCAAAATCGACCTGATATTTTCTATCCGTCAACTGATGGAAAAAAGTTGGGAGTATAACAAAAGGGTGATAATGGTTTTTATAGACATAGAAAAGGCATGTGACTCAGTTGACAGGGAAAGACTCTGGGAAGAACTGAAGAAGATAGATATAGGAGATGGATACATTAATGTTATAAAGACAATGTACAGAGGCCACAATTGTAGAATTAGAACACCATTGGGGAACTCTGAATACTTCGAAATAAGACAAGGACTTAGGGAAGGAAGTATTCTATCTCCTGCGCTTTTTAATGTTGTGATGGAGGGAATGAATAGGACAGTTAAAGATATAGTAAAAGAAAAAGACAAAAAGATGATTTTTGCAGATGATATGGTAATATGGGGTGATAAAGAGGTATATGTACAGTTACAGCTTGATGCGTGGAAGGAAATAATGAAAAGGTATGGATTAAAAATAAATAAAGATAAGAGTGAAGTAATGGTATTTGGAAGAGAGAAAGGAATCAATGGAAATATTACCTTGAATGGAGAACCCCTCAAAGTGGTAGAAAGTTTCACATATTTAGGGAGTGAAATATCTAGGGATGGAAGAATAACTAACGAAATTAATAGGAGGTTACAGAAGGGAGGCAATTTCTACCAAACAATAAAACATCTGATTTGGAATAATGAAGTTTCAGAAAGAGCAAAACTCCTGATGTATAAGAATTATTACTTCCCTATTGTCACCTATGGTGGAGAAACATGGACAATGAAAGAAAGGGAGTGGAGCAGACTGCAAGCAGGGGAAATGAAATTTCTCAGAGCAGTTAAGGGAAAAACAAGAATGGGCAGAGTAAGGAATGTAGAGATTAGAAAGGACCTCAAACAAGAAAGTATGAGAGAAGAAATGGAAAGAAAGAGATTAAGATGGTATGGGCATGTTAAGAGGATGCATGGGCAGAGACTCCCCAAAATTATGGAAGAACTAAAGATGGATGGGAAAAGACCTAGAGGGCGCCCAAGAACACGGTGGAAAATGGGAGTGAGAATATCTGCTGAAAGGAGAGGTGTGACCTGGCAGCAAGTGGAGGAAGAAAAGTGGTGGGAGGACCGAGCCAAATGGAGAGGACTCGTCAGCACCCAGACCCGGCAGTAGCTGGAGCGGGATTCGGATATAGATAGATATAAATGACATAAAAATCCTAATATTTCTACCAAAATAATGTTGTTCGCAGATGACACTAGCATAATTATAAGTGATGATAAAAAATCATTAACCATCACAACTGATATAGTCTTGAAATATATTCAACATTGGTTTAATGCTAATGAGTTAACACTTAATCTAAGTAAAACAAATTATATACAGTACGGCAAAGCAACTCAAGATATGGACCTCCAGTTAAAACTAATGGATAAGAAGATAGATAGTGTACAATCCACAAAGTTTTTGGCCATGCACATTGATCAAAACTTAAGCTGGAAAGACCATCTCAAGTACTTATCCCAGAGGCTCAATTCGGCATGTTTTGCATTGAGGATATTATGTAGAGTATGCAGCACAGACTGTACTAGACTAGTGTATTTTACTTACTTTCAGTCCATCGTGTCTTACGGCATAGTGTTCTGGGGTAAAACTAAATCAAGCTTAACAGATATCTTCAAATTTCAGAAAAGAGCTATACGAATTATAACACATAACTCTCAAAGAACTCATTGTAGGCCCCTTTTCAAAGAACTGCAAATACTCACAGTACCATCACTGTGTATGTTTAAAAGCATTCAGTGTACAAAAGCATTCTGTGATCAAAAGTATCCGGACACCTGGCTGAAAACGACTTACAAGTTCGTGGCGCCCTTCATCGGTAATGCTGAAATTCAATATGATGTTGTCGCACCCTTCGCCTTGATGACAGCTTCCAGGCTCGCAGGCATACATTGAATCAGGTGCTGGAGGGTTTCTTTAGGACTGGCGGTCCATTCTTCACGGAGTGCTGCACTGAGGAGAGGTATCGCTGTCGGTCGGTGAGGCCTGGCACGAAGTCGGCGTTCCATCACATCCCAAAGGTGTTCTGTAGGATGCAGGTCAGGACTCTGTCCAGGCCAGTCCATTACAGGGATGTTATTGTTCTGTAACAACTCTGCCACAGACCGTGCGTTATGAAAAGGTGCTCAATCGTGTTGAAACATGCAGTCCCCATCCCCGAATTGCTCTTCAACAGTGGGAAGCAAAGGTGCTTAAAACATGAATGTAGGTCTGTGCTGTGATAGTGCCGCGCAAAACAACAAGGGGTGTAAGCTCCCTCCATGAATAACACGACCACACTATAACACCACCGCCTCCGAATTTTACTCTTGGTACTGCACATGCTGGCAGATGGCGTTCACCAGGCATTCGCCATACCAACATCTTGCCATCGGAACGCCACATTGTGTGACAACGTTTTTCCACTGTTCAGTTGTCTAGTGTTTACGCTCCTTACACCAAGCGAGGCGTCGTCTGGCATTTACCAGCGTGATGTGTGGCTTATGATCAGCCTCTCGACCATGAAATCCAAGTTTTCTCACCTTCCACCTAACTGTCATAGTACTTACAGTGGATCCTGATGCAGTTTGGAATTCCTGTGTGATGGTCTGGATAGATATCTGCCTATTACACATTACGACCCTCTTCAACTTTCGGCAGTCTCTGTCAGTCAACAGACGAGGTCAGCCTGTACACTTTTGTGCTGTATGTGTCCCTTCACGTTTCCATTTCACTATCACATCGGAAACAGTTGACCTAGGGATGTTTAGTAGTGTGTAAATCTCGCGTACAGACGTATGACGCAGGTGACACCCAATCACCTGACTACGTTTGAAGTCTGTGAGTTCCGCAGAGCGCCCCATTCTGCTCTCTCACGATGTCTAATGACTACTGGAGTCGCTGATATCGGGTACCTGGCAGTAGGTGGCAGCACTATGCACCTAATATGAAACATGTATGTTTTTGGGGGTATCCGGGTACTTTTGATTACATAGTGTATATTACTATTACATACATTCATTTTTCTATAAGAGCCCATTGCACACCAAAATCTGACATAGCTGGTATCATGGCCGGGTGAGTGAAGCATCAGGACTTTGTTGTAACTGATTGGCTCTGTGATGGTGTGGAAGAAGACTGGAAGAAGAAGAAGAAGAAGAAGAAGAAGAAGAAGAATGGGGTACTCCTACCCAACAATATGCAAGCGAAAATTGTAGGCCCATACAACTGTGGCAAGACAAATGTTCTTATGTCAGTACTAACACACCCGGATGTAGTCTGCTTTGAGCACATATCTTTATTTTCAAAAGTGCTGTTTCAACCCAAGTACCAGCTACTGCAAAAGGATTTCTGTGGTGTAACATACATGACATTCAGTCAGTTCAGTAAAATTCCCGCACCAGAAAAAGTAAAGCCAAACACAGTCTTCGTATTTGACAATATTACTGTGGAAAGCAAAAATCAACTTCTGTTTTGGTCTCATAGGGGTTGAGACAAGACAATTTGAATCTAAAACATGTTCACCAGGTGTATGTAGGAACCGACATGTCATTCAATGATTTTGTAAAGATATATGCAGATTTCTGGAATCACACACACTATGGGTTTCTTGTTATCGACAAATCAAGAAAACTGAATGGTGGTAGGTGTAGATGGAACTTCCATATATATATATATATATATATATAGTTATGAAAAAAGTGTGAGTATGTTAGTATACATCGCACCATGGATAAGTTCACAGGTATGTCAGGCACCCAGCCTGAAAGGATAAGTGTGTATAGACAGAGAATGTGTCTGTACATAGATGGAAAATTTCAGTCTCTTGAACGTAAAATTAAGGAACTAGAGACGTATGCCCAGACCCTTCTGAGACTGATCACTGAATTATATTCTGATAAAGAAAATAGATGACTTAGCTGTAAATGTTGATGTAACTGAAAAGAAATTATATGACTTAACTGTAAAGGCTGAGCAAAATGTATATTATGTGCAGCCTGTGAAGCAGCTCGCTTAAAACGACGACGATGGTGCTATTGTTGGTTCCATTAGCCGCTACAGTGATGCTAGATTAGACAAAACATTCAGTGTCAATGGCGAATAACTATACATGTTGGGCATGCAGCCTATATCTTTAAATAAAAAAAAAGTACAGATAGGGGAAAGGTAATTTCAAAGAACGCCAAGTCTACTGAACCTCATTTTCCTTAAGTCCTCAAAAACACTAAAATTTTCACCCAAGGATCTCCAGATAAATGGTGAAATACTACAATTGATTGGTGTACACAGGAAAGCAGTAAACCAACGCAGTGCGAAATACAGAGACATTATAGAACCATTATTATTAGACAGTCGGCATAGCAGTGGTGATGGTATTGACACTCGGCATGAAAGCGTCAGCAGTCAGCCTCCTCGGTACATACACCATGACGACACCAATGAGATAATAGATCAACTATAACTGCTCATGACATTGGCTGCTGTGGGCAATACAGCTCATTCGAATGAGTAGTATTCGTAATATTTTTTGAGCTGAGAGAGAGCGAGGTATAATCGAATGAGTATGGAGGCAGTAGTTCAAGAACTGCACAAACCAGCATAAAAAATTTGGCCTCGTAGGCCTATTATGATTAAAAGTTTGGATGATTTATGGTAGGCTGAGCTTTTACACATGAAGGAATATTCACATGAGAATAATGGATTGAAAGATGTTTTAATGGTTATTGATGCATATTCCAAGTTTGCTGGGCATTGCCTGTCAAAACCACAACTGGGAGAGATACCGCAGATGCGTTTCAGCATTAGTTGCAGACAGGTATGAAACGATGCCCGGTCAACCTCTAAACCGATTACGGTGGAGAGTACTGTATGGAATACAACACTACTCAAATTCACTCATCTGAAGGCGAGTGTCATAGAAAATCTGAGCAGAACAGTAAAAGATTAAATGTGGATGGATTTTAATCTATGCGGCTCATACAGATGGACAGATATCATTCCAGAACTAGTTTCACAGTATAATCAAACCGAACATAGCACAATACAAATGAGACCAATCGATGTTCATGATAATGGACTCATGGATACGGTGTACTAGCGTATTAAAATGCTCGATCCTCTTAAACAGAAATTTAATGTAGGTGATTTGATATGTATCTCTAAACACAAGACAGCATTTGAAAAGTCATGCCTCTCAAACTGGTTGAATGAGATATTCCCAGTTTCCAAAGTGCAGAAAACAAATCCCAGAACTTAAATCTTAAAGGATAGAAGTGTCACTGAAATTTCTGGATGCGTTTACACCGAGGAAATGCAGAAGAGTTCAGAACCGCATACGTATCTCATACAACGTGTCATAAGACGTCGAGGGAATAGAGCACTAGTTAAATGGCTTGGTTTTCCTACAACAGAGAAACACTGGACTAGCACTGACGAATTGCTATATAATGGGGTGCACAGAGCACAAGCAGCACAATAGCATAGGGACGCATTATAGGAGGCACTGGTATTCTCGACAAACTTCCTGTTCAGTTGCACATTCCAGGGTATTATTACTATGGACCTTGTACAAAGTTTCAAAAACGTTTAGGGATGAGGGAGTTAACCTGCTTGACGAGGCGTGTTTGGCACACGACACTGCACGCAAAACATAAAGATCTCTCTGGACGTTACGTTGCAGACTGAATTTTAGCTAATAAAGCCAAGGCAATACGTGCGAGAAAGGATACCGGGATAGGACAGCGCACTGCAGCATTTGTAATTGATAAAACCATACATGTAAACTTAAGTCGGGCTTGGGTGTGAATTTCAAGCAAGTTATGGATGCTGAACGTCGTACACTGAAGAAGAAGAAGAAGAAAAATGGTTCAAATGGCTCTGAGCACTATGGGACTTAATTTCTGAGGTCATCAGTCCCCTAGAACTTAGAACTACTTAAACCTAACTAACCTAAGGACATTATACACATCCATGCCCGAGGCAGGATTGGAACCAGCGACCACATCGGTCGCGCGGTTCCAGACTGTAGCGCCTAGAACTGCTCGGCCACTCCGGCCGGCGAAGAAGAAGAAGAAGAACAACAAGAAGAAGACAACGGTGAAGAAAGAAGTAACCTGAATCATAAAGGACCGGTTAAAGCACCTAGGGTTCTGCCGATACCCAAGACATCAGGTGGAATTATCCCCTTCCTCATTTCTGTCCTCGCAGGTGCTTATGGTGTTGCAGCTAACAGTGAAGAACGCACAGAACTCCCAGGAGCAGCTAAAGGAAGCGAGAAGACATAAGAGCATGATGAAAGTAGCAGCCATTATAAAAGGATTATACCTGAAACCATTCAAGAAAGGACTAGGTCTCTTCACAAATAGAAAAAAAAGCCTGTTAGCTATCCTACCGAACAGACTGCTTACAAACACAGATCTGCTCAAGTTTGTCAGGAAAAAAATCAGCATTCAAAGATTCCGTGGTGTGTTTATGCGAAATACATTACTGAAGACTATGTGGCGATCCGGAGAATGTGGAATTGTGAATCAGATGCTGGGGGAGCAGGAACCCAATGGGTGGCGTATGTTAAGAAAAATACAAATAGGGTCTACTATCTCGACTCATTTGAAGACTTGCAGCCGCCGAAGACTTACAACGATATTTCACCGACAGAAGACGTGTGTTCTGCAATTTTCATCGCTACCAAGACTTTAATATGTACTTATGTAGGCATCTGTGCATCATGTTCCTCTTAACGTTTATGAAGAAGCATATATATAAGGAGACTCTGACTTTAAAAGAACGATCGTCAGTATTATAAGTGAATTACTTCCCATCAACTGATTTAAGCAACGATGAGTGGAGTATTGCACTCAGCGGGCTGTAGACTTACAACAGCATTCCGAACACCACAGAGGCTAACAGTAAACTTCATCTGGAAATAAATGGTGGAAAAGAAGTTGTGGAAATCGAACCTGATGCATACAATATTGACGATTTAAACCAAGTTTCAGAACGATCTGGAGAAGGGATTGCACTAAGTGCAAATATCGACTCACTTAAATCTGAAATGAATACGAGTGCAACGATTGGCTTTAATCAGAAAGTATCAATAGGATGGCTACTTGGTTTCACAAAAGGACAGGTTTGGAAGAAGAATCTTTGTAAATTCTACAGATCCGACCAGTCAGTGGATATACTCCCTGTCAGTACAGTCCGCATTGAGTGTAACACTGCAACAAACTCTTATCTCAACAACAGATTGATTCATACAATTTACGGATTCTACCCATCAGTGAGAACATGGTATAAGATCGTTGAGACCCCTACCAACGCTATTTACCTCCCAATTGGGAGTACATAGAGCTACATATTCTGGACAAGGATATTATGTCCATTTTCGTGGTGAGAAAATAATTGTATGGCTACATCTAAAGAGGAACCAGCAGTGACCTTGAACGTGCAGAGACCCAGAAGCAGCTGCAGCCTTCAGTCAGCCAAGACTTACTGAAGGCAGAATCCACGACCTTTAACTTTCCGGATCAGGAGCGATGGCGGCGAGCTTAAACCAGTCAGGAATTGCAGTAGTCCCGTATTGTCAGTGAAGACAGGATGGGCGTCAGATATAAAACCAAAGTGCACAACACGCAGCGCAGCGCTTCAGAGTAGAGAAGCAAGGTAAAAACACCTGCACACTATGAGTTTCTTAAATTAGTAGATCTGAAGCCACGCAACGACGTCGTTTGATATAACTAGCCTAATGGAATATGACTAGTGTATTATACGGCAGGAAAACTTTTCGCATAAACCTTATGCATCAACCACATTTAACAAGAACTATGAAATTAGGATTGTCACGCAACACCAAGACGCTTTAACCCTCCCATGCCAGAGTTTCATATATCTTGACGGATCATTTACTAAAAGGGATGGTACTCCTACAGCGGCATCGAACCTTAGATGTAACGCTTAAGGCGTGATGTAACGGAAAATGTAAACATTTATTTAAAAAACAACCATATTTATTAATGTACAAATCTAAAATTTTGTATGTGTAAAGCAAAAGAGCTGTGTTTTAACGGAAATATATATAAAAATATGCAGGATTAATATTTTGCCTGAAATTTGAATTTTAAATTTTTTATTCTTTTTTATAAAAAGCCATAATTCAAATTCTGATCATCCAATTAATCTGAAAATTTTATTGTAGTGTCCTGAGAAGGTTATAAGACCTCTGAACTACAGTTATTGATTTATGGTACAAATTGTATCATTAACAGAGTTTTTAATTTTGAACATCCAAAATTAACTCTTTTTTTCTACATGCAATCATCTAAAAATCAGAAGGTAATTGCATGATCCCGTATTTTTTTAATTCCAGGGAGACAGCAATACGCTGTGAACAGTTCCTGAAAATTTCAAAGCATTATCGCATATACTTTTTGAGAAAAGTCTTCTAATACCGTAAAAAATGTAGAACAGAGAAAACGAGGTCCAAAGATTTCCTTCTCGTACTTCTACATGTAATAATCTTACCTCAGTTTTAAAATCGTCCATACTGTTACTCCTCATTCTCCAGGTTTCTCTTATCTCCTGTTCGAGTCTGCCTGGCCTGTATTTGCAGGCAAGACACTGATCTGTTAGCTTTCTTGACCCTGCTATCGTCGATGAGGTAAAATGCTTTTGTTGTAAACACACCTGGATCTATACCAACTCTCTTCAGCACTACAATTTTACCATTATTTCCATTATTGTAGCATAAAACTGCATCATAGAAACCTGTTTTGAGTACTTCATGGTCACAGAATGTCATTTTTGAGAATCTAATCCAAATTAAATTATTGAGGCTCTCATTTGCATTTTGTGTCTTTCAGTGAAGACACCTCCTCAATAAATCAGAGTTTGCAAGAAATCTGAATGTAGGCTTAATTGCATTCATAACAGGTTCTGGTAATGAGTGTTTATGTGAATACGTCTCATTTCTGTTGTTGAACTTACACCAATCGTCTTTGGACACAGATTGTGCATTGGTGTTTGGTTAGTGTATTGTTTATGGACAAAAAAATTGCCCACAGAGCACGCCTCATTGCCTCTAAATTATGTGTGTTTTTCCTGATAGCTCTCTCCTAAAATAACTGAAGAGAATCAATTTCTTTCAGAGTGAGACTGTTTTCTCCTCCTAGTGGTTTTCCATCCTCAAGTACTTCACTTTTCTTCTCTTACAGCAAGTGGCAAAGACTTCCACCAAGCCTCTTTTGGATGTGGCCAACACATTCCAACTATTGTATAGCTTTACTATACGGATTTTTATCTGTTCAGCTTTGAACGAAGAGGAGCCCCCATCACCAAGGTATTCAGTATATCTAACACCATACTGTTCCTCAGATCTGGAGAACATCCTCACAATTGCAGCAGCCTCCATGTCCCCACTTGAGCCACTATAATTTTTAGAGCATGCTACTGCACACTTTTCGTGCCACAGTTTCTCACAGTCCTCATGCATAAAACTTGACTTCCATGTAAAGGTTTGCGAATTCAACCTTCCACCTACTAATATGTGTTAGTATTGTCAAATCGTAAATAAACCACATACTAGAAAGTATTCAGACAAAGATATAGATGTCAGCCAAAGATATCGAAAGAAAATAGCCTTCACACTGACAAAAATTCCGCTGAAGCAAGCAGTTTCCCAAATGATGGAAGACGCGGGAGTGGCTGGCAGTGTAGAGTTAATCAGTTTAACAATTTAATGGCATTTCTGAAGCTGCTATCATGATAAAATTCATACACAACATAGACTAAACTGTGTACATAAAGAAAATAATATTTTTAAAAAACCGATTTTTTGGACCAAAATCCTTTACATCCCCCCTTAAGCGTTGTTATTTTGTTAGATACTGTAAGAACTTAACGAAGGTCGGGATTGACCTTACAAATAATGTAGGCATACACCAACTCTTAAAATATTTGTCTCTGCGTTTTCCTGGGTTTTGAACGATTTAGAAAATACTGAATGGTTTATAGACGAGCCAATGTGTAGAACAGAGTAAAAGTGCAAGAGGCTTACTGCATGTACGAGGGGGGACCCAAAAGTAACAGGAATCGTAATGCTGCGCATCGTGTACTTGTAGTAGCAAGTTGCGCCAGCAGAGGGTTGTAGTAGGAGCTCTGCTGAATCATTCTGCCACAAGTTTCTTCGTCGGGGAATGCAACTTGATTCATATACATATCCTCCATAGATAGAGTTCAACGTGTTTCTGGAGTGGCACCTGCATAAAACGTAGCGAGTCAATGAAGCAAAGCATAATTCTCGGCGTCATTCGTTTGGAAAATGAAATATATCTCTCAACGCTTTCAGACAGGGCACTGACCTGATTTTTGTCCCAGCCAAATCGGACAATTGTTCAACAAGAAAGTGAACGTCATACCCACTTAAATTATGAAAAAAACATGGCTATGTGCCTTCATAACTGGTACTTCAAATTGCGCGTATTGTTGGTTGCTCCATGGAACTTTCTCTTCAGATGACAGTAGCCACTACATGGAGTTTCCGCTTTTCTGTCTATTGGGCGCCCACAAAATGAGAGTCAACGGCGTTATCATACAGATCTTCATTCTCCTTCAATTTGATCATGGAAACGTTGTCGCTGTAAAACGTGTCAACCTACCACAAAAGTTTGTCAAAGTCAGTGAGAAGCCAAATCGCAGGATTACCCCGACATAAGATTTGTAACTGTTAAGAACTGAATCACAGGATGATACAATTACTTATGCAGCTGTATATGATACATGTTGTTCTGCAAAGGTAGTGTGTGAGGCTGTAGGATCACCTCCACAGTGGCTCACAGGAGCGAGGAGGCATTCAAAGTCGGCGTACAGTAAAACTGGCATCGCTCCTGATGGTAAACATTTTTAAACTTTATGAATTTGTCTTCCTCAGTAGAAATAATAACACATACTGGGTCATTGGAAGTGCAATCTACTAGATGCGTGGCTAGTAACTTCTCTGAGAAAAAATAATTGAGGCACCTTATGCAGATATGCTTTACACTATGATCGGTTGACAACTGGGAGGAAAGGATTTATGACATGTCTTTGAGCCAAACATAATGATAGTTACCTTTCTCCTTATTTTTCTCATCAGAGAATAGGAGCATATTTAGATACATCTTATACTTACCAGAAAATTTTGAGAAATGGAGGGGGTCGACGACGATATGCCTACTTCTGCTCATCTGACTTTCGTTTATCCAGGCCATAATAATGAAATGATATTCCAGTATTCTGAGCCTCAAATTTAGGTATGTGCTGGATCTTGTCGGGAAACTCAATACCGTCAAAGTTATAGCACTTACGAACATCAAGGTAATGACAGAAGCTGAAGAAATTCATTAAAACCATACACATTTATTTAAATTATTTACAACGATACATTTTTAAAACATTTATTTCTATTAAGCTATTATATTCCTACAGTTAGTTAACATTACTATCGTTTTCATAGGTTTTCGTTTGTATATTCTTTACTTTTGCATTTTTCTCTTATTGTTGTTCCTCGAACCCTTTTCTATGGCCATTTGTCGTGCTTTTTTTGTGGTTAAACCATTGCAAGACAGGCAAAATAATTTATATCTAACGTCAACAAATTGATTATGAGTTCAGATTTGTGTATCTGATGCACTTTGTGGTACCACAGGCACATTTTTCATGCTGGTTTGATATCTTCCACTAGTCAGCACTGTTAAGTGGAACAGTATTAGAGAATACATCAGCATGACAGATGGAGCAGAAGTGCAAGAAAAAAAGTTTTACATATACTATAAACTAAAAGGTAAATTGAAGAAGAAATCAAAAATAATATCATATTATATAAGAGAAGCAGAGAGGAGAGTATGAGTAAACAATATAAATTTCATAAAGCACATAGTAAAGGAAACATTCAGTTTTTATGAGTAATTGACACTTTCCACTAAGTAATGCTTGTATCCTAAACAATATAGTACAAATAATGAAGTATACATGGATGCTATGCAACACCGCATGACAGGAAAAAGTGTTGTTTTTTTAACAAACATACATTTAGAAACACTGGTAGTACTATTGGACGTACTTTTGACACTGATTTGGATGTGAGAATGACAGATGTTTAGTGGTAAGCACTTTGTAACACTGATTTCACTGAGAAGAAACACTTAGAATACTATACTTGACTATTTGAGGCGAGAGGAGGACACTTTATCTTTTCTGTTGCACTTATTCATTTTCACTGCATACTTTCTTCTTGTGGTGAGTGCGGTGGGGTGGCTGGTGGCGGTGCTGAGGGTCACGGGCTGGGGAGGACTCTGCTGATTGCTGCCTGCAGTGGAATCTGCAGGAAGTTTTTGAAGTTCTCACAGTAGCGCCTGTGCTGCTGGGCCATCTTCTTCTCCTCCCAGAGATCCACCAGGAAGGCCAGATGGTCGGTCTGCCTCCTCGCTACAATGGCGTGTGCCACCATGGCGAGGATCCAGAGAGTCGCCAGTCGCTTGGGCTGTGGAAATGGGTTGGAGTCTGAGGCGGTGACTGCTTCCACTGTGATGTTTCCAGGCGCCATTCTGTTGATGTGGGCCACCATCTGCTGGCACACTTTCCAGATGCTGGTGGCCTTCCCACAGGTGAATTGGCGCTCGAGGGTGTCGGTCGTGGCACATACGTCGCACTTGTCACTTGCGATGAGTTTTATCTCCGCCAGTCTTTGGTTGGTTGGTACCATTCTGTTCACTATTTTGTACCAAGTCTGCTTTGTATCTTTAGGCAACACGTTTTCCGAGACATTTTTCCATATCTGTTTCCAATTGTACTGCACAATTTTGTTTCTCGCTGGCTTCCCCCCTGTGGGCCCAGTATATTCTTTTGGCTGTTCTGTGGCCGGGGTTTACCACAGTGTCCAGAGCATAACTTTTGTTGATGTAGTGCAGCCTGACGTATCGCATTCTGAAGGGGATGTGCCTCATGTCGACCGGCGCTTCTTCTGACGCGGGCTTGTATCTTGCAATCACTGTGGCTGGTGGTTTTGGTCCTGGATGGGGAGCGTTCGTTTTAATAGAAATGCTGCAAGTTTAATCTTTACATCAACTAGACGTAGTCCCCCTTCCTTTGTTGGCAGCAAGCACATTGCTTGCGCCACTTTGAATATACGAGGGCTATCCACAAAGTACATTACGTTTTGGAATTAAAAATAAATAAAGTATTGGAAAGTTTTTTTATTATATACAGATGAAAGCCACACTTAAATACTACTTTTCTACATAGTTGCCATTGAAATTAAGACACTTATCGTAGCGATGGACGAGCTTGGAAATTCCTTCGTCGTAAAATTCGGCAGCCTGCGCCTTCAACCATGTGGTTACCTCTTCTTGAAGCTGTGCGTCGTCATTAAAACGCTGCATATCCAACCACTTCTTCATTGCTGGGAATAAGTGGAAGTCGCTCGGTGCCAGGTCGGGACTGTACGGCGGATGAGGAAACAACTCCAACTTAAAAGATTCGAGAACTTCACGAGTGGCATTTGCCGTGTGGGCCCGGGCGTAGTCGTGAATCAGCAAGATCTTTGAGCCCAACTTTCCCCTGCGCTTGTTTTGTATTGCTCTTCTGAGGTTGTGCAGAGTTTGGCAATACCTTTGAGAGTTTATTGTAGTGCCTCTTTCCAGGAAATCCACAAAAATCACACCTTTTCTGTCCCAAAAGACAGTCATTACGTGGTTGAAGGCGCAGGCGGCCGAATTTTACGACGAAGGAATTTCCAAGCTCGTCCATCGCTACGATAAGTGCCTTAATTTAAATGGCAACTATGTAGAAAAGTAGTATTTAAGTGTGGCTTTCATCTGTATATAATAAAAAAAATTTCCAATACTTTATTTATTTTTAATTCCAAAACGTAATGTATTTTGTGGATAGCCCTCGTATTTCGACGCCACAGCAGGTAGTACTATGCGCTCGTAAGTGATCGCGCAATTTCGGTCGGGATGGTACCCAGTTCTCCTTGCTTAGTAAGCAGATGTCCTAGGCATTACACCACTGCAGCAGTTTAGCTAACACAGTTGCACAGATTACCCTACTCCAATGCCCTCCCTAACACAAACTTCAGTTCACGATTCCAGCTTATTTTCCCCTTCTTAGGCAATTGGACTAGGCTAGTCCATGCAACTATGATAAGATTGCTGCTCTGGTGGTGTAATGCCTAGTATATCTCCCTAGTAAGCAAGGTGACACAGGCTCAAATCCTGGCTGTAGTACAAATTTTAATTTATTTCTTCAGCTTTTACCACTAAGCTAGATAAAGATCAGACTCAAATGTCTCAAGGAAAATTTAATTGTATCAGGTCTATAGAACGTAAAGGTAGCTACCACATCGAGATGTACTCTCTAGATGTACCTTATAATTTCTCTTGTAAGCCAGAATTGACCATGCAAAACAAGCCTGATCGATTTTATTTTGGACATTAAAGCATGACTTCTTGTCTGCTATATCTCTAGGTAGCTCTATATATAGCTAGACCCTCCATTTATTTGATCATAGACTTGTGTATGGATGTCCAGGTGTAGTAATTTGCTGAGTACTTTAGCTGACCCCCAATTTCCAATGCCGGGCCAGTATAGATCTCAAGGTGGACTCACATAACCACCCAGTGATTGATGTGCTCTGCATTATCAACCTATTCCCCCCCCCCCAAAGGTAATGAAGACATGTCTCTTCAATGGCAGAGGCAACTTTGGGGGGATGCCACAGTTCAATGCACAGCATTTAATGGCGGGATACCAAGGATCATTAACAACCTTGAGGAACTCCATTTTCACTACAGGAAGGCATGCTTTAGAAACATAACAGAGCTGCGGTACCCTCCTGCCAGATTCTCGAGTCTAGTGAGAGATTTGCTCCTCAAAGGCATCTCCAATCACTGAATATTCTAACTGTGGTATTGTGTCACTGATCTGATGCCCTTCACTAAAAGGGTGGGAGAGAGAAATGCTACTAGCCATAGATCGTTGCTATTACTAATACTATAACTACAACTAGATGAGGAAGCTGCTAGTGGTGAAATGTTGAGTGGTATGTGCTGTACCTTGCGAGATTGGTAAGGATGAGAAAGTGGAAGAGGAGGAGATGGTGTGATATCAAGCCAGTGCGAGGAGTCTGGCCGTTGCTGCTGCAGCCCTGACCTGCTTGCCGCAGGAAGGGTGACCCCTGGATGCCAGAGCAGTGCTGGGTGGCGGCAGTGGGGGCGGTGGCGGCGGGTGGCAGTGGTGGCAGCAGCTTCCTGCACAACGCCTAGCAGTGCCCTCGCAGGCGAAGCATGCCTCACCAGGCCTCACTTTGGAGGAGCAGGCTTCGCTGTGCCCAGTACTTGCACCACAGCATATTCCCCTGACACAGCTGCTGTAGAAGAGAGAGAGAATAAGGAAAATTAAGAACAATGTTCCAGACATTACCAGCTGCTGCTGCTACAAGGAAAGAAAGAACACTAATTACTATTATTTGTCAGCAGAGTGAGCATGTATTACCTATTTTGCTGTGGCTCCTTGGCAACTCCCTCAGGTCATACAGCACTTCCTCACGGCGACAAACGTCTCTCTCAATGTATTCCTCTCACTGTGCCATTTCTTCCTCGCCTGAATTGGGCAAGAGCCTTGTGCCCATCTTACCAATATCACTTAAAAACTGCATATTAGCCGGCCGCTGTGGGCGAGCGGTTCTAGGCGCTTCAGTCTGGAACCGCGCTGCTGCTACGGTCGCAGGTTCGAATCCTGCCTCGGGCATGGATGTGTGTGATGTCCTTAGGTTAGTTAGGTACAAGTAGTTCTAAGTCCAGCAGACTGATGACCTCAGATGTTAAGTCCCATAGTGCTTAGAGCCATCTGAACCATTTGAATTGCATATCAATTTTTTTAATAATAAAAACAAATACATATGGAAAACACTATGAGACAAAGGATATTTTTTAGAATATGCACTTACAGGAGATCTGTGATGGCGCCTGATTATCCTTGACACATACCCCTCCCTATTCCTCTCCTTCTATCAGGAAACGATCTACAGCAGCAACAAAGAATATGCACATATATGATGCATTGTTTGTCAGACAGCAACGTATTATGTAGACGCAGCACTATGAAGAACAAAAATATATATACTACTTACAGTGCTAATGCTGCTGCTCTTGCTGGCTTTCAGCAGCCACCTCACGAAATGTATGTTGGACGTATACTGAAACAATAAGACGACATGTATTCAATACTACGAAATACCTAGTGAAAAACTCACTCTTATCGATTTTGATTTTTGAAATCATGTACAACATCAAATACTCACTGACTGACCATTAAATAACAGCAGCATATTATGTACACAAATAAGAATATATATATTGCTCACGATGCTGTTGCTGCCACTGCAGTGTCTCCACCTCTAACTCATCCACAATTTGATGGATGTGTGCTGAAACAATAAGACGAAATGAATTTAATATTACTAAATTCTTACTGAAAGAAAAGTTCAGTTTTCGATTTGAATATTAACTTACCAGGTAATTCCCACTGCCTTGGGCACTTGCTGCCACTTGCATTGCCACTACTGCCATTGCCCCACTTCATTTTTCCAAATAAACTGGTAGCATGCATACAAGCAAGATGGAGACCTGAAGCACAATAGCAGAACCAGGCTGGTAGTTTCAAAGAAAGATGGATTATCCTCAGGTGGTCATAAATCAGTTAACAGAACAATAGGTTAAGGGGAGGGAGAGTAGGTCATAAATCAATAAGTTTGCCCCAGAATGTATGCAACAAAGGCTAACTAATTGTCTTAGAACATAAATTACTCTACTGCTTGTGAGTAGCAACATGGGTGATATTGGTTTAGGCGCAGTAGTGTCTACACCATTGGGTGATAATGGTTGTTGTTTTGAGACTGTGGAGCATGGGTCTGATGTACAGGGAAGTACATGTTCCACTAATTTTTGCGTCATGCAAAGTAGAACTGCAGACAGTGGATGTAAGGTAGATACTGACAAGAACCCACAGCAAACTATTGGTGGTGTTGTTGATATTGAGGATAATGTGGATTATGAAGTGGTACAGACGCATTTTTTCCTAAGGACCCAGGCTTGTTCCCACTTAGGGTGGCAGCACCATCACCAAATGGAGTAGGGAGGAAGAAAAGAAACAGGAGACATCTCAGTAAGGCTAAAAATGGAGCCCACAAGACTGAATCCTTCCAGAAATGTGTGCCTGAGAATGAGAGTAAATTGGATCATGCTTGCAAAGTTATACTAAATGGAGTATGAGAAAACTTCATGTAACTGTTTTGTTTTTAAAAACACGGCCAAATTCTGGGAGACACTGTTTCAGCTTAAAAGAGGAAATGTTGCAAGTGTCTACTGTCATGAAAGAAGAATTACCTAAACTGCATATGGTATCGTTAAGTCACTGCACACAGTAAAGTGCCAGACAGCACAGGGTAGTTGCTTTTGGAAAGGAAAAGTATAAGGAAGCCTGGCACTGCAAAGCATAGTCAAGCTGTGAGTCACTGTAAGAAAAGGGAGGCAACTGGAGCTACCGACCAGTGTATTATATATGGAAATACTGCAAGTAGTTGTTGTGTAAGCTTAGTTTTAAGGAAATGTAAGGAAATCTTTTGCTTCAAAGACAAAGTTCCAGATGGCATACCAAAACAGTGGGTTAATAAACCACCTGATAGAATAGAAAAACTGTAAAATTTTTTTAACTTGTAAAAACAGAAATAAAGATAAGATAGAATAACTGGAAAATAGTTTCAGCACACGAAAATGATACACAATTAGGAAACAAAGAGACAATCCTTGTAAGTCAGTCCTCATGAGCAACAAAATTGGTACGTTGTGCACAATACAAAATTCTGTAAGTCTATGACATTACTGCAAACGGTAATCAAAGGAAAAATTTGGGACAGATTTGTTGAAACAGGGAAGGAGTGTTGCGCAGCAGAATAATTATAGTGTACATGTTTCAATTTTTCAAAGTTCCAGCAGATGAACTGAAAATAGAGAAGGTTAGCACTGAGCCAGAGTACCGGTCGGAAATTAACAATACATACCACCAAAATAACAGACGTCAGGACAGGGATGAGCGTTGCCACAAAACCTTGGGGCAAGGCAGACAGAAACAAAAATATTGCTGTGCTACGTAACAAGGCACTGTGACATAACGCTATGTATCTTCACCACCCAAGCACCACTGCAAATCAAACATAGGCGGAAAGAACCGAGCTCGAAAACCCAGAATAATTACAGCAGTACCAAAGTGAGGCACGGAGTGGTAACAGGTCCAATAAATGAAGGAAAACGCGATCATACAACAAGACCCACAACGTCATAGCCGTGGGCTCTACCATTTAAATAGTGAGATATTTGGAGTTCAAGAACACATTCTGTCATGCCACCATTCTTTCCATATTGCTATAACCAGAGAGAATGACAGCTTATTGACTTTCATGAAACCACAACAAGCTGAGTGATGGCAGCCAGCCTGCTACTTTGCTGACTTCAGCAGTGACATGCATCCAACCTGAGGCAGGGCACAGCTGTGATCAGCCACTGCTGCCTACTGAGTCATCATGGATGAGAAAACTGGTGTGCAGCCGGTCCTTTTACACTATAGGTCATTGTATATGATCCGCAAGCTGCCATTCTGTTTTATGTTGTCTGAAAACACAAATCTGAGGGATTTTTGAGATGTGTGTCTCAGACCTAAAATTCTCATATTGCCTCTCATAAACTGAATCGAACAACAAAATATTCCGAAAACAATTTTATTGATGTATGATATAGAGAAGCCAGCTTGTAAAGACATTTAAGGGCGGAACACACGAAAATAAAGTCCGGAAGAATGGATGTCCTATTGATGACAGAGTCATAAGACAATTTTGAGAATCTTTCAGTAGCTTACCAGTACCTCCTAAATTTTCGTTTTCAGTGTTCAGATACAGAGTTGAAGAAAATAATATGACCACCCTCGTAAAAACAACTGATTTTCAGTACAGCAGTGAATCTGGCTATTTTGGATACCAAAGGTTGTCCTACAACATGTTAGGTAAGTGTACATATGATGTTGCCCAAATGCCATGCAGTTTTCTTGAAATGTGCAAGCAATAAAGTGACCAAATGATTAATATAAAGATAATTACAATGTAAGTAACCTATCTGAGCACCAAACAATTCAGGCTTACAGATTTAAAACATGCCACAAACTGTATCTGTATAACAACATCTATGTAATGCCTTCTTTGCAAAATACTTTTTGTATCACTGTGGCATTACCACAATGATCAGTTTATGGCATAATGTTTTTTATAGCGCAATATTTGTTACAGTGTTGAAAATACAAATGGTAAACACAAGCTATTAGGGAAAGAAACGAATTATAAGATTACACCAGAAATTTTTGTGTATCTCTATAGCACCTCATGCAATGAGGCTTCACATACTGCTATGGTGCTTTCATTTTGCATCAGTAGTAGATGTAAAGCTCTACTGTAATTTCATTTATATTTACAGTAGAAAAGTTACAGATACCATGGCATTTATTGTCTGTTATAGTCTAGTAAGTGAGAGAACTAAAACTGATGACAGAGAGGCAAAAAGGAAGTGGCACAAAGTAGGATTTTTGTACTTGCAAAAAATTTAAATTGGCTGAGATTGTATCATAGATGCCTGTGATTCAGTAAAAATGTCCAGTTGTCCTTTATCACAGCATATCATAAGTCATACATTGTTTCTTGAATTTAATGTCAGAGTACTTCGGACATATTGTGAATTGCATTCCTAATGCCTGTCCTGCAGTTAAACAGGACTCTGTTGGACTTGTCCATAACGTTGTTGGAAGGTGACTGAAACTATAATTGAACTAGTACAAATGGAGGGAGCTGGATTGTTGCAAACTAACCGGGTGAAAACACAAAAAAGGACTTGATTCAAACAACATCTGTAATGGTATAGCAGTTAAGAATAATGTAACATGCGTGTGAAAAGTTGAAGCAATAACATGGGTAAATTTGTTGAAAACTCTTGACTCATCTGACTTAACTATTAAAATTGTTTACCTAAAGAATGGTTGAAATATGTGTGATATTGAAAACTAATAACCTGACATGCTCTTAAGATTAACCAGTGATGCACTGGCTTGTGAGATGATTTGGTGAGGCAAAATACAACTGAATCAGGGCACCAGGCACTCAATTAATGGTCTTTGGCTTGGTAAACTCTCCAATATAATTGTGGACCTAGGTCGTTTTCCTGGCTTAATTACACGGACATCACCCCTGGTTCCCTATGTTATTCACATTTGTAACAACAGGAATAGTTCCTGGACACAATAGCAAAGTAATAATAGTAACTAAAAATAGTCAGTCTCCTCAACCACAAAGATGGAGACTGGTAACCAGTCACACAACAAATATGAACACTCACTTTTCGTAGCTGTTATGAATATTCTTAGCCAAACTTTTGTGTTCCTTGCTGATCTAAAACCTCTATAAATGTTAAAATAGGAAGTTTAAAGAAAACCGAAGTATTAACAGTTTAAATTCACTTACGTGTCACTAAAAGTGCATGTGCAGATAAAAAATATGAAATATTGCAGAGTAAATTACTGGAACACGCTATTTTGCACCAGTACATCATCACACACACCAGTGCACCATTGTTGAAGCTATATGAGCATGTCAAGTAATTAGTTTTCAACATCATACATATTTCTACCATTCTTTAGGTAAAAAATTTTGTAGTTAAGTCAGATCAGTCAACAGCCTGCAGCAAATTTAGCCATGTAATTGCTTCAACTTTTCACACAAACATGTTTCATTATTCTTAATTGCTATACCATTACAGTTATGGTGTGTATCCAGTCTCTCGTGCTTCCACCTGGATAGTTTGTAGCAATCCAACTTCCTCCATTTGTACTAGTTCAGTGATAGTTTCAGTCACCCTCCAGCAACGTTATGGACCAGTCCCACAGATTCCAGTTTAACAGCAGGTAAGTCAGTAGGCCTGCACTTCACATTATGTCTGAAGTACTGTGACACTATAATCAAGAGATGATGCATGACTTATGAAATGCTGTACCATAGAACAGCTAAACTTTTTTAGTGGAGCAAAGGTATCTATGGCACAGAATCAGTCAATGTAACTTTCTGTTCATGACGATGAGTCACACTCACAGATCTATATGAAAACATTCCTCTATAGTAAAAGAATTTTTCACACAAAATGTTCTATGAAGATGATGTCATGTCTGACTACAACTACTGGGAAAATATTCAGGCATCTGAAAGAGAAGAAGCACACTCTTCCAATTCATTCATCTTCAGTGGCATTTTATACACCTTCTTTTAAAAAACATGCTCTCAAATGTAGAAATAATCTTTCTGATCTTGTCATTTTCAGGAATTAACATATATGAATAAGATCTACCTATTTTCTTCATTACATAACCCAGACATATTTCTACTAGGTTATTTGCTTAACTAATTGTTTTTATGAGCATCAAACTTATTCTCCGCACTTCGAACTGGGGATTAAATAATTTTAAATGATCAATCAGAACCCTCTTTCACTAATGCATTTCAAGAACAAACAAAAAGTGGGATAAACAGAAAAAACTTTTTTTGAGACGTTTTTCTGCAGTAACCAAAATTTAAATCAAATATGTTCAGAAAGAGCAATCGTTTATCAAACAAATATTTCAGCTTGGAAGAAAAAAAAAATGCTCTCAGAAACAGAGAAATCAAAATATAAATGTACAATTTCTGCTTGTGTGTTGACTAGAAAGCAGAATTTTGAATGTATTCAAATATTAGATTGTAAGTTTTCTCATTTTTCCATTCACAAGTGCAATTTGTCTTCTGCAGTGTAGTGTCATCAACTCACTGTATATGTAGGTCTGAAACTACCACTGTGGTAGCTTAGTCTGATGGTGGCTTCATATGTTTCATGTCTTATTTCTTAGGCTAAATTACTTTGTATGGTGTGCCTTCTGGGATATATTATATGTCATGGAGGATGTATGGAGCAAGGCAAACATGAATTTGGAACTGGCTTTGTGAGCAGAGGCTGGATCAAAACACAGGAAAAGAAACTCTGTTCAGTCAGCGAAAGGATTTTGTATCTTACCACAGTCTACAAATGCTAGAAACGTAGGTTTGCCTTTTCTTAATCTATTTTCTAAGATAAGTCGTAGGGTCAGTATTGCCTCACGTGTTCCAAATTTCTACGGAATCCAAACTGATCTTCCCTGAGGTCGGCTTCTACCAGTTTTTCCATTCGTCTGTAAATAATTCGTGTTAGTATTTTGCACCTGTGCCTTATTCAACTGATAGTTTGGTAATTTTCACATCTGTCAACACCTGCTTTCTTTGGGATTGGAATTATCACATTCTTCTTGAAATCTGAGGGTATTTCGCCTGTCTCATATATCTTGATCACTAGATGGTAGAGTTTTGTTAGGCCTGACTCTCCCAAGGCTGTCAGTAGTTCTAATGGAATGTTGTCTACTCCCCGGGCCTTGTTTCGACTTAGGTCTTTCAGTGCTCTGTCAAACTCTTCATGCAGTATCATATCTCCCATTTCATCTTCATCTACATTCTCTTCCATTTCTATAATATTGTCCTCAAGAACAGCGCCCTTGTACAGACTCTCTATATACCCCATCCACCTTTCTGCTTTCCCTTCTTTGCTTAGAACTGGGTTTCCATCCGAGCTCTTGATATTCATGCAAGTGGTCCTCTTTTCTCCAAACTCTTTAATTTTCCTGTAGGCAGTATCTACCTTACCCCTCGTGAGATAAGCCTCTTCAACCTTACATTTGTCCCTTAGCCATCCCTGCTTAGCCATTTTGCACTTCCTGTCGATCTCATTTTTGAGACGTTTGTATTCCTTTTTGCCTGCTTCATTTACTGCATTTTTTTCTCCTTTCATCAATTAAATTCAATACCTCTTCTGTTGCCCAAGGATTTCTACTAGCCCTCGTCTTTTTACCTACTTGATCATCTGCTATCTTCACTATTTCATCTCTCAAAGCTACCCATTCTTCTTCTACTGTATTTCTTTCCCCCATTCTTGTCAATCGTTCCCTAGTGCTCCCTCTGAAGCTCTCTGCAACCTCTGGTTCTTTCAGTTTATCTAGGTCCCAATTCGTCAATTTCCCAGCTTTTTGCAATTTCTTCAGTTTTAATCTACAGTTCATAACCAATAGATTGTGGTCAGAGTCCACATTTGCCCCTGGAAATGTCTTACAATTTAAAACCTGATTCCTAAGTCTCTGTCTTAGCATTATACAATCTATCTGAAACCTTCTGGTATCTCCAGGCTTCTTCCATGTATACAACCTTCTTTCATGATCCTTGAACCAAGTGTTAGCTATGATAAAGCTATGCTCTGTGCAAAATTGTACCAGGCAGCTTCCTCTTTTATTTCTTCCCCCCAATCCATATTCACCTACTACGTTTCCTTCTCTTCCTTTTCCTACTATCGAGTTCCAGTCACCCATGATTATTAAATTTTCGTCTCCCTTCACTATGTGAATAGTTTCTTTTATCTCATCATACATTTAATCAATTTCTTCATCATCTGCAAAGCTAGTTGGCATTTAAACTTGTACTACTGTGGTAGGTGTGGGCATCGTATCTACCTTGGCCACAATAATGCGTTCACTATGCTGTTTGTAGTAGCTTACCCGCATTCCTATTTTCCTATTCATTATTAAAGCCACTCCTGCATTACCCCCATTTGATTTTGTATTTATAACCCTGTATTCACCTGACCAGAAGTCTTGTTCTTCCTGCCACCGAACTTCACTAGTTCCCACTATATCTAACTTTAACCTATCCGTTTCACTTTTTAAATTTTGTAACCTACCTGCCCGATTAAGGGATCTGACATTCCGCGCTCCAATCCGTAGAACGCCAGTTTTCTTTGTCCTGATATCGACGTCCTCTTGAGTAGTCCCCGCCAGGAGATCCGAATGGGGGACTATTTTACTTCCGGAATATTTTACCCAAGAGGACGCCATCATCATTTAACCACACAGTAAAGCTGCATGCCCTCGGGAAAAATTACGGCTGTAGTTTCCCTTTGCTTTCAGTCATTCGCAGTACCAGCACAGCAAGGCCGTTTTGGTTAGTGTTACAATGCCAGATCAGTCAATCATCCAGACTGTTGCCCCTGCAACTACTGAAAAGGCTGCTGCCCCTCTTCAGGAACCACACGTTTGTCTGGCCTCTCAACAGATACCCCTCCGTTGTGGTTGCACCTACGGTACGGCTATCGGTATCGTTGAGGCACGCAAGCCTCCCCACCAACAGCAAGGTCCATGGTTCATGGGGGGGACTCCTGTAAATAAGAAGGGTAAAAGAACGGACCTGAAAAACTACCGACGAATATCCATAACATTGGTTTGCTGCAGAATTCTAGAGAATTCCTAGAGACCAAGAAGCTCGAGCGAAGTAGTAGGATAAGAGTGGCACGACCATTATTTTGATATCTAATTAATATCAAATTAATTAAATTGATCAATCAATTACCCCATCCCCATTTCCACCCACAGACTCACCCACCGCCACCACTGGACGATGTCATGTGTTTTCCTCTGCCTATACGTTGGTTCACGCCCCATCCCCCCTCCCCGCCCCCAACTCACCCACCACCACATACCCTATGGGAGGAATTTCGAATTTTGGCGGAAATATCGAATTTTGCTGGAATTGCTTTGTCCCAGAGCTGTGCCGGCATTCACATGGAAACTGTCCAGATGCAGGAGAGGAAAGTTATGTTGGTGTACTTTATTTATTTTGGTTGGGAAACTGGAGTAAAGATCGGTCCTAATTACATAATTAATCGTAAATATCTGTCCAACTTACACAACAATATTCATAGCGCTACAAAGGAGTGCCTAAAATCGCAATACAGCTCAGGAATTGATTGTACCACACAGCTCATGTTATCCTGCTGGGAAAAAAAACACAATACCACTCGAAACTAATGGTAGACGTGCTCAAACTCTGTACTTCAACTGTAAGATGGGCGGAAAAAAGATGGAATGTACTATCTTTATTTGTTTGCTGGTAAAAACGTTCATCTGAAGAGATGCTGGTGTTGGACAGAGACGAGTTTAGTAAGTGTATTTGTTACCTGTTAGCATACAGCTCAAGACTGTATCTATCATGTCTGACGTTAGAGATCACTACAGACGCCAGCTCCACAATCTCCACGCAGCCCAGGTAATCAGAGTCAATACATGACACCACAACTAGTCGTAAATGCTTCGCTCTTCTAATTACACATCGAAATTGTCATGAAAAAAAAAAACAACACTCGTAATCAGTGGGTCATGTACTGGGGAAAATCGTCGGTCCAAAAGATTGCATCAGGAGAGGGGGGGCTGCAATTGCAGCTGTGTCCTCCTCGATGGGCGCTCGCGAGCTAACCATTTTAGAGACATTCTTACCCTCCCACTCTACCACCACTCGCGCCTCTCTCTCTCCTCACCGTACGCAAGGATAGAGGCCTGTCCTATCTTGTCGCTGATGGTCCACAGAGAGATCATTCTGGTGGCATATTATACAGTCTCCAGTCGGAGGAAATTAGTCTCAGATAGACAAAAGACAAGAACAGGATGCGCAATGCAGTCTGTTAAAAGTATTCCTCGGAAAGACTGGACCCCCCTGGAACAACAACGAAATTCTGGAGAAATCGCCATGTCGCTTTTTCAAACGTCCGTTGCTTGGAAAACAGGCAACTGCTATTGTGTACCACGCGGATTCTCTGCAGCACACCTCTTTCCTGCCGGCCGATGAGCGACACCCAGCCTGCCTTGAGGCGACGGTCCAAGCATTGGCCCTTCGCCAGCACAAAAGGATGTAAAGAAGGACCTCCCCAAGTGCACCTTGTTTGGTCGTCTGAAATGTAGTACCACTAACCTGTGCCACACGCTGCCCCTGACCAAGTCACAGCCCCCTCCAGCGACCAGACACACACACACACACACACACACACAGTAGAATGTCCACCATACTAATCCCGAAAGCGAAGCGCCAGTCGTCCTGAATGTGAAAATACGTCACTTTGCCACTTGTATTTAATGTCAACACACCTCCAGAGGCCTATACATGTCCACCCTACGTAAAAATGGAAAAAAAATCTTCCACTAATTTTCTGCGAAAACTACCCATCACCGCAGAATCTCCTCGTTATTTCGAAACCATCATCATAGTAAAGAAAAGGCGAGAATTTTCACTCTGAAGGAAAAAAACTATCTTAAGCAATTTCTTTCAATTTGATGGAAAATTTCACGACCTGAGAATGTCTCTCACGGTCAAATCAGTGTCTGTAAACAAACTGTCATGCACTTGTGGATTACAAACATTTCAGACAGATGAAATAACATTACAGAATACAGCCTTTCACGCCATTTCATAACATGATGGAAGAAACACAATCACTTTACTCCAACAACAACAAGCTATAAATCTAGAGGACGTTGCTACTTTGAACACTATGACAGGCAGTGATGCTATCTCACACTGGCGTTTACGAAACAAATCGTGAGAGGCTGTTTTGTTATAGAATCCCCTATAAGATTCTACTGTGAGCTCTTCTGATACATCGCAATCCAGTACTGTTTGTGGGCTTACATTTGACATTTTTGCTCCAGAAATCCCCTCCACTGACCTGTCTGTAAAGTTCCTATCATATAGAAGACAATCATTCGCAATAGCAGCACATTCTTGAGTTCTAGTTTTGTAAGCAATTTGATCATCACAACCTGTTTGACGCAGTCTACTCAAATATCAGGAAAAACACAATCATTTATAGGTTTACCAATGACTTATAATTGAAATGGTGTCTACTTTATAAGTACAGGTTATGAAGCATGATGTTACACAGGTTTTGTAGTAACACCGATTTTTAAATACCTAATCCTTACAATAACAATGAAACAGTCATCATTCCACAAGAACAGTTATAGGCGATTTCTTTCAGTTTTATGAGCAACATCGGTGTAGTTTTGAAACTGTTATCTGCATCCAAACTTTAACCAGTTATACTACTCCTTTTAATAGAACCTCGTACATGATCTTCCGCGTCTCGCTCTTCTGATATATCTAAAAACAAATACTGTCCGCGAGTTGACGTTGAGCATATAGTCAGTGGTCGAAATCACTTGCACTGATGTGCATAAGGTTTTTTGACTATACTTAAATAAAACCATATCCAACAGACTGTCAGTCATAATAAAGGGTTCCTGTATTGTTCCTTCATTAGCAGTTTAATATTCTTTTTTTTTTTTTTTTTTTTTTTTGCCTGTAACGCATTTAAGCAGTATACAACAACTTCTTTGTACACCACCAGACACTTTCTTTTTCTACCATGACTTTGAGATCTGTTTCAGATACTAAACTGACATTAACATGTTTCGATCCATTCGCTCTCATAGAATGCTGAACATCACATGGTGTAAACTATGCTGTGAGCGGGGGGTTGATCTGCTATTCTGTTATTCTGCACAACGGATTAATCTGAGATGTACCCTTTGCCCTGTGGCACCTGCAATTTCCACCCCCACACTACTACAGAAGTCAGTCAGACGCTCCTAAAATTCTAAAGAGAAATGCCTGAAAAACTTTCAGCAATAAATATCTTCTGGAGTCGTCCACTGTAAGGAAATGACACAAAAATTCACAAAATTTCTTATGTAACTAGTGGGATACTTGGGTACTGGAGTAGTGCTAGTTAGTGTAAGAAATACATGAAACTAACGAAAATTATTATTTATTTTGCAAACATTCTGAGAAATCACAATGGCACTTTTAGTTATGAATTGAACAAGTTATATCCTGGTTGTTTTCAGAATGTGAAGTTACCTCTCAAGGATAGGATTCGCTAATGAAATTTCTATACAAAGCTTAAGATTATTATTGACTTGGTAGAATGGCTGAGAGGCGCGCTTACTCAACTTGAATAATTATCCTTTAGAATGTTGCTAGGTATGGTCAAGGTTGTCGCGTGTGAAATGCAGTGAAGTGTACTGTTGTGGAGCAAATATAGGGCTCGTAATAGCTGTAGCGCACAATACTGTAAGCTGCGATGACTGCTGTCTGCGCAGTTCACTGCTGACAAATAAGATAACTCTCGTTCTATCTGGATTGACCTTCGCCAATCAAACTCTCCCTATGCCTTGAGGAAGTCAAGGATTCCTATTCGCCCCTAGTCTAACTATTGGAATGGTACACTGGTCAGATAACCAGTCCACTGTGATGCCACTCAAAAATTCGCTCGCAGGCGTTTAACTGTAGCTCTGTCCGTTCACACCGCACAATAAGTGTGTCGGCCAACACAGTTAACAACGCTTAATCGTAAGGAGTCAGTATAGAGAGTCGCACTTCGATTCGCTCTCGACAGAGGTGTTCTCCCAGTGAAGTACTGAGGAGAGACTTGTTCCTCGCTCCAAGAGCGACAACGGAACGGCGCCTCTCCATGCCAGACGTGAAGGGGTATATCTTTCGGTCTCTTCCATTACTCCTTCAGCTCAAGGCGTCAGAAATATTGTCTGCCAATCATCATTGCTCTTTTAAAATGGGAGAATGATGTTTCTTTTAAGGCAACCAATCCGGAAATCTGTAGTATCGGCGTTTGGCGTTTGCTATCTCCCTGTGAAAATCTCTGAAACTGTGTGCTATGTGTAAAGAATGCGTAGGCTGGCCGCTCCCACAGAATGTAGCGGAATTTGCTTTTAAGCCGAACACGGGGTTGTTCCTCCTTTCCCTCGGGCGAACGCTGTCCGCTCCACGGGCGGCCACCGACCGACATAGATGGGTTGGGACTGGCCTCCTGACGTGCGGTTGCCTCTCTCAAACTAAAATCTCCTGTGACCGTCGTGTCTGGAACGTATGTGTGTACGCAAGCCTCGAGTATTTCAACCATGGTGCGCACTTGCGATTTATTAGTTATTTGCATATCGTTTACAGGAATTCATACAACAATGACCTCATCTTATCGAGTTTGGGTTGGAATGAAGAGTCTTGATGTGCGGAATATGATTGTGAGGGCAGAATATGTAAGCAATGGAGGTCAGGAGACAATGACATCTTACAATGCAGCTCCCACAAGACGCATGTCAGTAGAAATAAAACAAAGTTGACAACAGTGTGGAAAACATCGCAACATGTGGAAACTGGAAGAGTTTGCATCATTGTAGAGCGTCTGCAAAAGCTATCTGAAAGTGATGACATATACAGTTAAACCCATCTTCCACAGTGACGCGGTAGCAGATGCCTCAATGTTCAGTTTCGAAGAGCATTGTTTCCTCATTTTGCAGTCATGTGTATGAATACTTTTCCAGTGTTGGCCATCACCAGATGGTGCTGTTTACAACACATGCAAGGTAGTAGAAATAAAAAAAGTACTGTTATCTTATCTGTGAAAAAAATATAGGGGGAAGGCATTGCATCATATGTAAATAGGATGAGTCTGCAACATTAGGGAACACTTCCAGGCAACTGTCTGAAGGTGATGAACTCTACATTAATGCCATGCTAGACAGTGGTAGGTAGCAGACAGCCAATATCCCAGCAAGGCACTCTCACTCTCAGCCAAGTGCTGTCAGTGAATCATTATGTGGTAATAAACAGTGTACTAGTGGACGCATGCGATGGGAAAGACACCACTGATATGGGACAACGTACTGTAATACGAACCACAATTGATAGTGCATCAATTTTAGGAATTTTACCAGTCGTTCCGTAATTACAGCGCCAGCCAGTGACAAAGCAGCTTCCCAATTTCAGTAGCAACGCTAAATCACTTCTCCAGTGCGTTGCAAGTACCATACACTAGACTGTGAATGCATAAAAATGACTGTGCAGTATATCCATTCGCACATACACACCATATAGTAGATAGCAAAGCAAATGCAGGTTGCTGACTGTGCAGTATGTTCATTCAGCTATAAACGCCAGAGTCCTATACCGATTCAGTTGGGTTATCTACATATTTCCAGCACATTGATCATAGTGCAAACTTTACAATTACGACTGGCCATCATTCCCCATGCGGATGTGCGTCACAGAGTATTCCCGCATTCGCACGATAAAGTCTATGATCAACAGATCCCTCCCACATTGTCCTTGACCAATCCTCCCTACAACGTGGTCAACAATTTAATCTGCGACTGACCAGAAGTATGGCGGTTCCATACGCTCACCATTCTATGTCTCGTGAAGGAACAGGGCGAGCTGTGTCCGTAACTCCTGTTCAGCAAAGCCTGCTCTGCACCAATCTTATGAATGGTACCCATCTAAATGCACAAGATCTCTCCAGAGGTGTGCATGTCGAGGAGGGTATCACCTCTTAACGGTGTATAGTAGACATCAGAGTGTTGCGGCGATATAACACATGGTTAAGAAGAAACGTGTGGTTTATATATGATGGAGCTCCTGATGGATGAGGTTAAAAGCATTTCCGATAAATCACTGTGCTACTATTTCTGAAGTATTATTCCACTGTCAGTAGTTAGTTCCAGGAAGGTACCGGCATGAGAGAAATGATTATAGAGCATAAACTCACACTCTTACAGCTACACGGTTCTACACCTAAAAATTCTATATTGTTAAAGCTATATAGCTTCTGAAGTATTAGTATTTGCCCAAGATCACACATTCAACCACCCTGCAAGTTTCCTACCCCAATCACTACGGTGACAAACTTTAAAATGATAAAACTACTTCCTTCTACACTATTCTGGTCTCCTAGGAAGCATCGTCAATGTATATCCGCCACTCGACTGCTTATAAACCAACTAGAACGAGGTCAGGAGACCGCAATTCTGCCTCTTAGAAACTTATCTGTCTTTGTAAGTCGGAAACGTGTGTACGCTAAATTATCCTCACCGCATCAGTCATGGTTATTATTAGCGGTAGTAGCGGTTTAGATTGATGTGCCTATGTCTAACATGGAAAAACCGACATGAATATTTTCGATGGCGGATACATTGAGGTAACACCCTCACCCTACTGCACGAAAATGCATACGCAGAACCAGCTACTTCTTATGAGGGAGTAAGCACCACGGCCAGCAGAAAAAAATGATGTAACAGCCCTATTGCTGTTTGCAGTAGCATCATCACAGCTCTGGTAGCATTCCTGTAACACAAAGGATTCCTGGTCTGATGATAGGTAGTTTTGCTCATGTGTAGGATCATATAGCAATTTCATCCTAACACTATGTCTCTCGAATACATAAAATGACGTAAAACCGGTAAAAGTTGAGAAAAACCAGGTATAATTTCGACAAATTGTTGGAAAATATATAAAATTGAGGAAAAAAACGAGAAAACATGTAAAATCAAGTAGAAGACTTAGATAATTAAGTAAATTGATGAGAATACATAAAATTAGAGAAAAGTACCACGTCTAAAACATATGAAAAAAATGGTAAAGATCGAGGAAAACCTGGTACAACTACAACATATTGTTGACGAATGCGTAAAATTGGGGGAAATACGCCGAAATATGTAAAAATCACTAAAAAATTACAAAATCTTGTATATTGACTGAGAATAAATAACATTAGAGAAAGAGTACCATGAAATGAGGTGCTTTTGGGGGACCCGGACACTCAAGACCGAGGAAAACTTAAAAATTATGCTGTGGCTGCATTCATTTTTATCCCTCCGCCTAATCCTGTAAACTACGTGGGTTTTCGTAACACATACTTCAACAGAGGCGACATAAGTGGCGTTATATGAACAAAAGGCGAAATGTATGTATCACCATCCATAACTGAGTTCTCACACGTGCAATCGTATACAAGGTGAGTCACTAACTATTGCCACCTAGAATAATTCCGAAAGTATGCTGGACAACGGGGGCCATAATATGACGTTGGTTTTTTGTTGCTAGGTGGGGACGCTTCAGAGATAAGAATGTCAACTGCGTTTTTTTAATTGGGATGCTATGGTTTGGTACTTATTTTCTGATAGCTGCTATCGAGATGAGTCCAATGATGTGTAACAGTAAGGTATTTGAAGATCAATGAAGGTCACAAAGGTGGTATGAACGTCCATTTACAAGTGTGTGGAGAGATGACCATTGGTATCAATGCAGTGCTGCAATCTTCTTACAGTGGATTGAGTGGTATTCCTTATCACATCGGCACTTACTGAAGCATATGTTCTGACAATTCTCTCTCGCATATCTTCAGGTGTAGTTGGAACATCTTTATAAACAATGTCTTTTACGAATTCCCACAAGAAAAAATCCAGAGGCGTCAAGTTTGCCAAACGAGCCGGCCACGACACATCTCCTCCGCGTCCAATGCAACGATTGGCTATGTGTCTCTGCAACTCATTTCTAACCATTAGGGAAAAATGTGCTGGACACCCATCGTGTTAATACCACATTCTGTTCCGTGTTGCAAAAGGTATTTCTTCCAATAACAGACCTAATGTTTCTTACAGGAATTTGGTGTACTTTACTTCAATGAAATAGGGGCCTGTAATTCTGTGCTCCAGAATCCCACACCATACATTCTCCAACCACAGTTTTTGGTGTGCAACTTGCTGCAGCCACCATGGATTTTCTGTTGCCCAGTTATGCATTTTACGCCAATTAACATTTCTGTGGCTCATGAATGCAGCTTCTTCAGTAAAAAAAATCAAATTAATAAATGTGTCATCCCTCCGAATGTGAAGTTCTGCACATCACAAGTTGAGCCCATCTGCAGAATTCAATGCGATGCATACAACCGTACCAGTTAATTCTTGGTTTGGACTGATATGGTAAGGATGATATTTATGGCGATGCAGAACACGAACAACACTACTCTGGCTCATGCCAGGTCCTTTGCGATTTGATGCGAACTAACACAAGGATCTCAAACCACAGTGGCAAGAGTACCAATTTCCGTTTCCTCGTTAGTAACTTTCCTTTGCCGGATATGTTTCCGATGCATTAAAGATCCAGTTGTTCTCAATTTATCGTACACATATTTAAATGTACGACGTGTAGGGTGAGTATGTTGAGGATATCTTTCAGCATATAAGACTCTAACTCTCACTGAATTTCGTTGGCATTCGCTGTAAATGAGAAGAATATCGATTTGCTCATTGAAGGAATAGATCATTCACATTCGCCAGTGTGAAGATGATCTGCTGGTCTGTTGGATTGCTGATAGGTTCATATACTCATCGTCTAGGATCGATTCCAACTCCTGGTGATGATTTTATATACGGAGAGACAGGTCCTATTCTCTTCTGGTTACGCCAAGTGAAGAAGGTATAATGGCATTGTGGTCTGAAATTCACATTAAACATGATATTCCTTCTCTACCAAGTAGACATTAGGTTGAACCACAATAAAGTCAGGAGTGGCGACATTTAGAAACACTATCACCAGTGATAGTGACGAAACAAAAGCTATGTAGGATCACAGGACACATATTCCATCTTTTATTTGAACTTCTGTATGTCGATAAAATTGATTCTAAACTGACGTCGAGTCTTCACACTGGCTCATTTTTTTATTCTAACGCCGTTGCGCCACATTGTATGAGAATTCTGACACACAGGCTCCCTGTAGTAGTTTGCAGCATGTTCAGTACATTCATTTACTTGGTTGACCGAATCGCCATGAATTAGCTACCTCGGCTACCCAGTGCACACATTCGACTCTGTTTTATAATCATCGAAATAAAATCACGTAACTGCCACCTACATAGAATTGCCAACAGTGTAGGATGCAGAAATTTAAATAGGAAGTGTTCCTTTCCACTTGAGCTACTCTATAGCGCTATCTGTTTGTTGAAAACATCGTGCAGTGCAGAAGAAAAGCTGTAACTGTCTGTCTCTCAGAAGTCTAAATCCGGTCATATGCATTATCTCACAACACTGTGGAATGCGGAAGCTCTAGAGGAATTGTTGTTAACTTCTGGAGGTACTGTAGCTAGAGTTCAGCTAGTAGTGTAACAGTAGGTGGAGTGCACCATAGGCAAAACATCGCGAGTTCAAATACATTCACTGCTACATTTTTTAAAATGCAATTCTGCTGTCTGCTGAAGTTATCATCTAATGGAACTTTGAACATAATTCCCTTCACTTCTCAACCCAAAATAGTCGCATGTGGAAAAATGGCCAACTACTGCGACATTTTGTTCTATTCAAGTTTAATATACTGTCAGGCAGCGGATGCAGCTAGAAACTTTTGTATTATGAATGGGGAGAGCGCATCGTGCCAAAACACGTCACAAAAGTAAAGGGAAATTAATCACCTACAATACATGCAAATTCTCTGATGTCAGCTACAACAGTCTGACAATGCACATGCAGTTAATTGATTACATGCCTGTAGGAAACTTGTTCTGAGATAAAGCTGTCAAACAAGGTTTGAAGAAGAAAAAATGCCACTACCACACGACAGCTAATGTAGAATAGTGACTAGAACTCGTAAATAGCTATTTAAAGGATAAGATTAGTTGCGATTTCCACGTGCAACGACTTTCCTGGACTGAAAACCGTAAATTTACAATCTTTTGTTATACCTCAAGCGATAGATTATTCAATGGAAATGACACGAAAAATCAAGTGAACTTTGAGGCTTAATTGCGTGCACACCAGGAAATAACTCGTCGATCACAGAGTTGCCAAACATAGCTTGCCTTATTGCCAATTCTCAGCTACAGTACCAGTAGGAAGAAGACGAACCGATGTGTTTCTACAGAGGGCTGGGAAGTGACCATAGCTGGCATCTCACAGACGCGGCTGGCACGGCCTGGAATACATAATGCGTCTGATTTGCATTTCTGTAAATAGGTTTAGGGACTGGAGCGTAGTTACTAATAATACTCAGAACTGACTGTAAACTAAGCATCATAAATCAGTAACTCTCATAGTTGTTTTATATTTCTTTTGTAAATGTATTCAAAACTAAGAAACTCATTCATGGACGTATCCGTGCCTGGCCGATAGTCGAGCACAACAAACAAATAAAAATAAAAATCAATATTTGTGTGTGTGTGTGTGTGTGTGTGTGTGTGTGAGAGAGAGAGAGAGAGAGAGAGAGAGAGAGAGAGAGAAATATAAAAAAGAATGAGAGAGAGTAAATAATTGTTGTAAAGAAATTGCATCATGGTATGTAAAGAAATCTTTCATTAAAATGACATGTTCCACGTCATTACGAAATTTCGTATTCATGATCTATGGAACAAATATTATTCGAATCTAATCTAATGTAGTCTAATCATATTGCCTACTAGCTATGAAGAGTCATGATTTCCGAAATGTTCGTCAATGTCAGTATCCAAATCTAACGTGAAAATAAGAGAGCGCATTTTTTGTAATAAACTGGGACTCCTATCAAGACCCTTACGTCTCTTTTGACTAACCACGAAAGATGTCTGATATACCCCCATTCAGAAGTAACAAAGTGTGCATGCATTTAAAGATGAAGCGCATGATGTGATGTTCTGTGACGTAGATACGAACCCAACACGTAATCGGATTGTTAACTAAGTAAAATCAAATGTTTTGTATTGGTTTTTCTTACCAGCTGCTAGGTGTTTGAATCTAAAATAATGATAGAAATATTTGTGCCTGAGCGACTATCGAACCGCACACCTACCGTCCTTTATCATCCACGAATATAGCTTAAGTATCAGTTGGTTACTCACCAACAGTCAGATGTGTGCGTGTTTGACCAGAAATAACGACACCTATTGCGAATGTTAGCAACACATGAACAGACATTAAAAATGCATGTTAATTTTCACTAGCTGGCCGGTGTGCACGTGATAGGTCTTGAAATGAAATTATGAATATTTCTGTACTGGATCAGTATTCGGACCCACATACTTACGTTTGGAGGAGACCTAGAGAAGATTGCAGTCTTGGGAAAATTAATGTGAAGACTGAACTATACTGTTCCAACAGATTCAGATTCTCAAGAGAGGAGATACGAATTCAAATCACAGTCCAGCACCAAATTTTTCAGCGTCTGTAGTTCAATCAAGTACAAGTAAAATAAGAACCCTGTTCCTTTAAATGGCTATCGGTTCATCAAACAAAACAAAATTTTCTAATGTAAGTAAGAGTAACTGGCGACAGTATTTCTGGTTACCATGAATTCCGCCTATGTCATTTCCCAATGTACACCGGCTCTGCCCAGTTGGTAACGAAGGAAAGTGATGTTTAATGCGGATTCTGAATTATAACGTCTTTCTCTTTCGGTTACCAGAGGTAAAGTAAATCTGTTTGTGCCTCTTAAAAGTAAATGCCTGAACCCACGCATTGCACCTGTGATAGTTCGTTGCACCAGACCTTTGTGACCACATTTCCCAGCCCCAGGAGTGTGCTGGAACGGATCATATGCTTAGCTTACAAAATTAGTCTCGGTGGAAAACATGCAAGTCTATTAAATGGTTAAGTAGAAGCAAGCTTCTGACGCGGAGATTATGCTATTCTCATGTCAGCAGGATGTAAAGAGTCTTATAGGATCATAGCCTCGATGTGAAGCCATTTTGAAATTTTCACTAATTCAGCAAATTTCTTAGTTCGAGAAAATCCACTGTGAAGTGTGAAGTTACCGGATAATTCGATTATTACTGTCATTATTACTATCATTTTCTTCACACCGCTGCTGGAACACATGTGCTTGAACATCATTTAATGCCTTTTGGCCATTATAGAAGTAGTTGCCCAAGAACAGGTTCTTTCCCTGTCTACGGAATTCTTTTCGTGTTAATATCAAATATCAGCAATTACTCGTAGATTTCATTTAAACTGAAGTAATTGATGAAGTCGTCACTTGATAACAAAAACACGCTGTCTTTCTTCATTTACTTGCGCCCAGAAATGGCTGTCAGATACTGCCAAACCAAACGCCAAGGGTTTTTACTGCCTTCCGATATACGTCGCTGTCAGTTCCTCCATATGATTTGGTCGACGTGACCTGTTTCAAGTTTTTTTATGGCAGAGAATGTTTTAGAAAATCAATTGCTTTCCTTTGCAATAAACAGAAAGATTTTCATTCTAAGCTATCCAAGTTCAAAATTTTCGCAATATTAGTTCAAATTTAATAGTCGCTTCTGTAATATGGGAAAGTATTTCACAGTTGCAAAACCCGCATCCGACCCATTGACCTTACACTTAATCGCTGAACATAAATTCTAGGTCAGAGTGACACCAGTTTAAGTAACTTAATGTAGCGAAGACTGTTTCCAGTGCTCTTTCTCACCGTAAAATACGCAATTAACCAATTGGGCTCCATAAGTACACTGTAACAGTAATTTCTGTGTGTATGCAATGCATACACATGCATACGGATTGCAGAATTTAGTGGTGCTCTCTCTTCCACTTTTGTATACAATATGCCTGATCCAAACGGGCCCTTTATCATTACAGGCCCTGGGCAGTGCAACATCATACTGACAACAGTAATGTGCTTTTACTGACAACCTCACTGTTCGTTTTATCTGATTTTGTAATCATTTAAATAAATCAACATGACCTTCCAGTGTACGTTTTTTCTCATTAGACGCGTAATGGCAATGAAGATTGAGACATCAAAGAGAGACCATTTATGTTGTTTATTTTCTCCTTTTCTGATTATGCCAACTTGAAGGCATTACATTCAATTCAGTTCTCTTTATTTTGGTGCAGGGACGCGCAAGTGTCAACGCAGGCACAAACAAGAGATCCTTAATTTTAATGCCAAGCAGAAGCCACAGTGGTGGCTACATGGCGGCAAAGTGATAAATAGCAAGACTACGAGTACGAAGGTCTCGGCTTCGATCCCTGGTCAGTCCCACGAATTTTATCTCCCATTTTGCTCTTATTTCCCCTCGGGCCGTGTTTGTTGATGTGAAAAACGCCGTGTTGCACTGTGGTCCGAAAGCCACGTTAAACTGTAGGTTCCCCTATGAACTGTCTAGGCAAGTCAACTCAAAGGTCGGAGGAAAGCAACGTCATACCACCTCCAACAATACCGTGCCTATTAAAGCACTGTCGAGTTCAAACCAATCTTCTAACTGATGACTGCTTTACTTTACTATGGGTTCCAAAGTTAATGATCTTCAGGTTATTAACATTTTTATGTTTTCATTCTGTAGCTTTGATACCAGTAAACGTAAGTAACCGGCTGAGCACTCTCACCCTTCGAGTTGTCAAGGTGGTAGACGACGATGCTGTCGACCCCAGTTGCAATCTTGTTCATGGCTATGTTTCAGTCGAATACCCCTTTGTGCCTTTCTGTGTATTTCAAGATATGACCTAGTAGATAGTGTCGGAAGTTCCATGCGGCTTTTCGCGGATGATGCTGTAGTATACAGAGAAGTTGCAGCATTAGAAAAGTGTAGCGAAATGCAGGAAGATCCGCAGCGGATAGGCACTTGGTGTAGGGAGTGGCAACTGACCCTTAACATAGATAAATGTAATGTATTGTGAATACATAGAAAGAAGTATCCTTTATTGTATGATTATACGATAGCGGAACAAGCACTGGTAGCAGTTACTTCTGTAAAATATCTGGGAGTATGCGTGCGGAACGATTTGAAGTGGAATGATCATATAAAATTAATTGTTGGTAAGGAAGGTACTAGGATGAGATTCATTGGGAGAGTCCTTAGAAAATGTAGTCCATCAACAAAGGAGATGGCTTACAAAACACTCATTCGACCTATACTTGAGTATTGATCATCAGTGTGGGATCCGTACCAAATCGGGTTGACGGAGGTGATAGAGAAGATCCAAAGAAGAGCGGCGCGTTTCGTCACAGGGTTATTTGGTAACCGTGATAGCGTTACGGAGATGTTTAACAAACTCAAGTGGCAGACTCTGCAAGAGAGGCGCTCTGCATCGCGGTGTAGCTTGCTGTCCAGGTTTCGAGAGGGTGCGTTTCTGGATGTGGTATCCAATATATTGCTTCCCCCTACTTATACCTCCCGAGGAGATCACGAACGTAAAATTAGAGAGATTGGAGCGCGCACGGAGGCTTTCCGGCAGTCGTTCTTCCCGCGAACCATACGCGACAGTATTGTAACAAGGCCAGTCCCATTCCAAAATACCGTTATCCATGATGGCGGCCATGACGTCAGAGTCATTATGAAATGTTTTCATAACACCGTCACCATTCCAAAGCGTCGTTAGTCGACAAGGTCGCACGCAGTGTATCCGGCACGTGTTGACTCTCTAGTCTTTATTACCGTAGCGGGTTGTGACATAGAGAGAGAGAGTTAGCGCCATCTCTCTCTATGTCACAACCCCGCGCTTACATACACGCGCTAGGCAGGACCTATACAAATCAGTGCCCGGCCCACCTCACTCTCACACTGCTCGTATACTTCGTTCGTCCAGTACTTGTCACGTCTTCGTAATTAAACGTGCGAAAAATGAAGCGTTCAAGTGTAACTGCACTCACTAAGGATACGATATTACTTATTGCCTAATCCACTTCCTCTTACGTCATCACGTACAATACATTACAATTATTTTACAGAAATACATTTCTTAAACAAAATTTTCAAAACAAAATTATAAAAACAATCATGATGGTCTGTTCCTGTGGATAAAATAAACGTTTATTAATTTAGTCATCCCATCCCCACATGGTCTCTAACTACTAATTTCTCTATTTCTACTTTCTACAGTTGACGTCAACATGCTACTACTACTACTACATGCCGTGACCTTTTATAGTAAACTCCTTTCCCTGGCGTCGCTCAGTTGCTGCTATTATCTGCGAACAATTAAAAACATTTGTTGCACATTATTGTAGGTTACTGTAACTCCGAATTTCTCCGATACCCCTTTGATGTTACGCTTGTTTGACTGGTTATGGCATTGGTCTTCCGCTCCTAGTCTGCTTCTGTCTGTAACGGTAGGCTCAATTCAACGTCATGCTTATCTGTTGAACAAAACAAGAGTTAGTTTTGCACGTTACAGCAAGTAAAAATCAGTGATAGTGGTCAAGGTTCATGGCTGGACTTGAGAGCATCTATCTTTTGTGGTGACCTTCATTATCATCCTTTAAACGGACTGGCGTGTTGTTTTAGCGTCTCTGCTTAACTCAAATAGTTAAGCCCAGACTCGGCTAGCGTCTCTACAACACTCCTACGGCCCAAATCATCAATAAGCTCTGTCGATCACGCTATTGCGTGCGACCAACCACCTGATTTACGTCTTTCTATGACAGCTCAAAACTCGCCTTTTCACACAACATCCGCATCGCACCCATTACGAATTATCCATGTTTGGTGCGTCCCTATCGCCTAATTTCGATTGACTGGCCACCGGATAGTCGTTTTGATCACCGTACTCACACTATCAACACAATTGAGATAACAGGTGCGTCTCGAACACTACTGCGTCGGACAGACCACCTCATAATTATCACCCGAAACACCCACAGTCGCCATACGCCGATAACGCAACGGGTGGGTCCTGAACACTACCGCGTCGGACATCATATCCTGCACTCGTCTCAAGAAACGCAACACATTCGGTGGGACGCAATATCCACCTACCACATCACAACACGCTCAACACACCCCAAATCCATCCACCACAGATCCAGATTTTATCCTGAAAGCTCTCCTGTCCAATAGCCTTGCCATAAAATTTTGTATAGGAAGTTATCTACATAAGATAACCCCTTCTATAATTAATCTAATACTTCTAAATATTGTTTGTGTCATAGCTGAAGCAAATTTTCTATACTAAGCGACCCAGTGGCCCCCATACAACAAAATTTAACATCAAACACATAATATACACACAATCCATACCAAAACCCCCCATGAACCATGGACCTTGCCGTTGGTCGGGAGGCTTGCGTGCCTCAGCGATACAGATAGCCGTACCGTAGGTACAACCACAACGGAGGGGTATCTGTTGAGAGGCCAGACAAACGTGTGGTTCCTGAAGAGGGGCAGCAGCCTTTTCAGTAGTTGCAAGGGCAACAGTCTGGATGATTGACTGATCTGGCCTTGTAACAATAACCAAAACGGCCTTGCTGTGCTGGTACTGCGAACGGCTGAAAGCAAGGGGAAACTACGGCCGTAATTTTTCCCGAGGGCATGCAGCTTTACTGTATGATTAAATGATGATGGCGTCCTCTTGGGTAAAATATTCCGGAGGTAAAATAGTCCCCCATTCGGATCTCCGGGCGGGGACTACTCAAGAGGATGTCGTTATCAGGAGAAAGAAAACTGGCGTTCTACGGATCGGAGCGTGGAATGTCAGATCCCTTAAGCGGGCAGGTAGGTTAGAAAATTTGAAAAGGGAAATGGATAGGTTAAAGTTAGATATAGTGGGAATTAGTGAAGTTCGGTGGCAGGAGGAACAAGACTTCTGGTCAGGTGACTACAGCGTTATAAACACAAAGTCAAATAGGGGTAATGCAGGGGTAGGTTTAATAATGAATAGGAAAATAGGAACGCGGGTAAGCTACTACAAACAGCTTAGTGAACGCATTATTGTGGCCAAGATAGATATGAAGCCCACACCTACTACAGTAGTACAAGTTTATATGCCAACTAGCTCTGCAGATGACGAAGAAATTGAAGAAATGTATGATGAAATAAAAGAAATTATTCAGATAGTGAAGGGAGACGAAAATTTAATAGTCATGGGTGACTGGAATTCGAGTGTATGAAAAGGGAGAGATGGAAACGTAGTAGGTGAATATGGATTGGGGCTAAGAAATGAAAGAGGAAGCCGCCTGGTAGAATTTTGCACAGAGCACAACTTAATCATAGCTAACACTTGGTTTAAGAATCATGATAGAAGGTTGTATACATGGAAGAACCCTGGAGATACTAAAAGGTATCAGATAGATTATATAATGGTAAGACAGAGATTTAGGAACCAGGTTTTAAATTGTAAGACATTTCCAGGGGCAGATGTGGACTCTGACCACAATCTATTGGTTATGACCTGTAGATTAAAACTGAAGAAACTGCAAAAAGGTGGGAATTTAAGGAGATGGGACCTGGATAAACTGAAAGAACCAGAGGTTGTACAGAGTTTCAGGGAGAGCATAAGGGAACAATTGACAGGAATGGGGGAAAGAAATACAGTAGAAGAAGAATGGGTAGCTTTGAGGGATGCAGTAGTGAAGGCAGCAGAGGATCAAGTAGGTAAAAAGACGAGGGCTAGTAGAAATCCTTGGGTAACAGAAGAAATATTGAATTTAATTGATGAAAGGAGAAAATATAAAAATGCAGTAAATGAAGCAGGCAAAAAGGGATACAAACGTCTCAAAAATGAGATCGACAGGAAGTGCAAAATGGCTAAGCAGGGATGGCTAGAGGACAAATGTAAGGATGTAGAGGCTTATCTTACTAGGGGTAAGATAGATACTGCCTACAGGAAAATTAAAGAGACCTTTGGAGATAAGAGAACCACTTGTATGAACATCAAGAGCTCAGATGGAAACCCAGTTCTAAGCAAAGAAGGGAAAGCAGAAAGGTGGAAGGAGTATATAGAGGGTCTATACAAGGGCGATGTACTTGAGGACAATATTATGGAAATGGAAGAGGATGTAGATGAAGATGAAATGGGAGATACGATACTGCGTGAAGAGTTTGACAGAGCACTGAAAGACCTGAGTCGAAACAAGGCCCCCGGAGTAGACAACATTCCATTGGAAGTACTGGCGGCCTCGGGAGAGCCAGTCCTGACAAAACTCTACCATCTGGTGAGCAAGATGTATGAAACAGGCGAAATACCCTCAGACTTCAAGAAGAATATAATAATGAACAGAATGGACAATGTCTTGAAAGGAGGATATAAGATGAACATCAACAAAAGCAAAACGAGGATAGTGGAATGTAGTCGAATTAAATCGGGTGATGCTGCCGGAAACAGATTAGGAAATGAGACACTTAAAATAGTAAAGGAGTTTTGTTATTTGGGGAGCAAAATACCTGATGATGGTCGAAGTAGAGAGGATATAAAATGTGGACTGGCAATGGCAAGGAAAACGTTTCTGAAGAAGAGGAATTTGTTAACATCGAGTTTAGATTTAAATGTCAGAAAGTCGTTTCTGTAAGTATTTGTATGGAGTGTAGCCATGTATGGAAGTGAAACGTGGACGATAAATAGTTTAGACAAGAAGAGAATAGAAGCTTTCGAAATGTGGTGCTACAGAAGAATGCTGAAGATTAGATGGGTAGATCACATAACTAATGAGGAGGTATTGAATAGAACTGGAGAGAAGAGAAATTTGTGGCACAACTTGACTAGAAGAAGGGACCGGTTGGTAGGGCATATTCTGAGGCATCAAGGGATCATCAATATAGTATTGGAGGGCAGCGTGGAGGGTCAAAATCGTAGAGGGAGGCCAAGGGATGAGTGCACTAAATCGATTCAGAAGGATGTAGGTTGCAGTAGGTACTGGGAGATGAAGAAGCTTGCACAAGATAGAGTAGCATGGACAGCTGCATCAAACCAGCCTCTGGACTGAAGACCACAATCACAAAACCTTTGTTATTGTTATTCGTCACCTCACAACTACTTTCCTATCACTCATTGTTGCCGATGCACTAAACGAATGGATCAGGATCAATGGAATGTGGGATAGTTCGTCATGGAGAATATACACATTTATCTCGGCGTCTTGTGTTTAGGGAAATATGAAAATCTCAGTAAGAGAAGACAACAATGGTATGCCGGTGATGCAGGCAACAATACCTAACTATTTCTGTCGACTTAACACCATGACGACAGACAAATTGGCGTTTCAATGTATTTTGATTATACTTCGTTAGCCTTCATGCGACCTCGTTCTAATACGTGGTGGGAGCAGGCATAACGTTTTGCTTTTTGAACACCGGGCAATAACACACAAAGATAGTAGATGGAAGGATACAAAGAAACAATCAGACTCATGGGTGTGGATCCAGTTCATCATTAGAAGACTAAACAAGAGGGAAACATTACGAAAGCTGGTTAGTATACATTATTTGTATAGATCTGAAGATGAAAAAGCGCAGATCTGCACAGTGTCCGCACCTAAACTTAAGTTTCTGTCTTAATGGGCATAATTTTTAGTTTCTTCTTTTCTGAATTTTCAAATGTATTGATTATTACGTAGCAGAGAATAATTAGTTAACTGTTTTTCTTATATCTTCCATTCCCACCAACATTTTTCTACATTCTCGTGCAATTCATGAAATTCTACTTGTATGATCACAAGACTGCACATAGATGCAATCGATTTCGAGGTGCAAAGTGTTTGTTATCTTACTTTTCGTGACAGATGGGCAAAGTTGATTTCCAAAGACTTTTTATTGTACTGAAATAATCTTTTATCGTAAAGTAATAGGGTAAGTGTTTTATTCGTATATATTTTGTGGGAAACTGTAATCGTGACGCCGCGCGACCACTACAGTCGCAGGTTCGAATCCTGCCTTGTGCATGGATGTGTGTGATGTCCATAGGTTAGTTAGGTTTAAGTAGTTCTAAGTTCTAGGGGACTGATGACCTCAGAAGTTAAGTCTAATAATGCTCAGAGCCTTTTTTTTTTTTTTTATTAAATCGTGACGGTAGTTTTTACACCTGAATGTTTGACACAACTGGTAGGAGAAAACGCTGCATATTAACCAAACCCTGCGCCTCCTCTCCATATCCTCCTATGACATGAGCACAGGATTCTCCTTGCATACCACTACAGAGCTGTTCCTAGCACAACTGAGAATTGGCAACATCGACACAAAATTTGGCAACACTATGACAGTGCAATCACTTCCACGTATGGTACTGAATTGACTCGCTAAATTCACTTGATATCCCCTTTCCATTTGAATGACTTGTGCTATATAACCCCTAGACACTGAGACAGAAAATTCAATTTTTTTGCTAAAGAAATGCTATTCTTCACGTAAGTGACATGTTGTGTACATTGTTCCGCGTAGTCAGCATGTACACAACTTTCCCACAAGAGCGCGCCCCGCTAAGCACAAAAGCGCAGGCACAGCGCTCGTCCGTCTCCACACTACGAGATGGCGCTGCCTTAGAGACGGACCAAATTCTGCTTCTGCCGATCCGCATATTAATATGTAACGTAGAACCTTTTGTCCTCGCAGATCACACTCGCGCAGTGATACCTGAACGTGCGAGGTATTATAACGAGTGTACAGACCTCTGATTAGTCAGTCTGCATTAGTCTGCGTTTGTCTGTACCAGTCTATAGTCAAGTTTCAGTCTGCGCCTAATAAAATTATCACATTGCTGTACATAGCCATGAAGATAAATGTACAGACACTTTTTCAAGTATCAGAGATATGTGAGAATAAGGTTAACTTACCAAGACCAATGGAACTTCAGATTGTCAGTTGTAAATAGCATCCAGAACTAAGTTAAGTAATGTTTATGCTGGTTATTATTTTAATAGATGTGTGTGAAAATTAATCAAGTTCTGTTTAAAGTTGGTCACCCTCAATCTGCTACTCTAAGCGTGCAAGTGGCATTTCTATCGTCTGACCTAACGGCAGAAGATAAACGCGCCACGATAAGACCATGAGACATATGGCTGACACTCGCCTACTTCGTTAGAGCGACAAGTCAAATAATCTGATGGTGTGTGTACCGAAGGTCTTACAGTATGCACACCACATGACAACTTCTATTATTGTTCACGATGCGTTATGAGGCTGAGCGATCAATACCATGATGAGAGTGGCGTGCTGGCAGCAGTGTGTCCATAGCACCGTGCCGCTGCCCGTATCTCATGTCACAACGGCTCAATGAGTCGTCAGTTCTAACCTTGGCAGGGATCAGGGTGTGCGAGCATTTTTTCTGATTTATTTTATGGAACTGCGGATTTTCATAAATAATTCTGTGACGAAATCGGAAGAAAACCTTTACACATGAAGTCCTCTTGGTAGCTCGACACCGCAAGTTGCGTTAATGGTCATAGATCTCGGGTTTCTGACTGCCAAGCTGCTTCACAATACAAGTGTCTCTGAAGAAATTCAAATCGACCATCAACAATACGAATTTCAATATTGTTCTTCACTTAAGACTCACATGTATGAAGGAAATGAATCTCTTGATTACTATAGGGCCTCTATGACAGATTTCCACAGTAGCAATTAGGAACTCTCTGCAGAAATTTGGTAACAGTGGCTCTAGCAACTTGCTTTTTCTGTGGGTAGCTTCAAATATGGGCAATTTTGTCGCCTTAAATCCAATTGAATATTTTAAAAACCACTTTTGAACAGCATTCAATTCTCCATTAATTAATGTGTGGACCTTAGAACAAGCAATTTGCCTGAGTACCTATAGAACAGGTTCTGAAAGGTACTGACACAATGTTTCGCATCCATTTACCATAGGGAATCAAAGAAAGAAACCAAACACTGTGCCTTGACTAATACATATGAATCCATGACAAAAATAAATTATTTGAAGAATCTTCTGTGAAAGGAAAAAGAACAGGATGTGACGCTTTAATTATAGCACACTGGATCAGGAACAATGGAATTAATTCTGTGCCACATTAATGTATTGCATACCAGTGTAATAAAATACTCATCAAATAAAAACGGTTTTGTGCCTCCATTGCCATAGAGTGTGAAACACAAATCGTAGAAAGATTTTATGGGTCACCACTCAACAACATTAAAGCATGTTACACCGTCGAGAGTGAGGAGTGGAGCAGACGTTGTCGGCAGAAGGCGAGGCAGCGCAGCGCCTCAGCCCCCGCCGGTAGGCAGCAAACGGGTCCCAGAAAACTCAGACGCATGCGGTGTTCAGAGGCAGATGGCCGGCCAAGAAACCTCTCGCTAAAATAGTGTTGAACCAAACTGTTATTACCAATGTGACAGAAAGCGAAATATATTGTAGATTCGCTTGAATTACACTCACAGCTTCAGCACCGAGAGGAAAGGGGCGATAAAAGTTTTGTCGACATGTGCTTTCTGTTGCCAGATGTCATATTAGCTAGTCTCGTGTTTTACCGCAAGACTACGGTCATAGTCAAGACTGATGTACTCAGACTGCAGTCAGGACTTCCTCCGGGAAGTGCCATAGTCTACAATGTTGCCATATCGAGCATATTGCCGGACATAGAATTCTGAGAGGGGAGCACGACTGTATTGCCCACCTTATGTGAACTACTCGGTGGTCAATTTTGTTGTCTAAGAGTGTACCTGCGACACATATTGCACGCTGAATATCCAGAAGAATTAAAAAAAAATTAGTTTATGAGAGCAACGTTAACTATAGCATTCGAAGTATTCATAGTATTGTATACGTGTGTCTAAATGCCTTCCAATGCCCACCCAACGAAGACAAGGATACACAGTCTAACTTCAATATTATAAATACGCCACAGTTTGTGAATGAACTCAGTCTTAGATTGATAATCGTTTTGAATATTTAGCAGTACTATACCCATTGGTGATAAACTCGTTTTCAACCAATTATTCCCACAGCTACAGGAACACTACTTGTGATACCTCTGACAAAATACTTACGCAGTGCTATCAGACGAAAAGATGAACCTGACACAAACTGTTTTTTTTTACAATCTTCGTACCTCGATAAAGAGCTTTTCCTGTTTGAGATATCTGTGAAAATTGCTGCATCAGAAGGTTTAAGAAGAAACTGAATTCCTTCAGCTACGACAATATTTAGGGAAATCGTCTTAACGACACTAAATCGTGGTTTGTGAATCGTTTACCAGCCGTACTCTGCCGCATTTCGCTGGTTGAAAGGCAGAAAGCTTACTGACAAATTTCACACAAGGAAAAGGGTGACGAAACGTCTCCCAGTGGCAGGCCATGTTGTTTTATTTAAATGATTACAAAATCAGGTAATACGAACAGTGAGGTTGTCAGTAAAAGCACATTACTGTTGTCAGTATGGTGTTGAACTGCCCAGGGCCTGTAATGATAAAGGGCCCGTTTAGATCAGGCATATTGCATACAGAAGTGAAAGAGAGAGCACCACTAAATTCTACAAAGTGTATGCATTGCATACACACAGAAATTACTGTTACAGTGTACTTATGGAGCCCAGTGGGTTAATTGCGTATTTTCCAGTGAGAAAGAGCACTGGCAAACAGTCTTCGCTACATTAGATTACTTAAACTGGTGTCACACTGAGCTAGAATTTATGTTCAGCGACTAAGTGTAAGGTCAATGGGTCGGATGCGGGTTTTGCAACTGTGAAATACTTTCCCATATTACAGAAGCGAATACTAAATGGATAGCTTAGAATCAAAATCTTTGTGTTTATTGCAAAGGAAAGCAATTGTTTTTTTCTAAAACATTCTTTGTCATACAAAACTTGAAACAGGTCACGTCGACCAAATCATATGGAGGAACTGACAGCGACGTATATCGGAAGGCAGTAAAATCCCTTGGCTTTCGGTTTGGCAGTATTCGACAGCCATTTCTGGGCGCAAGTAAATGAAGGAAGACAGCGCGTTTTTCTTATCAAGTGACGCCTTCATCAATTACTTCAGTTTAAATGTAATCTACGAGTAATTGCTGATATTTGATATTAACACGAAAAGAATTCCTAGACAGGGAAAGAACCTGCTCTTGGGCAACTACTTCTATAATGGCCAAAAGGCATTAAATGATGTTCAAGCACATGTGTTCCAGCAATGGTATGAAGAAAATGATAGTAATAATGACGGTAATAATCGAATTATCCGGTAACTTCACACTTCACAGTGGATTTTCACGAACTAAGAAATTTGCTGAATTAGTGACAATTTCAAAATGGCTTCACATCGAGGCTATGATCCTATAAGACTCTTTACATCCTGCTGACATGAGAATAGCGTAATCTCCGCGTCAGAAGCTTGCTTCTACTTAACTATTTAATAGACTTGCATGTTTTCCACCGAGGCTAATTTTGTAAGCTAAGCATATGATCCGTTACAGCACACTCCTGGGGCTGGGAAATGTGGCCACAAAGGTCTCGTGCAACGAACTATCACAGGTGCAATGCGTGGGTTCAGGCATTTACTTTTAAGAGGCACAAACAGATTTACTTTACCTCTGGTAACCGAAAGAGAAAGACGTTATAATTCAGAATCCGCATTAAACATCACTTTCCTTCATTACTAACTGGGCAGAGCCGGTGTACATTGGGAAATGACATAGGCGGAATTCATGGTAACCAGAAATACTGTCGCCAGTTACTCTTACTTACATTAGAAAATTTTGTTTTATTTGATGAACCGATAGCCATTTAAAGGAACAGGGCTCTTATTTTACTTGTACTTGATTGAACTACAGACGCTGAAAAATTTGGTGCTGGACTGTGATTTGAATTCGTATCTCCTCTCTTGAGAATCTGAATCTGTCGGAACAGTATAGTTCAGTCATTACGTTCCTTTTCCCAAGACTGCAATCTTCTCTAGGTCTCCTCCAAACGTAAGTATGTGGGAACGAATACTGATCCAGTACAGAAATATTCATAATTGCATTTCAAGCCATATCACGTGCACACCGGCCAGCTAGTGAAAATTAACATGCATTTTTAATGTCTGTTCATGTGTTGCCACCATTCGCAATAGGTGTCGATTTTACTTAGTTAACAATCCTATTACGTGTTGGGTTCGTATCTCGGTCACAGAACTTCACATCGCGCGCTTCATCTTTAAATGCATGCACACTTTGTTACTTCTGAATGGAGATATATCAGACATCTTTCGTGGTTAGTCAAAAGAGACGTAAGGGTCTTGATAGGAGTCCCGGTTTATTACAAAAAATGCGGTCTCTTATTTTAAAGTTGAGATTTGGATACTGACATTGACGAACATTTCGGAAATCATGACTCTTCATAGCTAGTCAGCAATATGATTAGATTACATTAGATTACATTCGAATAATATTTGTTCCATAGATCATGAATACGAAATTTGGTAATGACGTGGAAAGTGTCATTTTAATGAAAGATTTCTTTACATACCATGATGCAATTTCTTTACAACAATTATTTACTCTTTCTCCCTCTCATCCTTTTTTATATTTCTCTCTCTCTCTCTCTCTCTCTCTCTCTCTCTCTCTCTCTCTCATACACACACACACACACACACACACACACACACACACACACACACACACACACAGCCGGCCAGGGTGGCCGAGAGGTTCTAGGCGCTACAGTCTGGAACCGCGCGACCGCTGCGGTCGCAGGTTCGAATCCTGCCTCAGGCATGCATGTGTGTGGTGTCCTTAGATTAGTTAGGTTTAAATAGTTCTAAGTTCTAAGGGACTGATGACCTTAGAAGTTAAGTCCCATAATGCTCAGAGCCATTTGAACCACACACACACACACACACACACACACACACACAAATATTGATTTTTATTTTTATTTGTTTGTTGTGCTCGACTATCGGCCAGGCACGGATACGTCCATGAATGAGTTTCTTACTTTTGAATACACTTACAAAAGAAATATAAAACAACTATGGGAGTTACTGATTTATGATGCTTAGTTTACAGTCAGTTCTGAGTATTATTAGTAACTACGCTCCAGTCCCTAAACCTATTTACAGAAATGCATATCAGACGCATTGCGTATTCCAGGCCGTGCCAGGCGCGTCTGTGAGATGCCAGCTATAGTCACTTCCCAGCCCTCTGAAGAAACACACCAGTTCGTCTTCTTCCTACTGGTACTGTAGCTGAGAATTGGCAATAAGGCAAGCTATATTTGGCAACTCTGTGATCGACGAGTTATTTCCTGGTGTGCACGGAATTAAGCCTCAAAGTTCACTTGATTTTTCGTGTCATTTCCATTGAATAATCTATCGCTTGAGGTATAACAAAAGATTGTAAATTTACGGTTTTCAGTCCAGGAAAGTCGTTGCACGTGGAAATCGCAACTAATCTTATCCTTTAAATAGCTATTTACGAGTTCTAGTCACTATTGGCCTCGTAATTGGAACGTCAGGCACATAGCTCTTCGCTAGCTCTATGGGAACATACTGACCCGTAAAAAAGCGTCTGTTTTGGTTTGCCGTACCGGTCTCGCTGACTGTGAAGTTTTTATCCCTTCTGTGAAAGAGCTACAAGCAGTCAGATCAAACTTCGATAAGGAAAACGCAAAAAATACTTTCGACTCATAGTGCAATGGTGAAAAACTTACAATGCTGCACAACAGGTAACGCATCTTTCCATGGCTGACAAGCAAATTTTGGGTTTCTAGGAATACATAACTTTATTTATGAAATGCTACATTTGCATACCTCTTGAGTATGACACAGCTTATCAATTAAACACAGACCCAATCGAAATCTAAGTGAGTAGTAGTTTCCTAATTCGGTTCGATAGAGGCACGCTTGGGTACAGACACTCAGCTTTATTAAAACAGACTTTCGTCGTAAGATTATCGTGGGTAGTTTTATTTCATTTCTTGTAATACAGTGTACAGTCTTCGTAGGGTTTCTTTTAGTGTTGTTTAACCAATAGTAAACATGTAAACATGAGAGGGAAATTAATCACATATGATGTATGCAAATTCTCTGATGTTAGCTATAACAGTCTGACAATGCACATGCAGTTAATTGATTACATGCCTGTAGGAAACTTGTTCTGAGATAAAGCTGTCAAACAGGGTTTGAAGAAGAAAAAATGCCACTACCACACGACAGCTAATGTAGAAAATACTTTTCTGACGTGGTTTGGCACGATGTGCTCTCCCCATACATAATACAAAAGTTTCGAGCTGCATCTGCTGCCTGGCAGTATATTAAACTTGAAAAGAACAAAATGTAGCAGTAGTTGGCCATTTTTCCACATGCGACTATTTTGGGTTGAGAAGCGAGGGGAATTATGTTCAAAGTTCCATTAGATGATAACTTCAGCAGACAGCATAATTGCATTTAAAAAAATGTAGCAGTGATTGTATTTGAACTCGCGATGTTTTGCCTATGGTGCACTCCACCTACTGTTACACTACTAGCTGAACTCTAGCTACAGTACCTCCAGAAGTCAACAACAATTCCTCTAGAGCTTCCGCATTCCACAGTGTTGTGAGATAATGCATATGGCCGGATGTAGACTTCTGAGAGAGGTCCGCAGCTCGTGGTCGTGCGGTAGCGTTCTCGCTTCCCACGCCCGGGTTCCCAGGTTCGATTCCCGGCGGGGTCAGGGATTTTCTCTGCCTCGTGATGACTGGGTGTTGTGTGGTGTCCTTAGATTAGTTAGGTTTAAGCAGTTCTAAGTTCTAGGGGACTGATGACCATAGCTGTTAAGTCCCATAGTGCTCAGAGCCATTTGAACCATTTGAACTTCTGAGAGACAGACAGTTACAGCTTTTCTTTTGCACTGCACGACGTTTTCAACAAACAGATAGCGCAATAGTGTAGCTCAAGTGGAAAGGAACACTTCCTATTTAAATTTCTGCATCCTACACTGTTGACAGTTCTGTGTAGGTGGCAGTTACGTGATTTTATTTCGGTGATTACAAAACAAGAGTCGAATGTGTGCACTGGGTAGCCGAGGCAGCTATTTCATGGCGATTCGGTCAACCAAGTAAATGAATGTACTGAAAATGCAGGAAACTACTACAGGGAGCCTGTGTGTCAGAATTCTCATACAGTGTGGCGCAACGGCGTTACAATAGAAAAATGAGCCAGCGTGAAGAGGATCTGGTCTTCTGCTGGATAGGTTCTGAACTGGGAATGCAACTCAGACCGCCCTTAACGCAGAATCTGACCCCTTCGTGACAAAGCTTGACTACAATTTGTTGTTTGTTCGCAACTGCAGATCCCTCGACGTCTCCACATATTGCGCGTGAATGGGTTCGAATCCTGGCCCGGCACTAAAGTTTTCATTATGTATTATCAAGTTCTAGCATGAGAACACCTATCTGCTTGTGGATAATAATATTGATTTTTAATGTATTTTCATTCGTTCTCAACACTAACGATATCTGACCGTTTTGACTCCCAGTGAGACACAGAACTATTTGTGAGATCACTATAAGTTCAAGGATGTTATTCCGAGCTGCTGGTGGAGAAAAATTCGGTAGATGACGTCTCTTTGTGTGTAGTCAGCAACGATATGTGTGGGGTTCGATTACCAGTCAGCACTGTACGCTTCGTCATATTATTTCTAGTGCAAACATGCTCACATGTCGCTTCTGGTGTAACAAACTTATATTTAAAGTTCGTTTTCTGTAGCATGTAACAGCGATAGGTGCCGGGTTGGAGTCCTAGGAAGGAAAATATTAATGTTTCGTCTCGTCATTTCAGTTAAAACATCTTGCTACTGCCAAGAAAATCCGATATGTCACAGTTGATTGTGCTTCGATAACAATCCGATTAGGTTCTGGGTTCGAATCCCCGTCCCACACAAAGCTTTACCTCACGACATTTCAAGTAAGTTATTTGTGAAGAAGCAATATTTAACAACTCTCGTAGTTCGTTAACAGGGACAATAGATGCTGGGTAGGAATTCGCGTCCGTTAAAATGTTTACGTTATGTAATTTAAAGTTGATGTTTCCTAACTGATACTGTCTAAAATCGAGATGTATCACTCTCTGTATGCCTAGTCAGGAATGACTGTTTATTTCCGACACTCACGAAATCTTTGCGTGGTCTGCATGACCTGGGTTTGAATCCCTATGCAGAACGAGACGGTTCGTTGCGTCATTTGAAGTTCATACATATTCTCAACTAGAAGCTCGTAAAAAACGTAAATTTGTAATGTTATTCTGTGTTAAATAATAAGTACGGTAAGTTACTTTGAAGAGGAAATCATGAATACGACGAACTTACTACGTGTATTACCTATCTGACGTAATAATGAGAGTGGTAACATTTCATGTATGTCATTTATTGTAATAAATGTGATCTTACAAGCCTTAAGGACAGTCTTATCTGTGATAAGGTGTTCCCTGATATTTGTAGTATGGTGGTATTACTTTACATCTTGAGTTATTGCGATACAGAACAGTGTTTTCTAGTGGTGATTCGTTGGAACCATTTTCAATAGACAAGCGACTGTACCGAGTAGCAATTAGAGGACCTGCTAGACAGCTGCGTTATGAGGGTTGTATGCGAATCAGGCGAAATGCAATTCAGGTCGTTCGGATACTTTTGAGCCACCTTTGTGACCTTCATTGACCTTCAAAGACCTTACTGTCACACATCGTTGTATTTGCCTCGATAGCAGCTATCAGAAAATAAGCACCAAAATATAGCATCCCATTTAAAAAAACAAAGAGGACCCTCATATCTCTCAAGAGACCCCACCTAGCAACAAAAAACCGAAGTCTTGTTATGGCCCCCGTTGTCCCATGCAACTTTTGTCCCACAAACTTTTCAGCTCCTGTCATACTTTCGAAGTTACTACTTAGTGGCAATAATTAGCGACTCATCCTGTATATATATATACAAGGTGTCCCAGCTATCTTGTCCACCCAAAATATCTCTGGAACAATAACTGCTATTGGAAAACGACTTTCACCGGTATCAATGTAGGGCTGGGGCCCATGAATGTACATATTTGGAAACATTCTAAATCGAAAGCATATGTGTTTTTTAACACAACTTAGGTTTTTTCAAATGGACCTCCTATATTTTTTCTTCAGCAATCCATAGCATGACAAAGCACATACACAATGGCGTTGATTGCATCGCAATATTCCCATTACATTCCGAGATATTAAGACGCGAAGTTGACGCTTGAAACACCCGACATGCGCTGCTAGCGCACGTCCTGAGGCTCAGGCGTGAACCCCATGCTGCCCGTAATCGCGATGTGATTGAATGCGTAATCACACTTCCATACTTATCAAGAGGTCCGAAGTTTTTGCGAACCACACAACTGAATGGTCCGGCGCACGTTAGAGCGCAGCGTGACGTGACGCAGTTCTTGTGCTTGGTGACCCTGCGGACCGCAGCCTCCTGTACGCAGTTTACTGCGAGGCTCACTGTGGTTCTGGCTGTTGGTAGTTCGAAATGGAGGAAAAGCTAATTGAAGCCGTACGTGTTCGCAAAGTTCTGTATGGTACAAGGCATGAAGATTACTTGAAAACGAAGCTGAAAGCCGAGAAGTGGGAGGAAGTGGTCAAGGAAACGGACATACGAAATGGTAAGTTGCATTGTAAATCGTTGTTAACATTCTACATTGACATTGTTAAAACTCTGTAGCAAATTTTCGTGATGTGCTCTGTCTTGGTTAAATGTTTATCAAAAAAGATGCCTAGGTTCCTTACAATATCATTCCTTACTAGCGTGTAGCCCTCCATATCTACCAGTGAAAACGGAATAGATGGATTTAACCACGTCTTTGATATCAATATAGAATCGAAACTGTCGTCCGAGTAATGACACAAAGTTCTCTGAGGACTGTTTAAATTGATTTGTTGGTGGATAGTCCTTATGACTAAAGGATTCTGTTTCTGCTACGAAAATACGGTTTCTGTTAATTGATAATAATGAAATTTGCCCACTTCTCGCTATATATACAGTAGCCCTGGCGACAGCAAGGGCTTTTCTCAGCAGCTACTCTGCCCCTTCTGACTCACGTCATATGGTCCTCCTCGTGCCTTCTTCGGCGTGAGAACCTGTAACCAGTTTCATCAAAGCTATGAAACACACCGTTTTGAACTCAAACTCAGAATCGGAATCCGATTCTGAACTTATATCTATTAACATAGCAGAAGTAGTCGCCATCTCTGCCAAAGCCAAAGTTCCTCAGAAAACTGCGTATTGAAACTGCGATTCAACTTGCGTTGATTGTCGCCGTGACTCACGCTGGCGTGAGGAATTTGGCGTGAGCCCCCCAACGTCACCTCACGGGCCTGCGTCTCATCTTGCGGCCCGCCTAAGATGGTTACTTCATGAACGCCCATCGAAGAAGACACAGCTGCAGTTGCCGCGGCTTTCTCCTGATGTAATCTTTTGGTTTGACAATTTTCCCAAGTACATGTGTTGCGTTATGACCTCTTGTTTACGAGTGCTGTATTTATTTTCACGACAATTTCGATGTGCAACTAGAACAGTGAAGCATTTTCCATCAGCTGTGGTAACATGTAATGACTTCAATTACCTGGCTGCAGTGTTATTGTCGAGCAGGCATCTGTAGTGAACTCTGGTGTCAAACAGCGATAGAGAAAGTCCTGAACTGTACGCTTACAGGTAATACAATTATTAAACTCGTCTCTGTCCAACACCAGCGTCTCTTCAGATGAACGTCTTTCCCACCAAAGAAATAAAAATAGCGCCTTCCACTCCATCCTTTTTCCTCCCAGCTTGTAGGTGAAGGGTAAAGTTTGAGTACGTCTGTCACTAGTTTCGAGAGATATCACGAAATTTTTTCGCAGCAGGATAACGCGAGCTGTATGGTATGGTCAGTTTCTGAGTTGTATTTCGATTTTAGGCACTCCTTGCGTAGTGATATGCATATAGTCGTGTAATTGGAAGCGGTATTTGTGATTAATTACGTAATTAGGACCGATCTTTACTTCAGTTTCCCAACCAAAATAAATGAAGTAGACTAACCTAATCTTTTCTCCTGCAGCTGAACAGTTTAAATGAGCTGGGTGGTGGACTTTTGCTTTCTGTCCAGAAGGACCAGGATTCATGTCCTGGAAAGTTCAACGCCATTTTTATCTCCTCGCCAATTCCCGGGTAGGTGGGGGAGGGGGACAGGTAAGATTGGGAAAGTGAGAGGACAGGGACCCATGTGTAGGCCGAGGAAAACACATGATGTCAGCCAAGGATGAGGGTGTGGGTGATTGTGAGTGAGGTGTGAGGGTAATTCATTGACCAATTAATTTAATTTACATATTAATTCAATATCAATTTGATATCAAAATTACTGACGTGCAGCCCTTGCCCTGCTCCTGAGTGAAACCCAGATTGCTCTTTTCTACCATGATATACTGAGAACTATGGATGAAGGGCAACAGACAGATCCAATATTTTTAGATTTCCAAGAAGCACTCGACACGGTGACACACTGCAGACTGTTAACGAAGCTACGTGCATACAGAATAGGCTCCCAGATTGGTGACTGACTTGAAGAATGCTTATGTAATGGAACCCAGTATGTTGTCCTCGAAGGTGAGTGTTCATCAGAGACAGGGGTAACATCAGGAATGTCCCAGGGAAGTCTGATAGGGCCATTGCTATTTTCTATACACATAAATGATTTCGCAAACAGGGTGGCTAGCAATCTGCAGTTGTTTGCTGATGTTGAGTAGTGGGGCAACAAGGACACAGCCCCAAAGTACCATTATACAAGATGGTGGCCATCAAACCAAGGGAGGACACGGCCCCAAAGTACCATTATCCTAGATGTCGACTATGACGTCAGCTGATGATGGAAGTACCGTTATCCAAAATGGCTGCTGTGAGGACAGCTGATGATGCAAGTACCGTTATCCAAAATGGCGGCTTTTGGCGGGAAGATAGGACGATTGGGCTACATCTACTAACCTAAGAAAGTGCCACGTGCCCCCTGGCAGCAAGTTTGAATTTTGGAGGGAAGATAGCTCAGTTGGGCTACCACTAATAACATAAGAAAATGGCGGGAAAGAAAGGGTACTTGAGCTATCTCCTCTAACCTAAGTCACCCAACAGCCACCTCTTCCTAGGAACTGGTGGGAAGTTTGAATTTTGGCAGGGGAAGAGAGGGCACCTCCACTAACCTAGGAACTGGACATGAGTCCTTATTTAAACAATTGGAACCAGTACCACCATCAAGTGTGCGCACCATTCTCTTGGTAAATGGTCGTTAATTTTGCTCTAAGAGCTTACTCCAGCAGCTGATGCGAGTTAGTGTGGTGTCGCCCCCACTATACAGTTCGAATATAATTTTTATAAATTTGTTTAAATTTCCTTAAATTTCCATAAATTTGTTTAAATTTGTCTAAATTTGATTAAATTTGTTTAAATTTATTATCTACCTACATCGTTAGTTTCGTCTTGCCGCCACGAGAGGCAGAGATATAGGTGGTCCGTATTTTAATAGCTGTATTACATGCACTCATTCAGCTCTAGATATAAGTCTTTATTTAAACAATTAAAGGCACTACCACCATCAAGTGCGTTCGTCATCCTCTTGGTAAATGGACGTTAATTTTGCTGAGGGGGGTTAGTATTGTGCCACCCCCACTATACGCTGCTCATTCAATTCGAATACAATTTGTTAAAATTTGTTATCTACCTACAGCATTAGTGCAGAGGTGTACAAATTCCCCTTGCAGCCTGCTTGCCCCTATCTCCTCTGCAACCATTCATGCAGGTCAGCCTGCCGCGACGTAAACACAAGAGTGCGCGTTTACTGAGGCATAAAGGGCAATGCGGGCGATACGGGCTCCCGCAAGCCCGGGCTACCTGGGTTCCCGCAAGCCCGCCAAGCTTCACGGGACCCGCTCAGCTTGCTGCGCCTGACAACAGGTTGCGCTGTCAAGCTACCGTGACTAGAGTAGCCAGGTAGTTAGCCTGCAGTTCATTTATCGCAACAGTGGAGGCAGCACAATGAATAGGTCGAACTTTGGTGAGATTGAAAAAAAATTGACAACTGGCGAATACATGCTGGTAACGAAACAGAGCACAAGTGCCGCATGGGAAACGTTTACGTGTGTTTATGAGGCCGCTTCAAATAAATCGGTAGGTGTGTCTCAATGCAAACTATGTAAAAAGCTCTTAAGTACTTATTCGGGAACCTCGAGTATGTTACGACATGTGTGCAAAGTTGACAAGCAGTTCCCTCACTCCGTAAATATCTTGAAAGAGGACAAAGATTTAGTGGCCGAAAAGTGCGTCGAAATGTGTGCTAAGGACCTGAGACCATTTAGCAGTATAGAGGGAGAAGGATTTCTTAATTTAGGGCAGACACTGATCGACATAGGTAAAAAATATAGTTCAGTTGATATTAAAAATGTTATGCCTTCCCGAGTGACAGTAGCTAGGAAAGTTCAAACCTTAGCTGATAAAGTGCGCAGCAAAATGCTCCCAGATATAGTGCATGCGATTCGTTCTGGTATATGTGCCAGTACAATTGATCTATGGACAGACAATTACAAAGGGGTGCATTACATGTCCGTGACAATGCATTACATAAATTCAGACTGGCGTTTGAATAAATATGTACTGATGTGCTCTGCGTTTCCTGACTGCCCAAAAACTGGCTTGAATATTCGAAACGAGTTGGAAGATGGCTTAGAAACTATGGGTGTTTCTCGTGAAGACATTGCCAAAATTACGTTTGTCACAGACCAGGGCAGTAACATTGTCAAAGCTCTCGAAGTATATCAGCGTCTTCCATGCATGGCTCATAGTATAAACACAGTCTTGAAACATGTTCTGAGCGAACAGTTTTTGAAAGAAAATGTTCCAAATATATTAGCCATTCTTAATACAGTGCGAGCTACGGTTTCGTACTTCAAGAGAAGAGGTCTCTGTGTGAGACTGAACTCATCTTTAAAGCAGTGGGTTTCAACTCGTTGGAATAGTTATTTTGACATGCTTGTATCAGTCCATTCTCAGATTGATTCAGTGAAGGCTGTTTTACATAATGAAGGTGCCTCTGATAAGATGCTGGGTTATGACCACCATATAACTGGCCAGCTTATAGAATTTCTTAAGCCGTTTAAAGAAGCCACAGTTGATCTAGACAGTGACAAGGATCCAACCCTACATTTAGTTCTACCGTGGTTTTATGCCTTAAAAACTCACTGTACCGTACGGGTTAACGATGAAGAGGTTTGTAATTTTATTCCATCTGAATATTATAGAACCACTTGTGAAATATGTATGTTGAGAAAATGTATTTTCAGGACATGAAACCTTTGAAACAAGCCGCTGATGCCTTCCTAGAACAGAAAATGTGCGTTAGTATGTTGCATAAAATTGCAACGTTTATGGTGGCTAACTACCGCATATTAAGAAAGTTAACCGAGGATGAAAAATTGAAGTTCACCAAGCAGCACGACAGATGTGTGCTGAAGGTAAGCTCCTAAGATAATGCATATATTCTTCATCTAAATGTACATGGTTACTCTGCAAGACACACGCAAGTGCTTAGTTGAGGGTTCATCGAACCACTTTCAACTTATTTGTCTCCTTTTCTCGAATTTCGCGCGGGATGGAACACCTACAGCTCTCCGTCTGAGCGCTGCTTTTTTGTATTTTATTCTGATGATCATTTCTTCCAATGTATATGGGACTCAACAATATCTCTTCGAATTCGGAGGTGTAAGTTGGTGATCGAAATTTCATATATAGATCGCGCCACGTCAAAAAACGCCATTGTTGTAATGATTACCACCCCAACTCTTGTGTAATTTCCGCGACACTCTTTCCCCTGTTTTACGATAATACCAAACCAGCTGCCCTTATTTAGACTCTTTCGACCTCTTCCGTCAATAGTAAGGCTCTCCAACTTCGTAGCAATGCTCCAAAAGAGTGTTTTGTCATTAAAACGCCTACAGCATTTTCTGTGTGTCCATTCCTATTTAAGTAGGTCGTAATTGTAATCAGAGGTATTAAGTAGAATCTACAGCCTTTAGATTTGACTGGTTGATCCTGTAAACGAAGTTTAACGGACTTAGTTTAGTACACACAGGGATAACCTCGCTCTTGTCATTATTTATTGCCAACTGCTAATTTTCACACCAAAAATATATACCTTATTTAAATCGTCCTGCAGTTAGTTTTGATCTTCTGGTGACTTTACAGGACGATAAATGATAGCATCATCTAAAACCTATTATAATTTCAACTATGTGTAGTACGATCTTCACATTATTCTGCAAATATTAATTGGAACCTGTACAGTTTCAGTACAAGTGCCCAATCACAGCAACCAAGAAACAAATCCAGGGCCGTACAAAATGGCGAAATTTGAGGACTGGGCAGAAGAGCCTCCTCTCCTACATGATGGAGTCAGCAGATACTTGCAAGAACTCTGTGTGAACGAGGGAGATATTCTACAATGGTGGAAAAATAACTCCCAACGACTTCCTCGACTTGCGTGTGTGGCAAGAAAAATATTAAATATATCAGCCACTAGTGCGTCTAGTGAGAGAATTTTTAGTTGCGCTGGAAACCTAATTAGCGAAAAACGATCACGTCTTAATGCAGACAGACTTAACGATCTCGTCATAATTAATTCTAAAACTAATCAGCAGACACATTAAAAATACAGTAGAACATAAACGGGAAACTATGATAATCAAAATATCCACGGGTGTACTGCCGGTCTACAGTGTCCAACGGGCACAATATTTCGGCGATCATACATGTCGCCATCATCAGGTGAACTGACGGACTGAGCACCTGTGAACGTGCCGGCACGGAGATCCGTACACTATGGCTGCTCAGGGGGAACTGAGCAGCCATAGTGTACGGATCTCCGTGCCGGCACGTTCACAGGAGCTCAGTCCGTCAGTTCACCTGATGATGGCGACATGTATAATCGCCAAAATATTGTGCCCGTTGGACACTGTAGACCGGCAGTACACCCGTGGATATTTTGATTATCAAATACGCCGGGAGAAACTCAAGAATCACGGGAAACTATGAGTTTGAGCGCAAATTTACTAATTAAGAGTGCAGATTTCTTTCTTGTGCTTTCTGGGCGTCAATTTCTGAGACAGAAATTTTGTAATGCATACAGTTCATTTTTATTTTAGACTAAACTTTTTGATTTCAATCCTCCCAAGTGACATTAATTATTGTTTGTAAACCATTTTCTGTTACTTGGGTTTGCAAAAGTAGCCAAATATTTTTAGGAGTATCTGGTTTGGCCTAAATAATACTTTCAGGGGAACTGAAGGAAAATTTGTAAAGATTTTATGTTGAAAATTGTTCTGCAAAATAAAATATTCATTTGTGGAGTAAGGCAATACACATTATGAGTTTAAATTACAATTTATTTTGTTGAGTTCCACACACATTGCAAAATGTAATTTTATTCTTGTATTTCTATATTAAGGGGAATCCCACATGCAGAGTCAAGATGCTGAAGACCTAGACACTACGCCGGCCGCGGTGGTCTCGCGGTTCTAGGCGCGCAGTCCGGAACCGTGCGACTGCTACGGTCGCAGGTTCGAATCCTGCCTCGGGCATGAATGTGTGTGATATCCTTAGGTTAGTTAGGTTTAAGTAGTTCTAAGTTCTAGGGGACTGATAACCACAGCAGTTGAGTCCCATAGTGCTCAGAGCCATTTGAGCCATTTTTTGAACCTAGACACTACAAATACCCCTAAAATGAAGAGCGTCTTTTTCCATGAATGTATTGTAGTAGGAATATAATGGAAACTCTGAGCCACTCTCCACAGCGTCTATATCTGCGTCATGAGGATTCAGACTCGTCGTTTAGGTCTGTGTTATGAGGGTCTAGAGTCATCGTTTAGATTTGCATCATGCAAGTAAACACTCGTCGTCTTAGTCTGCATCATGATGGTCCGAAATATGGTCCCTCATGATGCAGACCTAGACTACAAGTGTGGACTCTCATGACGCAAACGTAGGAGCCGCGAAAAATGGCTCAGGGTCGCCATTGTATTCCCAGTACTATAGTTTTTAGACGAACTGGATACGAAACAAGTCCTTCGATTTTGTTAAAATGCATTTTGGCAATTTAGAATGATTTTGCCAACTTCGAATGAATTCACAGAATCAGTAAAATACATCCTGGAAACGTAGTTAAATATTTATATAATTGGTGTCATACTTGGCTGAAACATACTAAAGTTAAAGAATCTAGACTTCCAAAATCTTAATTTGGTTCTCATTGCAGTACAGTGGTTAATAGGGGCGTAGATAATTTATTCTTCTGGGGAGGTGACCAATCTTCTTTTTGGGGGGTGGAGGTTCACTTCTTTAGTACAAATATCCATCCGTTTCGGTGTTGAAAAGTGCAGCACAGACTGCATTGCGTTGCCTGGGCATTTATTTATTCCATACTCTCGTAGTCCATCTTCCCTCCCGTATTTTCTCTCTATCCATTTAGTCCTCTCCCACTATCTCTTTGATCACCTCCCACCCCCCCTCCCCATCCCTTGGCCGGCCGGAGTCGCCAAGCAGTTCTAGGCGCTACAGTCTGGAAACGCGCGACCGCTACGGTTGCAGGTTCGAATCCTGCCTCGGGCATGGATGTGTGTGATGTCCTTAGGTTAGTTAGGTTTAAGTAGTTCTAAGTTCTAGGGGACTGATGACCTCAGAAGTTAAGTTCCATATTGCTCAGGGCCATTTGAACCATTTTTGAACCCATCCCTTGGCCCATCTCCCCCCCACCCTCTATCCTTCTCCTCGTCCTCTCTCTGTTGGATTCCGCCACCTCAGTTCATCTCCTCTTCACCTATCTATGAAAACTCATATATATCTGTCAACTTTTGTGGTGATCATTGAATCAGTGTCAAAGTTTATTGCTAGGTTGCATTTATTGTAATACTTTTTGATACGCAGCATTGATAGTTTTGTTTTCTGGTGCGTAAACAAATGAAGTTGAAGGTGTCCCGACAGGGGAATATGCGACATACAAATAGCCATGTGAAAAACATGATTTTCAAGATTGATGCCACAAACATATAACAACTGCCCTTGCGATTTATCTATAGACATGGCAAATGTAAGCTGCACTGGAAATTATAACCGTTTAAAGTCGAATGGCTTGTCGGTCGGAATCTTAGTGATACTGGAATCAAACTGTCCTCACCTTTGTACTTTCCTTTTAAAATTGTGGCTTCGATTACGTTGTTCTTTAATTTCTTCCCCGCAAGCCGGGTGCCATTACAAAGACGTGGCTGGTTTACCTTTCGCAACATGATTGCCGATCCGACTTAATTACAGATTGGGAGGCGGTAATCCGGGGAAATCCAGCGAATTTAAAAATTCCGTAGGATAGTTGACTACATCATCTTGGTTAGTAACGGAATGAACCGACTTGTATGTCAGCAATTCGCCAGGTGTCATATTTTGAATCTGAAAATTCATTTCGTTAACATCAAGGTTTTTTGCAGCCAATATAACACGTTCACTCAACCAAAAATGGTTTGTAACTGTTAAACGACATTTGCTGTGCGCGAATTGTCCAACACGATGACTGTGAATGTGTCAGGCAGCTCTCAAATTTCAAAAAGATCATAGACATTTCGTTTAAAAGAAATATATATATATATATATATATATATATATATATATATATATATATATATATATATAGACAAATACATATATATACACATACACACACACACACACACACATATATATATATATATATATATATATATATATATATATATATATATATATATATATGAAAAATTCGGAGTAGGTATTAAAATCCATGGAGAAGAAATAAAAACTTTGAGGTTCGCCGATGACATTGTAATTCTGTCAGAGACAGCAAAGGACTTGGAAGAGCAGTTGAACGGAATGGATGGTGTCTTGAAGGGAGGATATAAGATGAACATCAACAAAAGCAAAACGAGGATAATGGAATGTAGTCGAATTAAGTCGGGTGATGCTGAGGGTATTAGATCAGGAAATGAGACACTTAAAGTAGTAAAGGAGTTTTGCTATTTGGGGAGCAAAATAACTGATGACGGTCGAAGTAGAGAGGATATAAAATGTAGACTGGCAATGGCAAGGAAAGCGTTTCTGAAGAAGAGAAATTTGTTAACATCGAGTATAGATTTAAGTGTCAGGAAGTCATTTCTGAAAGTATTTGTATGGAGTGTAGCCATGTATGGAAGTGAAACATGGACGGTAAATAGTTTGGACAAGAAGAGAATAGAAGCTTTCGAAATGTGGTGCTACAGAAGAATGTTGAAGATTAGATGGGTAGATCACATAACTAATGAGGAGGTACTGAATAGGATTGGGGAGAAGAGGAGTTTGTGGCACAACTTGACCAGAAGAAGGGATCGGTTGGTAGGACATATTTTGAGGCATCAAGGGATCACCAATTTAGTATTGGAGGGCAGCGTGGAGGGTAAAAATCGTAGAGGGAGACCAAGAGATGAATACACTAAGCAGATTCAGAAGGATGTAGGTTGCAGTAGGTACTGGGAGATGAAGAAGCTTGCACAGGATAGAGTAGCGTGGAGAGCTGCTTCAAACCAGTCTCAGGACTGAAGACCACAACAACAACATATATATATATATATGCACATGTAAATATTCAAAAACCTTCTCCATGGAAACATGCGTACATAGTTAACTTTCATGGTAACCCGCAAACGATGTCAAAATCTTTTGTAAGGTACTCTCTTCAATGTACTGTCCGAAATATTATGTAGACAGTGATGTTCCTCTTGATGGTCAAGTGTGCAAAATTTCTTCAAGATCGGAATAAAATTGTAGGTTGGTGTAGAAGTGTGTAAGTAAAGTACCCTCCGCCATGCACCATTCAGAATTTTAAGCAGACAGCGCCCTTCATCCTGCTTTGAATATCAATTGTGCCAAATTTCATCAAGATCGGAATAAATACGTACAATTTGTCGAATTCCGTTATGTAAAGGAACCTCTGCCATGCACCATATGAAATTTTATGTAGACTGTGACCTTCCTCTTGGTTTCAAGGTATAGTGTGCAAAATTTCATCAAGATTGTATGCAATACAAACACACGGACACAATGAAAACGCACTTTCAGTTTTTGTGAAATTTTCCAATTTTTCGGTCGATTTTCGAAAAATTTTATTTCATAAAAACCTTGTCCTGAGAATTACGAACACAGCAAGAAAAATTTAGCCGAACTGGTCCATGCGTTCTCGAGTTTTACACTTATCAACACATTTGGCAATTAATTTTTATTTATATAGATAAGAAGCCCGAAATATACGCGTAAAGGAAGAATATACAAATAAAACTCAATATTTTTTTACCTGAAATTAATACATATATATAATGTTGGGGTTTGTCTTTTGGTGCTCAGGTAAAATAAATACTTTTGATTAACGTTCATAATACAATGACGCGCGCAGACTAAACGGCTGCGTAGCGCAGCTCAGCAGTAATATGGGCAGGCAAGCAAGTTTCCCGCAGCCTGCCCGGGTTGGGTTCTGCTTGGCTTGGCTGGGAGTGAAGCAGCCTGCCCGTACTGTTGACAACGAGCGGCGGCCTGCCCGCCTGGCAAGCATGGGCGGGTTAAAAGCGGGACATGTACACCTCTACATTAGTGTCGTATTACCGCCACGATAGGCTGAGATATCGATAGCTGCATTACATGCACTCTAAAGTGCTGCAGTCATGGACTGTGCGGTTGATCCCGGCGAATGTTCGAGTCCTCCCTCGGGCATGGGTGTGTGTGTTTGTCCTTAGGATAATTTAGGTTAAGTAGTGTGTAAGCTTAGAGACTGATGACCTTAGCAGTTAAGTCCCATAAGATTTCACACACATGAACATTTTGAGAGCCACAACAACCACTAAGTGTGCCCGCCATCCTCTTTGAGAAAATTCACGAATTTTGTTCTAACAGCTTACTCCTGCAGCTAAGGGGCGTTAGTATCGTGTTGCCCCCACTATAGCCTGCTCATGATGTCATTCAGTTCGAATATAATTTGTGTAAATTTCTTTAAATTTAATAAATTTCTTTAAATTTGCTATCTACCTACAGCAATAGCGGCTTAGTTGGACGTTACCACCACCACAATAGGCTTAGATATCTTTTGTCAGTGTGCAATTAGCGAGATGTTGGTACCAGACAGGGTGAGTTTCAATATCTGTATTACATGCGCCGATTCAGCTGAGGAATGGAAACGAGCATTAATGCCTGAACATATGATCAGGAAGAATACAGTCCTGCAAATAAATGCTTTGCACTAAAGATGCATTACACAATCCATTGAAACATTTGTCCCTGCTTGAATTGTCTGTCATTTCTAAAACCTACGTATAAGCTCCCACCACACAAGAGACAACTGCCTTCGATCCACCAGACCAAAGAACTGACCTAGTTCACTGCTAGAGGGCATCTCGGTAGGTCACGTTATCGTGCAGTTCAATCCATAGGAGCATGATGACGTCACATGTTTTTCTCAGCTGCAAGTCTCCCCCAGCGGTCTGGAGGGAAAATACTGGTCGGAAATGGAATCAGCCCGTTCTGGGCTGCTGGGGATGGGGATGAGTGTACTTTATTTATTTCTTTAACAATTTATTTAAGTACGGATCTCACCTAGTTTATTTATCACGCTAATACAAAACATTCACCCTTAGGTGCTTTGAGTCATAATATACAGTTTACAGACGTGGAAAGAGACGCAAACAACTCCTAAATTACCCAAATAATCCACTACACACCATACATACGCTCAAACTACTCCTAGATCCCCGGAATAATGCATACAAACACCCAAAAATAATTCAGTGCACAAACTCTCAGTGCATGTAAAGAAACGTAACTAATCAGCGAACCGAATCCTGATTCTGCCTCGTGATGACTGGGTGTTGTGTGATGTCCTTAGGTTAGTTAGGTTTAAGTAGTTCTAAGTTCTAGGGGACTGATGACCATAGATTTTAAGTCCCATAGTGCTCAGAGCCATTTGAACCGAATCCTGATTCTACTGGACACATGGAAAATGTCCACATGCGGGAGAAGAAGGTTAGGTCAGTGTACTTTATTTATTTTGCTCGGCACACTGACTCAATTACCTATCCCAATTACTTAATTAATCACGAAGTTCGGTCCTAAATTTACAACTATATGCACAGCGCTGCACAAAAACTGCTTAAAATCACAGAAAATGACAACTGCTCTTATCCTCTTGGTGGGAAAAAAATAATACCACGCGAAATTTAAATTCTGGAGGCAGGATAGGTCAATTGGGCTACCTCTAGACGTCACACGGTGTAAAGCAATTTGTCACTGTTGTTACCATATCACACTACACATACACTGGATGATTTTGCATAAAAATTCAGTTACAAGGTAACCATTACCGATGTAATCTGCAACCGACCAGAAATAGACCGTTACATTTCACGTCTCGTGAATGGATGGAGCTTGCCGAGTCCTCACCCATCCAAGTGCACAAGATTTCTCAAGATGCGCCCATGTCGAGGAGGTTAGCGCTCCTTATCGATGTATAGTAACAGATTTGAAAGTGTTTTTATGATAAGAAGAACAAGAAATGCATGATTTTTATGCGCGATGGAGTTTTAAGAATTTTCACGTAAATCAACCAAGCTATCAATTTTAAGCCATTATTCCAAATTCTACGTCAGTACCTGGAAGGTATTGGTAAGAGTGAACATAAACACATGCACTCCTAATGCTAAAACGTTCCGCACTTAAAACGGGCTATAATGTTAGATCAGTTAAGTTTCCGACCTATCAGTCGTATGGAATGTTAATATTCCAATGCAAGAAACATAATTCAAGCCCATGACATACATCCTTCTTCCTGGTTTCTCTACGATAAACGCCGGCCGATGTGGCCGTGCGGTTCTAGGCGCTTCAGTCTGGACCTGCGTCACCGCTACGGTCGCAGGTTCGAATCCTGCCTCGGGCATGGATGTGTGTGATGTCCTTAGGTTAGCTAGGTTTAAGTAGTTCTAAGTTCTAGGGGACTGATGACCACAGATGTTAAGTCCCATAGTGCTCAGAGCCATTTGAACCATTTTTTTTCTACGATAAACTATGTTATCAAACTGTAAAACGAAAAACCTATTTTCTTAAAACATTATCTCTGTGTGATACGGACACAATATAGCTTTCCAGGGAAACAGATAAACGCATAGCAGCAGCGCCCGACATGTGAAAATTACAAGTCATTCCGCCACTAACTCTGTAAACAGCACATCTGCCAGGCAAATGTATAACGGGGATTGCAGTGCCTCACAAGCACCTATCGCTAACTTAGTTATGGAGCTGAAGTCTCGATTTTACACCCAAGATGCGACAGGGGGATGGAGTACATGGCATAAATCATAGTTCGTTTAGAGGAATGTGTCACGTGTCATCGCACACGAGATGGAAGTCGTCTGATGAATGACAAGTTTACCGTTAACTATGTCAAGTAGACAGTGCTTTAAATCATATACAGAACAAGTGGCTGTATATGAGTCGAACGAGGGCTATGTCACGCGGTTGCAGATGCATGTAAGTTTAGAGGCGGATGGTTCTCTATCTTCCTGAAAAGTATCAAATACAGTAGTCAACTCGCGTGTATCATTGATACCTCAACAGACATACAGTATACTGCTGCCTCAACGGACAAAAAATTGACTGCCTCCCTGATTCACTTCGCTTCCATGTCGACGTTTTCTCAGATTCCTCTTGCTACCACATACTTGTTCCCATGTACAAATCGCCCTTCACCAACCAGAAGATACGCAAGTACTTGCTCAATTTCCCCACATTTCGGTGTATATTCGGTCAATTTATACCTATCCCACCATCATTTTTCGCAATTCTATCTATTTTATGTCAGTTGTATCCATGCGATCACGACATAACCTCTCGATCTTTTTCTAAAATTGCTTTTAAATGTAGCACAGCTGTCAACACCTAGCCCAAATGCAGTGGTTGGGGTGCTTAGTATAGCACTGTACTCGATTGTATCCAGTCACCTCGACATTTGGAGAGTGTCTGCTCTGTTTTTTGTATGTGTGTATATGCATGTGTTGCAGATGGCTCCCAGGACCCAGTTCCCTCTGCAGGTGGACCACACTTCGAACATTGAGCACGTGTTCGGATGTAACGCGTGGCTTGTCCACCTGTGAGCCCTATCTCAGATGTGACTTGTGGTCTACTTCTGGTCGGTTGCAGATTAAATCGGTAACAGTGCTGCAGGGCGGGTTGGTCAATAACAGTGTGAGGGCTGGTCTTTCAGTCTCTACTTCTACCCTAAGACTGTAGAATGCTCTGTGACGCCCTTTAGCATAGAGATAGGTCGTAAATTAAGCACTATGCTCTAGGTGTTAGAAATAAGTTGAGCGGTGTCTCATATTCTTTGACGATGTATGTGTTTGAGAATTAACAATGAATGGATGTACTGCACAGTCATCTATCCACATTCATAAAGTGGAGAAGGTGTGGTTTAGCTATGATACTGAAATTCGCGAACATGCTGTCCCATCATTGGTTGGTGTTGAAATTACTGTAAAATTGGTAAAATTGTTCAAACTATCAACCATAATGCTTATTATTTCAGTACATCGGCAGTCTCTTTTCCGTCCACTGGCACACTGTTGGTTACCACATAATGATTGACTGACAACACTTGTTTGAGTTGGAGAAAGAGTTTTGTGGAGGGGCAACACCTTCAGGGGATGCTAGCACAGAAACAATGATTGCATACATGACTACAATATGAGGAATCAGTCTAAACGGAACGCAGAGCCATCAGCTATTCCATGAGAATTGAATTTAAATGTAGATCTCGTGAATCACATTCGAACTGTAGTTAGGAAACCCACACCAACGCGGGAAAACTCTTCCAATTTCCTTACTGTGTAACTGAATTTTTATGCAAAATCATCCAGTGTGTGTGTGGTGTGTTATGGTAACAACAGTAACAAATTGATTTACACTGTGCGACTTCTAGAGGTAGCCCAATTGACCTATTTATCTCAAAAATTGTAACTTCCCGCAACGGGATGCTTGGCAGGGAGGCGTGGCACTACACCCGTGGTCTTGGGTAGCAGTACCTGCGTCATCAGCTGACGTCAATCGAGTCACCGTACTACGTCTAGTTTTCTGCGAGAGGACGTCGATAAGAGTCTGTTAATGTCAGTTTAGAGCAGGGCTTAACAACTGGCCGGTTTTGAGCGCGAGTACTCACGTCTGCTCAGGCACGTGCTCGCGAGCAGGTGCAAGGTCGCGGAGTAGGGAGGGACGGGTGGGAGGGGTGGGTGGGGAGGGAGGGGAGCGAGGGAAATGCGCGCGCACATTTGAATAGGGCTGCAGCGTGCCTTTTGAATTCGCGCCGACTGTGTAACGTTTAAAGTACTATGATCAGCTGTAACAGTCACTTCGCTGCTTAAGAATCATGTCCAGTCGCCGTTGTGTAACCCCAACCATGCTTTCGCAGTTCAACCCCCATTGGGAGGAATTGTATCTGTTTACAGAAAAGGATGGTGTTGCAAAAAGTTTAGTATGTCACAAAACGCTGAATTCTTTTAGGAAATTTAATTTGCAGTGACATTATATGTCGTACCACGCGAAAGACTATGGAAGTGGAAAATGTGATGGACCAGATCGTGCACAGGAAGTTATTAAACTTAAACGGAAGCTATCCGAAGAAGATCTGGACGACGAAGAAAAATCAACTGAGGCAGCTGTCAGAGTGAGTTACAAAATTGCTTTGCTTTTAGCAAAATCCCTGCGCCCCTTCACTGATGGCGATTTAATAAAAGAATGTTTGGTAGTTGCAGCGGAACATTTGTGTCCATCTCGGAAGTTGAACAGTTTCGGATTGTGCCATTCTCTAACATGACCATTATGCGTCGCATACAGGACATGGCAGATGACATCCAGAGCCAGCTTTCAAATATCTGTAAAGATTGTATTGATATCACTGGAACAGCGCAGCTTGCCATATTTATCAGAGGTGTTAATAGAGATCTTCAGGTGAGGGAGGAGCTCCTCAATGTAGTAGCCATGAAGAACACTACATCCAGAGGTGATATTTTAAGTAGTGTTGAAGAAAGTGTTGAAAATATAGGACTGTCGTGGAATTCTTTAGTTTCAGTGTCTACAGACGGTGCACCAGCGATGACAGGGAAAAAATCAGGTTTCGTTGCGCTGTTGAAGGAGAAAATGCAAAAACTGACTGTTCCGAATGAAATAAGGGGCGTTCACTGTGTGATCCACCAGGAAAACTTATGTGCAAAGAGTATCACTCTAAAAAATGTGATGACTGTTGTTCGTACAACCAATTATATAAGGAAGCATGGGCTACAACACAGGCAATTTAAAAGCTTTCTTGAGGATGTAGAAAGCCAGTATGGTAGCCTGCCTTATGACAGCGAGGTCCGCTGGCTTAGACGTGGCGAATTATTAAATCGATTTTTTTGCCTATTAGATGAGATAAATATGTTCATGGAAATAAATAACATGTGTGTTCCTGAATTGAAAGAGCCTTCATGGAAATGTGATCTCGCGTTCTTAGCAGAGTTAACTAGCCATCTGAATGCTTTCAACATTTCACTACAAGGTAAAGATCTGCTAATTACTCATTTCATAGATCGAATACGAGCTTTTAAAATGAAATTGACACTTTGGGTGAGTCAGCTGGAAACAGGAAATCGAGCTCATTTTCCTAAATTATCATCCATGCAAAATGTTCACAAAGACTGTGAACCTTATTCACATAGTTTAGTTGCCCTTAAGGAAGAATTTGATCAATGCTTCCACGATCTGACAGCGCTAGACAGTGATTTTGATCTGTTCTCCTCTCCATATTCAGCGAATATTGAAGAGATTCGTCCTGAGCTGCAACTAGAAATTATTGACCTGCAGTGTGACAGAGAATAGAGAGACAAATTTCAGAACAAGAAAAACATTTTGGAATTCTACAGACACTTCCCTCAGGATAGATTTCCTCGTTTGCACAAACTGGCGGCTACAATAATGTCAATGTTCGGATCCACGTGTGTTTGTGAACAACTGTTCTCTGCAATGAAATGTAACAAGACGCGCCTGAGAAACGCATTGTCTGATCAAAATTTAAACTGCACGCTGCACCTACAATGCACAAGAACAATTACTCCGAACATAGACGCAATTGTAAAGGGCAAAAAGTAAAAGATAACCGAGAATCCCAAACTTCTGTGACACCTTTTATTGTGTAACAGTTCACAAATTAATACGAATGTTGAGGCATACACTAAGCTAATAAAATTATGTGGCACGTGTACATTCTCCTTTATTTGTTTCATTTGTCGCAGTAATAATTCGTGAGTGATATCCCTGCAGGTGGCCGCAGATTTACATTGACTGGCGGCAGCTGTTGTGTGCCCCACGTGACTCTCCCCACTCTCCGCTCTGGTCCGGTAGTGGGGGTAGCGTGCTCGCGCTGCTCCGTGCTCGCGCCTTGCTGCTCAGTGCTCACAGCTTGCTCCGTGAGCACGTATGTTGCGAAGCCCTGGTTTAGAGCCTGACACAGACCTTGAAGTCGTGGCGGAAAAACAAAATGTTTGGCAGTGTACAAAGCGTGTTAGAGCAGAAAAATAAACAATGTTTCAAATAACGAGACAGGGTCAGAGGGAGCGTCTCTTGCGACTTACAGTATAGTCCTCGGGATGCAGTCATCCTCCTACAGTACTGGTGATGAAACTCGGGTATTCAGTTGATCAAAAAATGTATATTTAATAGGATGGCCACATGTACTCGATGCCTGCAATGCATGCGGAATTTTGTTGTCGATATATGGCAGGAGAGAGATGCAGGGAAAATCTTATCGAGTTATCTATCGGATGAAGTTAGTGGAGCTTTTATATTTGGCAATTTTTCTGTGTTGGATGGTAGAGAATAACGAAGATGGATGTGAATGGACGTGAATCTATAGCACTTGTATGTAGTTTGGGGGCGCACCACAGTACGGTAGAAAAAATCATTGTCCTTCTAGCAGTTCCCATTTCCATCGAATGGTCAAAACACCGTCCTGTTGCAGCTTGGTCTGTTGCAGAAGGCGGTAGATATATTTTCCCCCGACTCCTACTCAGTTCTGACGTAAATTGAAACGATCACATGCATAAAGCTAGAGAAATGGAAGCAGTTGTAAGACGGATGGGGGCTAACTAAAACAAGGATGAAATTTTAGTGTAGCAGGTCAGCTCATGAACCATGGACCTTGCCGTTGGTGGGGAGGCTTGCATGCCTTAACGATACAGATAGCCGTACCGTAGGTGCAACCACAACGGAGGGGTAATCTGTTGAGAGTCCAGACAAACGTGTGATTCCTGAAGAGGGGCAGCAGCCTTTGCAGTAGTTGCAGGGGCAACAGTCTGGATGATGAACTGATCTGGACTTGTAACACTAACCAAAACGGCCTTGCTGTTGTGGTACTGCGAACGGCTGAAAGCAAGGGGGAACTACAGCCGTCATTTTTCCCGAGGGCATGCAGCTTTTACTGTATGATTAAATGATGATGGCGTCCTCTTGGATAAAATATTCCGGAGGTAAAATAGTCCCCCATTCGGATCTCTGGGTGGGGACTACTCAAGAGGACGTCGTTATCAGGAGAAAGAAAACTGGCGTTCTACGGATCGGAGCGTGGAATGTCAGATCCCTTAATCGGGCAGGTAGATTAGAAAATTTAAAAAGGGAAATGGATAGGTTAAAGTTAGATATAGTGGGAATTAGTGAAGCTCGGTAGCAGGAGGAACAAGACTTTTGGTGAGGTGAATACAGGGTTATAAATACAGGGATGGCTAGAGGACAAACGTAAGGATGTAGAATCTTACCTCACGAGGGGTAAGATAGATACTGCCTACAGGAAAACTAAATTGACCTTTGGAGAAAAGAGAACCACTTGCATGAATATCAAGAACTCAGATGGAAACCCAGTTCTAAGCAAAGAAGGGAAAGCAGAAAGGTGGAAGGAGTATATAGAGAATCTATACAGGGGCGATGTTCTTGAGGACAATATTATGGAAATGGAAGAGGATATAGATGAAGATGAAATGGGAGATACGATACTGCCTGAAGAGTCCGACAGGGCACTGAAAGACCTAAGTCGAAACAAGGCCCCGGGAGTAGACAACATTCCATTAGAACTACTGATAGCCTTGGGAGAGCCAGTCCTGACAAAACTCTACCATCTGGTGAGCAAGATGTATGATACAGGCTAAATTCCCTCAGACTTCAAGAAGAATATAATAATTCCAATCCCAAAGAAAGCAGGTGTTGACAGATGTGAAAAGGGAACCAGTGGTTGAGAAGGGAGTGAGACAGGATTGTAGCCTCTCCCCGATGCTATTCAATCTGTGTTTTCAGCAAGCAGTAAAGGAAACAAAAGAAAAGTTCGGAGTAGGTATTAAAATCCATGGAGAAGAAATAAAATCTTTGAGGTTCGCCAATGACATTGTAATTGTCACAGACAGCAATGGACTTGGGAGAGCAGTTGAACGGAATGGCCAGTGTCTTGAAAGGAGGGTATAAGACGAACATCAATAAAAGCAAAACGAGGATAATGGAATGTAGTCGAATTAAATCGGGTGATGCTGTGGGCATTAGATTAGGAAAAAAGACACTTAAAGTAGTAAAAGAGTTTTACTATTTGGGGAGCACAATAACTGATGATGTTCGAAGTAGAGAGGATATAAAATGTAGACTGGCAATGGCAAGGAAAGCGATTCTGAAGAAGAGAAATTTGTTAACATCGAGTATTGATTTAAGTGTCAGGAAGCCGTTTCTGAAAGTATCTGTATGGAGTGTAGCTATGTATGGAAGTGAAACATGGACGAAAAGTAGTTTAGACATGAAGAGAATAGAAGCTTTCGAAATGTGGTGCTACAGAAGAATGCTGAAGATTAGATGGGTAGATCACACAACTAGTGAGGAGGTATTGAATAGAAAAGGGGAGAAGAGGAGTTTGTGGCACAACTTGACTAGAAGAAGGGATCGGTTGGTAGGACATGTTCTGAGGCATCAAGGGATCACCAATTTAGTACTGGAGGGCAGGGTGGAGGGTAAAAATCGTAGAGGGAGACCAAGAGATGAATACGCTAAGCAGATTCAGAAGGATGTAGGCTGCAGTAGGTACTGCACAGGATAGAGCAGCATGGAGAGCTACATCAAACCAGTCTCAGGACTGAAGACCACAACAACAACAACAAGTTCAAGGAAGGTGACACATTTCGACATATGAGAGCGCTACAAATATGATTCATTAGTGGTTGTAATAAATAAAGGACTTCTCCTACGCAGGTATGTGCTTGAATGGGAGGACTTGATTCCAAATCCCAGACAGCATTTCTAGCAGCTAGCGTAGCACTAGAGATCTGAAAAGCTAGTGTACATTTCTTACGACTTCAATCAGCACATCATCCACTGTTTGTGATCCTTCTCAATAAAGCATCGCCTAGAGCCCAGTCGATATATCACCGAACGTCTGACATGGTATAGAGAGAGAGTGCTTTACAGAAACTGGAGAAACATCTAGCAGCGGTGGCTTGAGGGGTTTGAAAATACCGGTTTCGTACTACGTTCCTTAGCTGAATAACTTTCTAAATTGGGTAATTTTTTTACAAGCTTGCACCGTCGGCGACATGTAACTGCACTGCTGGACGGTATTTGTCTGGACAAAAAAAAACACCTCATTCATACGTAATGCCGTACCTCGAATTGTAAAGCCGGTATAGCTTTTAACATGGATAGTTGTATGCATCTGTAGAACCAAGACCTCTTTTGATGGTTGTGATTTTTAACATCTCGCTGTTTGTAAACAATTAGGCCTCTCTTGTTAGGACACAGTGGTACTACCTGCACTTATTAGACATTGAAATTTGGTCAGTATTATTTTGTATCACTGGGAATCAGTCATTGATGAAGTATCATACTTAGTAGTAGGGGTTGTGTGATAGGTTCGCCTTGAGCATGATGTGTTTGTGTTTAGACATGTGAAAAGGCAATGGCTATGTCCAGTCATAAGGAAGGTATGGATTTGACGTGCAATACTGTGATGGCATATGTCAAGTCATAAGAATGGTAAAGATATTTCTATTTCCAGAGCAACAGCCATCAGCTGGGTGTATTTCCGATGCTTCGCACATTGTCGAATGTAATTCAGCTGAAACTGCAACTGTAACATTTAATTGTAAGTATAGCGATCAAATATATATATGGCCAATCTCATACGATGATTCTGTGTATGCGTGGTCTGTGGTGGGAATGAATCATGTATCCCACTAATGGCGGGGACTGTCCAAATATATTTGACTTAACCGTGTAGTCCTCTAGATGACCGAATAGCGAACTAATACTTAGTATGTGTTGGACAGCTTTCGTGATCAAGTGGAAATTTGACAAGATTGAATACGGCCGTGTGTGTGCACTGGGCCATTATTCACCTATTATGTAACTTGTTCGGTCGACTACTTCTTCGCATTTGACTTCTTTATTTAGTTTAGAGGAGATCGATTGTGATGTGTGCATGTAGCAGGTGGATGACACGTTTGCCGGTTGTCTAGACATGAGAAGGATATTATTTAACTTTCTAAAAAATAGGAGTGATTTGGAATCTGATAAATCACTGACATCTGTATTCGCGAGTGGAAATATCGGTTTCCATTCAAATGTCTTCACGGACATAAAAAAATTATACTGATTTTGCTCATTAAACTGGTATTTGTCTCTTTTTGTAGAGAGAGGACATTTATTATGGTGGAAAATGTTTTTAATAGTTGCTTTATTATATATGTTGCTTTATTATGTTCAAGCACTAATGCTCGCTTCCATTCCTCACTTGAATGGGTGCATGTAATACCAGCTATTAAAATCCACCCTGTCTGTCTCGCTAATTGCACACTGACAACTGATATCTAAGTCTATTGCGGTGGTGGTAACATCGAAGTAAGCTGCTATTGCTGTAGGTAAATAATAAATTGAAAGAAATTTATAAAATTGAAAGAAATTTAAACAAATTATTTTCGAATAGAATGACATCATGAGCAGGCTTTAGTGGGGGCAACACGATACTAACGCCCCTCAGCTGCAGAAGTAAGCTGTTAGAGCAAAATTCGTGAATATTCTCAAAGAGGATGGCGGGCACACTTGATGGTTGTAGTGGCTCTAATTGTTTAAATGAAGTCTTATGTCGAGTGTATGTAATACAGCTATCGATATGTCAGCCTCTTGTGGCGGTAATACTTTCCTGTAGACTACAGCATCATCCGCAAACAGTCTAAGGCCGCTGTCAATACCATCAACCAGATCGATTATATAAATCGTACAAAGCAGAGGACCTATTACGCTGCCCTAGGGCACGCCTGAAGTTACTCTTGTTTCTGTTGAAGTTACCCCATTGAGGACGACAACTTGCCTCCAGTTCCTAGGAAGAGGTGACTGTTGGGTGACTTAGGTTAGAGGAGATAGCTCAAGTACCCTTTCTTCACCGCCATTTTCTTAGATTAGTAGTGGTAGCGGAATTGAGCTATCTTCCATCCAAAATTCAAATTGCCGCCAGGGGGCACATGGCACTATCTTAGGTTAGTAGACGTAGCCCAAACGTCCTATCTTCGCGCCAAAAGCCGCCATTTTGGAAAACGGTACTTGTATTGTCAGCTGACATCACAGCAACCATTTTGGATATGATACTTGAGTCATCATCTTACGTCACAGCAGCCATTTTGGATAACGGTACTTCCATCATAAACTGGCGTCATGGCCGCCATCTGGAATAACAGTATTGTGGGGCCATGTCCTCCCTTGGGGTGATGGCCGCCATCTTGGATAATGGTACTATGGGGCTGTGTCCTTGTGGCCCCACTACTATGGACTATGGTGCTCTGGTGTACAGAAAGGTGTCAAAATAAGTGAGTACAGACTGATAGAAGATGACCTAGCAGTAATTCTCATAGGTGTGATTAATGGCAGCTGACTCTTAATGTAGAGAAATGTAAGTTAATGCCGATGAGTAGGGAGAAAAACAGTAATGTTCAGATACAGTGTTAGCTGTGGACACAGTAACGTTGTTTAAACATCTACTCATAATGATGAGAAGCAATATGAAATGGAACGAGCATGAGAGGACTGTAGTAGGGAACAAAAATGGTCGACTTTAGTTTACTGGGAGTATTTTAGTAAAGTGTTTTACATCTGTACAGTAGACCACATATAGGACGCAATTGCGACCTATTCTTGAGTACTACTCGAGTATTTGGGATCCATACCTGGTCATATCGAAAGAAGACATCGAAACAATTTGGGGGCTAGCTGTTAGATTTGTTACTACTTTGTTGGATCGGCATCCATGTGTTACGGATATGCTAGAGGAGCTCAAGTGGAAATCACTGTAGGAAAGAAGACATTCATTTCGAAGAACACTACTGAGAAAGTATAGAGAATCGGCATTTGAAGCTGACTGCTGAACGATCCTACTACCACTGACATATGTTTCGCATAGCAACTAAGTGGATAAAATACGAAAAATTACTGCTCATATTGAGAGGCACCCACTTGCCTTACTCATACTGTGGCATCAAGAAGTCAGGCCTGCAAGATGAGTGGTTTGCCAAGCGAGTGGATTCTTCCTTAATTTATCGAGCAACATGAATTCTCGTATCTTACTATTTAGTTACAAATTATCCTCCTGTATGAATAATACACAACGGAAACACGCATCTGACTATCAGTGATTTATAGAACTCTGACTGTACACTACGCACTGGCAATACCACATTTACTTTTTGTCTTTTATTTAACGGCTTTTATATAAATTCGGAACATTATGACAACATACAATTTAATGAAAAAGGCCACCAATCTCTTTCTTTTCACTAGCTGATTTATTCCTAAACACACAAATTCTACAACCTACAACAATACCATATGAGAAATTCCGCCCAGTGGGCATGGCTTTACATTAGTGAATCTCTATATTATGGTCTCGTAATTTATTTACCGCAACAGTGCACTTTCTGGATAGGATGGTGGATCTTTTATTATATCTCACGCTTCGACTCTCACAATCATCCTCACGAAACTTTCCTCCAGATCGAGCGATACAGAAGGAACAAGCATAACCCACAAATCTTTTGAAACTACCTTGCTACTCCCACATGCAAACCACACATACCCAAATTACATGACATACACCACACAACAATATGAAATACTACACAAAGAATGGTTACAACATTATCACTTTCCGCTTTCCCACTTCAATCAATATTTATCCCAGTTTCACACGACACTGCCCCACTTTGTAATTCTACTTTCCTACTGTGAACTCTGGAGATAAACGCACGTCTTCCTGTGCAATGCAAGCCAAGTGGCATTGCTGGATAGACGGCCGACTCACCTTGATTCTCTTTCAGAGTTTAAATCTAGCGTCACACGGAATGATATTTCTTAAATATTTCAACTTATGATACACACGCTATTTCTTAAATGTTTCAGCTTATTGTACACTCGCTAGTAATTCAGCTTAACTTAAGCACACGGAAGTATCTCAAGTTATAGCTAGCTACACGTGGTTTCATTGTGACCGTTGGTTTACTACAATCCCCTTAAAATTACCTGCCTGACATTTAATTCTCCCCACAAAAGTTCCTGAGATAGAGAAATTATTAATTCTAACTACTCTTAAATATTCCACATGCATATCATGCCTCCACTCTTTCATTACGGAGCACAACAAAAAACAGGTCTTTACAGCAGAAGGTCCAGCGGCAGAGTGCTGAAACATGGCCGTATTCCGGTTCTCTCACACCTCTGTCGAAGTGGGAGAAGCACTTTGCTACCTTATTGGTCAGCCACATTTCAGGCGCTCAAAGCTCTGGTAAAATTTTCATCTCTTTGGTTTCACCAAAGGTGGCGAAAGGATCGACTCAAAGATGATCATATATCCACATTCACTATCTGCGGTTAGCAGACGACCATACATTCATTCATTTCACAGATCTCACCAAACTGGATGTAGGGATTTATTTTGAGGGAGTGCACATGTGATCAATTAAATAAATAAATTGTCATTCTTTCCCACACTGGTATCCGGCTTTGCTGCATTAATTGAAATTGAGTTATTTTTACACAAAAAATGTGTTGTTCTGACAAAAGTAATGAAGTATTTCGTACCTATTTTCAATGTCGGGCGGTACTGTACCCTTCCACCACCGGCTACCCATGCAGAAAAAAATGGCACGGTACTATCCTTGCAATGCGAGGGTAGTTCCGAACATTTTTTTAAGAAAACTGTATTAGAACAAACGTAGCAAGTTATCAAAATACCCAGGAGGAGACCTTAGCCCCTGGTGACCTCAAATTGACGACCAAATGTTGTTACTTTACCAAATTATTGACAGTTGTTGCATTATTGTACTCTCCACAATCCGGAGTAACGTACACATACAAATTTACAACAATCTACATGACAAATAAAACATTATATCATACAAATAAAAAAATAATGTTTAGATAAAAATTTGCTTTAGTTACTGGGATCTTCGTTATTTTTATGAGTAATCCAAATTTCAATAATTCTAAAACAAATGAAAAAATACTAATTGTACTCATGAAATTTTAAATAGCTCACCGTCCAAACACAGAACAAGTAATCTGACATTCATAAATTGTGTTGTAATAGTCTTTACACGGCAATGCCTAAATACAAAACAAAATCAACAAAAGAAAAACATTGCGTACACTAGTTACACGTAGAATGTCAGGCTCCATACCATTACTCTAAAATATACCTCAAACCTACAGAGAAATAAAACTGAGAAGAAAAACAATGAAATATACCACAAGTTACATACTGGTTACGTAATATAGTTCGTCTAAGACATCATGTCATACCTCATTAACTGTCATCACCTAAGCAATTGCCACAACTACTCGACAGTGAGTTTAACCTTATCCTCATCCACCAGTACAAATACCTGCTGCTGAGCTAGTCAGTCCATCAACTTTGATCAATACACGCAATAAATAGTTAGCAATAAGTGCTTGAATCTACCAGTAGCTCTCGTATCTTACTCTACTGTTCATTCCTCTGTTGTCACACATTTAGACGACAAGAACTTGCATTTCGACTAGCCTTCGTTACACTTTAATGTGAAATAACACCACTGTGATAATGAAAATAAGTGGCTTCAGTCAAAACACCAACAAGATTATTACTATGCACGACATCAAAATGCATCAGTTAATTCCGATATTTGTTGTGCAATGCAAACTCTTGTCCCCTGTGACAATCTTACTGACCAATGCAACAAGGGCCGCTACGTTAGTATTACACCACTGGCTAATAATTAAAGCATCATTGTACCAAATATTCTAATAAGCATGCTACGTGAACTTGATAACCCAGAACAAACAAAAAACTAACACTAACTATTCTAAACACAAATGTTAATGAAATACAATTACACTTGCTGTCCCTTCAGGAATGAAACATATAAAAACAATTTACACAATTACAAGTACAAATACATTATTCCCTATCTTGCGAGTCACACGGAAACATTTCATTCTGTGATTTTCTTGGGGTCAAAGAGCTGCTGATAGTTTTCCTAGAAACACTGTCTCGGTGTCAAAGCTCTCCCATGGTTACCCGGACGAAAGTCTTTAAGTCACTCAAATCGGCATTTTGAACACGCACTGAACAGTAAACTGTATCTCACATTGAGCACAAATGTCATAGTCACTCTCAGCGTACCATCCACACGAATCTGTTCGTCCAAAAAATGGCCCTACAACTACTATTACCCACGGTTCTGTCCTTTCAGTTCATGGTGTAATTAAAAGTCGTAAGTTTCAACAAACAGCACTTATTTCCGCGCCAATTCAAGAAATGTCTCCTACTACAGACGCAAATGTCAATGTCCCACTCTAGTTTCTTGCCTTCATACAATAATTGTTCACCAAACGACAACTGTCCTCTAAGTATACCAAGTGTCCCACATGCAATTCACAAAGCACACATAACAAGTCACTGCCAAAAGTTTATGGATCCCACCATTCAGTGATCGAGACAAAACAAAACGATCGTCCTGTCTGCTAAAGACAAAATCTTTTCCACCACTCACAACGTGGAAACACCAGTCCTTCACTTTCCACCTTATGGAGACATACGAACAGTCATCTTGTTTCACGGCTCCACAGTCCAGTACTAGTTAATAGCTGCTGGTAACAAATGCCCGCCGGGCTCTGCCGCGCGTCGTCCATTCTGCTGTTGGCGCCGCTGCGCGCGCCGTTGAGCAGAAGAAACCACCCGCTGTTGCCTCCGCGGGATACCTTCCCCAGTCGTAAGGGTGGCGGAACTTATGAGTGGCCAGTGATACGTGCGTGTCGCCCCAGGCCGTTGACCTGCTGTAGCGGGCGCGTGGAGTGTACCTCGACCGGCAGTGGAGTGGGGAGTGCCACGGCTCTGTCGCCCGTCGCCATGGCAACGTCAGCTCGGCCCGCTAGCGGTATGGGCGTTATGACACCCAATCAGTCAGAGCCTTCCGTGCATCTCGCAACATTACAGACAAAAGGATATTCTTACATTATTTAAATACTCATTGATTACATGTATGATCTATTAGATACATTGGTAATAAAAGAATCTTTGTTCTAAAAAACATAAAATTATACACCCTAGTTTTCTACACATACAACATCAACATTTATCTCTTTTCTATATACAGCCCACACTTGTGCTATTGATTGTACCTGTCGTCCCTCATACAAAACATGAAAGTGTAAAAAAAAAAACAAAAGGAATAATAAGCAATCTATACTGCTCATAATTACAATATCAAATAGTGGGCTACTCTAACATCCTATCAAAGTGAAAATATTAGAAACTTTATTCTAAAACTACAATATACAATGAACTTTTGTGCTTGTGACAGACTGAAATTAATACCCCTTGAAAGTGTTCTAACAAAAAATAAGAATAATCTACACAGCTCACAATTACCTACCACATGTTATTAAATAGTAAACCACTTTAACATCCTAACACAACAAACATTTTAGAAACTGATGACTCTAAATCTACAACAAACAATGCACCTTTGTGCTTGTGACAGACTGAAATCAGTATCTCTTTACATATTTTACATTTTATTATATATAACAACATTTCTAGGACATGTATGAACCATCCACATGATGTCAGATCCTGACCTGCCATCGAGGTTCATCCCAATCAAACAATACATAATAATGTTTTAGTTACAGATCGGTAGCATCCCCTTTACAGGAGTGTGCGCATTGATCACACTGCTCTACGACTCTCACTCACCGGACATCACATTTTCCTTCTCATTCAATCCATTAATACACTAACAGAATAGGTCTAGAAGTCAGCTAACCTTAACACCACCACACTCACGACAACATACCATACCTTTGCTCCCTTATACTCAACCACATAACACATGAAGCTGCTTCGGAGATAGCTTTCCCGTCTTTGAATTCGTCCTTTCACTCTGGCACCTCTCTCCATCGGCTTACCTCCGCAATCGCTTTACCCATTAATCATTCTGCTAAACACCAACTTAGAATTGCGACATTTCATCTAAGAACAAAAAATACACAAATTATTCAACCTGAAAAATAACTGTACACATTCTTGGTACCGTTTTCATTAGTTATACTAGTACCAGGCTTCAACAACAACAAAAAATATTATTTTCGCCAAATTGTATATTTTATGGTAAGAATTAGATTTTACATTTATATTACACCCTACGTCAGTATTCCACAACGTTCACCATCTGGATCTCATACTCCCTTTATGTCCTTTCACATTGTGCAGTTGTCCCCATCTCTTCATTCGTATTTCGGCTCTCCATCCGTCCATTACTCCATCATTTCCTGGTCTTCCTTCGCCATTGGCATCAATCTCTATTGCAGCATACACAGGCCTCTCTGTAACATACATCTAAGATATCTCCACATTATTCAATTCTACTCACCTTTATTTACCACTGTTTCATCACGTCGAATCTCTCTTTATTAATCACACTGCTTCACGTCGCTTTTCTCCTCATATACCACCTTTATCCACTACTATTTATCACGTCGCTTCTCTATCTACCATCTTTAACAACTCATTAATCATCACATCGTTTCTGCTTGATCCTTATTCATATGACAAAAAAATACGTACATACACCACTCTGTCGACTCCTGTTCATGACTCATTTGACCAGTCTATTCCGTTACACTTCCTGACATCCCGCCTGAAAATTCTTATGTTCGATTTGACCCTGCACAACGTTACACACCACAAATAAATACACTATCTACCATAAATTGCCTACCTTAGATCTATCCTTAACTTTTCCATAATTTGATGTTAGAAATGTGATGAAGCCCACGAGATTGTTTTCCCTTGATCGTCTCAATCAGTACAGCATATTCATGGACAATCCGCCTCACTCTGAATGGTCCACTATACACAGCAAAGAAGTTGCTAGTTAGGAATCTGTGCTTACATGAAAATTAAATGTGTGCAGAGAATATACAAGCTGGGAGAAATGGGACAGCCCAAGTGTTAGAAACTTAGGTGCTAGTGGCCTCTTTCACTAACACCAGATTCCGAATAACCATACACAGCACTTCATTATAACTGTCACCACAACAATGACATCAGATGGCATCTAATTTAAAAACTTCGATCACAATGTTTACCTCTTACATTACGTGTTTAGCACCTGCCATAGTCAAATCGCACTAATTAAACTGGACTCATTGGCATTATTACATAACATTTTAGCAACTGGTTTCTTTCAAAGAAACCGCTCTTTTACTTTACTGTTCGAAATAAAAAGTTGCAAATTTTACTGAGATACCAGCCTAACAGATTCCATTACTGCCGTTTTATTCTCTGATCAGAAGTATGGTATTTGCATTCCTACATATTAGTTGAGTTTGTCTGCTACATAGACAATTTTCAGTGCCAGCTGCATGTGTTTTAGAGCAAGATATTAAGGGCTGATATGTTGGATTAGTTTCTCCTATCCTTCAATCCATTATGACAAGAATGAAATGCCCGGATTCCATGCTCTCCTGTCATTCTGATAGTTTCTACCCTCGACACTATCTGACCTGTCTCCGTTCACGATATCGCTCTCATTACCCAAGTGCTGAAATGACGCAGAATCGTCTACGCCTCTGCCTGCTATTACTATATCTCTGCGCAATCTCGCTGGCAACTTATTTATACAGATTCTAAAGAACTCCGCAAGTTCGTATGGCACATCCAAATCCCTATTTCGTCTCAGCATTTCCTGACAGCACGACACTGAATCCCTTATACCACATTCGTTACAATTTGGCATCATCAATATGCTTTGCGTAACCTGGTCCTGCTTACTTTTCGACCAGAATTCATTTAAATAGCTACCACAGTCTTTAATGTCTTCCTGCATTTTCGCTCTAGCCTCGTCCCTCAAATAGCTATACACAAACTTCGTTTTGAGGAGCAGTCCCCACGATGAAGGTAATGAATCTTGAAATTGAGACAGCCTTGGACTATACCCAGTTGGGTCTGCCACCTGTTTTATCTGACACAACCGTTCTTCTGACTCCCTGAATTCGTCTTGCTCTTTCTGCCTATTTTCGCTTTTTGAGTTTATCTCACTCTCCCTCTGCAATCTACCTGGTGGTGTGTCACCTTCGCTACTGCACGCTAATTGCAACTGTGCTAGTTCTTCACTATGTTTCCTACTTATTTCTACTTGTGCCTCTTTATTTCCCTTATCCAATGCCTCCATACTTTCCTCACTATCTTTATCCATCGCTTCCCATCTTTCCTTATTACCTCTACACATCGCGTCCACCATTTCCATAAACTCCCTATGTCTCTCCTTAGTCTCCCTATCTATCTCCTTATTATCTCTATCCATCGCTTCTAATCTTTCGTTATTTGCTTCCAATCCTTTCTTCATCGCTTCCAATCCTTTCTTAGTCTCCCTATTCATCGCTTGTAAAAACTGTAGTATCACATCGTTATTTGTTACTTTCAACGCGCTCACCTCGTTCGCCTGAGAAACTGTAGCTTCGCTAAGGGTAGCTGCACTTTCACTGCATACCTGACCTAGTCCCGGCTCGTCCGCGTCGTCGGGAAAAGCCCGCGTTTGTGGACAAAGCCCGCCGCATAAAGGATCACCCAGCTGCGGTCCAGTGAACAATACAGCCCCTTCGGAGTGTTTGTCGTTCTCGCTCATTAACCCATGGTCAACAGCTACTTCCTGCTGCACTGCTACGTTCACCCCAGAATCGCTATTCTCCATGGTGGCTACGCTTTTCGACTGCGACCTAGTTACTACGGACATTACGCAAAAAAAATTACACCACGATCTTCCAGCCTTGGACTATATAGCAATTAATTACATAAAAAAAATAAAATAAAAGATCCTCACCAATCCAGAAAGAAATTGCAAACAGAAAAAATTTTACTTCTTAGTGCTATCACAATACATTCCATAAAAAAAATGTTAACAGCAAAATAATCCTGGCAGGGTCGAAATTATGAGAGGCACCCACTTGCCTTACTCATACTGTGGCATCAAGCAGTCAGGCCTACAAGATGAGTGGTTTGCCAAGCGAGTGGATTCTTCCTTAATTTATCGAGCAACATGAATTCTCGTATCTTACTATTTAGTTACAAATTATCCTCCTGTATGAATAATACACAACGGAAACACGCATCTGACTATCAGTGATTTATAGAACTCTGACTGTACACTACGCACTGGCAATACCACATTTACTTTTTGTCTTTTATTTAACGGCTTTTATATAAATTCGGAACATTATGACAACATACAATTTAATGAAAAAGGCCACCAATCTCTTTCTTTTCACTAGCTGATTTATTCCTAAACACACAAATTCTACAACCTACAACAATATCACATGAGAAATTCCGCCCAGTGGGCATGGCTTTACATTAGTGAATCTCTATATTATGGTCTCGTAATTTATTTACCGCAACAGTGCACTTTCTGGATAGGATGGTGGATCTTTTATTATATCTCACGCTTCGACTCTCACAATCATCCTCACGAAACTTTCCTCCAGATCGAGCGATACAGAAGGAACAAGCATAACCCACAAATCTTTTGAAACTACCTTGCTACTCCCCCATGCAAACCACACATACCCAAATTACATGACATACACCACACAACAATATGAAATACTACACAAAGAATGGTTACAACATTATCACTTTCCGCTTTCCCACTTCAATCAATATTTATCCCAGTTTCACACGACACTGCCCCACTTTGTAATTCTACTTTCCTACTGTGAACTCTGGAGATAAACGCACGTCTTCCTGTGCAATGCAAGCCAAGTGGCGTTGCTGGATAGACGGCCGACTCACCTTGATTCTCTCTCAGAGTTTAAATCTAGCGTCACACGGAATGATATTTCTTAAATATTTCAACTTATGATACACACGGTATTTCTTAAATGTTTCAGCTTATTGTACACACGCTAGTAATTCAGCTTAACTTAAGCACACGGAAGTATCTCAAGTTATAGCTAGCTACACGTGGTTTCATTGTGACCGTTGGTTTACTACAATCCCCTTAAAATTACCTGCCTGACATTTAATTCTCCCCACAAAAGTTCCTGAGATAGAGAAATTATTAATTCTAACTACTCTTAAATATTCCACATGCATATCATGCCTCCACTCTTTCATTACGGAGCACAACAAAAAACAGGTCTTTACAGCAGAAGGTCCAGCGGCAGAGTGCTGAAACATAGCCGTATTCCGGTTCTCTCGCACCTCTGTCGAAGTGGGAGAAGCACTTTGCTACCTTATTGGTCAGCCACATTTCAGGCGCTCAAAGCTCTGGTAAAATTTTCATCTCTTTGGTTTCACCAAAGGTGGCGAAAGGATCGACTCAAAGATGATCATATATCCACATTCACTATCTGCGGTTAGCAGACGACCATACATTCATTCATTTCACAGATCTCACCAAACTGGATGTAGGGATTTATTTTGAGGGAGTGCACATGTGATCAGTTAAATAAATAAATTGTCATTCTTTCCCACACTGGTATCCGGCTTTGCTGCATTAATTGAAATTGAGTTATTTTTACACAAAAAATGTGTTGTTCTGACAAAAGTAATGAAGTATTTCGTACCTATTTTCAATGTCGGGCGGTACTGTACCCTTCCACCACCGGCTACCCATGCAGAAAAAAATGGCACGGTACTATCCTTGCAATGCGAGGGTAGTTCCGAACATTTTTTAAGAAAACTGTATTAGAACAAACGTAGCAAGTTATCAAAATACCCAGGAGGAGACCTTAGCCCCTGGTGACCTCAAATTGACGACCAAATGTTGTTACTTTACCAAATTATTGACAGTTGTTGCATTATTGTACTCTCCTCAATCCGGAGTAACGTACACATACAAATTTACAACAATCTACATGACAAATAAAACATTATATCATACAAATAAAAAAATAATGTTTAGATAAAAATTTGCTTTAGTTACTGGGATCTTCGTTATTTTTATGAGTAATCCAAATTTCAATAATTCTAAAACAAATGAAAAAATACTAATTGTACTCATGAAATTTTAAATAGCTCACTGTCCAAACACAGAACAAGTAATCTGACATTCATAAATTGTGTTGTAATAGTCTTTACACGGCAATGCCTAAATACAAAACAAAATCAACAAAAGAAAAACATTGCGTACACTAGTTACACGTAGAATGTCAGGCTCCATACCATTACTCTAAAATATACCTCAAACCTACAGAGAAATAAAACTGAGAAGAAAAACAATGAAATATACCACAAGTTACATACTGGTTACGTAATATAGTTCGTCTAAGACATCATGTCATACCTCATTAACTGTCATCACCTAAGCAATTGCCACAACTACTCGACAGTGAGTTTAACCTTATCCTCATCCACCGGTACAAATACCTGCTGCTGAGCTAGTCAGTCCATCAACTTTGATCAATACACGCAATAAATAGTTAGCAATAAGTGCTTGAATCTACCAGTAGCTCTCGTATCTTACTCTACTGTTCATTCCTCTGTTGTCACACATTTAGACGACAAGAACTTGCATTTCGACTAGCCTTCGTTACACTTTAATGTGAAATAACACCACTGTGATAATGAAAATAAGTGGCTTCAGTCAAAACACCAACAAGATTATTACTATGCACGACATCAAAATGCATCAGTTAATTCCGATATTTGTTGTGCAATGCAAACTCTTGTCCCCTGTGACAATCTTACTGACCAATGCAACAAGGGCCGCTACGTTAGTATTACACCACTGGCTAATAATTAAAGCATCATTGTACCAAATATTCTAATAAGCATGCTACGTGAACTTGATAACCCAGAACAAACAAAAAACTAACACTAACTATTCTAAACACAAATGTTAATGAAATACAATTACACTTGCTGTCCCTTCAGGAATGAAACATATAAAAACAATTTACACAATTACAAGTACAAATACATTATTCCCTATCTTGCGAGTCACACGGAAACATTTCATTCTGTGATTTTCTTGGGGTCAAAGAGCTGCTGATAGTTTTCCTAGAAACACTGTCTCGGTGTCAAAGCTCTCCCATGGTTACCCGGACGAAAGTCTTTAAGTCACTCAAATCGGCATTTTGAACACGCACTGAACAGTAAACTGTATCTCACATTGAACACAAATGTCATAGTCACTCTCAGCGTACCATCCACACGAATCTGTTCGTCCAAAAAATGGCCCTACAACTACTATTACCCACGGTTCTGTCCTTTCAGTTCATGGTGTAATTAAAAGTCGTAAGTTTCAACAAACAGCACTTATTTCCGCGCCAATTCAAGAAATGTCTCCTACTACAGACGCAAATGTCAATGTCCCACTCTAGTTTCTTGCCTTCATACAATAATTGTTCACCAAACGACAACTGTCCTCTAAGTATACCAAGTGTCCCACATGCAATTCACAAAGCACACATAACAAGTCACTGCCAAAAGTTTATGGATCCCACCATTCAGTGATCGAGACAAAACAAAACGATCGTCCTGTCTGCTAAAGACAAAATCTTTTCCACCACTCACAACGTGGAAACACCAGTCCTTCACTTTCCACCTTATGGAGACATACGAGCAGTCATCTTGTTTCACGGCTCCACAGTCCAGTACTAGTTAATAGCTGCTGGTAACAAATGCCCGCCGGGCTCTGCCGCGCGTCGTCCATTCTGCCGTTGGCGCCGCTGCGCGCGCCGTTGAGCAGAAGAAACCACCCGCTGTTGCCTCCGCGGGATACCTTCCCCAGTCGTAAGGGTGGCGGAACTTATGAGTGGCCAGTGATACGTGCATGTCGCCCCAGGCCGTTGACCTGCTGTAGCGGGCGCGTGGAGTGTACCTCGACCGGCAGTGGAGTGGGGAGTGCCGCGGCTCTGTCGCCCGTCGCCATGGCAACGTCAGCTCGACCCGCTAGCGGTATGGGCGTTACGACACCCAATCAGTCAGAGCCTTCCGTGCATCTCGCAACATTACAGACAAAAGGATATTCTTACATTATTTAAATACTCATTGATTACATGTATGATCTATTAGATACATTGGTAATAAAAGAATCTTTGTTCTAAAAAACATAAAATTATACACCCTAGTTTTCTACACATACAACATCAACATTTATCTCTTTTCTATATACAGCCCACACTTGTGCTATTGATTGTACCTGTCGTCCCTCATACAAAACATGAAAGTGTAAAAAAAAAAAACAAAAGGAATAATAAGCAATCTATACTGCTCATAATTACAATATCAAATAGTAGGCTACTCTAACATCCTATCACAGTGAAAATATTAGAAACTTTATTCTAAAACTACAATATACAATGAACTTTTGTGCTTGTGACAGACTGAAATTAATACCCCTTGAAAGTGTTCTAACAAAAAAAAGAATAATCTACACAGCTCACAATTACCTACCACATGTTATTAAATAGTAAACCACTTTAACATCCTAACACAACAAACATTTTAGAAACTGATGACTCTAAATCTACAACAAACAATGCACCTTTGTGCTTGTGACAGACTGAAATCAGTATCTCTTTACATATTTTACATTTTATTATATATAACAACATTTCTAGGACATGTATGAACCGCCCCACTTTGTAATTCTACTTTCCTACTGTGAACTCTGGAGATAAACGCACGTCTTCCTGTGCAATGCAAGCCAAGTGGCGTTGCTGGATAGACGGCCGACTCACCTTGATTCTCTCTCAGAGTTTAAATCTAGCGTCACACGGAATGATATTTCTTAAATATTTCAACTTATGATACACACGCTATTTCTTAAATGTTTCAGCTTATTGTACACACGCTAGTAATTCAGCTTAACTTAAGCACACGGAAGTATCTCAAGTTATAGCTAGCTACACGTGGTTTCATTGTGACCGTTGGTTTACTACAATCCCCTTAAAATTACCTGCCTGACATTTAATTCTCCCCACAAAAGTTCCTGAGATAGAGAAATTATTAATTCTAACTACTCTTAAATATTCCACATGCATATCATGCCTCCACTCTTTCATTACGGAGCACAACAAAAAACAGGTCTTTACAGCAGAAGGTCCAGCGGCAGAGTGCTGAAACATGGCCGTATTCCGGTTCTCTCGCACCTCTGTCGAAGTGGGAGAAGCACTTTGCTACCTTATTGGTCAGCCACATTTCAGGCGCTCAAAGCTCTGGTAAAATTTTCATCTCTTTGGTTTCACCAAAGGTGGCGAAAGGATCGACTCAAAGATGATCATATATCCACATTCACTATCTGCGGTTAGCAGACGACCATACATTCATTCATTTCACAGATCTCACCAAACTGAATGTAGGGATTTATTTTGAGGGAGTGCACATGTGATCAATTAAATAAATAAATTGTCATTCTTTCCCACACTGGTATCGGGCTTCGCTGCATTAATTGAAATTGAGTTATTTTTACACAAAAAATGTGTTGTTCTGACAAAAATAATGAAGTATTTCGTACCTATTTTCAATGTCGGGCGGTACTGTACCCTTTCAATATATAGACAGTCGTTTTTCTCTCGCTCTACTTGAGAGTGGAACAGGAAAGGAAACGACTGGTTGTGGTACTAGACATCCTCTGCCACGCGCTTTATGTTGGCTTGCGGACTATGTATGTAGATGTATGTGTAGAAATATGCGACCACATCAAGCGTTTTGTGTAGTGCTTTATTTTCGTGGACACTCTCCCTTTTTTATTTATTCTTTCACGTAGCGAGACGTTTTTGATAGAACAGGCATTTTATGGTATTATGTATATAAAAAAAGATTGGCGCTTCAGGTAATTTTCCTGTGCAACTCATGGAAAAATACTAAATATTTTTATAAAGTTTACATGATTCAACTCAGAAATGTGAAACTTCCGAAAAATGAAAACTGTAGGACAGTAAGTGTGTTTCTTGCTGAACATTTGGATATATAATATATGTTCTGATATTGATTTTATTACCATGTTTGGTTGATATAGGTAAATTACATTTTTATTTGCCTGTTCATATTTGATATCTATGCAGTGATTAACTATCTTACTTAGACACTTGAAACTTTAAGTATACTTCAATAACATGTCCATCTAAAAAGTAGACTACATAATATCTCTTCACGCGCAAGTTTCTATACTAAGAATATTTGCATCCAACAATCAAATTGAGGGAACTTTTTCATATTTAATCACAATGTATTTTCCTTGCTGTTGGTAGCACGTTAGTGTCTATAGCCTACTTTCCTCCAAATGAATCCCGAAGTAGCCACAAAATTGCAGACCACTACCTTAAATAGATTTTTTGAGAATATAAAAAACACATCATAAAATTTAACAGTCAGAAAATTCAGTTCAATGCTATATTTGATCTATGTTTCATATCTGTTGTTCCTAAAACATTCCATCTGCCTAATCTTCTTGGTTTGCATATTCCTCACCTTCTCTCTTCAGTTCCTTGTTTGTCCTTGTTATTCTGGCACCTTTAATTGTCTCAAGGAACCACTTTTCAGCCTCAGACACTCTCACAGAATCAATTCCCACTAATGATTGTCTCATACCGAACCCAAAATATATTCCTGGCGACTTAACAACTTCAGACCCGCTAACAGCTATTAAAATTTGAATTATAAATTCTGCCTTTTTACGGTCCAGAAGTATGCCCAGTTTTAGTTACTCCAAAGAAGGCACAAAACCATTGAAGATTACTGGCTACATCTTCCCTGCCTTCAAGATCTTCCACAATTTTAATACCACCTTTTTCACAGAGCACACTCAGAGCAACATCCTTTAGAGGCCTACAGAAAGCTCTCACTGCAGCAGTTATGGAATCACATTCTGTTATATTACCTTGATCAGTTCTCTTAGAAGTGTGACTCAGGTTCTTCAAACATTTGAATTTCTGCCTTGAGGACTCTGATGGAGTTGACGAACATCCAGTCAGTCTGCTGATGTATTTACACACACTCAACTAAATGGCAAATAGAACAATTGCCATAAAACTCTCGTTTCCCAGTACGAAAATCCTTTTTCAGAGAGATAAAAAATTTTGAGAATGGCAATGTAACAACAATTCAAACTACTGCTCGCGAGCTATAACTTGACATATGGTGAATGGGGACAGCAGATGTGGTATGCTGCAAAAAACGGTTTCATGCAGCACTGCATCATCACTCACTTTCGGAAAATTACACTGTAAATCGCGCAACAAAGCAGATGAGCATATGACAATGCACTAAAGACCAGCTAATGGTAGCTGCGCAGCAGGCGCTGAACATCTGCAAATCTCTATGTCATGAAGTCTCCCAACTGCTACTGATTTGTGCCCATCAGGACTGCTTGCCAAGTTATAGTTCCCACATAATACAGAATAGTTTATTACCAAAACTACGCTTGAAAACTAAGTATATACAGGGGAAAGCATAACAGCACCGTAAAGTGTATCTTCTAACAGAGTTTCCAACTGGAAGAACAGTCGTGCAGTATATCTTTCTCGAATGGGAGTTGAATGACAACTTTTGACGTGTGAAACAGCGGAGACATGGGTTTGATGCACACCAACATATATTTAAGTTGGTTTTTGAACAATTTCCCGATGTACAATTCAGTTATTTTACTTACCATTCACAAGTAAGTGATCTTAATGTCTAGCACTTACTGATTCCACGATTATTGTCCACAAGATCAGTTATTTTAACTACCATTCACAAGCAAGTGAACTTAATGTCTAACGCTTATTGATTCCACATTTATTTTCCTCACTGTTTGTCTTCAGAGACAGTGTTTTTGTGCTGCCTGTATTAAGATTCATTCGACACCCAACTGCTGTAGGCCTTTCATAATGTTGTCCGTCCATCACTTCTTATTCTGCCAAGCAAATGTGTTTCAATCTTCACATCACATCTTCTACACCTACATCCATACTCCATAAACCAGTGTGAAGGTAATCAGCTGTTGCTTAAATGTCACTATGTGCAATGTAATTAATATAATCTTGTTTTCACAATCTCTATGAGAGAAATACATAATGGGTTGTAAATATATTCCTAAATTCATCACTGACAGATAGCTCTAGAAACTTTCTGGGTAGGTTTTCATGGAATAGTTCACATTTACCTTCAATTGTCTGTCAGTTCAGTTCTTTCAGTCTTCGTTACACTCTCCCACTTGTTGCAAACGCCTGTAACTATTTGTGCCACCATTTTTTGTATCCATTCAATATCCCTTGTGAGACCTGTTTGGTATGGGTCCCCCACACTTCAGCAATATTCTAGGCTGCGCTCCACTAGTGTCCAGTTTCGTTTGTAGACTGAGGTTCCCTGGCATAGTTCAAGCATTCGCAGTTTGTCTCCTGCTTTACCTGTGACTGAGACTATGTGATCATTTCATTTCATATCTGTACAAACTATGACACTCTGGTATGTGTATGAGTTGGCCAATTCCTACTGTGAGTCGGTAATATTATAGTCGTAGCACACAATGTGTTTTCATTTCGGGAAGTGCACAATTTCACATTTATGAACATTTAAAACAAGTTGCTAATCTTTGGATTACTTTAAATTCCTTATCAAGATTCGAGTGATGCAGCGTCTTTTAGAGAGTACTTCATTATAAATAACTGCATCATCTGACATAAGTCAGAGGTTACTACTAATATTGTTTGCAAGACCTTAAATCTACATAACACAAGAACAGCGGTAGTCCCAACACCTTTCCCTGCAGCACACCTAAAGATATTTCTACATCTGTCTATTCTGTAAAATGGTTTCTGTTATTGTTATGTGTCAAGGGTAGGAATTACTAACCCACCGCTGTATATGTAATAATACTACTACTACTAATAATAATAATAATAATAATAATAATAATAATAATAATATGTAAAAACAAAGAAAAAAAATATAACAAACTTATAAATGTTCAGCATGTAGCCATATTAACAAATTAATTTGCGATATGAATGTAAAATGGTTCGTTCCACATTATTATGATTTTTGTGAAGATAATCCATGGAACATGAAATTAACTATAAAACAGAGTACCTCTGTAACTAGTGCGAAAACAAGAAATTTGTGAGCGAAAAAAGTAAAGGTTTAATTAAAGAAACATAAGAAAAATTTCAGTAGTATTGGCGCTACTTCAGTGAGAACAAATTTTGTGTTTTTTCGGTTTTTGATTACTGTAAACACCACACGAAATTACTGCAACTTCCAATACTTACATCACCAGTGAAATATGCGGACAAAATAAGTTAATTAACATTAAGGTGTAAACAAATGTGCCACAATAAAGCTATGTGAAGCGTAATAATAGCTGGAGAAGAAGAAAGTTTTCGAATTACAGTTCAAATGTCATGCATACTCCTTATCAGATGAGAAAACCCGGTCAGGATCAAGCCTATTGCAATAGAACACATAAAAGATGCACATTTGTGACTATAAAGGGTAATGAAATAGAAAATCAAAATATAAAGCGCGTGAAGGCAGAAATATTATATCTAAAATCTTTAGTTATCAGCTTCAGTAATGACTTGAAAGTTTTGGAAGAAAATTTCAGTCATATGAACTATCATAACCATGCCAGGGTCCTATAAAAACACAGAAGAATACCAGATTAGAAAATGAGGAGTTCTATGACAAGTACGCCAGTCTGAAACAGCTAGAATAACTGCTTGGAAGAAATGAGGAAATTCGATTGTCAAAGACCTTACAACACAAGAACACATACCGAAACTCAAACGAAATGGATTCACTTAAACAAGACGAAAAAACTTGTTCCCTAAACGGAAAATACTTTTATTAAATGACAGTCATGTTGGGCAGTGCACAAAGCTTCTGAATAGTATTCTAGAAAGAAATTACGTAATAACCTCATTGTTAGAATCAGGAGCACATTACTCCAAAGTTACAGGAAACGTTAATGGAAAGACCAAACATTACATTAAAACTGACAGTGTAATAGTGATTGGTGGGACAAACGACAGCTCCAATGATGAGAAACCATACCTATTTCGAAAATCTGTTAATGAAATAATACAAAGCACATTTCAGGCGAAAATAATATTTACTAGAGTCCCATACAGATACAACATTCAAAACAAAAACCACTCTATTTATAAATTAAACTGTCAAGTAATGAAATCAGCAGGTGATCATGATCATGTTACAGTAATTGACATAAACACATTCCTCAGCAGAAATGATTACACAAGGCAAGGGCTGCATACGGTGTCGAAAGGGAAGATAGCTTTGTGTAACAGTCTGAAAACACAAGTGAAAAATGAGATAGAGAAAAATTCATCATCAACAACATATATATGGAAGCAGAAATAGTTATCCGGCATCTTAACTCAGAACAATGAGCTGAACTATGAGAGATCCATAGTACAAATGATAAAGGATTACTGCTTTCTCTAATGTCATGATGTATCGATGTTGTATTCCTTACATAATCACAAACTTCTGGAAATTTGGGAGCCAAGTGTGCCCTTTCTCTGTGATATCATTGTCATTCCGCATAATGATGATAGTGCCACAGTGCTAAGGTTCACATGCTGTACTGGAGTGGGGAGAGGAGCAAGTGTTGGGTTTCTGTACAGTGCAGTTCTGCACAACCATGGATAAGTAATTTACAGAAATTGGTAGAAAATGGAATTCACAGTTAAAAGCATTATGTCGGATTGTGGAAGAAAAGTAAGTCAGTTATTTTGTAGAAAATTGCGCTGGATTAGTTAAGAGATTTGTGGTTGATACAGTGTTTTGTTTGAGAATCAGTGATTGTCATGGAGAGACATATTGATAGTACAATGTAAATTAAAAGGCTTCAGTGACCAGTGATTAACTGTTGAATTACTGTGGAAGTCCAATGTAGCAATGGTTGCTTCAGGTTAAATGTGAAACAAACATAACTGTTAACGTTAAATGAGACTGGATGAACATACATGTTGTTAAGGAAGTGTGTCACATGCAAAAGGAATAATAAATGTAAAATATTTTGACTTGCATTATTATCATTTCAAAATTACATTATTCATTCTTTAGTTAAGCAACGTTAATATTCGAAAAATATAACAGACACATATTTGTATTAGGCAAGTGGTCAGGTTAAGCATGAGCTCTGTGTACGGCTCCGATAATTTACTCTGACACCAGGAAACTTAAAACTAAAAAAGAGATTAATAAAGAGAAGAATGAGGATAGAACAACCGCCCTTCTGTCAAAAATAGTGATAGGAACGGAAAATGAGAGTTAACTGTGAACAACAGAGTAACGAGTCTACGTGTGGAGAGAGCATGCGCGATCGACGACAAAACTAGTGTGCAAGAAAACGTAGCATCTTGGATTGCAGTGGTTCGAGTCGTGAGGAGGAATTCTACATCATCTTTGACTGAAAAGGTTCGAGTCGACCATCTCGACGACACAGTGCCTTGGCGCAGTTTGCAGTACCATATCGAAGCACAGAAACCAATAGTCGCAGATTCAAATGTGAGTGGTGCATTAATGCCATTTCGGCATAGTTTAAAATTACTGCTGTAGATGAAGCTTTTCAATCCTTTGGCGTGTGACGGACTTTAATGTAGGAAATTAACTAGGCTTGTGTTTTGTATTTCGATTTTCGAATGTATCTATGCCATCTGCAAAACAACAGCAACTAGTAGCTGAATTTAGGGAAGCATAGAAAAAGTTTAGGGGTATAGCAATGTAAATTATTTGGGGGGAGAAAATGGAGGGCCGGCCGCGGTGGCCGTGCGGTTCTGGAGCTGCAGTCCGGAACCGTGGGACTGCTATGGTCGCAGGTTCGAATCCTGCCTCGGGCATGGGTGTGTGTGATGTCCTTAGGTTAGTTAGGTTTAAGTAGTTCTAAGTTCTAGGGGACTTATGACCTAAGATGTTGAGTCCCATAGTGCTCAGAGCCATTTGAACCATTTTTTGAAAATGGAGGAAAATCAGAAGAAAAATCGCAATGTGATAGCGAAGGGTACTGCAGTAAGCCTAGATATCAGGAAATATAGATAGAATCGCGCAGGAACGGTAAAAAAATGTAGAAGAAGTGGGAAACGAATTAAATCTGCATTTAATAAGCGCCATGAGAACAAAATGAAGATATTTGAAGAAAAACAAGAAGAGAAATGCACAGGCATATGTGAACCAGTAGTTGAACTTCGGAAAGCATAGAAAAAAAGAAACTAACCTCCTCCCAAATTCACCGTGTCATCGTCAGCCTATAGGTGTCACTGGATGTGGCTATGGAAGTATAGAAAAGGGTTAGGAATAAACCAATGTGACTAGGTGTGGAAGAGAAAATGGAGTATACAAGAAAAGGATTAAAAGAAGATAGAAAAGGTAACTGTATTGAGCATAAAGGTCAAAACATACAGAAAGAATCATGCAGGAATTGCAAACCAACCTAAAAGAAGCACAAGAGGAGAAGACTGTTTGGTACCTGAGGTGTCATATTTAGAAGTTGATTTTCGACACCGACTTGTTAATGGAACACCTAGTACTGAAGTTAACATGTCAAGCAGAATGGCTGCTAATACGACCTCAGACGATGAAACGACTAGCACGTGCACCGATGGTCACTGTACTCAACCAAATGCACACGTTGTTGGCATTTATGGAGCTGTCTTTTCAGCAGATAAGGAAATCATACTTTAGGAAACAATATTCAGATGAGATTATTATTGTTGCAGAGAAGCTGCAGCAAAATGACATGAAACAAAAACAAGATTCAGAATAAAAGTACAAGTTCCTCAGAATTAGTTAGTCTGAATTTTATAAGGAACTTGATCATTTGTTGTCTTGAAGGCAGAAGAAGAGGAAAGGTTGTCATATGCAGAAGAAGGTGAGAACATGTTCTTGGGTACTATGAAGCAGACTGAGATTCAAGCAGAGGATATGAAGATTATTGTTACCAAAGAGGTTGAACAGACAGTTAGAAAGCAAAAACAAGATTCAGGAAATGTCTGTCAGACATCTGTAGATCATGGGAAGAAAACTGAAGTGATGTCGTTCAGGTCTGAAAGAAGAATAAAACTTGCTGTACAAATAGACTGAGGAGCTGTTCCTGTAAAAACTTACCAGACGATAAGCATGAAAGGTGAGAGTTTAAATAGTAGTTGCATCGATCCATACGACCACGGATAGGACAAAAAGTATGCAGAAATTTTGTTATAAGTACTAGAAAGGAAGCACTGCTTTGAAGTAATGTATAAAGAAAATGACATTTTAAGTACCATGATGCACCAGCTAACATGCCAAGTTTATGGTCAGCTCCCAAGTGTAATAATAAGAAAATCAATGCAGGCTGTAACATCGAAGATGCAGATAAAATACCTTCTGCAGCATCCAAAATTTTCGCTGTTCATATCCGTAGATAACTTGTAATGTACTTCTGATTCTGAATCTGTAAGCTTTATTACGGAAACTATATTGAATCTGTAATCGATGTAGCAGTGTATTTATTTCTGATATAATTGATTGTAATTATAATGAAAATATTGTAAATTGCTGGGTAATAGTCAAGGGAACTTAATTTAGATGTATCGATAGCAACGCCGAAATGGCAGAAGCTGTCCCGTTGTTTATCTTTGCGTATGGATAGTCTCTGTCACGCTGCGAGCAGAGAGGAAGCAGAGCAGTTTGAGTGATGAAAGAGTGCAGAAATGTTTCTTGGGCGCTCCCGCCGACGCGGTGTGCAGCTATGCTCACGCCAGTTTAGACGCGTCTGATTCGTTAAACGCAAGTATTGAGAGCACGGTAGGTGTGGACAGGCGGAGGAAGCTGCAGTTTTATCTATTGCCTGTCCTGTAATTACCGATGGTTCTGGAGACGACTTGGCGTTCTCAAACTGCAGGAGCGGCAGCTCAGCATTGTCGTCGGCTATGGTCTTCGTCGTCCACACAGCTAGGGCATCGTAAGACTGTTTAATGACAGCTGCAGAAATATAGAGGCTTTACCCAGCAGCATTTCTTTCACAAAGTATGGCTAATCTGAATAATAACCTCCAATAGTTAAAACTTCTAGGATCCTGTGTTGTCATTGTCCTGAGACATTACTACCAAGCAGGGTCGCACTTCATTCACTTAAATTAAAGTAAAATTTCACTGGCAAAACTAATAACTAAAGATACATCACAAATTAAGAGTGCGCAGTTTCATTTATTCTCTATTTAGCTAAGGGAGTGACTTCTGCTAGCTTGGTATGTTGTGGCGTAACAAGCTAGCTACGCCACACTGAGAAGTAGCCGGAAGGGCACGCGTCAACTCTCGCCGTCTTGCGTTAAGTCTGAAACAGGATACGTGATGAAAGCTATAAAGGAAAGAACGGAGCTTCTCGTATACTTAACTTTAATTTCTTGTTGTACATTGCTCTTGATAATACAAGTGAGACTCTCTCCAGATATGGTTAATGGCGCCTTGCTAGGTCGTAGCCATGGACTTAGCTGAAGGCTATTCTAACTGTCTCTCGGCAAATGAGAGAAAGGCTTCGTACGTGTAGTCGCTAGCAATGTCGTCCGTACAACTGGGGCGAGTGCTAGTAAGTCTCTCGAGACCTGCCGTGTGGTGGCGCTCGGTCTGCGATCACTCAGTGGCGACACGCGGGTCCGACATGTACTAATGGACCGCGGCCGATTTAAGCTACCACCTAGCAAGTGTGGTGTCTGGCGGTGACACCACATGGTATGTATCTTGTTACTGTTATTTTAAATGGAAAATTTGTTGTTCATTTGCTTCAAGTAAGTCTTTCAATAGTCAAAAGTAAATTGCTTGCCATTTTCCAAATTTAGCAGTACATTACACTGAGCTTACTGAAAGTTATTTCCTACATAACAAAGTTTAAGTTGAACTGGCCATTTATTCAACTATTAATTTCATTTGATTTTACTTTCAAAATTTAGTATTTCACAATAAGTAACTGCAAACTCAATGCTTTCTGATTCATTTTCTCATGAACTGTTGCACTGTGGAAAAGCCTGACAATGTTATGTTGTCACACCAGTGATGAATGCTTTAATGTCTTTGACATTACATTTCTTAAGATTCTGGAGGTTCATTGCCCTAGTGGGCTGGCGACTATTTAATTATCCCCTTTTTAGCTAATCAGTGTTTTCTTTCTATTATCAGTAATTTTGTAGTAAATATTATGTGGTATCCTTTCCCCCCCCCCCCTGTGCAGTTCATCAGAAGTTGCACTATATTCCACCCATTTCAAAATTATCATCAGGATTTGGCTTAAGTTTAGAATAGATTCTTCTTTCAGAAGAGACTGTTGTACACTTTCCTCCAACTAACCAGAGTTATTTTCCTTCAGTAATGATAGCCTTACTCACTGTAAGATTTCATCACGCATATGCGATCATGGACAGTTATACCTCAATCCACTAGGCCAATTAGGAAGGGGGAGGTTACAAGGTTCAGCGAAAATCTGCACAAAATGGAATGCAGAAGAAGCGAATTGATTCAAGAGGAAACCCAAGAAAAGAGAATAAGGGACGACACAGTTACCATCATGAAGATGTGCGATGTTACAATGGCTCGCTGACTGACAGAAAGAAGAGTAAAAAGAAGTGGGATGACAGAAATGGGATCAGCCAAGGTCAAATGTATATGCACAGACTGGCAGGAAGCAGAACAAGAAGAGATGAAGTTACATATTGTCATTTGACCACTTACAAGGATGAAACCATTATGCAATGGAAGAGGAGAAGAAAGAAGAGCTAAGGAAGGTTTACATGATGTGTTGTGCATGTTGTGTGGCTGCAAGTGGCCAGTATGGTACTTGCAGTTAAATGAACTGTCAATTATATATGTACAGTGATTTATTTAGTAATTTTTAAATTGTTTGTATTAAAATACTCTATATATGTTAGGCTAGTAGCAGTAAAGAGTAAAAATATTCATTTTTGGCATTACAAAAGTAGGAGTGTCACACCCTGTGCATACTTTGATACTCTGTTGGGCATATGAACCTTGAGACCTGTCTCCAGTGGTCATGTCTGCTGCATGTCTGACACTGTAGAGTGGATGCCTCGGTGATGCTGTCATTGTAGTGCTGCACATTGTCTCATCTGCAGCCTTGAAGGGGTATATGCGCTATTCCAGATACACTCCCACCCCGATACACCTCAACCTCTCCTTTCTAATTGGAGTCGACACAATGTGAGGGCTGTGCAGCTGCTGAGTTTAAGCATTGCCCAGAACATCATAGGCCACTGATCACTCTTTCCTCTGGGCAGCCTGTGCACCTAAGTTCTGTAGATTTACATCAGTATGCATTAACATTAGTATGATTAGAATATGTTATATGTTATAGGCATTTAAATGGACTCCATTAAATAATTTTTGGCACAATTGTCATGGATCTTTGTACGGAGATATTTCAGTACTTTTCTTGTTGTTTGATCTAGCTCTTTAACTAATTTAATTTATTTGTATGTTCATCGCCTGCTTATCAGATGCATGAACAAAATGGAAAAAAAATATTTTCGGTTTATGGAAATGAGTATGTGAAGTGTACATGATGTTTCTGTTATACTTTGATATAATAAGGGAACCATTGCTGGGTTGTTCATCAGCTATTTGTTTTTCTGCAGGATTTCTATTTCCTTTATCTTTAGTTTTTCCAAAAACTTCTTTTTCGGGTATTTGAACAAATTGTACTGGGGAACGTAAGGAGTACTGCTATCTTTGATGCATAACATATTGATATCGTAATCTTTACTTAATCTCTAGCTTATGAAACTTTTGGAGCTGAGCACGTGTTTCCTCTGTGAAAGTTTGAGCTTGCTGTATAATGACAATAATGCCCCTGGAGTCACACGCCATCTTGGCATGGGGAGAGGAGTCAGTGTTTGGCTTCCCTACAGAGCAGTTGCACGCTGCTGTGCCATGGTGAAGTAATGTGCAGAATCTAGTAGGAAGTGGAATTAATAGGTAAAATTGTTATGTCAATTTGTTGAAGAAGCATAATTCAGTTATTTCATAGAAAGGTGTGCTGGATTAACTAACAGGTTTATGACTGATACAGTGTTGTGCTTGAGAATCACTCATTGTCATGGAGAAATGTATTCATAGTAGAATGCAAATAAAAAGGCTTCCATGAACAGTGATTACCTGTTCAATTTATTTGGAAGTGCGATGTAGCAGTGGCTGCTTCAGTGTGAATGTGAAATAAACATAACTGTTAAATGAGACTGGATCAATGTAGGCATTGTTAGGGAAGTGTGACATATGCAAAAGAAACAATAAACCAAAAGTATTTTGACTTGTACTATTATCATTTGAAAGTGACATTTTCATTCTTTAACTGAGTACCATTACCATACAAAACATACAAGAGGCACATATTTGCATTAGGCAGATGGTCAGGTTATATACTTAATGAGGCATGATCGCCATTTAAAGCTCCTATACTTGAGGCCAATAGCGACAAGAACGTAAACTAGAAAAGATGTTAATATGGAGAGGAGTGAGGAGGTTCACAACTCACGTTTTAAAAATGCCTCAGGCTTGTGTTTTCAAACTACATAGAACAGAACGGTAGCTTGCAGATTATCTGTGATGACCCTTAGTGTAGGAGGGCTGGCTACACACCAGTCTTCTCATTCATTATGACCCAGTAGGCAGCAATGACAGACCATGGCTGTGACGTGCCCCAGGTTGGCTGCATCTCGGTATTGAAGTCAGTAAACAAGTAGCAGGCTGGTCATCAATGTTGTTATGTAGCACAGCAATATCCACGTTTCCATCGGCCTTACTCCATGCTTGTGTGGCAATGCTAACCTCTGCACATTCCAATTGGTACACCATGCTAGTGCTAACCTTCTTTGTTCTGAGTTTGCGTGCTAGATCTACTAAATTTGAAATATGTACATTAAAATTGTTCTGCTGCGCAACACTCGTTGTCTATTTCAACAAATTAGTTCTGAATCTTGCCATTGATTATCATCTGCACCAATGTCACAGATCAACTTACATAACTGTACATTGTGTCCATTGCACCAATTTCATTGTTTGTGAGGGCTGACTTACATGGATTGTCTTTTTGTTTTCTAATTCTGTATCATTTCAGTTTGCTGAATCTTTTTTACAGTTATGTTACGTTATCCTTGGTCCTGCTTTTGCAAGTGATAATAATTTTACAGTTTTGCCAGTCTATCAGCTGGTTTTTAAACCCTGCTGCTTTGGTACAACATCTGAAAATTTCTCTTTGAAACGGAAGTTTCCCTCACGTTTCCTCAAAACACACATCATCAAAACTAGGCTTACACAACAACTACTTACAGTAGTTCCACGTATAATAATCTGGTTGGTAGCTCCAGTTTTCTACCTTACCTTACAATTGAGTACACCTTGCAGTGCCAGATGTCCTTATGCTTTACTTTTCAAAACCAACTTCATGTTCTTTGTGCCTTTACTGTGTGCATTGACTGATTGTGCATGTTGTATGCAGTTAAGGTGGGGATAGCATTAGGGTCTGTTACACATGTCCGGGTTCTGTCCGTGCTGAGACACATCCGAGTATCTGCCATCAATTGGAGGATGAAATATATCATTAAAATAAATAAAATGAATGTAGCAGTCCAGACCTGACTAAATCCTGCTTGAGGAACAATAGTGAGCTGAGAATGTACCCTGGAGAATTTGTGCTGTTTAGTTTTTTAAGTGACAGACTATGCAACAGTAGAAATGTTTTGTAGGCTGTGCAACTGTGCAAGACCGTTTTGTGTTAAAAAAATGGACATGGAAAGATTAATTCAAGAAGTTCGTAAGTTTTTCGTAACTTTTTGCTCGTTTACTTTGTGTGTGATCTTTTTTGCACCTACCTTAAAAAACAGCCAGTCATTCTTTGGGTGAAATTGATAGTCACCAAAAAGTGTCCGTTTTTCACAATTTTGGCTTCAATTTTTTTTAATAGCTTACAGAAGATATGCTATGTCATCTTAAAATATTCATAAAACTTTGTCTCATCATCCATGAGATGAGGAAATAATGTACCACACTTCCCCTCTACTGGCTTTGTTTTCCATGCACTGCGTATCCACACAGTTGTTTTCTTTTGGCTTGATTCATTATATTATTCCTCTAAAGCAATTGCCATTAAGTCCTGTTTCACTATTACGAAAATTACCAAACATATTTACAACTTTCACAAACAGGAACACAGATCCCCACTTCACTACAGACTAGCGTCAGCCGGCCGGGGTGGCTGAGCGGTTCTAGGTGCTACAGTCTGGAACCACGCGACCGCTATGGTCGCAGGTTCGAATCCTGCCTCGGGCATGGATGTGTGTGATGTCCTTAGGTTAGTTAGGTTTAAGTAGCTCTAAGTTCTAGGGGACTGATGACCTCAGCAGTTACGTCCCATAGTGCTCAGAGCCATTTGAACCATTTTCAACTAGCCTTAGATAAGCGTGGCTTCTAGAGAAACAGGCCAGAGTATGGATGTCAGACAGAGCATCGGTTAGCACACTGGAATCGCATTTTTGCGGACGACAGTTCGAATCCACGTCCAGCCTTTCTGATTTAGGCTTTCTGTGATTTCCTTAAGTCGCTTGAGGCAAATGTCAGGATGCTTCTTTTGAAAGGACACAGCCGACTTCCTTCCGCATCCTTTACTAATCCAATGCGACTTATGACCTTGCTGTTTGGTCCCCTCTCACAAATCAACCAACCAACCATGGGTGTCAGTCGTTCGACACTCGGTCCTGACACGGACGGATGTATGTGACCGGTGGGTTATCCACACGTCCGTATCCTCTCTGATGACGTCGAAATGACGTATATAAGGCGTCGTTGCAGCTTGTCGGTTGCTGTCGAGTTTCGTGGTCAGATCGAGTTAGGTGTAAGTTGGTCTGATATCTTCCTCATTGTCAGTTGCTGCGTAGTTCTGTTGCCTTTACTGTAACCTATAAACGCGGAATATTGTAATTAATGGGACAAATTTGTTTCGAAATTCGCTGTTTATATATTACAATGAAAGCAACTAAGCAATGCAGCAGCTCACCCATAAAATCGTCTCGAATAAATGGCATAATACCAAAAAAAAAAAAAAAAAAAAAAAACACGCATGAAAATTGACTCACTTCATGGAAAGCATCGTGTAAACGGCAAATAAAAAGCAAATCGTTAATGGCAGTAGAAATTTATTTTGTAAACGAACCCATTGTTAAATTTATGTTACATTTGATAACACAAAATTCATTTTTCTCAAATCATTATTTTATGAACTTCTTGTATGAGAGTTATGATTTGAAAGCAGAAGCATTTCTGTTTTGCAACTGAGATATTCAGGATTATTAATTTTAGACATGAATGAGAACAACATCGAAAAGTAGTTACGTTAAATAATTCCACCATACATGAATGTAGGCTACACGAAATTTTATTTCCGATTGGCAGTCAATATTCTTTCTAGCTGGCTTAAAATTTTGCAATGAGGAGAGACATGACTGAACTCGGCAATGTAATATTGAGACTCTGTCCTGCATACAGTTTCTTTTTTTTTTGCAGAACATTTCTGCAGGGTTATGAGGTAAAACTGATTTTTGTTTCCAGTATCGTATGTGGAAGTGATGGTTAACACTTCGAGTGTTGTAGCCCCATGATCAGTTTACAAATTTATGTGGATATAATAGTTAGGAACCCTCCTTTAAGGAAAAAATCACGATATGAGTCTCTTGGTTTTGCACAACAAAATATAGTAATAACCTTTTTCTACAACGGCAATGCTGGAAAATAGACGTCTGTGTAATCCATTGCTTATATCATCCTGCCTTTCTCTCCCATAGTTCTTTAAAGGACTTTCAAAGACACCTTCAACTCTAAAGAACTTACATATAGAGCACTGTAATTACTGCCACTTTTTGAAAGTGTTACAGCAAGACCACCAGGTTTGACATTCCTGCTGACACTTGAATGCAGATTAATGGGTTCATAGTGAGACCTTTTTCTTCAGAAGTAGAAAGTTATTTTGTAAACGACCTACTGCTCAGTAAAGGGAGGGGCCGGGGGTTGTTGATCTGCCTGGAGAAGTTAACAAAATATTTCAGCTACCTTCGAGATTTTAAAAGGAGCTGCTTTAGAAATGAGAAATTCCTAGATTTCCATGACACAATATCTTTTCAACTTACTGGTACAAACAGTAAATAGTTACTGAGTCATGGTGGAAGATGTTGCCATAGTCATAGTATTGAACCACTATCAGATGGTAACACTAAGGTTTCCCTCCAGTTTCACCCAAGTACAACTATGGTTGGAGAAATGTTTTCTGTTCTTTCATATAAGCATCTGACACAAGTTCAATTTTTAAGACTATTGTCTGTCAAATTATAACAGTTAACATTGAACTATTCATTTAGGCTTAGTATTTCATAAACATATTACCCATTTTAGGTAGTAAATATCTAATGCTCATCTAATATTTTAACTGTGATTGTGATTACATGTAATGATATGTAAATGTCCTATGAAAATATTAATTTTTATAATTTTTTCTGTATAATCATCATTTAGTGTGGTGACTTAAGTGTATATAAAGTATTACCATTTTATTGGAAATGAGGTAATAACAGATACAAATAATGTACAGGAGGTCCCTAATTAGTAAGAACTTTACTAAATATTTACTCCATTGCCAACACAAAACTGAGGCTGCATTCAGTAGTAATACACGATGGTGATGCCTCACCTTGAGACAGTTTAGTTCACCAAGAGAAAAGTATATTCGTCAATGTGTATGTGTCACTTGACAGTAAAGAATCTTTTGCATCTTGCCCTGTATTTCAGGTAATTTTGTGCTCTGCGTCCTGTGTTACTCTGAAGTTGTGTTTTTACATTTTTTTAAAGGCATGCTGTTATATACATTAGAAACTCACATATAGTTACTGCATGTGAGCGATATTGCATATGTATCACAACCTGATGTTTCAGGTTCACCATTTGGTTGCTGTGAAATTTGCCTATGGAACAGTAGATTTGTGTTACTCCAAACAGTACCTCGCGGCATTTGGCAGATTAAGCAGCACATCATTCATAAATTAGTGAAAGAGCATGCAGGTTTCCACAGACATATCAGAGGATGCCCTAAGTAATCACTTATATTACATTAAGCTCTTCCCACATGCTTGCTAGAGATTTCAGCCACTTGCATCCTACCATAGAGATATTACAAATGACTGGTTGCATGTGCCTTTCATGAATCCAGCTTGTACAACAGCAAAGAAGAATGGGGATTACCATTATCCTTAGGTGTTTCACAAATTGTGTGTAAACTGTCAGTCAAAACAATCAACAATAGTTAAATAAAAATTCTTACTTCACCTGAATCATTACAAGGGAAATTAATTTGAAGTCAGAATTATAAGAAGCACAAGATCTAATACCACAGAAAAGTTTCACAGTTCAGTGAAAGACTTAAGCCTAAACAAGGCACTAGGTGTAGAGGACATTCTCTTACTTTTGTGGACATCCTTAAGACAGCCAAACAAGAGACACTATTCCACCTGATATGCAAGATATGAGAAAGGTGAAATAACTTTGTACTTAAGTAAAAATGAATTAGTTCATTTTCCAATATAGACAACTTCTGTAAGTTGTCAGTAATAGAGAGCCACCAGTCTAGCAGCTCAAGGTTACCAAATTTTGACACAGATTACTGTATAGAAGAATGGAAAAATTGGTACAGGATAAGTAACCTCCGGAAAAATCACTGTGGGGTCTGGAGAAATGTGAGACTATACTAACTCTATGTCTTATCTTAGAATATAGGTTAAAGAAAGAGAGATGCATTTATAGCATTAGTGGTGACAGACAAAACCTTATGACAATGTTGATTGGACTAGACACTTTAAAATTCTGAACGTATCCAGGAGAAAATGTCTGAAATTGGCCCACAAATGAAGTATAGTAATGTCTATGGACATGAAAGGGATGCAGTACTTGAGAAAGGAGTAAAATGGGGGGAGGGAGAGATTATAGAAAGGAAACCACATGTTCAGTTTAGTATGCATATTCAAAGGGGTGTTGATCCATATATAATCGTTTTCTTACATAAGATTTAATTATTTCATATACAGTCCTTCCATTGCTTTTATTAATGATCTGGTGAAGGGAATGACAATATTAAAATATTGGTATACAGATTCAATAAAGATTTTTGTCTTGTTAGTGTCACCTTGTAATGACTCATGTTGAATTTTATTTAAGTTTCTTCTGCCTGGTCCATTGATGAATGAATACGAAATTTTCATGCTTCACAAAATTTATTCACATTAATTGACATCCAAACTGCACACTCGTCATGTAAACAAAACACACAGACCTCACTGATCTCTTTGACTTCCAAAAGTAACTTCGAAACTGACTTCTCGCAGCATCACTTTAAATAGAATTTTAACAGTAACTTCCAAAATAAAGCATTATTAATTTTGTACAATTTTAATGATAGAATTAAAATTTACTAAATGTAAAGAAACTGATGTTACAGCTGAATAAGGTATAAAATACAATATTCAATGACAATCTTTTATAGTAATATCTTTAGTTTTCCATTCTGTACCTTAATTACAATAATGTCTCCCATATTATTTTAGTTACATAATTAATTACAGTTTGGATTTGGTTACCAATATTCAGTGTTAGTACAGAGCACGTGCTTTATACAATTACATCCATAAAACGCACAAACAAGGCCTCAAATGTGAATCTTCAGTTAATTAGAAATGATATTACAAAGAATATTAATCAAAGAGGAAGACATAAAAATAAATAACAAATGAAAATACATCGCTTGGTAATAACTTTTATGCTGTTTCTCAAGATAGTGAGGTCTTCTGTTACTGGATTTTTAGATTACCATTTTGTTAATTAGAAGTATTGATTTTTCATGCTAACATCTCTGCAGTCTCTAGTTACTTATTGCTAAGAACTTATTACTTCAATTTCTTGATTAGTTACTCAATTTAGTATGTGTACATAATTTAATAAATGACCACAATACACCAATAATTACGATAACGCACGTCTTTCCAGAACATTCCACACGCCTTCGCAATGAATATAAATTTTTTTTATCAAAAAGGACAGAATCATATATATAAAAACACACATACAATGCCTTAGGAGGCACTGAATTGTCCAATAACCATCCTGATGCATATGAAAAAAGGTGGTATCAGCCATTCCATATGAATTTTGGAGAAGGCTGTATCATTATACATCCCCCAGCCACTCTTACAAGTATTACTTGTTTGAATGGCTGCTAAATTATTACACCCAATCAAAAAAAATCAAAAAAATTCTTTTCTTACCTGTCAATCCAGTCACTCGTTCACATTGCACATCTTAGAATTGGCAGCTCACAGTCCTCAGTCCTTTTGCACTGTCCATCTTGTGTCTGCAACCCCTCTTTTTCTGGCAGTCTCTAAGCTGCAGTAGTACAATCCACTATTAGTGTCACAGTTTTTTAATTTTCACTTCCAGGTCAGGTAAGGATCTAGGATACAGTTCTCTAGGTAGGAACAAAGATGAACCCATTACTGAAGGTACTCGTCTAGGTTACAATTAAGGTCACATCAGGTATGAATATATCAAATGCATTCACATATTACCCTATACTATCAGCATATTTACAAGTAAAATCACACAAAATTAAGCATCTCTAAACCACAAAGATTTAGCTATATACAGTCAATGAACCAAAAAATAATTATATATGTATCCTTTCTTTTTGATTAATATTTCAGTATATTCCACTATACAGTATATTTCACCCCCCAGATCTCATTTAACTATTTATCATATCAAACAAACTCACTGACTGCTCATCGTCACACCATCTTGTAATAACAAACTTTTCACAAAAGGTCTTTTGTCACAGTGCAACTTGTCCATTTAGTAACACATGTACATCTTTACGACAGTCCATTTGTTCATCTCATTAGCAAATTCATAAAATCATGACCATGCCTGTACTTCTCAAAGAACCACCCACAAACCAAATACATGATCTACAGAGTATAGCTACTGATCAATTACTATTGTAGGAAAGTCAAATTTAGTACATAGTTACATTTTCAAATTATTCCTCAAATAACGTCACACAGTAGTCATATTACATATAGAAAATATATACTACAGAGAATGGATAGTATTTTCAGTAAGAGATAACTTCATTACAGGTTTATAGATGAGTAGAAGATGTAGCATCCGAAAACTAAAAGAAGAAAATAAAATACTACATAGCTAGGAGACCTAGTGCTCGCCATGCACTTGACACAAAGATGTATCCTCCTGAGGGCTTTTACATCATCTTAATTTTTCCTGCTGTTTGACACTCCATATGGTTTGATAAAAAATGGTATGTGAGGTTTTAGATTAAGTCTTCATTCATAGTTTTTTTTACTTTTTCATGTTTCTCACTAAACACGTCTTTGTATTACCACAACAAACTACCTAATTGATCTGTCTGTTCTTCATCTAGATTTCCAGCTTCTTTTAGTTTGGGTGGCCACTAATTCAGCATACTTGTCGTCACTGCATTCTTCTTCATTGTCTTCCTCATTAACGTCAATTTCCATTTATACCATTCTTGCGTGCACATTTTCTCATACTTGTATGAATTTAATTAGAGCTACTTCAGATGACTGCTTGATGTCATGTCCTTCTTTTACACACTATCTACTTTTCCAGGAACTGATCTCATTGTAAGCCTGTTGTTTGGTTCTACCTTCCCAGTTGGAATGCAATTCTTCACAGATAATCTTGATGAACCTTTTTACTCTGTCGCTGTCACTATAACCCTTGTAAGTATACCATAAAGTTTCTAGCATCACATCTAAATCATAACGTCTGTTCACATGTTCCTTATCTGATGATACCTTCCCAGTTTCCATTGGTTCAAAAAATGTTCAAATGTGTGTGAAATCTTACAGGACTTAACTGCTAAGGTCATCAGTCCCTAAGCTTACACACAACTTAACCTAAATTTTCCTAAGGACAAACACACACACACCCATGCCTGATGGAGGACTCGAACCTCTGCCGGGACCAGCCGCATTTCCATTGGTACAATCTGGTTCTCCTATTCTTCAGAAATACTACGAACATCATTTTCTTCACCATTAATTAAATCTTCTTTAACCTCCATGTACACCATGCCACTTAATCCTTCCTCCCATTCATCATTACTACCGTCACTTTCACTATTAACATCGTCACACATGCTATCATCTCCAATACTAGGCACTTATACAACATCATTACAATGATCATCACAATTGTTGACAAGTACAGTAGTACAAGTATCATCACCTAAGTGCTTAACAGTGATAGATTCTCGCTCCATTAATTTACCTAATCCAAACTCAGCAGGACTATTATCAGAACCAACATTTTCTTCGCAAACTTCTTTGCTGCACTGATTATATAGACTTGAGATAGTTTCCTCCTCTAACAGAACCTCTACAACATTCTTACAGATGCTATTACTTCTATCTTCAACACTTTCATTCATACTTTTCCAGAATTTACTGTTTAACTGTAATTTGCTGATCTGATGTTCTCTTCTTACATCAGTTCTCTGATTTCCACTCCAATTCTGTAATTATTTTCGATGTCTATAGGCCGGTGGTGTTTAGTCTGATTTCGGTACTTATATCTCGCCCCCAACTGACCGGCTCTCAATGAGGCATCCATTAGTTTAAATTGCCTGGTCTTGATTGGCGATTATACAATTGTGTGTTATTATTCTCCCAATGTCTCTCCCTGTTGTCATATCCTCCGTTTCCATTCCCATTTCTATGGTTGATCTATCTATTATCACTTCTATTGTAACCACTATTATTATTCTGATTTTCATTGTCACTCCTACCTTGATTCCTGCTCTGATTCCACCCCCCAGATGGTTGATTGCCAAATCTGCCATTACTTAACCTCTCATTTCTCTCTATCCAACTTATCTACATATCTCAAGAACTGATCTACAGAGTCGTCTGGTCCATAAATCACCTCCCACTGTAATGTTTTCGGTAATCTCCTTTTTAAGGCATCTATTTGTATTAGTTCATCAAAAGGTTTGTCTAAGTGTACTAATTTCCTCAATTGGTTTTCACAAAAACACTTCAAGCTGCCATCACCTTCCCTGTACATTCTATCATTCAAAAACTCACTCTTAATCTGAGCTTGCTCAGATTCTGACCAAAACTTATTTAAGAACTTTCTTTCTAATTCATCATATGACATGGTACAATTAACATTCTGATTGGCCCATGAGATCGCTTCTCCATCCAAAAATCTCTTAACAAATGTTAATTTTAACATTGTCTGTCATGTCATTACTAAAATCATCTTGACAATGCTGTAAAAAATCAACAGTAAACAATTAACCATCTTTTGAAAGTATTTTAAATGTATGCCACCTCATACACGATTCTACTTCTACATGGTTACTGTGCAATTCACACTTAAGTGCCTGGCAGTGGGTTCATCAAACCATTTTCATACTACTTCTCTACCATTCCACTCTCGAATGGCGCATGGGAAAAAGGAACATCTAAATATTTCTGTTCGAGCTCTGATTTCTCATATTTTGTTATGATGATCATTTCTCACAATGTAGATGGGTGTCAACAAAATATTTTCACATTCCGAAGAGAAAGTTGATGATTGAAATTTCGTAAATAAATCTCACAGAAAAAGAAACCGCCTTTGTTTCAGTGACTGCCAGCCCAACTCTCATTTCATATCAGCGACACTTTCACCCCTATTGCGTGATAACAGAAACGAGCTGCCCTTCTTTGCACTTTTTCGATGTCCTCCATCAATCCTACCAGGTAATGAACCCACACCATGCAGTAATATTCCGGCAGAGGACGGACAAGTGTAATGTAAGCTGTCTCTTTATTCGGTTTGTCGAAACATCTAAGTGCAGTCTTTGCTTTGCCTTCCCCACAATATTATCTATGTGGTCTTTCCAATTAGAGTTGCCCGTAATTGTAATTCCTAGGTATTTAGTCGAATTGACAGCCCTTAGATTCGTGCGATTTATCGTATACCTACAATTATGGTTAATATTGGTAACAAAGTTTCTTTGAGCTACTCGCTCTTGTAGTTCTACAACTTTCTTACTTAAATCTACAACATTACTTTCACACAAATCTATTTTTTTTTTCATCATAATTCAGTTCTACATTACTTATTTGATTGGAAATGTCTGTAAGTTCCTTTTGAAAGCTTCTACTTTCTCTTCTAACAGTCTCCTAGTCTAAACAACCTCTACTTTAGGTTTAGAATTTTTTACTTCTACATGTTTATGTAGTTTTTCGAATCTCTCCTCGTTTTTGGACAACTCCTGTGTGAAATTAGTTTCCTATATCTCTAACTTTCCTTCTACTGCTCCTACACGAGTATTGAGTTCACCCTGTCCTGTCTCAACAGTAATTCTTAGTGCTGCCAAACCGTCCTGGATTTCCCTAATATGATTAGTATTTTCAGTATCAGTATTCTTTAATTCCGCCATTTGTTCACTGGATTGCTGACGTAACTGTAGACCCTGTTGACCAATATCCTTAATCTGTACCATCTGTTCCTTCACTTCTTGCCTAATCTGTCAAATCTGTTCCTTTGCTTCTTTCATATGCTGTATTAATAGCATTAACAAATCAGCTCCACATACTATTCCCTTTGCAATTGGAGTACTCATGGCGACATTTTCACTGGAACCCTCTCCACCAAAGCGTCGATCTACACTTTGATTATTACTGGGCGATAGTTCACTCCTGGGTCTGAAGTATTTTCCATTGGTTCGCTACTTCAAATTTTTCCTCACTCATTTTTACCTTGTCATTATCGGCCATGGTAAATCACAAAATATAAAAACTTCCCACACAAATGTTAGTCAATTTCACAAAACTATTTAATATAAAGATAAACTGTTACTCATTTGATGGTTGACGGTATTGTCCGAGAATTAGGTCCATTTTATCCACACCAACTCTTTCCTTGCAGCAACATCCCTTCGTTCTGTGAGTCCATAACAGAAAATTTTTCAAGACAATTTATGTTTGGCATTCGTCTTATGCTCATCTGAAACAACCACTTGTTAAATATATTTCCACATTGCAAACATCGATCGCAACTCATCTCCACCATTTGGAACGATTCATGTGGAATGTTACTTAACTTAAGTTTCTTCTGCCTGGTCCATTGATGAATGAATGCGAAATTTTCATGCTTGACAAACTTTATTCACATTAATTGACATCAAAACTGTTCACTCATCATGTAAACAAAACACAGACAGACTTCACTGATCTCTTTGATAGCCAAAAGGTACTCCAAAACTGACTCCTTGCAGCATTGCTGCATCGCTTTATATACAATTTTAACAATTACTTCCAAAATAAAGCATTATTAACTTATTACAATTTTGATGATGCAGTTAAAATTTACAAAAATGTAAGGAAACTGATGTTACAGCTAAATAAGGTGTAAAATACAATATTCAATGACAATCTTATATAGTAATATCTTTAGTTTTCCATAAGAAAATCATTCTGAACTTTAATTACAATAACATCTCTCATATTATTTTAATTACATAATTAATTACAGTTTGGATTTTGTTACTAATATTGAAATCGTAGTGCAGAGCTTGTGCTTTATATGATTACATACATAAAACAAGGCCTCAGATTTGGAAAATTGAAAAACTTTAAGATGTAAACAATTGGAGAGTTAATTAGAAATGTAATTACAAAGAATATTAATTACAGAGAAAGACATAAAAATAAATAACAAATGAAAATACATCACTTGGTAATAACTTTTAAACTGTTTCTCAAGATAGTGAGGTCTTCTGTTACTGGATTTTTAGATTACCATTTTGTTAATTAGAAGCATTGATTTTTCATGCTAACATCTCTGCAGTCTCTAGTTATATATTGCTAAGGACTTATTACTTCAATTTCTTGATTAGTTACTTAATTTAGTATATGTACATAATATTATCAATTACAACAATCCACCGATAATTACAACAACGCACGTGCTTCCAGAACATTCCACACGCCTTTACAATGAGTATGAAGTTTTTTATCAAATAGGACACAATGATATATATAAAAACATACATACAAGGCCTTAGGAAGCACTGAATTGTCCGATAACCATCCAGATGCATATAAAAAAGGTGGTATCAGCCATTTCATATGAATTTTGGGGAAGGCTGTATCTTTATAACCTTCATCAATTGCTGATGCTTCAACGTGTATATAAATTGCTTGGACATGTATTATGATATTTGTCTGTGACTTGAGACAATGTAGAAAAAATTTGAAGATTTGATAGTGAACTGAAAGTAGCATTCACTGAGCAACTGCATATGACAGATATTATAGCCTATCAATATTTTTCAAATAAATTATAGCCATTGGGGTAACTTTTATCATTTGAGATGGGTGATACACTGGTAAAATCTACATAATTCACAAGCAATAAATATCTATGTTTTCTTTAAGCACTCGTCTTAGCAACTAAAATGGCCACACATCCATACTGTTCTTTCAAGCCCAGAATCTGTATCTATCATGACATTCCCCACCCCTTCCACATTGCTGCTTGCATCCCAAATGATGTTGCATTCCAGCTCAAGATGCTGGAGCTGGTGGCTGTGCGTGTGTGAGGTGTGCTTGCTTGTGTGTCTGAATGGTGTGTGTATCTCTCTTTTACTGATGAGGGCTGTGACCGAAAGCCAAATGTAAGTATCTTTTGTTGTGCTTGTCTGCAGCTTGACGTGTCTTCTTTATGGTAAGTAGCAATCTGTGTTTTCCTATATTGTTGATATTTCTTCCTGGAGCTTCCATTGTTCATACTTGTGGTGTGTATTTCTGTAAAATCGTGTAAAAGCATAACATATTACAATGACTGGTGGAGTACAGCAGATGGAAATGGCCAATTCTGCCCCAGGCCTGCCCAATGTGTGGGGCTACCGGCCATTTCCATCTAATAATGCCACTTTCTGATCACCCTCCAACCCCAATCTAACTTGTTCAGTAAATTTAACCAAATCTAAGACTGAAAAGAAAATCAGAAGAATAATATATGTATTTTAACAGATCATAAAAAATTTAAAATAATCTTACGCACAAAACAAACTCGATAATAAATTCAATTGCAAAGGGCATACCACAGAACCGCTGAAGCGCCTATACAAATCTGTATTTTCAATGAGACTGATGTCAGATGTAGGAGACATAAATAAAAAAACCTTGCATGCCTTTCTTGCTTTCATTCCATTATGTCATACAGGATCATGTTTTGGGCTGATACGTGAAACAGAACAAAACTTATTTTTAGAGTTCAAAAGTGTGCAATAAGACTCATTTATGGTGTAAATTCAAGAACATCATATACAAACTTGTTCAAGAAAGTGGGTATGCTAACAACTGCTTCTCATTTGTTGTAAATATGACTCTACTTCCAGCCAGTAGCTTAACACATAGTATCATTACAAGGAATAAAAACAATCTACATAAATATGTAAAATCACTTACCTTGGTAAAAAAGGTGTCCAATACCCAGCAAAACATATTTCCCATGAGCTCCCAGCAACCATTAAAAACTTGGTTTCAGATGAAGCACAGATTCAACAGCGCTTGAAAGATTTTTTTTTGTAGCCAACTCCTTCGACGCTATAGATGACAAATCGTTGATCTGCTAAAGGAAAAATTATTTTGTATGTCAATTAATTCATGACTGTCATCCTTTTGACAGAATATAATTTAAAGTTATCTGTCAAATGTGAGTACAACGTGGCCTGCATAAACATTTTTGATTTGTAATAAGGCCTGGTCTTTAACGATAGGAATCAAATTCTGTAAATAAATACGTGAAGTGATTTTGTGTGATTATTTGAAAAGAGTTGCTAGACTTCTCTTTTTATTTATTAAGAGATACAATCGTAGCATGAACATTTGCAGCTAAAGACCAGTGGCACAGCTAATGAGAGATGAAATTGATCTACAGGTAGGTCCTCTTTGCATCCTTACATCTGGTGCCCCATTCCAGGAACACTGTGAGACTTGATATAGTCTTTGTTTCTGGACTCACGAGTACAATGGACAGTGTGTAGAAGTGACTTTTAATGGAAAGTGGCATTAGTGGTGTTTACATATCCTTCTTCAGACGAGTGAGGAGCAATACAAAAACGGATACATTGTCCATGAGCAGGTAAGTGCTTACAACATAACGTAATGAAGTAACTTTTAGTGGAATATTAGTGGCAGTTTATATTAATGACTTATTGTGTAAGTGACACTTTGCAAAGTTGGTGCAGTGTACAATCATGTAAAGGACAAGAACATGACTGAGTAAAATGTACAGTGGCTGGTAAAAAGTTATTGGAACTAAGTGACTGTTTTGAAAGATAACTGGAGCTGAACTGAGATAGGGAACAACAGAAGAGGACCATAAGAATTATGAATAACCAGACTGGTCTATAGAAGAAGGAATGCTGGATACAAGACTGGATGAGAGGGTTGCCATCTTGAAAACTGGACCAATCCTGTGTTTGGTGTGGTGTAACAGACAGTGTATTGGATGAGACCAGATAGTACTGAATTGGTCTGGTGGTGGAATCGCTAAACTCTTCAGACAGATATATTTGAAAACTATTTCAGTAACTTGTTTGGGTCAATGTTCCAGTATAATTCTATAAAAATGGTTGATAAGGAAAAAAGTGTTAGTGGTAAGAAAATTGTGCTGAGGAAATAAGGGTGAAAATGTAGTGGTTGTAACTAATTTTCTCATTAAGACAGAAATTTTAAATGATTCTGAGCATATAGTAAAATAAGTCAAACAAATAGTCAAATTTTGGAATAAATGACAACAGCTTAACCCATTAATGGTAAAAATGTAAGTAATGTTGAAAGTAAGTATGAACTGTATGAGTGCAATAAGCACTTTGGACCATGTATATTCTCAAATTTACGACATTATCCTTTTTTCAATCTTATTTGAAATGTTTTAAGCTCCAACTGTATAGTAGTATATGCCATGCTAAAATAATTAACCCTTTTGATTGAGAATAAATTTCACAAAATTTAAGTACTACAAAAGATATATTTTTTTGTTTATGTGAATATGTATATTAACAAGTTTGTTCTATCATGCTGTTGAGTGAATTTCATTTTCTGTAAATTATTTTCGATTTAATGTTCTATGTTTCAATCTTAGTGTGACTACCATAAAACAGGGTGAATAGCAACAAATTTTAACTTTTATTGAAAAATTTATTTATTGTTTATCAAGTTTAAACAAAAAAATACTACCCAAAACTCAGGTCTGTGTTGCTCTAATCAGCTTATGATATTATAAAATTATTTTCTTTCAATGAATTAAAAAAAATTAAACATGGTGTTTCTAATCACCCTGCAAAAATGGTTCAAATGGCTCTGAGCACTATGAGGTCATCAGTCCCCTAGAACATAGAACTACTTAAACCTAACTAACCTAAGGACATCACACACATCCATGCCCAAGGCAGGATTCGAACCTGCAACCGCAGCGGTCGCGCAGTTCCTTACTATAGTGCCTAGAACCGCTCAGCCACTCTGGCCGGCCAATCACACTGCAGATAGAGGTGAATAGAAACAGTGTTATAAAACTGTCATTGTTTCTTTTAAAAGCAGAGAGATGTTGAGGAGGAGGAGGAGATTAGTGTTTAACGTCCCATTGACAATGAGGTCATAAGAGATGGAGCACAAGCTTGGATTAGGTAAGGATGGGGAAGGAAATTGGCAGTTCCATTTCAAAGGAACCAACCCAGCATTTGCCTGAAACGATTTAGGGAAATCATGGAAAACCTAAATCAGGATGGGCAGAGACGGGTTTGAACTATCGTCCTGCCGAATGCACGTCCAGGGTGCTAACAACTGCGCCACCTTGCTGGATAAAGAGAGCTACGAAATATATTTGTTTCTATTATAAAATAAACAGATAAACGTTAATTTTAAAAGATAATGGTTTATTGATTCTAAAAGTAAGTAAAATATACAAAAATGTTTGTGTCACATGGCTAATCTATTCAAACTTAAGGTGAACAAACAGAACACCACTGCTTACCATGTGCCTGGTACTGTATAATTAATAAATTGTTAAATTAGACAGATCATCCTCAAAACATAGCATGTCTTTGAAACGAGCACCTGAAATGAGAACCGGCAACTACAATTTTAGGGCGACACAGTTTCTTTAGACAGAACTGGTTTGAGGAACTCTTTTTATAATTGTTCCAACAAAATCATTGTCAATAAGGTAATTACCTTTGCAAACATAACATAGAAAAGATGACGTTTTACCATATACTTTGACCACCATATAGTCACCTTTGCTTTCATCTTGATCTGAAGAATCTCAAGAGGACAAAATCAAGTCTTTATCACTGTCCTGCACTGAGTATGCATCTTCATCCTATCATGATGAATCAAGACTTTTCTGTTTTTCTTGGTATTTTTTTTCGTTGTCTTGGCTTGTTTGGATGTACAAGAGCTTGGACCACAGTAAAGTGAAGAATTGGGGGTTACATCCTTCCCATCCATGTCCTCAAAGTCACCAACACTAACACTTCTGCTGGGCTAGACATTAACTTTTGTCCTTTTTCTTCTTTTTTTAGGAGTCTGGTCTTGTCTTGCCAGGTTGTACATTAACTTTTGTCCTTTTTCTCCTTTGTTTAGGAGTCTGGTCTCGTCTAAGACTCTGGGAGAGTTCTTTAAAGCCGTTGTCAACAGCATTAGTGAGTTCTTCAAGATTGTTCTTATCCTGGTTTTCATTTACTGGTATATAGGTACCAGTATCTGGGAGCACTTATAACACATTTTTGCAGTCTAGAGGCACAATTCCACATTTCCTAAAACCTGCAATAACATTTGTTTTCCTTCAAGGGGTCACATACCTTTTTCAAAGCCAGATGAAATTTATCCTTAGGAACTGTTGCCACATTTCTTCCTGGGCCTTTCTTCCATTCTTCTAATATCTGGCCAAGTAGTTTTAAGAGGCCGAAAAAATGCCACACTCAGTGGTTGCGTCAGGTGTGTTGAATTTGCTGGTAGGAATATAAATCTTATGTCATGTCCTGACACAGCTTAACTGATTCTATGGACAGATGCAAAGATAAATTGTCTGCAATGAGAAATTTCTTACCTTCCAGCTTTTTCAGGCATGGAACAGCAACTGTAAGGACCCAATCGTCGAGGCAGAACGAATCAAACCAGCCAGATTTTGTCCATTTGTATCTTTAATATTTTGGCCCACCTTCTGTCCAGCTTTGATATAAATGCAAAGCCTTATACATGACACTCAAAATTTGAGATGATTCTCGTGGGTGTGGAAAACGTCAGAAAATATAGCATAAAAACATAAAACATTTGGATATAAAACATACTACCCTTATCATTTGTCAGGAGATTGTCGAAATAGGTGAATACAATGTGGTAAACTGGAACAGCTAATATTTACAGAATTAACACGCTGTTAGATTGAAATATGGTTATGCGCCATTAATAAATTTATCATACACAAAATACCTAATCTTGACTGTTGTGACTAAGTGCTGTCAGAACTGAAATTAACACATATTTTTACTTAAGATGTCTTACCAGTCTCTGTTAAGATATTCATCTATGGAGTAGAAGGAGTTGCCCATCAAAAAGTCTTTCAAATTCTGTTTAAACCATGCTTTATCTGAAAACATGTTTTTAATGGTTGCTGGCAATTTATTGAAAATGTGTGTTCCTGAATATTTGGCCCCTTTTTGGACCAAGGTAAGCGATTTTAGGTCTTTATGTAGATTGTTCTTGTTCCTAGTATTGGTGCTATGTATTGAAGTATTGGTTGGAAACAGAGGTGTATTACTTGCAACAAATTTTATCAAGGAATAAATATACAGAGAAGCAGTGGTTAGAATACAGAGTTCCTTGACCAGGTCTCTACATGATTTTCTCGAATTTACACCACAAATGAGTCTTATCACACGCTGCACCCTAAATATTTTTGCTCAGTTTGTTGAGTTGCCCCAGAATATGATCCCATATGACATAATAGAATGAAAGTAAGCAAAGTATGCAAGTTTTTTTATATTTATATCTCCTACATCTGACATCGTTCTCATAGCAAATACAGACTTGTTTAGGCGTTTAAGCAATTCAGTGGTATGCCCTTCCCAACAATTTATTATCGAGTTGTAATCCCAGAAGTTTAACACTGTCACCCTCTTCGATTTGCATGTCTTCATATGTTATACACATGCTGGAAGGACATCTCTTACAGGTTCTGAACTGCATATAGTGGGTCTTCTCAAAGTTTAATGACAGTGAATGTCAGCAAAAATATGATTAGCAGCTATTTCTAAATCTGTACTTGACTTGCTATTTATTTGCAAGATTTGTATCATCTGCAAACAAAACAAACTTACCATCTGGCATTTTAACAGATACTCCATTACACTGTTCACCGAACCTGACAACCCCAAGCTGTCACTAACAGAAATGAAGTACTTGTTTAAGAGGTTTCCAACACTCGATGTACTTGTGACCAAAGTTTCATTTATTTTTAGAGCTATCTGTTCCTCTTCCTTTTTTGGCCCCACCTGTCTCTGTCTTCACTATATCCCATACAGTTTTTATTTTATTGTCTGAGTAATTGCTTTTTTTCTCATAATAAAGGTGCTTCGATTTCTGGATTACTTGGTTCAATATTTTGCTGTACTCTCTGTAATAGACTACAATCCTAACAATTGAAAAGTCAATAGTCTCATAATGTAATCTTATTAGAGCAGAGCTTAATTTGCAAATTTCTAATGTTAAAAAAGACTTAGCTGGCATGTTTTCTCAGGTGAAGGCTACAGATGAACGTGTGAAAGAAGTAAAGGAGAGGGTAGAGGTTTTAGAGTCCAAAATACAGTTTTTAGAAACAAAAATAGGGGATTTAGACAAGGATCTCATATGTGAGATAGGTGCTGTTGAAGTTAGATGTAAAGATTCTGTTGGAGACACTAGTAAAGAGCCCGAAACCTTAATAAATAAGCGAAATGAAAAAAATACACAGTGTTGCATCAGATGTAGATGAAAAAGTTCAGAAGATAGCTGAGATAACAAACTCAAATGTGTCAGACTTACATAGTGATGTCACTTTTGTCAAAAAACAAGTACAGCAGTTACATTCTGTAATGTAGGACACCCAAGCTATCCTACTATGCCATTAAAGCGTTTCCCTGGTGACAAACATTCTCATCCAGTTGATTTTATACAACATTGGCATGATAGTTTTCTCCCTGGTATGAGTGACGAATTAAAAATTAAGTTTATTAAAGGATCATTACAAGGGATGCCTTCTCATGGGCCAACCAATTTGACTGTAGCAGTTTATCCATAGATGAATTTGGAAAGCATTTCTTGAAAACGCTTTGGTATGACACTGAACAGGCAAGGATAAAGAGTGAGTTTATAATGATCCAATGTACAGGGAGAAGAGAGGGGGTATGAAAGAGTTTTGCAAAGACCAGATCATGCAACTTGCACACATAGATCAACCTTTTGATCAGTTAACTCAAATAGATGTACTTAGGAGAAGGTTACCAGAAAGGATTCAAATGGGGTTCGTTTATGGGCCTGAAATATGTAGAAAAGTTGGACAGGACATATAACAGATTTGTCCAATGTATTACTGACTTCAGGAGGGCAGACAGCAGTAATCACAATAACAATAGAAATACAAATAATAATGACAATTTTAACCAAGCCTGGAGAGGAATGACAGAAATCCAAATAATACAGGTACAAACCTGTAATGTCAAGCTTCAATCTGTCAGTGATCATTTGTTGTTTGGTAAAGTAAAACAGAATACAATGGTGCTACGGATAATTCTATGGCAAAATTAATAGCTATTCTTAGTAATTTACATACAAATATGAATAAACAAAAAGGAGAAATGAATTCAACTATGTGCAAAATAAAAGGAGATATTGCCAATATAAAGAGAGAGCTGGGGGATGTAAATGAAAATGTAACGAAATTTCACCAAACAGTTGCGAAAGAGGAAAGTAATTGTGATAGCTGGTTGATGGAGGCTTGTATACAGGGTGGTCCAGTGATAGTGACCGGGCCAAGTATCTCACGAAATAAGCATCAAACGAAAAAACTACAAAGAACAAAACTCGTCTAGCTTGAAGGGGGAAACCAGATGGCGCTATGGTTGGCCCCCTATGCGGCGCTGCCATGGGTAAAACGGATATCAACTGCGTTTTTTTTAAATAAGAACCCCCATTTTTATTACATATTCGTGTAGTACGTAATGAAATATGAATGTTTTAGTTGGAACACTTTTTTCGCTTTGTGATAGATGGCGCTGTAATAGTCACAAACGTATAACTACGTGGTATCACCTAACATTCCGCCAGTGTGGACAGTATTTGCTTCGTGATACATTATCCTTGTTAAAATATACCGTTTACCAATAGCGGAAAAGGTCGATATCGTGTTGATGTATGGCTATTGTGACCAAAATGCCCAACGTGCATGTGCTATGTATGCTGCTCGGTATGCTGGATGACACCATCCAACTGTCCAGACCGTTCGCAAGATAGTTAGGTTATTTAAGGAAACAGGAAGTGTTCAGCCACATGTGAAACGTCAACCAAGACCTGCAACAAATGATGATGCCCAAGTAGGTGTTTTAGCTGCTGTCGTGGCTAATCCGCACATCAGTAGCAGACAAACTGTGCGAGAATCGGGAATCTCAAAAACGTCGGTGTTGACAATGCTGCATCAACATCAATTGCACCCGTACCATATTTCTATGCACCAGGAATTGCATGGTGACGACTTTGAACGTCGTGTACAGTTCTGCCACTGGGCACAAGAGAAATTACGGGATGGTGACAGATTTTTTGCATGTGTTCTATTTAGGGACGGAGCGTAATTCACTAACAGCGGTAACGTAAACCGGCATAATAAGCACTGATGGGAAACGGAAAATCCACTATGGCTGCGACAAGTGGAACATCAACAACCTTGGCGGGTTAATGTATGGTGCGGCATTATGGGAGGAAGGATAATTGGCTCCCATTTTATCGATGGCAATCTAAATGGTGCAGTGTATGCTGATTTCCTACGTAATGTTCTACCAATGTTACTACAAGATGTTTCACTGCATAACAGAATGGCGATCTACTTCCAACATGATGGACGTCTGGCACATAGCTCACGTGTGGTTGAAGCAGTATTGAATAGCATATTTCATGTGGATTTGTCGTTGAAGCACCATACCATGGCCTGCACGTTCACCGGATCTGACGTCCTTGGAAATATTTCTGTTGGGAAAGTTGAAGGATATTTGCTATCATGATCCACCGACAACGCCTGACAACATGCGTCAGCGCATTGTCAATGCATGTGCGAACATTACGGAAGGCGAACTACTCGCTGTTGAGAGGAATGTCGATACACGTATTGCCAAATGCATTGAGGTTGGCGGACATCATTTTGAGCATTTATTGCATTAATGTGATATTTACAGGTAATCACGCTGTAACAGCATGCGTTCTCAGAAATAATAAGTTCACAAAGGTACATGTATCACATTGGAACAACCAAAATAAAATGTTCAAACATACCTACGTTCTGTATTTTAATTTAAAAAACCTACCTGTTACCAACTGTTCGTCTAAAATTGTGAGCTATATGTTTGTGACTATTACAGCGCCATCTATCACAAAGTGAAAAAAGTGGTCCAACTAAAACATTCATATTTCTTTACGTATTACACGAATATGTAATAAAAAAATGGGGGTTCCTATTTAAAAAAACGCAGTTGATGTCCGTTTTACCTATGACAGCGCCATCTAGTGGGCCAACCATAGCGCCATCTGGTTTCCCCCTTCAAGCTAGACAAATTTCATTCTTTGTAGTTTTTTCGTTTAACACTTATTTCGTGAGATATTTGGCTAGGTCACAATCAATGGACCACTCTGTATAAACAGATTCAAAAGTGGAAGAAGTACCCAGTCATTGCAAAACTAATATGGAAAATGTTGTAAAAATATGTAAGGATGTGTTGGAAGCAATAAATGCTGCCAGGAAGTCCATGAGGATAACAAAACTTACTGGACAAAAATAAAGATAATTTGAAAACACAGTTAGAACAAACAAAAGAAGCAGTGAATAGTTCAATTCTAAATATGGAAAGTGAAGTAGGTAATAAATGTATTTCTATAATCAAAGACAATATTTTTGGAGTTACTGAAATTATTAAATCAAAATTATCTGAAACTAAAATAAGGTGAATCAAAGTGTTGGTGTAAGTGATCACTTTGTATCAGGTGTTTTATCTTTCATTAGATGTGAAAAATTAACAGTTTTGAACCTTGTGGCGATGGACACCCAATAGAGTTGATTAGAGAATTCGATGGGTTACCTAAGTGATGGAATTAAAGAGAGAAAATGTTTTTGTAAAATGTTTCATGAAAGAGGACACTGGTTGGGCAGCAGAAGCAGCAAGTAACTGTGCTTCTTGTGAAGAAACCAGAAAGGTCTTTCTAGAAGAATATTGATCCAAAGTAGAACAACAGAATTTCTTGAGTGAGATCTGGGGGTGGAAAAAAATATGACCATAAGACAGGCACAATAAAAGGGTTTGTTAATATTAGATAAACAAAGTCAAGTATCTTGATCAGGATTTGGGTAGTGAAACAGTTGTATTGGGGTTAGAAAACGAGTTGCCTCAAAGAGTGAAAGAATTACTCTTATCTGCCCCCAGAGGAAAATTTAATGATGTTTAAACTTATGAGAAGAATAGAAACAGTTAAATCTAATTTTGGGAAACATGTACTAATTTCAGCCAAGCAAAAATGGGAGTAGAAATCATTACCAAATTAATAGAATTGGTAGATCAGATAACCAAAATAATCGCATGGATAACTGGAGAAGTAACAGTAACAGAAAATGTAGGGATGAAGATAGAAGCTCAGCTAACTGGAATGGAAAGAGAAATAGCCATACAAATCAGATTGAGGGAGACTAAGATTTGCAATGGCTGAGGCTTGAACTTGGACAAAAGATTGCACACAGTCATACAGTTTCAAATATAACACTGGTTATGCACCAAAAGTAGAGCAATTAAACATTTTATCAAGATAAGAACAAAATATATTCTCCAAATTATAGATATGGTAAGGAAGCAGCTTGTATAGCAGAAAGGAAGTGAGAGGAAGCAAATTATGTGGTGAATCTTTATGAAAATAAACCAGTAAAGGTCAAAACCACAGAAAGGGTAAACAGCATGAGGGAGGAAACTAATAACTCTTGTTTGGCATTAAAGAGAGCTATTTCCGGTAGTAGTAGTGTAGAAAATTCATTTGAAAACTTGTCTGATCAGATGAGTGAAATCGAAACTGAAAATACTGTTCCAGTGTTTCAAGTTGAAGGCAATGGCAATCAAGAGGAGATATCATAAGGTATGTACAACATTGAAGTGTCTGGCTTCATAGTCTAATAACAATGAGGAAAAGGACCAAATGGGTAACCAAATGTTGAATGATAGTGATAGTGATATCAGTAGTCGTTTGGAAGATGAGGTGAATGTTAAATCATCAAGTAGTGATGATAAGGAAGAAATATTTGAAATGAAAGTTCGAAAAAGTAATTTAATTAGTAAAGGGAGGGTAATTCTGAAAATGGAGTTATTAATGATGAGAGAAGCATTGAAATTTAAGTAGTGAGCAGGATACTGCTTTGTGTCACTTAACTTCAGCTGAAAACAAATTTGGTGATCCAGGTGACAGTTTTTCTGGAAGAAAAATAAATGAGAACTTGTCAGATGAACCAGACATTTCAGAGACTAATGATGAAATATACAGTCCTGTAGTTATGGCTAAGGTACAAGGAATAGCAATTAAGTGCCTTTTGGACTGTGGGTGTGAATTAAATGAGATGTCTCATGCATTTTTTGATTCAGTAAAAAACAAACAGAGGGTAGTTGCCCTGAGAGTTTGCAGAATTGTATTCTTAGTACTACTGGAAAAATGTCTAAAAGCATTAAAGGAGAGGTAATGTTAACCACAGAATTGGCTGACCAAAGAATGTATTGTAAGTTTTTAGTTACCCCTGGTCTTAATATCAATGTAGTTCTCAGAACTGAGTTTTTGTGCAGATAGAATATCAAAATTGATTTTGCAGCTCTAAATTCTTATATTGATTATAATGGAAACACAAATTAAGTAAGTTTTCTTGGTAAAAGGAGTCTTACTGTGGATAATGAAAATAATCAGAGAGAGGAGGAAAAGACTATTGACCTCATGAAGTAGAACATGTTGATGTTTTAACTGTAGAACAAAAGGATGATGTAGCTAAAATATTAATACAAAATAATAAATTATTCTCTGAGAAATCTGACCTAGCAAAAACCTTTGAGTGTAAATTAAAATTTGAAGATCATGAATCCTTTTTTAAGAAAACTTACGTAATCCCATTACCAAGAAAAGGAGGAGATAAAATGGAAAAAAAAAATGATTTTGTGGAGAATAATAGAAAGGTCTGATAGCTGGTATAATAACCCATTAGTAATAGTTGGAAAAAAGAATGGGGCTGTGAGATTAGAACTGGATGCCAGAACAGTAAATGAAATTGTGTTAAGAGAAAATGACAGGCCTGCTAATATAGATGAAATTCTACAAAAATTCCGTGATGCTAAATTGTGCTGTTTTCCTGCATGAGGTAAGTGTTATCATTATTGTGCGGTCGCTTTTGGGTTGAATATATCAGTTTGTGTATTCTTCAGGGCTTTGGATCAGTTGTTGGGTAATCAATTGCTAAATAGAATAAATTTTTGTGTAGATGACGTACTTATTTCAAATTCAAGCTGGTTTGAGCATTGTAGTTTAATGGATGAAGTTTTACAGGCTATTCGAAAAGGAGGCATGAAATTAAATGTCACAAAATCGGAGTTGGTTAAAAAAGGCGACAGCATTTTTGTAGCAAGCAATACATGGAAAGAGAATCTATCCAGACCTGAGGAAAGAAAATGCTATAGAAGAATTTCCACCTTCCAGAAATAAAAACGATTGGAAGCCATGTTGGACTTGTTCAGTTTCTACTATAAGTCTGTAAATGATCAGCCATTTAATTACCCATGTTGAAGGAATTTATTAAAGAAGAATTCTGCTTGAAAATGGAAATGTAAATTTATGAAAGCTTTTCAAATATTGAAAGATGAATTGTTTAATAGTAAAATATTGTATCATCCAGACTTTTCTTTGCCATTCAGTATGAGTACTGATCTTAATTGTTGTGTGCTAGGGGTAAAAACTTTTCAACTCTTCAAAGCAGAAAATGGAGTTCAACATAGGCCATAGTCTTTGTTAGACGAATGTTGCTTTGTCACAAGAAAAATTATGGAGTTACAGAGCTATTAGCTATTAAATTCCCTTTTCAGAATTTTGAGGGATACTTCTTAGAATACAAAACAATTGTTATACTGATCACAAAGCTTTGAGTTTATTGTTGCAGGGTAGGTTACAGAAGAACAGGTTCACAAGGTGGGCCAGGTATTTGCATAAATTTTACACAGAGGTAATATACACAAAAGGAATTGATAATGTTATTGGTGATGCATTGTCCCATTTATCAGAAAGAAGAAGGGGTAATATCAAAGAAACATAAAGGTGTTTGATCAAAACAGTCTATATGCAAGGGTTGAAGGAAGAAAAATCTGTTATAAAAACTTGCAAATACATGAAAAGAGAGCAAAATGAAGACCTAAAGGTAAAATTAATTAAACAATATTACAATTCTGATAATTTTTCAAATGTAAAACGATATTATCTGATTCACAAAGGGTTGCTTTTTAGAAGGAAGTCTGTAGGTAAGAAGGAATGGAAATTGTTTTTCAGAGCAGCATATGGATATTTTGCTTGATTACATGCATGAACGTTATGGTCATTATGGGACAAGTAAATTGATAGCTAAACTACAAGAAACAGTAACTTTTTTTAATGTAAGGAGGTGAGTAAAAAGGAGCTAAGCCAGTTGTGACACCTGTCAAAAAGCAAAAATATGTTGAATTGCATTACATGGTTTAATGCATTCAGTATTACCTAACAAGCCAAGAGAATTAATAGCAGTTGATTTACTTGGACCTTTACCTACTTCTACAAGGTGGTGCAAACATGTATTGGTAGTTCTGGATAGTTTTGTCAAATATGCTAAATTTTGTCCTATGAAAAGAGGCAACACCAAGACTATTATGTAAAAATTTGAAACTATTTGCCAAAAGTAGGCACTCCAACTGCATTGCTTTCAGATAACGGACCTCAATTTTCTTCAGAAAGATTTTTGCAATTCACAGACCAGTGCAAAATTAAATATATATAAATATCTACATACTTTTGTCAATGTAATATGAGCAAGGGACTAATGAAGGAAATCAACAGGCTACGTCATACCTGTTGTAGCAAGGAACACTCTGCTAGGACCAATTATATATACCAATTTGAGAACATCATTAATAATTTCAGGAATGAATTAATTGGTCTTGCATTATATGAATTAATGTTTGGGAAGAAACCTTCTTATATAATTGGGGAAGAAATTGATTTTCTGGTGTTAAGTGAAATAACACATGACGAAGAAATAACATTAGCAAATGAAATGATGAAAAATAAAGCAGCAGAACGACGAAAGAGACATGACAGCAAAGTAAACCCTGTTAGTTATAAATCTGATCATTTACTATTGGTAAAAACAAAGGATAAACCATTCAAAGTGAATGACAAGATTAAGAACTTCTTGCATGTGTACCATGATCCTTATAAAGTCATCATTGTAGCTCTATGAATTAGCTTATGTGAAATCAGATAACTTGTTTGGAGTGAAAAATGTAATTGATTTAAAGCCTCATGTGATTCCTATGACACTAAAGAGACTAACCAACACTGAACTAAATAAAACTGAAGACATTAATTTTACTGATAGATTAAAAGAATTACTAAAGAATTATAATGTCATTTATGTACATGATTCACTACTCTTTAGTGAATATTTCAACTTACGATTAGTGCCTCCTCAGCTGGGTGAGATCATTTTTCCTTTTCTGATCCACTCGTCTATATCTGTCCTTTACAACTATTTACAGTTTCACATTTCTTCATGTAAACACTATGTGAATGCATCCATTTTAATATCTTTTGATATCCTCCAGATTTAGGAAACTGAATCAAGTCAAAAAAGGAGACTTGCAAAGTTTGTAATAGGAGTCAAATTAACATTTTATGTCATTCCTTTGTTCTTGATGAAAGTATTACAATTACAGAGCAATCAGCAATCTTTAAGAGATGTGTTGCAATAGTTTTCACATGTACCGATTCTGTTCCCTCTTGATTCAGAGACATTCTCACTTTGATGCCTTTGCTCTTGTCCTGTCTCTCTTCAGAGAGCCTTTTGCAGTTCTGTTGGTGTCATCTTTGTCTTTCATAACCATTAGCCACACATATTTTTCACTTGTGGCCTTATCACTTAAAGTTCTCGTCAAAAGAGGAAAATTTCATGTGTCACCTTTATAGTATATTTCATCTTTTTGGATATCATGGTTCCTTTAAAGTCCTCTACAATGAGGAAAGTTCGTACATTATGTTTCAGTCATGTCGGCATATATATCAACGAAATAGGCAAATTTCATGGGTCTTGTTTATAGTGAATTTTGTCAATTTCCTGAATATGTCATAGCATTTTTAAAGTCCTCCATACTGGAGGCTAGTTCACAAAAATTATTTCAACCATCATTATGCATATTTGCTACCTAATGTCCATATCACTGGAGGCAAGATTCATAACATAAGACCCAAATACATCAATACATCCCACTTACACAAAAAAAATTCATTATACACTATGGATGACATGGCAGGTTTATCATAGCTTATCATGAACTTTAATGTTTGCATTTATGAAAATTTTACTCAATTATGAAACAAAACTAATGGAATTAATCTGACTAACAAAGAATCAGTATACATAAATGATCAGTGTTGTCACTTCTACCAGTAAAATGAGTATTGCTTACTTTATATGAAAATATCTTCTAATTTTTAAACAAAAGAACTATCTTACTTTGGTATTATTATTGCCATACTTAGTACTGATTCTGTTTGCTTATGCATTACTTATAATTATCTTGCGTTATGAGAGAATTTAAATAAATTGTGGTATCATCAGTAAAGCAGCGCAGTAGAAAGGTTCAGTGATAAGGTTTCTGATGCTACTGTTGAGGCACAACCACAGCTGTCGATTTCTACAAATGTCTGTCACAAATTATATTGGTGGAAGGTTGCTGTTGCGTGTTCCTCAGTTATTTTTAAAAGCCCTCCCCTTTTGACTACTTACCACATTAGCATATCAGTGAGTCTATCCTTTCTTTCTTCTTGTGTTGATGAGAGTGTGTTTAGGCTAACACACGCCAGCATTACCATAACTTTACCCTGCTATCTGTTAAAAATGGAGCATTGCACTACTCTTGTAACAGTATCCTACCAAAACTCCTTAAACTGGTACCACCCAAATGTTAAAATAATAAATTTTGCTAAAATAATTTTGTCTTGTGATTGTATAATGCTGGGAATGGATATTCTATATAAAACTATCAAGTGATGCTATTAAGAAGTTAGTATTTTGTGTGTATTCCCTCAAAAGAAGGTAAATAGACTTTTTCTTCTTCCCAAAGTATAATAACAACTGAAACTTTCTACATTATATCTGCAAAGAAAATGTGAAAACAGGCAAAGCTAAAGGGTCTGTGTTATAAATGCTTACAATATATATTGACACAAAACTTGGCTTACTGTCACTGAGCAGAGGATTATTTGAGCCTAAGATTTGTATTAAAGGAACGTTTTGAGTCCTGAGGGTAAAATTGGGACAGATTCAAAATCATCCAACAGTTCATACAATTATTATTGAACAAAATGTAATGAAAGGTTTATAAATGTATTTATGATTGCATTGGTATGTGTAAGTTGAGTTTTGTGAAATTAATGATTTATTTGGTTTTTATTTCATGTGACTATGAGTTAATACTGCTGCTGCCTAGGTCTCAGACTGTGAAATGTAGTAAGCACAGAGAAGGTGAAGTGATGTAAAATGGATAGCAAAAAGTGCTCTCGAGATGCTGTGAATTTTTTCTTTTATTGAAAAAGTTTATCCATTTTGTTAATAATGTCAAGTTTATTAAGGACTATTGGTTCATGTTAAGCTAAGATGTACGGTAATTTGAATTTTGTAATTATTTCAGATTTCATTTTTATCTATATTTTGATAATATGCAACAAGTAAGAAAAATTGAATTTTTCAATGTTTTCTGTTTTTATATTAAAATATAAACAGATGGTCAGTGCCACTAGGGACTTAGCTAAAATTACCGAAATTCGTGATATAATATTCAAAATATTGACTTCATATGGTATATATGTAAATTTTATTACTATGGAATTAACCAGGTTATATTTCAAAATATTTACCTGTATAATTTCATGGGGGGGGATGTGTCAAAGCAAATTTGGGACACATCGTACTGCTTTGTCTTTTACACTCCTAATTACAGTAGGTAAGATCCATACTACTTTTTTTCTTGCTGTTATTCTTGCCAAAAATTTTGATGATAGAATCTGCTATCTGAGCAAACATTACATTAATTTACAAACTAATTTATTTCCCCTTTGAAAATCATTTGTTCAGATTATGCAATTCACTGTTCTGAACATTTTGACTAATTAATTTAGCTGGGTATGATGTATTTCAAAGTTTTTGATCTAGAATGTATCCATAAAAATCTAGTGAGCTAATAAACAGATTCAGAAAAGTAGATAACTGTCAACCAACTTTTTCTCATTGCAAAGACATGTTTATTTAATTCAAACCTAATTAATTCAGGAGATCTAATTAATCAAAGATATCAGCGAGCCCAGACTTTCAGCTCATATTGTGACCAAACCACTATAAATTCCTGGAACAGTTTTACGAACTATTGATGGGCTAAATTTTGTGAACACAATGACACTAATAACAAATATATATTTGCTATATTTAAGAATTTCGTCATATTTCATATTAAAATTTTAGTAATCACTATGGATACCATACCTAAAAGTCTGGAAATCACACAGTGTTCTGTATATTTTAACAGTCACAGTGCATATCAAGAATTTAATAAACAAGGTCTGACAATAATTATTACATCTATTTAGAAAGGAATAATTTGACCTAGGGAAATGCCACACAATAATCAGATATCCAAAATGACATAACATTTTAGCATACATCCACATAAAAGACAAAACACATGCAGTTGCATTATTACACTTCTAGTTTTTCTTGGAATTGAGTTTTGGTGAGTATATAACTAGTTCTAGGATTACAGTATCCTCCACACTGTGTACTCTATTTTTGTTGTTTGAAGTAGCTTCAGGATTATTCGATGATATGAGCAGTGACTATTGGAATCAAGGATAGGCTTAGTAAGTAACATTCATAAACATGGGACTGTACCTTAATGAACTATTATCATTCTGTGTGCCTCATAGACAATTTGTTGATCTGCTATAGGATAAAGATCTTTGTGTGCCAATTAATGCATGGTTCTCATCCTTTTGGCTGAATACAATTTAAAGATATCTGTCAATTGTGAGTACAAGCAGACCTGCCTAATTAACATATTTGATTTATAATGAGGCTTGGTCTTTGGCATTAGGAATCAAATCCAGTAAATAAATATGCAAAGTGATTTTGCATAAACATTTCAAAAGAAATGCTGGACTTCTCTTTTTATTTATTAAGAGATATAATCCTATCACGAACATTTTCAGCTAAAGGACCAGTGGTACAGCTACCGAGAGGCAATATTAATCTGCACGTAGGCCCCTTGCACCCTTACAACTTTCTAACATTTTCCATACCCACGAGAATCATCTCAGTTTTTGGTCTATGGAACGAAAACTGAATCTAATCTTATGTAGTGTGTTGTAATGAACATTATATAATATAATATGATACTGACTCACTCTTTCGCATACGGATCAGAGCGAAGGAGTCTAGTGCTCATGGTTAAATGCATTATATAAAGCGTTATTCTCACAATATATGGTTGAAATGGAGTATTTCTCGTTATGAATGGTTTGAATGGAGAAGAAAGATGAGCTCTTTTTCTGTCCTGAATGTGACAAAGAAGATCGTTAGCTAGGACTGACTAGTAGAGCCAGCTCCAGAAGATGAATTAATAGATGACCATAGCATCCAGGATTTTACAAAAGTTATGTGCTACTTCAGGAGAACGTAAGTAACTGATAGGTTCAACGTATCCCTGTGAGCACTAGAAACATATAAAGTTTTTGTAATAGTGATAAAGCTATTTCCCAGGGCATAGTACGCTTTTTTCCACATATTAACATATGATACTTTGTTATGAGACCATTCCTCTTGTGCAAGGGAAGAAAACTACTATTTAGCAAAAAAAGTAATCAGATGCAATTTTCGGATTGCAGCTAATGAGTTATGACTGTTTGGAGAAAACTAATAATACCAAGAGTTACAGCTAAGGAAAACCTGGCAATTTCATTAACTTCACCAGTGTTCATCAACATTAATTATTTATTTCACTTGGCAATATATTAGGACCTTCAGCCCCCCCCCCCATTATGTCTAATCAGACATCCTTTGTGTGTCAGAATTACGATTTTTATAGATTTGAGTGATATGTGGTGATGATATATAAAATAAGGGAAAGGCAGCCGCTCACCTATAGCGGGTGAATGTGTGGAGCACAGAAACCCGTAAAAAAAAGCAGCATTCACATTAGCTTTCGAGCACTTCCTCCTTTTCAAGCAATGTCCATGGCAAGAAAATTTCTTTTACAAATAAAGAAATACTGATCCTATCTGACTGCCTTGATCCCTGTGTCATGTGAGAAAAGTGTGAGTTGGGTTTCACATGATCGATATTTTCGAAATCCATGCTGGTTTACATGGAGGAGGTCATTCTGTTTGTGATAACTAATTGTTCTGAGCTCAGAATATGTTTTAAGATTCTAAATAAATCAGTGTTAACGACATTGGGCGGGGTTTTTGTGGATGACTCGTAACGCCCTTCATGTAAACGAGTGAGACCTGTACTTTCTTTCAACTACTGGGCATGATTTTTCGTTCAAGGGATGGGTAATAGACCGTATTTAAGCAATGGGCTAACTCGGTTGCACATTCAGTATAGAATGTGACAGGGACTCCTCAGGCCAGATTTGGTGCCTGTCATTACAGTGAACACAGGTCGTCATTAATATTCGATATGGAAGCAGCAATGTTGTTAGAGCTAGTGCTTAGACACAAGTAGACATCATCACTACTCAATATGTAAATGATAATTCCAAAAATAAAGCACAGATAAATTCCTGTTGACATACAAAAGCCATGGACTAAGAACTGTTCCCTTCCACTGTTTGGGCCCATACTCTTGCAATCTATTCACTCATTAAAATGTGGACTCACATACCAGCTGCTAGATTTAAGAAAATTCAACACAGTGTCAAACATATGGGTTTACTGTTGTGCATCACGTTGCCAGCAAATAATGATCATGTCATCTATTGTATTGTGGACTAGTAGTGTCTTTTGATATTTAGACATGTTCTGGTAAATGGATTGTTGTATCTTGATCAGTAATAATAATGTACAACTTATATATGTACGTTACCATATACTTTCTACAATGCACTTGTGTGTGTGTGTGTGTGTGTGTGTGTGTGTGTGTGTGTGTGTGTGTGTGCGTGCGTGTGCGTGTGCGTGTGCGTGTGTGCGCGCGCGCTTGTGCATACACAAAATGATGAAACGAGTTTTACTTAAGTGCTTCAAGATGGATTAGAAATAAATGAAATATTGCTGCTTTGACACTGTTCTCTTTGGTTTCTGATCGACTTGAACTATTGACAACAGCATACTATTCCACTACCCTAAAAATAGTTATAACTCTTACTAAAATTTCTGTTCAAATATTTACTACTGTCAGTTTTAAAAGAAGATACTTTTACTGTATTTCAGACGGAAAATCTATTCTTGGAAATGTTTTGGTGGAAGAACAATGACATACAGAGCTAAGTTGACAGCATTACACACCGTGGTGTTCACCTACACTAAACCTAATAAGTTATAACGCAGCAGCGTGAAATGCATCATCAAAACGTCAGGGCTGCACCAGCTTTACCTCCATGAAAGTATCTGCTGGGCAATATCGTTTGGCAAAGTCCCTGGCAGACTGCTGAATCTCAGGTACCGTAGCACTAGATTCATTGCAATGTAGTAGTCTACCTAGCAGGAATTCGTGTGTGTGAGAGAGAGATGCAGATGGAATAAGTTATCGATGTGGATCGTGTGGAGGCCATCAAGAACTTACTGTAGCATCTGTTTTCAGGTAATGTGTGAAGTAATGGGGAAAATGGAAGAGGTGCTTCCCTGACTACTACCTTATATTACTGCCTCACGTTCTTCTTCATTAGATTTCAGTATGAATGGCAGAACGCAAAATAACACCAAATGTGAGATATAGTCTGTAATTTTATCAGTAGCAAAAAGCTGTTGATGTTCGTCACGAAATTTGTTCTGTATGCTGGGCAGATGTGAAGCACGCAGGTATTGCTTGTCAATGGTGTCATTAGTTTAAGAATGTAAGGACGGTTGTTCTCCGTGATTACAGAAGTGGATGCCCACCTGCAGTCAGCAAAGATCTGTTATAGAAAACTGGCCAAAAAATTTCATGTTGGGCAACTTTCCACTGATTTCTTGAATTGTTCTGCAAGAGATCCAAGTAGTTGACTAGATGTTTTGTGCTCGCTGAATTCCAAAAATTCTTTTTGAGAATGACAAAACTCAACAATGACTGCTACTCTTTGCTTTCTTTGTCATTACAAAACAGAAGAAGTCCTACTGAACGGCTTCATCACCAGTGACGAGACCTTTACGATGTTTACATGCGAGCTAAACTTTCTTTGTCATTACAATACAGAAGAAGCAGTCCTACTGAACGGTTTCATCACCAGTGACGAAACCTTTACGATGTTTATGTGGTAACTAAACAACATACAGAAGTGTGCGATCATACCTTCTGCCCCAACAAGCCATAAAAAAGTGCGACGAACTTTGTCAGTCAGAGAGGTTTAGGATACTGTCTTTTAGCACCTTACTGTAATCTTCTTTGAGGATCTTATGGACTGTGGAAGGACAGTTAATTCTGAAGCCTACTGTAAGGTATTAAGGTAATTGAGAACAGTAATTCAAATAAGAGATGTGGTCTCTTGACTATTGGTGTCACGTTTTTGGATGATAATTCTCAGCTCTATTCTACTTGACAAACAACAGATTTGCCATTTCAATTGAAATGGGACATTTTTAATGCCCACCATACAGCCTAGACTTGGCTCTGGGAGATTTACACCCCTCTGTATGGATGAGATGCTGTAAGAAGCTAGTTGCAATTGTGGTGGCATGAAATCGGCCGAGAGACCTATCTTTGGAGTGCCTTCTTTGGGCTTGTGGCCGAAGGCGCGCGAAACTTCAGTTCTTTGCGGAGATTTGAATTGTACTGATTGTGTGTTGACGTATAGCAGTACTATTAAAGTACTTATCTCAATATGTAGAATCTTAGTGTATTCATTTAAGCCATTGTACCTACTTCCATATTGGTGACCCCGACAACAAGTGCTCCAAACTGTTTTCGGGTTTTTTGTGTCATCTTTTCTTGCTACGTCCTGTGGCCTTTCAATAGCCAACAGTAGCCACCTTTGCCTACCGCGACTCAAGCACCTTACCTACCTGTGAACCAGATGCCATCGCTGCTTACAGCTATGCAACCAGAACTTCCAAACACGAACTTTCATTATTTTTCTACTGTGTCTGTCAGTGCTTCGACTCAGGTTAACAGGGCTCACATGGCAGCCGCCATATTGCTTCAGATTGTGCCATTGTACATGTACAGACATTTCAAACAAGAGAGTGATGTACCACGAACTGTACCTCGTGCTCCGATATGTACTGCATCCAATTTCGTACGACATGGGTTTGCTGACCCATGCCGATTTGCCTTGGCCAAGGTCAAGTCTGCCGCACCGTGCGCGCCAGACTCAGTTCCGACCGAATTACAACTCTCTCCCGCACCTGCTGCCCATTCCGAGCAGTGCATTATCGATATCGAAGACGTTACTACCTCGCTACAACATCTCCCAACGCCCTGGCTGCAACAGGAACCTAGCCTACCTGTTCAAGTTTCCGGAACCCCACGTTCCCTGCTCCCCAGTGTATCACTAAATTTCTATACGGTTTAAAGAATGCAGCGCAGACATGGCAATGCTTCTTAGACTTCCTCCTTCCTGCACTCCCATTTTGCTATGCATATATCGACGATATTCTAATTTCTTCATCATCAGCAGAAGAAAACGAACATCACCTCAAGGCAGTGTTTTGTATCCTATCCGATAACAGTATCACAATCAACAAGGACATAACGCAACTCCGATGCACTTCAGTTCAGCCACTTTTCTCGACCGTGAAGTGTCGGCTGCAGTTATTAGACCCACCTCAGACAGAATTGCGCTGGTTAATCAGCTACCCCCACCTGAAGCAGACCATGACTTGCGACGGTTTTTGGGGATGATTAACTTCTTCCGTCGCCACTGACTGATGCTCTGTCAGACCCTCATACAACAGGCACACTCAAAGTACCGTGGACCAAGGAAATGGAGCCCAAATTTGCGGATTTGAAACAGGACCACGTGCAAGATCTCACTTTAGCTCATCTGGTAGTGGACCCCAAACTTTCCATCACCATGGATTCCAGCAATTCTTTGATTGGGGCCGTCCTACAAAAGCATGTTGGAGATTAAGTACAACCTTTAAGTTTCTTCTCAAAAAAGTTATAGCCCTCCCAGAAGAAATGGTCGGCATCTGACCTGGAGCTACTTGCTGTGTACAAGGCTATATGTTATTTTCATAAAGACATTGAGGGTAGAGACGTTACAGTCTTCACTGACCAGAACCCCCTCGCAGATGCTTTACACAACCCACCTGCAGAGCACCCTCCCTGCTGGTCCCGCCACATGGACATTATTGCCCAACACATGAACGACTTTCGCTACATACGTTTGGCAGACATCATGGCCAACTATCTCTCCTGCATGTGTGCCATAGGTAGTGTCATTGACTTTGATGCACTCACTCGAGCGCAACATCATTATGCAGAAATCGTGAAATTACTCACAGACAGTTGCACGGCTCTTAGGATCAAGCCTCGCATGTTTCATGAGTCAAGCGTCCCACTCCAGTGTGATACCTCTACTGGTTCACCCTGCACACTCGTCACATAATCCGTGAGACGACAGATTTTTGACGCCATACACCTCACCCACACAAGAATTAAGGCCACGACCAGTGCTGCGACTGGACATGAGCATGTGTTGCATACCAACGCTTCAAGTTTGGCAGGCATGCACAACCCCTGACAGGCATGTTCAATGTACCCCCAGGTCGCTTCAGACATATACACCTCGAACTGGTTGGTCCACTGCCCCCCTCATAAAACTATAGATACATCCTGTCAATTATCGATAGGGTGACCCGTTCGGTGGAGGCTACCCCTATGGTGGACGTTTCTGCAGACTTGTTGTTCATTCTTTCATAGCCACATGGATTTCTTGCTTTGGCTGTCTATCCTATGTTACAACAGATCAAGGCCGACAGTTCGAAGCAATACTTTTTTCAAAATTATGTGAACTCTGCAGAGTAGTGCGATTCTGGACTACTGCCTACCACCCTCAAATTAATGGCCTCATGGAGTGGTGGCATAGGACATTAAAAGCTGCTCTCACGTGCCACAACCCCTCGTGGTCTGACGCATTACCCTGGGTTCTCCTGGGTATCCGCATGTCCCTCAAGGAGGACCACAAGGCCTCCCTGGCCGAAATATTGTTTGGCAAACCATTTGTCCTTCTGGCCCAGTTTGTTGAAGACCCACCTCCACTTGGAGACACTGAATTCCCTCCCCTAGTGGAGCAGATGCACTCCCATATGTTTCGATAACATGTCCTGCCTCCCGGTTCTCACTCCTTTCCAACCATATTTATCCAAAAGGAACTAAACAAATGCAGTTATGTGATGTTATGCAATGACTCATAGAGCACAGCTTTGCAATGCCCATATTCCGGCCTTCATAAAGTGTTAGCACGTACAATGAGCACATCTGATATCCTCCTACATGACCAATCTCTCACCATTTCAGTTCACTGACTGAAGCCAGCATGGGCCATTGTAGATGACGCTGTGGACAAGCCTGCTCCTGTCGAGCTGCCTTCATCTCCACAAGAGGCCTCCTCCGAAACTGCCATCTCGCCACCTGATGGCTGGTTGGCACCAGCTCCAACTCCAGCCTGCCTGAGCCCAAGCCCTGATGGCAAGGGCCCCCCTTCCTCATCCCTCACCTACATTTTCCCTTCCCCTCCTAGCTCTTTTATCTCCAAACATATGTCTACCATTTCGCCCTGGAAGACATCTAAAAAAGGTTCAAACGGCTCTGAGCACTATGGGACTTAACATCTATGGTCATCAGTCCCCTAGAACTTAGAACTACTTAAACCTAACTAACCTAAGGACAGCACACAACACCCAGCCATCACGAGGCAGAGAAAATCCCTGACCCTGCCGGGAATCGAACCCGGGAACCCGGGCGTGGGAAGCGAGAACACTACCACATGACCACGGGAAGACATCTCTCTACAGCTATGTGACAGTTTCATTTTTAACCTTTGCACTCCTGCCCTTTCAGCCAACGACCCTCCCACCTCTTCCATTTCATTCTTCAAACATCTCCTACTCCTTCCAGGCTCTGATATCAATGCGATCTCTTCTTTCATTGATGCTAGAGACCTCCTGTCACCATCCCACTCACTCCTTCCTTGCTGACCAATTCTGATGGTCCAACCCTCTCACACATGGGTCAGTTATTATGTCCAGCTGTGTGCCATAAGGACTACATAATTCCTTCCCCCCTCACACGCCCATCAGCAGCGACTCGCACGGGCCCTGCCCACACATCCAGACGCACCTACTGCACTTCGCCTGTGCACAGTATCACTGATGCCTTCTTCCCTGCATAATGCCACAAGTGCTCCGCACTTCTGTGTGGGGGTGGGCCTCTGTATCAGCATACAATCGGTGGAGTGACCTATTGCTGGGCTGCCTCCTTTGGGTTTGTGGCTGATAGCAAGGAAATCTTCAGTTCATTGCAAAGATGTGAATTGTACTGATTGTGTATTGATGTATAGCGGTATCAAGCCGATTATTAAAGTACTTATCTCTACATGTGGAATCTTAGCATATTCATTTAAGCCATCATACCTACTCCTACATAATTTTAGGTAGCAGAATTTCGTACAGAGGGTACTTGTCAACTAGTTAAGAAATGTGATAAATACTAAAATCTGGATGGTGACTGTGTACAGATGCCAGAACTGAGGGTGTAGATCAGTCTTGGAGCACTCTTCACAAATGAAGATGAATATTATTACTATGAGTGACACCATTATCAGTGTCTACATGCACTTGGCACCTGGAGCTGCACTCATGTTCCACAGACCCTGACTTCAAAATTCAGCCAGTGCCTCCATATCTTTACTGTCCTGGGCTTTGACATAGCATTGGGTGCCATAAATAAGGAAACAGGAAGGGGGAAACAATGGACAATGTTAAAACAGTGATTATTTTAGTTATTGCAGATGTCTTTAGTGTCTCAGTTTTCTTTAAAATGATTGTACTATAGACTTAAGTGAGCGTATGTTATTGAAGGTTCTGCTGATACAAATAAAAATTCCTTTTTACGACACTATGAATGGTACCAATTGTTTTTAATAATGAGTAGCTGAAACTGTTTCTATATACTACTCTAGATTTAAGGCCTTGATATGCTGCAATTTGTCACTGCAATCACTAAAAGATATGTTGATGATGTTAAAGGAAAACTTCCTCATTAATTTGGTTGTGAGATAAGTTACTTAAAGCAAAAATTAAAGTATATTTCAATTTAATGCTAAAAATTGCCCCCTTTACTTTTGTTCTTGTTTTATTTGTTGACCTGAACACTAGCTTTATACAGCTCTCCACGCTAATCTGTTCTGTGTAATCCTCTTCATACCTTTGTAACTCATTTGCCCTCCATCCACTTGAACCTGCTTACTGTGGTCAAGCCTTGGTCTCTCTCTACAACATTCACCCCAACACTTTTGTCCATTATGAAATGCTTCAGGGTGTGTCCTATCGATCTGTCCCTTCCTTAAGTCAAGTTGTGCCGTAAGTTTGTTCTCTTCCCAGTTCCATTTATTGCCTCATCATTAGTTACTAGATCTATCAACCTAGTCTTCTCTTCTGCAGCTTCATATTTCAAAAGCTTGTATCCTGTTATCGTTGAAACTAGTTATCACCAAAATTTCAGTTCCATATTATACTACACACACAGCAAATAGTTCCAAAAATACTTTCTAATGTTTAAATTCATAGTATATGTTAATATAGTCATCTTTTCTCAGAAAAGTTTTTCTTGCTGATACTGCTTCGTGTTTCATGTCCTCTTCATTTACACCAATGTCAGTTGTTTTGTCAGCCAAATACCAAAATTCATTTGCTACAGGCTGACCAATTGGAAATGGATCAATTTCAAACAGGCAGTAGTATGTTTATTTCTATAAAAAGAAAATATTAACATATTTTATTTGCTACATGAGGTCATTTACAAAAAGTAAGTCATCCAAGTGATGGCCATTCTTTCAAATACAATTTTCAACCCTCTGCCAGAAGATACACATATCTCCAGCCAACTTGTATTGGTCAATAAACTACGCTTCTTCTTTAGCAACAGCTTTCAACTCCATTAAACTCCATGAAAACCAGTCATGTTCTTCCAATATTCTCATAAGATATGACACATATTCCAATACTAAAGTGTGGTAACCAATATTTAACTGACAGGAATGAAGTTTCACCACATAACGCTGTCTACCGACTCTTTAGGAGACTGCTTCAGTGATGGTTACATAAAGTAGTTGTTTACCATTCGGGGAGAGCAGATCGCCGTGGCTGAGACATAGTTAAACCCCACCAGTTGTGAATTGCACGGTGTGATTAGATTTTTGCTGGCAAAAGGATCTTCAACTGCTGAAATCCATTGTGAGTTATGCCTCGTGTATGGACTTGAAATAATGAGTGGTAAACAAATTCGAAAATGGAATCGAGAGTTTTAATATGGTCGCACAAATGATCACAATGAACAGTAGTGTAGCAGAATTGGTACGGGGACTAACAACCTCTTTGATAAAGTGAACAAAAACTTCGAAGTGATCAGTTATTAACTATTAATGAATTCCAAAATGTTGTTCGAACCTCAGTTTACCGAATTATCACTGCCAGCTTGGATATCACAAACTGTGTGCAAGGTGGGCTCAAAAATGTTCACTTGTCAGTACAAAGAGCAAAGAAAGCTTAGTGCATGACAGTATTTGGAGTGCTGTAGACAAGATAGAGATTATCTGTCTTTCCACAGTGTTACAAACGACAAGACATGGATATCACTCATCAATGAAGAATTCAAACAACAGTCAGTGCCGTGGACCCACTCAAGTTCATCCAAACAATAAGGGTTTAAGCAGTCTCCATTTTTGAATAGAAAAATGATGGCTGCGATTTTTTTTTTTTTTGGCCAAAAGGGATTCGTTTTGATTTACTTCATGGACTGTTGGTCAACAATTACAGGTGGCTTATACTATGAAATGCTAACCGAACTGAGATGGGCAACCCAAAATCGACGCCATGGGAAACTATTGTCTTACATAATCCTCCTTCATGACAACGCACACCCTCACACCACTGCCAAAACCGAGGAGAACATTCAAGATACACGATGGAAAGTTTTTGATCACCATCCATACACTCCCAACTTCAGGACAATTTCCTCTCTTAGCACTTGAAAAAGTGGCTTGGTGGACAACAATTTCAAAATGATGATGAGCTCAAAACTGGAGTTACCAACTGGTTCAGTTCCCAGGCGGCAGACTTCTATGCAAAGGGATTAAAGAAACTAGTTTAGCGTTACAGAAAGGGAGTGTATTTGAACGGCGACTACGTGAAAAAGTAAAGTAGAAATGTAGTAAAATATTACTGTCAATATAAACCTGTTTTCATGAACTTATTTTTAGTACCAAACAAACTTTAATTTAGGAATATGCCTCGTAAAGTAACAAATGGGCTTTCTGGGAATTTCAGTGGCTATGCCACATCACCAAAATGAGAAATGAGGTGTCCATGCAAAATGTGGTTCCCAAATACCATGGACATATTTATAGTGCACAATGTTGCACCATGCTGTTGAAAAAAACGCTCTTCGCATTTATCTACAGGCTCTGCCGTTCTGGCAGAAATAACTCGCTGCACTGTGCTACATAATCTAAAAATATCGGTTTCAGAATATGTCACTTTGTACTTTTGGTGCCTCATTTTCTAGTGTAATGCCCTCTGTGTCATCTAAATAAATTTGATTGCAATCCATTGCCTCGTTTTATTTTAACTGATGCTCACATTACAATCTTCTTTGAAGACACTGTAAATTCCACTCAGCTAACTTTCCAACACCTGCTTCAACTCTGATAGAATTCTAATGTTTTCAGCAAATTTCAGATGTTTTACTCATGTAAACAGAGTTGCTGTTAAGCCGTCTGCCAGTAGCTTCTGAACTCAGTCTCTCCAGCTGTTCCTGCCACTTTCCTCACACTGTATTTCATTTATGCTAGTCTCTCTCTCCCTCTACTGTCTTATCACACCACCAAATTTCTCTTTATTTCCTGTGTTTTATCTGTTTATATTTTTTCACAAGTGGAAATAGAAGATTATTCAACCCTCATAACGCATGAGTAGTTTCATAATACTTGCCACTTCCTAATTTCCCAACAAATGGCTCCATAAGCAAAATATAGTACATTACCCAAAATTCAATGGATTTTATGCACATTATGTAAACATATATATATGAGAAACTAGGAAGTTCAATATTAAATAAAAATCAGTAATCCGAACAGAATGGAATGAGAATAGGTGGATATGTAGATATCTATGACGGTTAATTTCAAAATGTGAGCAAAGCAAAAGTGATAAAAACATTGCAGCATCTACTGTGTCGTTAGGGATACATATGGAGCATCTGGGAGAGGTCTCATACATCTGGAGGCGGCTATTAAGGCCGAAGTTCCGAGTAAATTGTAGGAGAGCATGAGAAGGATGTGTTGTCATATCAGAAGCCAGCATCATAGAGGGAAAACCGTCACTGCACTGGTCTTTGACTGTCTGCATGAGCCTTTCTTATGCTTCTATTGGTCGAGGGTTGGCACCTATGCTTGCCAGCATATCTATCCATCAGTAATCCTTACCATGAGACTGGTACTCAGCATAGCATCATGAGCGGGGATGACAGATGTCTTTAATCTTAGAAATTAATTCATAATACAAATTTTAATTTCAGAATAAAATTCAGTCATCAGTTCCAAATATATTATTTATTTCACTTTATCAGTTTCAATAAATTCATTTTTCATCTTCAGAAGCCTACATAATTAGGGATTATATAAATCTTTAAATGTTGGCTATACATTTATCTAAAGTATAAGGAATACTGGAGACATTTTATTGAGTACACAACACTGAATTCGGATGAAATTAAAGCAGTTATAACATTATTGAGGCTCATACTAAAGTTCAACTACTACAGTTTCTGTGGTCAGATACATCAATAATATGATGGTCTTGTTATGGGAAATTGCCTCGCTGGATTTATAGTTGACATCTTCATTAATAATTTTGAATTACATTTTTTAAATTCCCACCCTCCACCAGCCAATAACTTTCCTTTTCACATATGTTGATGGTACTGTCATCATATTAAAGGGAGATCAAATCGACATCAAATCACTTACTGAGTCACTGAATTGCTTCCACCCTAAAATTAAATTTACGTATGAAATAAAAAATCAACATACCATGGGCTAGAATCTGCAGTGTTGGTAATGCTGGAGGAGACTTTCTCTTTTATCTAGTGGAATAACACACCCAACGAATTTGAACTCAATATATTTACTGTAACGTACAGTCCTTAATTCTTCTAATGGATCGACTTTCTTGAGTATGTCACTCAAGAAACTCTGAACAATTTTCTACAATAAAATCTGAACATCAATTGTTTTTTCAGCAATGACTTCCTTGGCATCATGGAGGTCACATGCCCTTCACTCATGGCCCCATGAGAGAAAGGACTCCAACCTGCAGGTAGAAGCTCTAGTCTGAGGCCCTCATCACCAATAGCATAGCATCAGAACAACTCTGATTATCACAAACCATCAAAAACGTCCCTGAAGTGGGGTGCCTCCAAATTACAATCTATCTTAACCCATGAACATCGTTTGACAGAGAGTGGAGACCAAGGATGTGGAACATCTGTTCCTATAAATCATATGTCACTCTTCAGACTCACATTCAGAAAATCTGTATCCAGCCATCCAGACTTAGGTTTTCTGTGATTTCCCTAAATCGATCCAGAAGAATGCTGGGATAGTTCCTTTGAAAGGCCATGACCAATTTTCTTCCACATCCTCCAAACATTCCGAGTATGTACTCCATCTCTATGACCTCAATGTCTTCTATCTCAGCTAACTGTAGTTAGATTAAAAATGAGAGGTGAAAGACTACAGGAACCACAGTACAATTACTTAAGATTCCATTTTGGTCTGCTGTGCTTATGTGCCATAGTTATCCTTGTTATTGACTACATCTCCATGGACTGAAAGCTAGAGGCTGAAAATGTAATTTACATCCAAACTATCTGAATTTCTTAATTGAGAAAGTAGATTTAGTTTAAATGTTCTGGCTCAACTGCTAATAAAATGAAAAAAATCGTGAAATTTCAAATAAATATTGTGGAAATTGAGAAAAATTTGACAGGAAACCATTTACTTCACACAGCATTTTTCTCGAATATTGCGCCATTTTACAAGTGTTTTTACTATTTTTCAAGGACTTTTTACCATTTTTGCAAAATCGTTTTAAAGATCAAGTACCTTCCTATAATTTTGTCAAATTTTCTATCATTTTACGAAATATATGCTTGCTATTTCAAAATTTTTCGTCTTCTTGGAAATAAGCCACAACATACAAAGTATATCTACTACATTTTAATTATTTATAATGAAAAAACCATGAAAGTATTTCATACATATCACGAATTTTTACTTCAGAAGTTCTATATCACGAAATTCGTTATAAACACCTTGGCTTTTTCTTCCTTTATATCTCAGTTCAAAAAATTGAAAATGCCCTCCACTTATTAGCTTCAAGTATTCGTTTGGTAAAGCAATTTTAAATTCACTATGGAGCTCCATACAAATTTCTTCTCCATATTTTGTATTTATATAATTACATCCAGTAATGTTACATAAAACATCTACTTCTTAAACAATTTTGCATTGTTTACACAGTTGATCTTTTTAAATAGGAACTTCATTTATATAGAAAAATAGTAATTAGGGATATTTAAATTTATTCATTACAGAAACATAGAATAATGTTTGATATGAAACTGTAAATTTATTCATAATGGGAAATAAAATATATTTTTGTTGTTACATTATTTTGTTATAAATGGACTCAAAACACAAGTTGCTGTTTGAATACTCTTTTAGCACTCTCAACAGCGGAAAATCAATATCAAAAATTTACACAGGTGAAGAGACAGCAAATATGGCATGTAACAATTTTCAGTTTTTTGGAGGTGAACATTAAAAGATAAAAATTTCAGTTTTTGATGATGAAAATGAAGAATGGAAGAAATATTAAGAAAAGATGATAATTTTTTAAAAATGTAAACAAGCAAGAAAAAATTAAAAATTCTCAGACAATATTCTATGTTAAAATTTTGTGGCAGATGTCGACCAAGAATCGAAAGCTGTGAGGATGGGGCATGAGTCATGTTTGGGTAGCTCAGTGAGTAGAGCATTTACCCATGAAAGGCAAAGGTCCCGAGTTCGAGTCTTGGTCTGGCACACAGCTTTAATCTGCCAGGAAGTTTCATATCAGCGCACACACTTCACTGCAGAGAGAAAATTTCACTCTGGACTATTCCATGTTGGGCTTCATATATTCAATTCTTTTTTCCATATATAATTATATGCACTAGTGTATCAGCTGGCAAACTAGCACTAAAACTAGCACATAATTTCACTGTTCATTTTATGTTGCTACAATGTCTTTTCTACATGTCATATTTAAAATTATCTGGTGTCTTTAAATTCCGAATGTTTTACAGAATAGTTAATTTCTTCAATTTTTGAAATATAAAATATGTAGTTTAACACGATAATATATTGATGAGCCAGCCAACTGATAATTTTTACGGTTAGTTTGAAACACAACAAAATAAAATAAGGCATACCAAAACTCTATTGAATTACAATAATGAGTTATATCTATCTCAAAATCTTTGTTATCACTTCATCCTGCTATTCTACATCTACATTTACATCTACATGATTACTCTGCTATTCACAATAAAGTGGCTGGCAGAGGGTTCAACGAACCACCTTCAAGCTATTTCTCTACTATTCCACTCTCTAATGGCATGTGGGAAAAACGAGCACATAAATTTTTCTGTGCGAGACCTGAGTTCTCTTATTTTATCATAATGATCATTTCTCCCTATGTACATGGATGCCAACAGAATGTTTTCACAATTGGAGGAGAAAATTGGTGATTGAAATATCATGAGAAGATCCCGTCGCAACGAAAAACGCCTTTGTTTTAATGATTGCCACTCCAAATCACGTATCATGTCTGTGACACTATCTCCCCTATTTCGCGATAATACAAAACGAGCTGCCCTTCTTTGTACTTTTTCGATGTCATCCGTCAGTCCCACCTGATGCGGATCCCACACCGCACAGCGATACTCCAGAATAGGGTGGACAAGTGTGGTGTAAGTAGTCTCTTTAGTAGACCTGTTGCACCTCCTAAGTGTTCTGCCAATGAATCGCAGTCTTTGGTTTACTCTACCCACAACATTGTTTACGTGATCGTTCCAATTTAGGTTATTTGTAATTGTAATGCCTAAGTATTTAGTTGAATTTACAGCCATCAGAATTGTTGCATAATCAAACTTCAGCGGATTTCTTTTAGTACTCATGTGAATGACCTCACACTTTTCTTTATTCAGGGTCGAGTGCCACTTCTCACACCATACAGATACCCTATCTAAATCATTTTGCACTTCGTTTTGGTCATCTGATGACTTTACAAGATAGTAAATGACAGCATCATGTGCAAACAATCTAAGACAGCTACTCAGATTGCCTCCTATGTCGTTAATATAGATCAGAAACAATAGACAGCCTGTAAAACTTCTTTGGGAATGCCAGATATTACTTCCGTTTTACACGATAACTTCCGTCTATTACTATGAACTGTGACATTTCTGGCAGGAAATCACAAATCCAGTCGCACAACTGAGGCATTATTCCATAGGCACAGAGTTTGGTTAGAGGACACTTGTGGGGAATGGTGTCAAAAGCCTTTTGGAAATCTAAAAATATGGAATCAATTTGACATCCCCTGTCGATAGCACACATTACTTCATGAGTATAAAAAGCTAGTTGTGTTTGGAAGAAGATGAAAACTGTGTGCCAAACCGAGACTCAAACTCTGCCGGGAAGTTTCATATCACTCTGCTGCAGAGTGAAAATCTCATTCATGATATATATTATTTGATCCATGAGCATTATATGCTGAACAAATGCATATAAAATAAAGGAATTCAATATAATAATTTAATAAAAGAAATTGCTACAGTCTATTTTCAAAAATAAAGGCAACTGCGTACAGATCATTCAGAAAGTAAGAAGACAGGTGATGGATTGATTGAAAATGGACAGAGATACCCTTTGTTTATGTTTGACCAAATAGTGTTACAGATTTAATTGACAGATTAATAATAATTCATTAAACGAATTAGCTAGAAACAAAAATCACTATAATGGAAAAGGTAGAATATAAAATATTAACTAGAAAGTAAAATGATTATCAACATTCCAATACGTATACCTTATTTAAAAAGGTTTTTCAGCAATTTACTGCATATATTTTGTAACAAGTGAAAAATATCGAAAAGGACTAGTTAATGTAATAATTAACAAATTAAAATCTGAAATACATCTTCTTTGCTTAATTATTATCGTCCAGGAACAAAATTAGAAGAAAGATTATATAATGGAGATCAAGTAAAACATAGAAGTTTGTAATAAAAAGTTTGTAATAAAAACTATACTTCATATAAAAATAGTAAAGGCTTAGAATCTAGACATTAAGCAGACAAACAAGTTCAAAAACTTGCAAAAGGAAAAATGTATGCTGAAGATACATCATTTGGAAAAAATTAGCCAGCCGGTGTGGCCGTGCGGTTCTAGGCGCTTCAGTCTGGAACCGCGTGACCGCTACGGTCGCAGGTTCGAATCCTGCCTCGGGCATGGATGTGTGTGATGTCCTTAGGTTAGTTAGGTTTAAGTAGTTCTAAGTTCTAGGGAACTGATGACCACAGATGTTAAGTCCCATAGTGCTCAGAGCCATTTGAAAAAATTAGCTGCAACAGCAGCCACAGAAATAATGTACAGAAAAAGAAATTTAGGACTAGAATTAGAAATTGATTGTGTACGCATTCTGATGCCATTCCATTGACTAGTTTATGTCTTGTTGGATTTGAGGAACAAATTTGCCACTGGCTTCATGGATACAAACAAAAACTGTAAGTTTTTCAGATATTGTTATTCTGTACTGAGCTTTGTATAGGTGTACAAGCTCGCAAGTACAAAACAGCTGTCACAATGGACAAACTAAGTGAAAAGCGGAGGATCGACTCAAGATAAATATAAAATCATCGATTTGTTGGTGTACAATCATTTCACAGAGACTAGAAACAATGGAGCTGTAGTTACTACACAAGTATTGTGACAGTGGGCAATGGTTGCAGCAGTCTCATTGCTCCAAGAAAGCTATGAATTTATAGCCTTAAACAATTGGTACAATCCATTTAGAGGGAAAAACAGAATTCAAAAGTGTCTCGTCACCAAATGCAAGGTCTGTTCAAAAAATTCTGGAATTTTGTCGACAAAATTTTTCTACGCTTACCTTTTACTTATTGTGCATCATCTCCTTTGAAATACTCTCCTCCACAACTGATACACCGTCCCATCTCCATTCCCACTTCCAGAAGCAGTCTTGATATGCCTCTTGCTGCATCACACAAAGCACCATCTGGGACTTTTCTGTTATCTCATTTATCATTGCAGATCTTCTTCCTTTCAACAGGGTTTTCACCTTTAGAATTAAAAAAAAGTCCACGGGAGCCAGGTCTGGAGAGTGCAGAGGATGAGGCAGCACAGTTATTTCGGTTTTTGTACAATAGCCAAGCACCAACAGGGAAAAATGTGCGGTTGTGTTATCGTGATGCAAGAGCCATGAAATGTCTCGCCACATTTCAGAACATTCCCTTCTCACATTTTCTCGCAGGCATTGCAACACATCCCTACAGTACCATAGATTAACTGTTTGTCACTGTGGCATAAATTCATGATGAACTAATCCTTCAAAGTCAAAGGAAACTATCAGAAGGCTTTGATGTTTGACCTTAGCTGACTAGCTTTTTTTGATCTTGGAGAACCTTTCCCGACTCATTGTGAAGATTGAACCTTGATCTCGATATCATAACCCTAGATCCACATCTTATCACCAGTGATTATTCTCTCAAGGAACATCTTGTTCTCATTTGAGCGATCCGTAATCTCTTCACAGATTGCGAGCTGAAGGTCTTCCTAGTCTTGTTTCATGAGTCATGGGACGAATTTGGCGGCAACACGATGCATTTTAAGATACTGTGTCAGGATTTCATGAGATGATCTAACTGAAATGTTACATTCTTCTGCAAGCTCTCGAACAGTCAGTCTTTGACTGGCACGCACAATTTTGTTTGATGGACATGAGCATCGTCAGTAGACATCGAGGGGCATCCTGAACAAGGGCCATCTTTAACTTCCATCTGGGCATTTTTAAACCATTTGAACCATTTTAACACTGAGTATGGCTTAAGAACTCATCACCATTGGCTTCCTGTATCATTTGGTATGTCTCTGTAAAGGTTTTCTTGAGTTTCACGCAACATTTAATGCAGACATGTTGCTCCTCTATCTCCTGCCACCTCGGAATTCGAAAACTGTGCATCACAACGTTCTACTCGGTACAGCACTGAAAAATAACTAACAGACATACGGCAATGAAACATACAGCAGTTCTACATCAAACACAGGCCTGTGCAGTTATGCCAACCGCACTTTGCTCCAACATGGGATGAGATTAAGAATATTACGGAATTTTTTGAACAGGCCAAGTACATCAGCACAATGAAGGGTTTACATTTGATGCATTATTGGAAACAACAACGTTCTTTCAAGGCACAAAGGAATTAAAGACATTAGCTGCCAGTGGGCAATGATTTTCATCAATGGGGAAAGTTGTAAATTTGTGCTGGACTGGGACTCAAACCTGGGTCAACTGTTTAATAGGCAGATGTGCCGATCACTATGCCACCCAGACACAGTGGTCAACACAACTGCACGAGCTACCATAGCATGCCTCCCTGCAGCGGGACAGCATTGGTTCATACCTCGTACTGCTCGTATTAAATGTCCACCTATCTCAGTACGGCTTCCGTTCGACGTCCCTTCACTCTGCAATCGTACGTACTTAATAGGTAGCAAAAAAGCACCATTGGAGAAAAATGCCACCTAATAACTACCCTGCTGAGGTCGCGTAACTCTAGTAATGGAAAACAGTTCCTGCAAGCCCATATTCATCAAGATTTTTTGGCGGTAATATAGTATATTTTTGACTTTAATAAGTGTCCAAAAATGCCAAAACAAGGCTTTTTATTGTTTAGGTAACAATTGGAAATATGCATCAAGTCCACATTTAGTGAGATACTACTGTATCATTCTCAGTTAACAGTCAAAACAACATATTTCACACGCAAAAGCAGCCAGAAATCGATATCCAGTCCGACCCGATGGAATACACAAACTAGCAATCACTGATCCACTACTATAAGCGAGTTTCAAATTCGGTCTTGTCAGTGGTCTTCTATAATAGAAGTGCTCGCCAAGTATTCCGAACACAGAATATGTCACGCGGATTTTTCAATAAAGGCCGAAATCTCACACGCTCATAACTCTTCAGCCAATAGACTCAAAAACATCACACACATCACAAATTGTTCGTAACTGAAATCTCCCATGTTACGACTAGTCATATATGCAACAAACTCAACAATACTTCATTTTACACATAATTTTCTCCGGGACATCTAACATGACTTTTCACGTCTGATGGCTAGCGAACGACTTCCCCGATGCTACCCCACTCTCTGCCTATATACTTTCAGTACGTGGGAACCTCTTAATTCTGATTGGTTGATCAGTCTGACTGACCAATCAGAATAATCCTTCTCGATCATTCTCGTTGCGAAACTTGCCTATGCCAGTCACTCTTCAGAAAGTAATTTACGTCACTCCAAAATCAAATATTAATGTAATGTTTAATAAAAAGACCAAAAAGAAAATCTTAGAATTAATTTAGAAACCGATTACACTTCAAACTGATATTCTGGCTGCTCTCTTACAAAAGCATGCACACCTCGACATACGTCATCAGTATCGTGGTTACCATGCAGCTTTCCCACGGTCCAATTTTCCAAGGTTTTACAGAAAATAATATTAAACTTTACTTATGTCCCACATACACACACACATTCATTCAGATTTATTCACACAACAACGTAATAAACAAATATTAATTTTTCATGAATTTCATACTATGAAATGCGAAATAATTAAAGTGTTTGAAAATAAAAACCCTAATTAAATGATTCTACACATTGAGATCTTTGGTTACGATTTCAATTAATAACGAAAGACAAAATGGTTATTGTTCCTAACTGAATTTTACACCCTAAGTGTCGACTTTATGATTTTTAGGTAATTTTCTCAATCTCTGAATCTATAATAGTTAGAAAGCTGTAATTTTTATGAGATCTTCTACTGAATAACAAAAAGTAGTACACAAAGTTAGATTCATAGGGGGTATGCATATACTGTCGTACTAGGTGACAAGGTAGCCCGTTCACACGGCCACGTAGCGTGAACTGCGCGGTGACTCATAGCTGAGGCGTCTTCCTGCAGCTTACTCAGAGCCACCGGCTCTACATCTACATATCTTACCGCAATAAATGTTATCCCATAATAACTTGCAACGCCATATCCCGTCAGACCCAAATTCTCAACTTATCAATATACTACAGATGTAGTACACCTCACTCATTAACTTCATTTCACGTGGTGTTTCATCTCTTCCCCTAAAGCCCGGTCCACACGCAACGATCTGTCTGCGCAGACATCGGTGCAGATGTCTGTACATGCAAAAGATCGATGCAAATGTGGTGTGTTCACACGACACAAACCCCAATCTACTACTCGCCCGCCATCTGTCGGTGTAGAAAAGAAATATCAGTGGCAAGCGACTACGCTCCCCGTAAACGTCAAACATTTAATTCAGTTATTTTGAAATATAGAAATGGAGGAAGTTCTGTTGTGGTCTGTGTTCGCAACTTGTGTTGCAAAAAACATTGAGACCAAACGCAGAAAACAGAGAAAGCGGGCAAAATGGTGTAGGCAGTGGCTGCTAAAGCGAAAGCAGTTTTCTCACGTAAATTTACTGAGAGAGTTGCAGGACGAACCTAACGACTGGCGAAATTATTTGCGGATGGATGTCGAAACTTATAATTATCTCTTAAAGCTTGTAACCCTTCATATTATGAGAAAAAATACTTGTATGGGCTGGGCAATTTCTCCTCATGAACGGCTGACGGTAACATTGACACTCCAATTTCATCTTCAATTGTACTCCTGCTTGGTCTTGGTGTTTCTTGATCACTAAGAAAGCCAAGCAGATCAAAATACCATAACGTTGGCTGGTATACTTGATCTACTCCTACACCAGATCTAGATTTCTGAACTTTGGATAACTCAATTAGAGCATTGTATGCTGCAGTCTTTTTGTCTCGGTCACTATATTCTTTACTTTTAATCTTCCACAAACATGGGTGGTTTCTACATATTTCAATGAATTCACTTACAAACTCTCGAGAACACTGACGAGTATCAGCCAATTTAATGCCCGGTGTGCACAAATACAAACACTAGACTGAGCAAACAGCTGTTTCGCGCCAGATTTGCGGCGATCTCCTGTCCACACGCTCTAACTTGTCTGCGCAGATGTGCTTTGAACCCACAGATTTGAGAGGTTTCGCTCAAACCTCCAACTCCAACTTCCAGGTTTGCACACACCTCAGGTTGGTGCAAATCTTCTGTCCATACGCAACGATCTGTCTGCGCAGATGTGATGTGCGCAGACATTTGCGCAGACAGATCGTAACGTGTGGACGGGCCTTAAGAGTTCAAGCTTGGTGTGAATCTATACTGAAGGGATCATTGGGCTGTTGTTGTTGTTGTCGTCTTCAGTCCTGAGACTGGTTTGATGCAGCTCTCCATGCTACTCTATCCTGTGCAAGCATCTTCATCTCCCAGTACTTACTGCAACCTACATCCTTCTGAATCTGCTAAGTGTATTCATCTCTTGGTCTCCCTCTACGATTTTTACCCTCCACGCTGCCCTCCAATGCTAAATTTGTGATCCCTTGATGCCTTAGAACATGCCCTACCAACTGGTCCCTTCTTCTTTTCAAGTTTTGCCACAAACTCCTCTTCTCCCCTATTCTATTCAGTACCTCCTCACTAGTTATGTAATCTATCTATCTAATCTTCAGCATTCTTCTGTAGCACCACATTTCGAAAGCTTCTATTCTCTTCTTGTCCAAACTATTTATCGTCCATGATTCACTTCCATACATGGCTACACTCCATACAGATACTTTCAGGAAAGACTTCCTGACACTTATATCTATACTCGATGTTAACAAATTCCTCTTCTTCAGAAACACTTTCCTTGCCATTGCCAGTCTACATTTTATATCCTCTCTACTTCGACCATCATCAGTTATTTTGCTCCCCAAATACCAAAACCCCTTTACTATTTTAAGTGTCTCATTTCCTAATCTAATTCCCTCAGCATCACCTGACTTAATTCGACTACATTCCATGACCCTCGTTTTGCTTTTGTTGATGTTCATCTTATATCCTCATACAATGTCATCGGCGAACCGCAAAGTTTTTACTTCTTCTCCCTGGATTTTAATACCTACTCCGAATTTTTCTTTTGTTTCCTTTACTGCTTGCTCAATATACAGATTGAATAACAGCGGGGAGAGGCTACAACCCTGTCTTACTCCCTTCCCAACCACTGCTTCCCTTTCATGTCCCTCGACTCTTGTAACTGCCATCCGGTTTTGGTACAAATTGTAAATAGACTTTCGCTCCCTGTATTTTACCATTGCCACCTTTAGAATTTGAAAGAGAGTATTCCAGTCAACATTGTCAAAAGCTTTCTCTAAGTCTACAAATGCTAGGAATGTAGGGTTGCCTTTCCTTAATCTTTCTTCTAAGATAAGGCGTAAGGTCAGTATTGGCTCACGTGTTCCAACATTTCTGTGGAATCCAAACTGATCTTCCCCAAGGTCGACTTCTACCAGTTTTTCCATTCCTCTGTGTAGCTGTGACTTATTAAACTGATAGTTCGGTAATTTTCACATCTGCCAACACCTGCTTTCTTTGGGATTGGAATTATTATATTCTTCAAGAAATCTGAGGGTATTTCACCGGTCTCATACATCTTGTTCACCAGATGGTAGAGTTTTGTCATGACTGGTTCTCCCAAGGCCGTCAGTAGTTCTAATGGAATGTTGTCTACTCCCGGGGCCTTGTTTCGACTCAGGTCTTTCAGTGCTCTGTCAAACTCTTCACACAGTATCGTATCCACCATTTCATCTTCATCTACATCCTCTCCCGTTTCCATAATATTGCCCTCAAGTGCATCGCCCTTGTATAGACCCTCTATATACCCGTTCCACATTTCTGCTTTCCCTTCTTTGCTTAGAACTGGGTTTCCATCTGAGTTCTTGATATTCATACAAGTGGTTCTCTTTTCTCCAAAGGTCTCTAATTTTCCTGTAGGCAGTATCTATCTTACTCCTAGTGAGATAAGCCTCTACTTCCTTTCATTTGTCCTCTAGCCATCCCTGCTTAGCCATTTTGCACTTCCTGTCGATCTCATTTTTGAGACGTTTGTATTCCTTTTTGTCTGCTTCATTTACTGCATTTGTATATTTTCTCCTTTCATCAATTAAATTCATTATTTCTTCTGTTACCCAAGGATTTCTACCAGCCCTCGTCTTTTTACCTACTTGATCGTCTGCTACCTTCACTACTTCTTCTTCTACTGTATTTCTTCTTCTACTGTATTTCTTTCCCCCATTCCTATCAATTGTTCCCGTATGCTCTCCCTGAAACTCTCTACAACCTCTGGTTGGTTGGTTGGTTTTGGGGAAGGAGACCAGACAGCGTGGTCATCGGTCTCATCGGATTAGGGAAGGATGGGGAAGGAAGTCGGCCGTGCCCTTTCAGAGGAACCATCCCGGCATTTGCCTGGAGTGATTTAGGGAAATCACGGAAAACCTAAATCAGGATGGCCGGACGCGGGATTGAACCGTCGTCCTCCCGAATGCGAGTCCAGTGTCTAACCACTGCGCCACCTCGCTCGGTACTCTACAACCTCTGGTTTAGTCAGTTTATCAAGGTCGCATCTTCTTAAATTCCCACCTTTTTGCAGTTCCTTTAGTTTTAATCTACAGTTTATAACCAATAGATTGTGGTCAGAGTCTACATCTGCCCCTGGAAATGTCTTACAGTTTAAAACCTGGTTCCTAAATCTCTGTCTTATCATTATATAATCTATCTGATACCTTTTAGTATCTCCAGGGCTTCTCCATGTATACAACCTCCTTTCATGATACTTGAACCAGGTGTTAGCTATGATTAAGTTATGCTCTGTGCAAAATTCTACCAGACGGCTTCCTCTTTCATTTCTTACCCCCAATCCATATACACCTACTATGTTTCCTTCTCTCCCTTTTCCTACTCTCGAATTCCAGTCACCCATGACTATTAAATTTTCGTCTCCCTTCACTACTTGAATAATTTCTTTTATCTCATCATACATTTCATCAATTTCTTCATCACCTGCAGAGCTAGTTGGCATATAAACTTGTACTACTGTAGCAGCGTGGGATTCGCGTCTATCTTGGCCGCAATAAGGTGTTCACTATGCTACTTGTAGTAGCTTACCCACACTCCTATTTTTTTAATAATCATTAAACCTACTCCTGCATTACCCCTATTTGATTTTGTATTTATAACCCTGTACTCACCTGACCAAAAGTCTTGTTCCTCCTGCCACCGAACTTCGCTAATTCCCACTATAACTTTAACCTATCCATTTCCCTTTTTAGCTTTTCTAACCTACCTGCCAGATTAACGGATCTGACATTCCATGCCCCGATCCGAGAATGCCAGTTTTCTTTCTCCTGATAACAACGTCCTCTTGAGTAGTCCCCGCCTGGAGATCCGAATGAGGGACTATTTTACCTCCTGAATATTTCACCCAGATTTAACCATATAGTAAATCTGCATGCCCTCAGGAAAAATTACAGCTGTAGTGTCCCCTTGCTTTCAGCCATTGGCAATACCAACACAGCAAGGCTGTCCTGGTTAGTGTTACAAGGCCAGATCAGTCAATCATCCAGACTGTTGCCCCTGCAACTACTGAAAAGGCTGCTGCCCCTCTTCAGGAACCACACATTTGTCTGGCCTCTCAACAGATACCCCTCCATTGTGGGGGGGAACATTGGGCATCCTCACCTTAATTATATACGTGTGGAGTCTGGTCTTTTGTACATGTGTGACTGTCCCTCTGATTTTACCCTATTTATATGACCCTCATCTTTTTAACTAACCAAGAGCCAATGAGCAATTGTCTCAAGAGGCCAGTTGATGTAGCAGTGACTATCTTGAAAGAGTTATTACGCCTTTCCCGAAGTCTCCAGGATGAAATGAAATTAAAAAATTAGTGTTGTCTACCAACGTAGATCTGGTCACAAAGTAGCAGTTCGTTTTAATACTTACACCTTGATAATTATCATGTTAACGTAGTGATGCCATAATAGGCTCATTGGTGTGAAACACAGAAACAGACTAGAAACAAAATGTGTGAACTGCAACATACTGCACAGAAATTCCATCCCTCGTCCATGTAGGGTAACCACTTCTTACTCTGGTTGCTCTCTGCCTTCAGCTGTCTGAAAATTGAGATTGTCATTCATCAGGTGCTTTTCACTGTTATTGCAGAAGCACCACCAGCAATTATATTGTGATCATTACGAGTAGACAATACTTTTCGCCTCTTTCGATTTTACAGAACAAATGATAGTTTTGAGTAAGGATGACATATTTGACAGATTACTGCTGGCACTTTTTGTTCCTTGCTTCACATTCTCATCATAGCAGTATCTCCTGTCATGTTTCAGAAGCTGGCATCGAACTTGCTCTGCAGTAAATCACTTCTTTATTTAACTTCATGGCATTTGAATCATTTATTTTGATTGTTGCTAAACATTCCCTTGCTTGGTTTGCATTTATGTTATGAACCTATATGCTATTCACAGTGTATGAAATTTGATTAAAAAGTTGAACATGCACAAGCTGGCTATGTTGGCTTTTTATTTGTGTTTTTTGTATTAAAAGTGAGAATTGCAAGCATTCATAAGGATAGCTTAAATATATGGCATTAAAATGAGTGCTATTTACTCATAATGTTAATAGCATCTGGAGATGCTAAAAAAGGGAATCACTTCCTGTGAATGATTTTTGTAGTTTGCTGTTTGCTTAATGCAGAAAAACAAAAATACCTATGACATATGCTAAACAGGGGAACTGCCACAATAATTTTATCTGGCCTCTGTTTATGACGTTCGAGATGCAATCGATGTATCTGGATATTATTCGTAACTATGCTTTAGTCCCAAACAATAGTTACAGATATGCGAATAAAACTCATTGACCTATACAAAGAATTTTGGCTGCCAGTCACTGCAGTAGCAATCAGCAGCACTGCATCTTCAAAAGGTGAGCTTCTCTGATGATAGCCAGCTCAAGATTCATATCAGTTGAGAAAACTTAGTGTGCCTACTACTAGTCTAATCGAGAGTTGGCAACATTGTAGAATATATTTGGCAACTATGTGCTGTCAATTTACACCCTGGGTTGGTTAAGAATTATCCTGATAAACCCCTTGATATTTCCTTGTAAATTAAATACATATTCCAAATTATTCTCACTACATGGATGACAGAGGTAGTAGATTTACAGTTTTCTGTCATCACCATTTGCCCTCTCTTCACACACTACTTTTTGTGACCTCCATTGATTCACATTATCAACAGTGATATGACCAATCAAACAGCAGTCTTGGGCATTTTTTTACTCCATTCTATACATATCTGAGAAAATCTGTTGCTTTGTTCAGTTTTGTCATTTGAAATTGCTGCACTCTTTTTGCATCTGAAACTACATGTAGTGGAGATCAAGTCACCTACATACATACCCATCAAGAAAATCACATGGAAAAATTTTGTTCCGCATCCATCAGATTTCTCTTCTTTGTTACATTTTCCTTTCTTTATGTTTCTGCTTCTTAGGCCACTAAACATGGTCTTCAGAATTCATTGGTGACAAAGAACTGTCATTTGTTAAAGAGCAGAAATAATCCACCAAGTTCTACAAAGGTGACAATGAACATTGAAGTTGCACTGTTTCCTGCTTTCACATAAAAACAGCCTTTGTCAAATGACAATGCCTGTTTTTGTCATAAATTATTTTGACAAAGGCTGTTTTTGTAGGACCATCACACTTCTGAGCTGCAATAACTTAGGACATGGGACATTTCTGCCATATCTGAGTAGAAGAAATTGTGGGCCTCGGGGATGGCTACAAGATTGCAGCGAAATCACAAAAATTAAAAATACTGACAGTGGTTGTTTTTCTTATGAAGTCTTCAATTGCAGATGTTTTAAGGTATGAGATTGAAATTACACCTCAAGGGGCACAAATTTATCATAGAGCATTAGGTCAGATTCATAGAGAATCCACCAATTTGTATGGGGTTCATTACACTCTAATGAGCGCACTATTTGGCACATAATGCTGGCAAGAGATGAGTGATTCTGTACTTCCATTCTGGAATCACACTCTTCACACATTACGACCCACTTCAACTGTCGGCAGTCTCTCTCATATGGGGTTGACCTGAACGCTTTTGTGCTGTACGTGTCCCTTCACTTTTCCACTTCACTATCACATTGGAAACAGTGGACCTAGGGATGTTTAGGAGTGTGTAAATCTCACATAGAGACATATGACACAAGTGACACCCAATCAGCTGACCACATTCGATGTCTGAGTTCAGCGGAGAACCCCATTCTGCTCTCTCACGATGTCTAATGACTACTGAGGTCACCTGGCAGCAGGTGACAGCACAATGCACTGAATATAAAAAACGTATATTTTGGGGGTGTCCAGATATTTTTGATCACATAGTGTATGTGTGTCAGTTCATGTTAAAAGTTTGGAGCTGACAAGCACAGACAGAACATTAAAGTGTTGGCTTGGCTGAAAATCTCAATATTGCTAATCTGACCATCATGAGTTTGGATTGATTACAGTGAAATCCTGTGACTCAATAATGAAAGTGACTAACGTGTCTGTAAAGATTATGAAATTTGTACAATTTATGGTGGTGTCTAATGAACCACAGGTTAACTAGTTTACACCCATTTTGAAAGAGTTAACAATCTGCAAACTATGTGTGCTGGATAGTGTTATGTATACTGATAACTGTACTGTAAATCCTTTCGAGTGGACAAATATGGTCATATTCCTACCATCATATGTTCTGTCACTTTGAACTTTAACCGAATCTGTGACATTGCTTAGTAGTCAGGTGAGGGATTTCAAAGAATGAAATGTGCTCCATTTACCTGTATACAGGGTGTTACAAAAAGGTACGGCCAAACTTTCAGGAAACATTCCTCACACACAAAGAAAGAAAATATGTTATGTGGACATTTGTCCCGAAACGCTTACTTTCCATGTTAGAGCTCATTTTATTACTTCTCTTCAAATCACATTAATCATGGAATGGAAACACACAGCAACAGAACGTACCAGTAGGACTTCAAACACTTTGTTACAGGAAATGTTCAAAATGTCTTCCGTTAGCGAGGATACATGCATCCACCCTCCGTCGCATGGAATCCCTGATGGGCTGATGCAGCCCTGGAGAATGGCGTATTGTATCACAGCCATTCACAATACGAGCATGAAGAGTCTCTACATTTGGTACTGGGGTTGCGTAGACAGGAGCTTTCGAATGCCCCCATAAATGAAAGCCAAGAGGTTTGAGGTCAGGAGAGTGTGGAGGCCATGGAATTGGTCTGCCTCTACCAATACATCGGTCACCGAATCTGTTGTTTAGAAGCGTACGAACACTTCGACTGAAATGTGCAGGAGATCCATCGTGCATGAACCACGTGTTGTGTCGTACTTGTAAAGGCACATGTTCTAGCAGCACAGGTAGAGTATCCCGTATGAAATCATGATAACGTGCTCCACTGAGCGTAGGTGGAAGAACATGGGGCCCAATCAAGACATCAACAATGCCTGCCCAAACGTTCACAGAAAATCTGTGTTGATGATGTGATTGCACAACTGCGTGCAGATTCTCGTCAGCCCACACATGTTGATTGTGAAAATTTACAATTTGATCACGTTGGAATGAAGCCTCATCCGTAAAGAGAACATTTGCACTGAAATGAGGATTGACACATTGTTGGATGAACCATTCACATAAGTGTACCCGTGGAGGTCAATCAGCTGCTTATAGTGCCTGCACACACTGTACATGGTACGGAAACAACTGGTTCTCCCGTAGCAGTCTCCGTACAGTGACGTGGTCAACGTGACTTTGTGCATCAGCAACTTCTGACGCTGACATTAGGGTTATCGTCAACTGCACGAAGAATTGCCTCGTCCATTGCAGGTGTCCTCGTCGTTCTAGGTCTTCCCCGGTCGCGAGTCATAGGCTGGAATGTTCCGTGCTCCCTAAGATGCCGACGAATTGCTTCAAACGTGTTCCTGTCGGGACATCGTTGTTCTGGAAATCTGTCTCGATACAAACGTACTGCGCCACGGCTATTGCCCCGTGCTAATCCATACAGCAAATGGGTATCTGCCAACTCCGCATTTGTAAACATTGCACTGACTGCAAAACCACGTTCGTGATGAACACTAACCTGTTGATTCTACATACTGATGTGCTTGATGCTAGTACTGTAGAGCAGTGAGTCGCATGTCAACACAAGCACCGAAGTCAACATCACCTTCCTTCAATTGGGCCAACTGGCGGTGAATCGAGGAAATACAGTACATACTGACGAAACTGAAATGAGCTCTAACATGGAAATGAAGTGTTTCCGGACATATGTCCGCATAACATCTTTTCTTTATTTGTGTGTGAGGAATGTTTCCTGAAAGTTTGGCCGTACCTTTTTGTAACACCCTGTATACAGTGAACTGTGAATCCAGAACTGGCCACCAACTATGACACAGTGTAAATATTTTGGGATGAACAGCCTAACTTTGTGAGCAGTTCACAGCATTTGAATCTATCTTACCTGACATCAGTTCTCAATAGTTTAGTTTGAAGAGACATGAGACTTAAAGATCCTTCTAAACTGAGCAAAACAAAAGAGGCAACTGGAATGACATATCAGGTATATTACATAAGAGAAAAAAATGAATGAGTTCCTTGGTACGAATGAAACAGTCGTTTGCTATGTTATTCTAAAACTGAAATTAAGATAGAAAAAGTTCAACAAAGAAAACTGTACTGTGTAAAATAGACAAGTAACAGTAAAAGGGGGGTTGTTCACAAGGAAAATAAGATACACACAAATGAGTGGATGGATTTTTCTATAATTATGAGACTTCGTGTGGCACAAATCAACCCAGCAAGTTTGGAAGATAGGAACAAAAATTGCCTAAGCCATCAGGAAATGGATATGTATATTAGATAATGTTTTCACACATAGAATTACTGTAAGATTAGAATACACACAGCACCCAATTAAGGAGTGCTGATTATAATGTATTACACTTATAATAAAATGAGTTTCAAACAGAAGGTGGTACCATTGACATATGATATTGAGATATCAGAGTGAGATTTAGAAGCTTCCTAAAAAGTTACATAATATATCCGTGACTGTAGAAGGAAGGAAAGAAGATTCTGGTGTATTGTCCAATTGATGATGAGATCAATGTAAATGGCATACAAGCTCAGATTGTAGAAGGTAGGGAAGGAAATTGGTCCTGACATCCTCAATGAAATCAACCTACAATTTGTCCATGGCAATTTAGAGCAATCACCTAAATCTGGATGTCCATACAGCATTTGAACTGCCATGCTACCAAATATGAGTCCAGTGCCTTATCACTACACCACGTTGCTTGGTTCCTCTGTGTGTAAACTATGTAGCAAATAACTTTTAATCTCATATCATTAATCCCATATGTGAAATGGAGGAAATACGTGTAATGCAACTTGTTTTTCACATAGTATTGTAGAGTATGATACATTAAATGCATTTACCTTCTTGATACACAATTTATGTAACAGTTATTATTCTTATAACCATTCAAAAAGAGAACTGATGCTTTTTTTAATGAATTATTAAATCTATCTATCTATCTATCTTTTTGGAAGTAATTTTGGTCATATCGATACTGTACACATATCTTTGTAACAAGAAAGATTGATCTACCGTATTCAAAAATCTCTGAACTGCAGATTCCTGTATAACTGCACTTGTTGATATGTGCACAGAACTGTAGAACGAGTCCTTGAGTACATACTCTATGGTCAAGTCTTGAGTCTGGGGGTAGTGCAGTGAAGATACAATGAGATACAAGCAGCCATGACAAGCTGTATTGAATACTGATTTCTGTAATTTACTTCATGGAAAAAGAAACTGACATTCACTAAACATCTAAAGTAAAAACAGTTTGGCCCTATACAATAATTTCACAGTATTTATATCAAGACAGCAACCCATCCCTCTATTGTGAAGCAAGGTAATTAATCTAGACAACCCACCAAAGAAGAATTCTACATCAACAACACCAAATTTAAGTAACTCTTATTGTTTTTAACAGCCACCTGCTCATTTTCTATTATCACGCAAATGGTCACATTGTTTTTAGTACCTGTATTGGCAAATGATTCTTGGTCATTAAAAAACTGAAGCCAACAGTACAAGGAGGCAGGTTAAAGGCTTTGACACTGAATGGCTGCAAAATAACACAAAACTTCCATCTGCTGTCATATCTTATGACAAACTTCTGATAACAGCTCTCCTGGAATGTGAACAGTCAAATTTAGGGTGATCAGAACTCCTTTTGGAATGTGTTCTTGCTCTCAGTGAACAGAGAAATCAAACTGCTGTGTTTCCTCTTGACACTGAACACATAGTAATCTAACTTATTTAGGCATTCATCAGAAACTTTCATAATCCAACTTACCGTACTTATGTATTCACCAAAAATATGGTGGCACAGGAGGAAAAAACACTAAGCATTCGTGAAGTGTCTGGACTACATCAGAGTGGTGCACTAACTCAAAAACACAGATGTCAAAAGAGCTTATTGTTTGGACATGGCAACTGAACACTTGCTGATAAATGACCACAGCAGAAGCACAATGGTATGCAACATTGGAAGCATTCAAAGATGACATTCCTTAAAACCAGCATTCTTTTATCCAAAGTTTATTATAGATAATTTTTACACATCATAGTTTGAGTTTTCATTTACTGTTGCACTACAAATTTCATCATTCACTTGCAAAGAGGAGCATATATGAAATTTTAATATGGTATTTTATGTCTCAGTTTACTACTCCTCAAAACTGTATTTCTTTTAGTCAACACAACAGCTGAATGCAGCAATGCTCCACATGGACAAAGTTGGCATAGTTTTGTGGTGGAACAAATATTTATCACACAATACAACAGTAACAAAATGCTGGTTTGACACCTGTGGACTGCAGTCCCATACAGACTGCAGCCAGTGAGCTATTATTACTTTGTAAACTCAACATGTTGGTTATTCATAAGTACGGGTATGAAATATTGCCAACATAAATTCATGAACTAAAGCCACATTTTTCAGTATTTTCAGTATGACAGACACAAAATGTCAAAGTGAATGTTCAATCACCATGAAGCTGGTAATATGCAAGGAAACAATCTACATTGATATTATTTCTGTATTTTTGTAGTGTGGTTGTGTGGGTTTCAGTTCCTCTAAAATTAAAATATTATTAATGATCAACACTGTCAAGAAGTAAATATATTGAGGAGTGTGTGTGTAAGAACTCCTCTTTTCTCGGCATGATGTGCAACTGTCTACCTTACACAATATTCTCATTGGTCACTTCTGCAAATTAAATGTCTTATTGACGAACTGCATTGCTCAAACACATTACATTTATGTTGTGTCTAATATGTTATGTTTGGGGCACTGATTTAAATATGTGTCATCTGCTAACTCCTGTTTTCCATTTAGTGAACTGTTCTTTTTGCATTCTCCAGTTAATCATTATATGATGGAACACAACAGACTTTTCTGTTATTGTGTACTAAGTGTAAAATGACTTAGAAGTTTAGCTACTTGCTAAGATAATTTCAAGTGCCATTATACAGCTTAAATAATCCATCTTATGCCTCAGTTATTTGAAGGACAAAATATAAACAGAAACATTAGTGATGGAAATTGTCACAGATATTAAAGTGTTCAATTATTACAATTTATCTGCAGTAAATTCTAAGTGGGATTTGTGCTTATTTATTACACTAAGGTTAGAATGTGCAGAACAAGGTTCAATGCCAGTATTAAAACCTAACCATAACAGGGCATCATAATCATGGGGAATTGATACCCTGATCATCCATAGGTTTAAATACTGACTCATACAAGAAACTTATTTCCTTTATTAACAAACAATTTTAATAGTCAGCAGTGTTTTAGCAATGATTAGGCCCAAAGTGTTTAGTGAAACAATGCTGTTCTAATTATAGTAAGCATGAAACCAATTCATTTTTTCAAGTTCTAAGATAAATCATTGGAAAGAATAAAAAGGTTTTTAATCAATCAGCTTTATTACAATTTATTCACATTTCTGACACAGAACAGTAACACATGTAAGCCTGCCTGGTTAGTGTTGTGGTCTAACAGTGCTTTCCAGGTGGGAAGGCATGCCGGTCCCCAGCACGAATCCGCCCAGTGGATTAGTGTCAAGGTCCAGTGAGTTGGCCAGTCTGTGGATGGTTTTTAAGGTGGTTTTCCATCTGTCTTGGTGAATGCAGCTGAGCCAGATTGGAATACACCTTCTGCCAGGATAGGGGCCACTCCTTCAGCAACATCCAGACAGGCACGTGGGGGCAGGGGTTTGTTAGTTATAGGGAGCTCCAATATTAGGCGGGTCATCAACCCCTCAGGAACATAGAGCCTAGGGTGGGGAAGAAGTCCAACATTCACTCGGTGTGCTTACCGGGGGGCCTTGTCCGAGATGTGGAAGAGGCTCTTCCGGCAGCTATCAAGAGTGCGGGGTGCAGCCACCTGCAGATTGTTGCACATGTCGGCACCAACGATGCTTGTTGTTGGGGTTCCGAGGAAATCCTTGGTGCCCTTCAATGGCTGGCTGAATTGGTGAAGGCGGCCTCCATCTCTCAAGGAGTGGAAGCCAAGCTGACGATCTGCAGCATCATACCCAGGGTGGACCGGGGTCCTCTGGTTTGGAGTCTAGTGGAAAATCTAAACCAGAGGCTACGTCGACTGTGACAAAAATGGTTGTAGATTCCTCGACCTACGCTATGGGGTGGAAGGTTGTAGGATGCCCCTCAATAGATCAGGGGTGCACTACACACAGGAAGCAGCTACATAGGTAGCACAGTACTTGTGGTGTGCACATGGTGTTTTTTTTTTTTTTTTTTTTTTTTTTTCCCAGATTAGATTCCTCCCCACGGGAAACAAACCATTAGCCTGAAAAATTACCAGTTCTTGACACTGATGTGGGTTTCCAACTGTAAAAATTGTTAGTTCGCCTAAACAATGTAGAGTTTTCTTGTTTGGGAAAGCAAATAAAAGTGTCATTAATGAATATCTTCATAGTCAGCTCCAAGCATTCACTACGGGACACAAAGATCCTGAGCATCTTTGATCGGAATTTAAAGGTATTGCCCACCACATGGTAGATAAGTATGTGCCTACCAAAAATATAGGGGAGGGAAAGGTTCCACCCTGGTACAATGAACATATTAGGAAGTTGCTGAGAAAGCAGAGAATTTTTCACAGTCGTTTTAAATGTTATCACTGCTCCGCTGACAAACAGAAATTATGTGAAATGAAAGCAGCTGTCAAAAGGTCAATAAGAGATTCTTATAATGAATTTGAAAGCAATATTTTATATGCAGATTCTAAAAATAACCTCCAAATATTTTGGTCATACATAAAATCTATGAACGCTACAGATAATTCAATACCTTCTCTTGCTGACAGTACAGGTACTGTAATGGATGATGATAAACAGAAGGCAGAAATTCTAAACCTAGCTTTCAAAAACTCTTTTTATGGTAGAGAAGTGCAGCACCATTCCCCTTTCATTTATGGAACAAACGCAAGGATGGCTGACTTAGTGTATCTGGGATTGTAAAACATTTAAGATCCTTATACACCAGGAAGGCATCTGGCCCAGATAGTATCCCCGTAAGATTATATGTTGACTATGCTACAAATATAGCACCATTCTTATCCATCCTCTATCAGAGATCATTGGAACAGCAGAAAGTTCGATGGAATTGGAAGAAGGCCCAGGTCATAGCAATCTATAAAAAGCGGAGAAAATCGGATGCACATAATTACCGGCCAAGTTCTCTGACATCAATTTGTTGAAGAATCATGGAACATATTAAGTGTTCAGATATAATGACCTTTCTAGACTGAGAAGCTCATCTGCAGAAACCAGCACAGTTTTAGGAAACAGCAGTCATGTGAGACACAGCTGGCCCTCTTTGTGCATGATATACAACAGGCTCTAGATACCAGCTCCCAGGCTGATGCCATATTTCTTGACTTTCGAAAGGTGTTCAACACAGTTCCACACTGTCACTTGCTCCAAAAAGTGTGCACTTACAGTCTCTCCATTGACATATGTGGTTGGATGGGAAGTTTTCTAACAGACAGAGCAGTATGTCATCCTGAATGGGGTGACTTCAACAGAAACAAGCGTAACTTAAGGTGTGCCCCAGGGTAGCGTAATAGGCCTGCTGCTTTCTATGATTTACATAAACGATCTGGTTGAAGGTATTGACAGGGGCATTAGATTGTTTGTTGATGATGCTGTAGTCTACAAGAAAGTAGTATCACACGAAAGTTCTGAACAAATCAATGAGGACTTGCAGAAAATACATGCGTGGTGTAATGACTGGCAGTTATCTCTCAATATTATTAAGTGTAACCTACTGCATATAACAAGGCAAAAAACCCATTAACATGTACAAAATAGATACCCAGTCTTTGGAAGCAGTAACATCAGTCAAGTATCTGTGTGTGACTATTTGAAATAATCTCAAATGGAATGATCAGATTACACAAGTAACAGGCAAGGTGAACTCTAGTTTGCGGTTTATTGGTAGAATCTTGAAGTGATGCAGTCCTTCAACAAAGGAAATTGCTTACAAAACGTTAGTTTGTCCAGTCTTTGAATACTGTTCATTTGTATGGGACCCTTACAAGTTGTGTCTCATTCAAGAGATTGAAAAGGTCCAAAGACTAGTGGCAAGATTCGTGACTGGTACATTTAGCCATCGTGAGAGCATTACAGATCTCATAGAAAGTTTGAAGTGGGATGCACTTGCAGATAGATGACACGCTAAACAGAAGGGGCTGCTCACTAAATTCCAAAATCCGATCTTCGCCAAGAATGTAGAGCATATATTATTACCACCAACTTTCAGATCGCGCAATGATCACCATTCAAAGATTAGGGAAATTTGAGCTCGTACTGAGGAATTCAGACAGTCAGTTTTCCCCTCACGCGATCTGCGAGTGGAACAGAGGAGGTGGGAATATGACTTTGGCATGAATTGTGCCCTCTGCCACTCACCGCTTGGTGGACAGCGGAGTATATATGTAGATGTAGAAGGATGGTTGTGGCAGACTACACTTATGCACTTATTTCTCTACTACTTCTTCCAAGTGACACTGAGAGAACACTAATTTAGTATTGTATGTAAAGAAAGTGAGAAACCAAAATATTTATGGCACTAAAAAAAAAATGGTGTACAAGAAATACAAATTCTGTAAATTCTTATAGCATCACATTATTTGTCAAACTCAGTAAGACATGATTTCATATAAAAATCATGAACGACATGGAAACTGGCCTCTTGGTGTAAACAAGAGGAAGAGCTGGAAAATAAGTAAATGAAATTCTCATTGAATGCCACGTCAAGTTATAAAAATACCAAACTGAAGTTGATTCAATAATGGGCCAAATGAAACAAAGATCTTTAGGAATCATGTTTCAATGGTGTGATGAGGGAGGGAGGGAGGGAGGGAGCGAGTGACACAAGGAAAGGGGAAATTATGTTGCACATAATTCTAATCTAACAACCATGGATAACATTCATATTCAATACAATATCTGAATGTTAGACAAAGCGATGAGAAACACATGATTTCAAGTGACTGCTGAAAAAACTGAAGAGGAACCAATACTTTAAATACAAGAAAATTGTTGCAGAATGGGCATTATATAATATTAAGCTAAAGTTTTCATAGCAAATCTGAGGAGATAATTGCGCAAGGAAGGCAATAGCATTTTGCACTGAGCGAGGGGATTTATGTAAAGTTCCATTTAAGTTCGACATGAATGCCAAGTTTTACCACAAAAAAATTAAAAATTTGATGGAATTAAGTGGTGTACATCACAGAAAAAGATGGAAAATCTATACAATCTGTTTTTAGTAGACACTTTTAAGATAGTCCATAGGAACTTTGGAAAGTCAGTTACATATGTTAATGAATGGATCAAAAGTGGCATATTGTCAGAAGAGACTACACATTCCAGGTTTCCTGCAGTGTGGATAATGGATGATTCACAGAGTAGTACTGCAATGGTACAGCAACTGAAAATGTATTCCAAATTTGAAGTATATGAGACAGTATGATTATTGTGGGCAAAATGTCTAAACAGCACAGATTCGCCACAAAATTTTGGCTACATATGAGCCAAATGCAATGTCACATACAGCCATAGTGAAATGGCCACATATTTGGGATGATGCTATTATGAAATCGAGATCTTGCACCATGTGATTTCCATCTTTTTGGTAAGCACAAAGAACATCTTGGAGAAAAGAGATTTTCCAATGGTAGTGACTTTTACACAGTATTTCTCCAATTTCTCCATGACCAAGGCACAAAATTATTGTTTACATAAATTTTATGACTATGTTGAAAAACAGTGTCATGTATCTGTGTCACCGCTTTGAAGAGTGTAACATTCAACAACAGATACTTGGCCTGCCAAATGTGTAACTTACTTTTTGATGTCCCCTCCTATTTTCAGTACCATAGAATTCCAACATGTTACTACTATTCAAATGATTGTTTGTTTAACAAATTTAAACATGGTTGTAAGCCATAAATCATACAAGAATATGATTTGCACAATGCAGCCAACCAGTTGCTACAATATTTAACGTGATCTGGTTTTGACACCAACTGTGCGTGTCTCCATCAGAAAAACCAAAAACAGTTACATATACAGAACACAAAACCAGTAACATAGAGGAAAAGCAATAGTCATCAATTTCAAGGTGGTACTTAGTGTAGTTGTGTGTGGTGATCAAGTCAGTAAAAGTATAGCACGTACAAATGATGTGGCATCTAATGAAGCTAATATTTGAATTGGAGGTTTCATTAAGTTTCTACAACAAAACAAACTGAAAAACAATATTGTTTTTACAATTCCACATTGTTATGAGTTAATACATGAATTGTGTTCACAAAGAAATAAGAAAAACAAATGGAAGAATCCAGTTACTATGATCAAGATATGAAAAACGTTTGATTATAGATATTGGTACAATGGATAAAAGCATCCCACTAAACATGGATTACATTTGAACTATGAGAGTAAACAGTTTTTGTGTGAAAAATTACAAAAGATTGGTTACAGAGAGAATTGAACTGAGTAGTTTAATATGTGAAAATGTTCATTGGTGAGTGAACTTTTTTAGTGTTAATCAGCATTCAGTGTGTGTAAATTTACCTTCAGTGTTCACACAAAAAAGCAAAACAACTGCAGACAGAATCAGAGACAATGAAAAATTTAAAATAATGTTCCAGAATGTCCAGTAGACCACTAATTAAATAGAACAAGTTGATGAATTTCTAGGAGAGAGTAAACCATACTTATATATTGTGAATCAACTAGGATGCAAGAGTGAAGAGTCATAGTATTAACTTCAATAATTACAAATCTCTAAGTGCATGTTGTAGTAAGATGCACAAGGGTGGTGGTGTGGGCAATATGCTAGAAATAACAACCTGTGTGAAAACATTGACTGTGTTCATGAACTCACTGTGGAGATGTGCTTTGAAACACCAGCAATAAAAATAAAGGTAGGCAAAATCAAATTCATAATTGTAAGCCTATACAGATCACCAAATGCTGGTGTATATGAATTATTCTGCCATTTACAACAACTATCAACAAAAAAAAAGCGGGTTATAATAAAAGAGATGTGAACACAGACACTGAGCTATAATGTAAATTATCTTAGGTGTTCTGACTTGTTACATTGCTACAGCCATATCCATATCAATTCATTACCAATGATAATGACCACCTGCATAGCTGAGTGGTAACGTGCTTGCATCCCATGCAGCGGGCCCAGGTTTGATTCCCGGCTGGGTTGGAGATTTTCTCCGCTCATAGACTGGGTGTTGCATTGTCCTCATCATTTCATCCTCATCACTAACACGCAATTCACCCAATGTGGCATCAACTGAAGGAAGACTTGCACTTGGTGACCGAACTTCCCGGATGGGACCTCCCAGCCAACAATGCCACACTATCATTCACCAATGATAACAACACTTAACTCATTACTCAGACCATAGAGCATTGTCCACAGAGGTTAAACAGAGCACAAAATAACTTGCTCACTTTTAGAAGAAAAACTGGCCACAATTAGCTTAGGGAGGAACTTTCACACAGTGACTGGCAGAAGATACACAAATCAGCTGATATGAACGAATAGAGGAGGGGGGGGGGGGGGGAGGGCATTTCTATGTAATATTTAACCATAGTTTTAATCAGGCATGTCTAATAACAAACTAAGGAAATCAGACTACACAAATAATCTTAAAATTCATCCAGAAATCCACAAATTAAAGGAAAATATTGCAGACCTACATGTGCTGTTCAGAGATACGAAATAACAGTACTTCCTAACAAAGTACATAAACACCAGAAAAACATACAAGGAATCCCTGGAGACTAAATGCACACTATTACGCTGAACAGGTAAGTGACTCCAGTAATGTTGATGAAACAGCTTAGAACATAGCAAACACAGAATATGAAAATAAAGAGAATCCAAGATACAGTAATACAGCACTAGAAGAAAATGGAATTTGGTGAGTGAGCCAAAGACAATATGTGAGGCCGTCATAAAACATTTGGCTACAGCAAGTAAAGAAGAAAACGAACCAACACTACAACTAGACTAAGTTGAAACCAGTACTTCATTTTTCCTGAGGAGTGTAACAGAATCTCAGGTAATGAAAATAATCTCAAAACTCAAAATAAAAACATCTAGTGTCTGGGATGACAATGTCATCTACATTACTAAGTAAAGCAAAAATTACTTATTAAAACCAGTAAAACACTTAAAAAAAGAGTTCAATTCACCAGGGGACCTTTTTCAAGTTCTAAAAATTACTGAGATACGACTTGGTATAAAAAGGGAGCAAACACTGACAAATAATTACAGGCCTGACTCACTGACTTCGACACTAGGCAAATTTTTCTTTCTTCAGTAAATACAACCTATTAAACAACCAGCAGAATGGGTTTTGAAAAGGAAGATCTACAATGACAGCAGTAGCAACTTTCAACCATGAACTGCCAAACAGACTGGATAAAGGAAACAAAGTCATTGGGAATTTTCTTGCCTTGTCTAAGGCACTTCATTCTATGAATCATGCAGTACTATTGTCCAAATTAGAAACTTATGATGTAAGAGAAGTAGCACTAAACTACTGAAGTTGGTATCTCTGAGATAGAAGACTGTGTACTAGACCGTGTTATAAGAATGAAAATAAAATCCTAACTGTAAAATCAGCATACAAAACTCCTAACTGTCGAATTGCCCAAGAAACTACTCTTAGGCCTTTTTTTTAATTGTATATATTAATGACTTAACACAGGCACAACACTCAAAGCTATTTAATTATGCTAATTATGCATTATTTATTAGCTGGGGCCATACTGATCAGCTAGCATTACAAAGCAATGAAGAAAACTCTGAACTGATCACAAAGTATCCAACAATAAACAAACTTACATTGAGTAAGAGTGAGACTGTTCTAATGAATTTCTAGTTAAATTATAACCAATCTCATACTAAATCACTTTCTTCTGTTGAAACATTTGTTAAAAATAAGTTTTTAAGCACTGTGATTGACAAACATCTTACATGGACATAGCATATCCGCTGCCTCTGTCAAAGATAGGCAGCAATATTTCCTTAATGAAATGTCTCTTAAATATAGTAAATCATCCTGTCCTTATGTAAGTTTATTATGTATTAATTAATTTGAATTTGCAAAACGGCATTGAAATTTCGGATGGGGCACATGGATAGGATATTCAGGCTTCAAAATAGAGCAGTTAGGATAATTGCCAATATAAGTAAGCATCAATCCTGTACAGACTACTTAAAAAAGACAAGTTTGAAACAGAAAATGATTAACTGAGTATAATGAATTGAGATATTCGTAACTGGATAGTGTTATGTACTTATCGTCAACTACCATTTTAATTTTTTTAAGATTTTTGCACCCAGTCATGTGTATAGGTGTGAACTATACAAAATAAAATTGTCTGTCACCAATACGGTTGATTTTTTAACATGAAGTTAACTTGAACCAAGCACCAAACACTCCACCTCAATTATTATATTTTGCATCAGTTGACTAGCTACACAATCTTGCAGTTTTACTTTGCACCAGTTGGCTATGTTGCAATTGAGCTTTGCCTGATCACATGATGCATAAATGCTTTGCACGAGCACTGTCTCTCTCCCCATGTGCTGTGGTTGTCTCTCATGTGCAATGTGTTTTTCTGATTGTGAGACAATCCTTTAATAATATATTTTATAGTTTTCACTGTTCTTAAGTGTTGTTTTGATAATGGAAATGTATAAGACATGAGAAGAAGAATGAATTTGAAACTCAGATCAGTTTCTTTAATATAACATTGGTGATTTGTGGTGCAATAGTTGCAAATTATTTGTAGATTGTTCTAGTTATGATCCATAAAAGTGATGTACCAAATTACTATGTATAATAAAGCATCTGGTTCTCCATACACAGAAAAATGAATATGCAATAGACCCCCAGTCACCTGTCTTTGCAACACAAGTGTCAGTACCTGATCAGTCACATAAATTAGTTGTTGATCTCACACACCTGAGTCCAGTAAATTCTAATTTAAGCCCCATAACTATTGTACAGTATTATTATGAAAGAAATGTTGTTTCCAATTTGGGTGTTGTGAGCCCAACGTACATTTTCGAGCTCTGTGAAAAATTAGGAGATCATGAAATGTCAAATTCTGAAGCCATGGGAGAGTCTTCAAATGGGGACCAAGGAAGGGGTTGACCAGAAAATACTCATCACAAAATTGACAAATAAGGAAGACAAAATGCATTGTAATGAGACTTCCATAAATCAGAAAGGCAAAGTAAAAGAGAAGAAAGACTTCAGAGAATGTCTCTGCCTCTAAGTTTTTCCAAGTTAGGATGGGATACTTTAAAAGACTAGTTTGGAATATTCTACAAAACTGACTTACATGACCATCAAATAGCACTTATTTGCACTATGCTATTAGAAAATGAAGTGAAAAGGAACAGAGTTAGGAAATCACATAAAAGGACAAAAACAAGTGTGTATAAAATATGTGGGATACCTGTATGTAAAACTTTCTTTCTCCAGACTTTTAGAATATTTAGTGGAAGGATACATTTAGCTTTAAAGAAAATTAATCACCACAGTGCATTAGAGACTTCCTAGGAGTGGGTGGAGAAACAAAAAAGGCTTCCTGAAGAAAAATGCAAAGAAGTAATACACCAAATTCATACAAAAATTCATATCAGCGCACACTCCGCTGCAGAGTGAAAATCTCATTCTGGAAGTAATACACCACATTAGAAAATTTCCTAAATACAAACCTCTCTATAAAAAGAGGTGAACCAAACAGAGTATTCCTTGCCCCAGAAATTACCGTTAATGTCATGTACAGTTTGTACAAGGAAAACTATTCAGACCCTGTATCACTGACAACTTACAAGAAAATATTTTTGCCAAAATTTAATATACAAAGAATGAAACTGAATAAAGATATACATACTGTTTGTGACACACTTGAGGTTCTGACAAAAATAAATAAATAAATAAATAAGATCAACAACAACACTCATCTTACTACAGTGAAGGCTGCTCAGGAGCAGAAATTTTCAGATACTTATGAACAAAAGAAGATGAGAATGTAGAAGTTCATTGTTTTGGCCTTGAAGGAACTGTGCCTCTCCCAAGCATTCCTACAAACATTGTGTTCTACAAGTGACAGTTGTGGCTATATAACATGGGTATTCATAATGCTACTAATGACAAAGGGCACAGATATGTCTGAGGGTGAGGCAGGACATGGAGCACAGGAAGTAGCATCCTGTTCGTTAGAACATTTAATGCAACAGATATTGACAGCCAAAGAGGTAATTTTGTGGTCCGATTCATGTAGTAGACACAAGAGAAACAACAAGCTGGTTCTAACACTAAAATTAGGTTTAGACCAGCATCCCACATTGCAGAAAATAAGATAGCTGTTTTTTATACCTCGACATAGCTTCCTTTCAAATGGTAGCAATTTTGGAGACATGGAATGTGCTCTCCAACTCCAAAGACTTTATCATCTGTGAGGATGGGGCACAACAAACCAGTAGAATTAGGGTTTAAACTAAAGCAGCTAATGATTCAAATATGCATTTTATACATCACTTAACAGCTGTTGGCCATCTTCCAAAAATGTTTAAAATAAATATTATTATTATTTCTTTCTTTTCTCAGACGTTATGGCTGGTCAAAAATGGAAAGTGACTCGGACCTTGATCAAGCGTGACTTCCTTTTAACTGTATGGTATATGTTATATTGCATTTAGGAACTTTCGGGTAATTGAACATGTATCAATAATTACGGATTTCTGTAGTTGTATATATAAGTTTGGATGCAGCTGTATTGCATTGATGTACTGGTGGATATTGTGTGGTATGACTCCTGTAGTTGATAGTATAATTGGTATAATGTCAACTTTATCCTGATGCCACATATCCTTGACTTCCTCAGCCAGTTGGATGTATTTTTCAATTTTTTCTCCTGTTTTCTTCTGTATATTTGTTGTATTGGGTATGGATATTTCGATTAGTTGTGTTAATTTCTTTTTTTTGGTGAGTATGATGTCAGGTTTGTTATATGGTGGTGTTTTATCTGTTATAATGGTTCTGTTCCAGTATAATTTGTATTCATCATTCTCCAGTACATTTTTTGGTGCATACCTGTACGTGGGAACATGTTGTTTTATAAGTTTATGTTGTAAGGCAAGCTGTTGATTTATTATTTTTGCTACATTGTCATGTCTTCTGGGGTATTCTGTATTTGCTAGTATTGTACATCCGCTTGTGATGAGATGTACTGTTTCTATTTGTTGTTTGCAAAGTCTGCATTTATCTGTTGTGGTATTGGGATCTTTATTAATAATATCTGGTGTTTATTGTTTGATCCTGTATTGCAATCATGAATCCTTCCATCTCACTGTATATATTGCCTTTTCTTAGCCATGTGTAGGATGCGTCTTGATCGATGTGTGGCTGTGTTAGATGATACGGGTGCTTGCCATGAAGTGTTTTCTTTTTCCAATTTACTTTCTTCGTATCTGTTGATGTTATGTGATCTAAAGGGTTGTAGAGGTGGTTATGAAATTGTAGTGGTGTAGCCGATGTATTTATATGAGTGATTGCTTTGTGTATTTTGCTAGTTTCTGCTCGTTTTATAAAGAATTTTCTTAAATTGTCTACCTGTCCATAATGTAGGTTTTTTATGTCGATAAATCCCCTTCCTCCTTCCTTTCTGCTTAATGTGAATCTTCCTGTTGCTGAATGTATGTGATGTATTCTATATTTGTGGCATTGTGATCGTGTAAGTGTATTGAGCTCTTCTAGGTCTGTGTTACTCCATTTCACTACTCCAAATGAGTAGGTCAATATTGGTATAGCATAAGTATTTATAGCTTTTGTCTTGTTTCTTGCTGTCACTTCTGTTTTCAGTATTTTTGTTAGTCTTTGTCTATATTTTTCTTTTAGTTCTTCTTTAATATTTGTATTATCTATTCCTATTTTTTGTCTGTATCCTAGATATTTATAGGCATCCGTTTTTTCCATCGCTTCTATGCAGTCGCTGTGGTTATCCAATATGTTACCTTCTTGTTTAGTGTGTTTTCCCTTGACTATGTTAGTTTTCTTACATTTGTCTGTTCCAAAAGCCATACTTATATCATTGCTGAATACTTCTGTTATCTTTAGTAATTGGTTGAGTTGTTGATTTGTTGCTGCCAGTAGTTTTAGATCATCCATGTATAGCAAATGTGTGTTTTTGTGTGGGTATGTTCCAGTAATATTGTATCCATAATTTGTATTATTTAGCATGTTGGATAGTGGGTTCAGAGCAAGGCAGAACCAGAAAGGACTTAATGAGTCTCCTTGGTATATTCCACGCTTAATCTGTATTGGCTGTGATGTGATATTTGAATTTGTTTGGATATTAAGTGTGGTTTTCCAATTTTTCATTACTATGTTTAGGAACTGTATCAATTTAGGATCTACTTTGTATATTTCCAATATTTGTAGTAACCATGAGTGGGGTACGCTATCAAAAGCTTTTTGGTAATCAATGTATGCGTAGTGTAGCAACCTTTGTTTAGTTTTACCTTGATATGTCACCTCTGCATCTATTATCAGTTGCTCTTTACATCCTCGCGCTCCTTTGCAGCAGCCTTTTTGTTCTTCATTTATAATTTTGTTCTGTGTTGTATGTGTCATTAATTTCTGTGTAATGACTGAAGTTAATATTTTGTAGATTGTTGGTAGGCATGTTATGGGGCGATATTTAGCTGGGTTTGCTGTGTCTGCTTGATCTTTAGGTTTCAGATAAGTTATTCCATGTGTAAGTGTATCAGGGAATCTGTATGGGTCTGCAATGTAACTGTTAAATAATTTAGTTAGATGTGAATGTGTTGAGGTGAACTACTTTATTGCTTGGGTGACTTCATGTTGCAAAATTATCACTTCAGGCATTTGTGGTATCATCTTGTATGTGTCTGTTTCTGCTTGTATCCATCGTGCATGCCTGTTATGTTGTACCGGGTTTGACCATATGTTGCTCCAGAAGTGTTCCATGTCTGTTATGTTTGGTGGATTGTTTATTTTAATGTGTGTGTTATCTATTGTCTGGTAAAATTTCTTTTGGTTTGTGTTGAATGTTTGGTTTTGTTTCCTTCTATTTTCACTTTTTTTGTATCTTCTGAGTCGTTTGGCTAATGCTTGTAATTTCTGCTTCTTTTCGTCTAATTGCTCTGTCGCTTCTCTTTGTGAGATTTTACCTAACCTTTTTCGTTTTTTTTCCGAGATTTCATTTCTTATAAATTGTGTTAGCTGTCCGATGTCTTTTCTCAGTTTTTCTATTCTGATCTGTAGCCTGTGTTGCCATGCTGGTTTTGTGGGTTTCTTCTGTGTGTTGGTTGGTTCTGATCTCTGTCTAGTGTGTATATTTAGTGTAGTGAGTGCTCCTATATAAACCAGTAGTTGTAACTCTTCCATAGTTGTGTTTTCATTTATTTTGTTGTGTATGATTGTGTTGATAGTTTTTATTGTTGTTTCGACTTTTGGGTTATTTGGCGGTCTATGCAAGAATGGTCTAATGTCTGTATTTGTGTCTTTGTATTCTATATATGTCAGCTGAAATTTTTCTTCTATATCTAACATGTGTGTCACTTCATGTTCTATTTGTGCTTGTTCTGGTGGCTGTCTTAAGATTTCGTTTTCCTCTGATTGTTTAATTGGTGCGTGTTGTTCTTTGTTTGTTTGCTCTGGGATGTTTGAGTCAATTACTGTATTTTCTTCTTCTTCTGATTGCACATTATTTTGTTCCAGTATTTGTTGTACTTGATGTTTTCTAATTCTGACTGGGGTATCCTGTTATTTTTGATTATTACACGGATCTGATCAGCTAGTCGTTCTGTTAAAAATTTTAATTCTGGGTATCTGGTAATAAATGTTGTGTATACTTGTGATCTGTATCCAGTTGTGTTGGTTCCTAGGTTTGTTGCTTGGTAATAACAGAACATGAGGTGTCGATTAACTTCATCTGACCATCTCATCGTCTGTCTTTGTTTTCCTTCTAGGGTGGTTGCAGGAAGCATATCCTGCAAAACACCTCTATTTGGATTTAAATCATTTTCCAGTTGGCTAGCAGTGTCGTTACCATTGTGGGCGGGCATAGGGTTCAAGCGTCGTCCCCGACCATGACGGCGCTTGTCCGAGGCTTCTTTAGTTCTGTCCTGAACCAACTAATCACACTAAAAGGGGGGTTAGCCCTATTAGTGGTTTGTTCTTTTCGTCGCCTTTTACGACTGGCAGAACATACCGGAGGCCTATTCTTTTCCCGGGCCTCCACGGGGATTATTATTATTATTTCTTTACTTTCTCAGACGTTAAGTCTGGTTGAGAATGGAAAGTGACGCGGACCTTGATCAAGCGTCACTTCCTATTAACTGTACGGTATGTGTTATATTGCATTTAGGAACTTTCGGGTAATTGAACATGTATCAATAATTACGGATTTCTGTAGTTGTATATATATGTTTGGATGTAGCTGTATTGCATTGATGTACTGGTGGATATTGTGTGGTATGACTCCTGTAGTTGATAGTATAATTGGTATGATGTCAACTTTATCCTGATGCCACATATCCTTGACTTCCTCAGCCAGTTGGATGTATTTTTCAATTTTTTCTCCTGTTTTCTTTTGAATATTTGTTGTATTGGGTATGGATATTTCGATTAGTTGTGTTAATTTCTTCTTTTTATTGGTGAGTATGATGTCAGGTTTGTTATGTGGTGTTGTTTTATCTGTTATAATGGTTCTGTTCCAGTATAATTTGTATTCATCATTCTCCAGTACATTTTGTGGTACATACTTGTATGTAGGAACTTGTTGTTTTAAAAGTTTATGTTGTAAGGCAAGCTGTTGATGTATTATTTTTGCGACATTGTCATGTCTTCTGGGGTATTCTGTATTTGCTAGTATTGTACATCCGCTTGTGATGTGATCTACTGTTTCTATTTGTTGTTTACAAAGTCTGCATTTATCTGTTGTGGTATTGGGATCTTTAATAACATGCTTGCTGTAATACCTGGTGTTTATTGTTTGATTCTGTACTGCAATCATGAATCCTTCCGTCTCACTGTATATATTGCCTTTTCTTAGCCATGTGTTGGATGCGTCTTGATCGATGTGTGGCTGTGTTAGATGATACGGGTGCTTGCCATGAAGTGTTTTCTTTTTCCAATTTACTTTCTTCGTATCTGTTGATGTTATGTGGTCTAAAGGGTTGTAGAGGTGGTTATGAAATTGTAGTGGTGTAGCCGATGTATTTATATGAGTGATTGCTTTGTGTATTTTGCTAGTTTCTGCTCGTTCTAGAAAGAATTTTCTTAAATTGTCTACCTGTCCATAATGTAGGTTTTTTATATCGATAAATCCCCTTCCTCCTTCCTTTCTGCTTAATGTGAATCTTCCTGTTGCTGAATGTATGTGATGTATTCTATATTTGTGGCATTGTGATCGTGTAAGTGTATTGAGTGCTTCTAGGTCTGTGTTACTCCATTTCACTACTCCAAATGAGTAGGTCAATATTGGTATGGCATAAGTATTTATAGCTTTTGTCTTGTTTCTTGCTGTCAATTCTGTTTTCAGTATTTTTGTTAGTCTTTGTCTATATTTTTCTTTTAGTTCTTCTTTAATATTTGTATTATCTATTCCTATTTTTTGTCTGTATCCTAGATATTTATAGGCATCCGTTTTTTCCATCGCTTCTATGCAGTCGCTGTGGTTATCCAATATGTAATCTTCTTGTTTAGTGTGTTTTCCCTTGACTATGTTAGTTTTCTTACATTTGTCTGTTCCAAACGCCATACTTATATCATTGCTGAATACTTCTGTTATCTTTAGTAATTGGTTGAGTTGTTGATTTGTTGCTGCCAGTAGTTTTAGATCATCCATGTATAGCAAATGTGTGATTTTGTGTGGGTATGTTCCAGTAATATTGTATCCATAATTTGTATTATTTAGCATGTTGGATAGTGGGTTCAGAGCAAGGCAGAACCAGAAAGGACTTAATGAGTCTCCTTGGTATATTCCACGCTTAATCTGTATTGGCTGTGATGTGATATTATCTGAATTTGTTTGGATATTAAGTGTGGTTTTCCAGTTTTTCATTACTATGTTTAGGAACTGTATCAATTTAGGATCTACTTTGTATATTTCCAATATTTGTAGTAACCATGAGTGGGGTACACTATCAAAAGCTTTTTGGTAATCAATGTATGCGTAGTGTAGAGACCTTTGTTTAGTTTTAGCTTGATATGTCACCTCTGCATCTATTATCAGTTGCTCTTTACATCCTCGCGCTCCTTTGCAGCAGCCTTTTTGTTCTTCATTTATAATTTTGTTCTGTGTTGTATGTGTCATTAATTTCTGTGTAATGACTGAAGTTAATATTTTGTAGATTGTTGGTAGGCATGTTATGGGGCGATATTTAGCTGGGTTTGCTGTGTCTGCTTGATCTTTAGGTTTCAGATAAGTTATTCCATGTGTAAGTGTATCAGGGAATATGTATGGGTCTGCAATGTAACTGTTAAATAATTTAGTTAGATGTGAATGTGTTGAGGTGAACTTCTTTAGCCAGAAATTTGCTATTTTATCATTTCCAGGGGCTTTCCAATTGTGCGTAGAATTAATTGCTCGGGTGACTTCATGTTGCAAAATTATCACTTCAGGCATTTGTGGTATCATCTTGTATGTATCTGTTTCTGCTTGTATCTACCGTGCATGCCTGTTATGTTGTACTAGAACAGAATGGCCAATATATCAACAAGTATTTGTTTTCAGACATATGTTTATAGTTCTTTTCTACTTTTGACAAGTACAATCTCCAGTAAGAGTACAGGATACTTTTTAAAACACCCTCTACATACAAATTAATTAGTTATATTAGCTCCAGATAACTGGATTATAAGACAGATTGTGAAGTACTGAATGACTGCATGTCTAACAATCAGTTGTTTCTGGCATTTTCAGATGATGAAGAGCCTGAGACTAATATCATGGAAGGCCCTGAGGTTAATGTTATGACAGGAAAGGTGCTACACAAAGCTGACAATTTCTTTATCTTGAGCGAGGCATAATTCACACCTTTACATGTTTCTTGGCTGTCTGTGATTTACTGTCCAACTATTCCATGTACATCTAATGACTATCTTCCCAATCTGGATGATGTTCCATTACCACAAACACTTTTTGTAGGATAGCAAATGAAAAACCTATGTGTAGTAGAATGGAGATACAATGATTCAGACAGTGCAAAGGTCAGTGTCTAATGAAGAAGTGAGATCTATACAGTATTTTAAACTTTTTCCCCCCCTATCAAGATGTTTACACGTACAGCAAAAAATGAGAGATTTATACTATTTTAGAGAAGTTGGTAATAGTTGGAACAGAAATTCCACTGAAACAGAAATGTTTTGGCATAGATAATGTGTGTGGGTTACTGGAAGTCCTTTGCAGTTGTTCCTGATGGAATTTACTCAGTAGAACAGACACCTGAAGACATTGTGTGAAGAAACAAATTTGATAAACTCAAATTCATATTCATTTTGTAGATGACAGATTTCTATCAAGTGATGACTCAAAGCATGTCAGACTTCAAAAGTTTGTCACTACACTGAAGATAACAATCGAGGAATATCTTTGCACTCACTAATTATTACCTCTGAATGGCATTCTTAAATCAGGAATTACATAAATAAGAAACCCATGTAACTAGTTAATACAAGTTTTTCCAGCAGCAACTAGCAGCAGAATCGTGCATTATTTCAAAAGAAACGGTGGGAAAAAGAAACAATTATACAAATACTGACACAAATCATGCTGAACCACAAACTACAAAACTGCATATGAATTTTTTCCATAACCACTTTTAGTTGCTCTCAAGAGACAAGGAATCTGGAAAAATAGATGGACCCAATATAATGTCAGCATGTACCCTGAATTCATATCAAAACTTTAAAAATTCTGATAAGAGTTCCAATGGTGTAACAATGGTTGAGGGGAACACTGTAGCTTATGTCAAACGGTTTGACAAGAAAAGTGCTTACCTAATGTTCATTATATTGGTGTTGCACTCTCTGGCACAGAAAGCACATAGTCAATAAATGACAAATGATACATAAATGTACATGCTATGCGTATTACGAGAACACAATAACTACATAGTTAGCAGAGATGTTCTGGACAAGTTAAACCCACTGAAAAGAATAAATATGAGGACTTAATAGTATTATCTATGAATCATGTTCCACCCACAGATGAACAGCAAAATCCACATTTTTTAATTGATGTTATCAACAAGCTAAGGAGAAGCATATTTCTGATCAATTTTTGCCTGGAAATAGCCAACATTCCTCCTCAGAGTGAGAAACTTGCAAGTAAAAATGCAGTCATCCTTCTACTAATGGCAAGGTCAATCATTTCACAAATGCTGCACTTTTATGGTTTTCTAATTTAATGCACCAGTTTTCCTGAATACCAACTTCAATTTCAGATATTTTCTGAGCCAATAATGGCACTTGTTTTATTTATTTATTTATATCACATAAATCCAATACTGTGAGACATTTGCATGGATGTAGGACGTGTCAGAATTATTACAAATAATACAATAGGAATACATAAAAGTACCTCTTGCAAGATGATATCTGGTATAAGACAAAATACACATTAATAGGTATAGAAAAAATTACATTAAAAAATGGTAGATCCTAATAGCTAAATGAAAGACACAGTAATGTTAACAGTGATTGTGAGTATCGTAATGCACAATAGCACCTCAAGTTATTAAATTAAAAAATCAATTACAGTTAACTCTACTGAAATATGCTTCTACCGAATAGAAGGAATTATCTAATAAATACTGTTTGAGTTTTTGTTTAAATTTGGGAAGCTCGTGGATAAGTAATTTCAGTGAGGGTGGGAGAGCATTGAACACCTTGCAGCTCACGTAATGGACTCCTTTTTGTACAATAGTAAGGTTTTTTGATTCATAATGAAGGTCCATCTTCCTCCTGGTATTGTGTGTACGGTATGAATCATTGGTTATGTACGATTGTCCATTTTTACCAATGAAACATAACAGGGAGTAGATATATTGGCATGCAGTTGTCAGTATCCCAAATTTTTTGAAAAGGTTCCTGTTGTGACGTGTCGATCGTTCAAAGTGTCGCCACGCAATTACGCGCGTCCTCTACATGCGGCGCTGTCTGCCAGCCATGCAGCAGCCGCGCCACCTAAGTGGCCAGCTGGCCAGTGTCCGCTAGACTTGGACTCGGTGCAGATTTGACCGTTACCATGTACACATGACTTACGTGATCTACTCGCTCTGTGACTTACATGTATTGTGTCGTCTTTTGAAATATAGTGTCCAACTTGACGTTATAACAATTGGCGACGGGGTAGTGGATTTTTCCTTTTCATCACTGACCCACAAGTTTCCACGGCTACTTTAGAGCAACTATTGCACAGTCTCATTGAACAGCAAACACTTCTCATGTCGGCGATTCGCGATTTCGTCGCGGCATCCAATGCAGGGCGTTTCTCGCCGTTGTCTACACCTCCTTTTACTCCTTACGACGAGACAGCGAAAGACTGGTCTGATTACGAAAAATGTCTCTGACAGCACTTCTTGGCATTTCGTATCACGGACGAACAAACATGTCTGTCTCTGTTCCTTTCATGGATTTCACCTCAAATGTATCGATTGTTGTCGTAATTGGCTCCTTTGAAAGATCCTGCATCTTTGTCCTTCGCTGAAATGTGCTCACTTCTGTCCGTATATTTTCATAAGCAAACACATGTGGTAGCCTCTCGTGTTGCCTTTTATCATTGTCAAAAACAACCAAATCAATCCCATCGCGCTTGGGCTGCTGAACTTCACGGCCTCAGTAGAAAGTGTCAATTTGTTACTGACGTTCACAAAGAATCTTCTGCCGATTCCACGGTACAGGATGCTATTATCTGGTCGGTGCCCGACAAAGAAGTGAGGCAGCGTGCCCTTCAGCTGGCAAATCCGACTCTCGAAGTCCTATCCGTTGCGCAGTCTTTTGAAATTTCTCGCGCCGCTGGAGCGCAAATAGAGGGTGGGGTGACGTTGGGGAAATACAACCTCTGTGTGCTGTTGACGAAGCGTGTGGCATGTCCCCGCCGGCTGACGTGGCTGCAGTACGCTCCCGAGCGCAGCCTCGGCCTAACTGTAAACAAACCTCTAAGAAACTGCAGCAAAACCACCGGCAACTTCCTTCATGTCTGCGGTGTTTTACAAAACATTCACAGGAGGATTGTCCCCAACATTGGGCCGTGTGTCACAACTGCAAAAAGAAGGTCATGTGTCATCCGTTTGCAAATCCGACCGCATACATGATGTTCATGAACATTACGCTTATTCTGATTCTGTGTTGTCTGTCAATTGCACTTCTTCCCTTTCAGGGAAGTTATTCCTCACGGTCCAAATACTTGGTCGAGATGTTCGCATGCAGGTGGATACTGGTTCTGCTGCCACCATTATCAATTCTCAGACGTATCTTCAGTTGGGTTCTCCAAACCTATCACCTGTCACTAGGTAATTACGGATGTACAATAAACAGAAGATTTCTCTCTAAGGACAATTTGATGATGAGGTATCTTACAAATCCGTCGTTCGCACTGTTCCCATATTTGTGGTCGACCATAGTAATGCGGAAAATCTTATTGGTTTCGATACCTTTCGCGTTTTTGGGTTCTCCATAGATGACTGTCAATATCGTCTCTGATGCCATTCCTTATGCTCAATTGGATTCCTTGTCGACGACATTTTCGTCCCTTTTTTCTCCTGGGTTAGGCCATGCAAACGATTTTGAAGCTCATATCACGCTCAAACCCACTGCTCGGCCTAAGTTTTTTCGGGCTCGGCCCATTCCTGTGGCCCTTCGTGATTGGGTAAAATGGGAGCTGGATTGTCTCACTGCTTCCGGGGTCTTGCTTCCTGTCACTTCAGTTCCTACAAGAATGTGTAGGCTGGACTCCACTCATTATCCCAATAACTCTCTTTTGGGCAATGAATTTTTTTTTTGATAATGGCTGATTACCCCAGAAAACTATGCCATACAGTAATAGTGCATGGAAATAACTAAAATAAGCATTTTTTGTGGTGTCTCGGTCACATACAGTGGAAATAATACAAACAGCAAATGTTGTTGAGCTGAGTTTTTTGTGGAGGTACAAAATATGTTCAGACTATTTTAGACTGTTGTCAATGTGTACACCCAGAAACTTGGTTGACTCAACTTGTAGTAGCTCACTACCATTCAATGTAATACTTAATTGATCCTCAACTTTTTTCCTTACTTGGAAATGTACAAACTGGGTCTTGCTAACATTTAGTGATAACCCATTATTCACAAACCAATTACATACTTCACTAAAGACAATATTGGCCGATTCCTCAAGATTGAGGTTGGGAATTTTGTTGATGAGGATAGAGGTGTCATCAGCAAAAAGAGTAAAGTGAGTTTTAAAGCTAGTACACAAGGGAAGGTCATTGATAAAGATGAGGAAGAGAAGGGGGCCAAGTACAGAGCCCTGAGGAACACCACAGCCAATGAAGCCCCAGCTGGATGACACAGAGTACCCCTCAGTCGTTCAACAAGACGACCTGCTTTCTTCCAGCTAGTTAGGATTTAATCCATGAGCCAACTGAGCCACTTATACCATAATATTCAGCCTTTGCTAGGAGGATTTCATGATTAACACTATCAAAGGCCTTAGAAAGGTCACAGAAGATACCAACAGGAGACAATTTATTATTAAAAGACTAATATTTGATGGGTGAAGGAAAAAATAGCTTGTTCTGTTGATACACCCTGTTGAAATCCGAACTGGCTACTGTTTAATACCTTATAATGCTTGAGGTGTTCAATAAGTCTTTTCTGAACCAATTTCTCAAGAATTTTAGAAAAGGTTGTTAAAAGGGAGATAGGCGGACAGTTGGTAACGTCGGCTTTATCGCCTTTTTTAAAGGGAGGTTTCACAATAGCAAACTTTAATCTCTCAGGAACAATCCCGTGCTGGATGGATTCATTGAATATGTGGCACAGTATTTTGCTTATCGACTTCTAGCACTCCTTCAGTAATCTTGAAGAGATACCATCTATGCCAACAGAATACTTTCTCTTCATCTCTAATTATATTCTCAGTTTTATGTACTGCGATATGAGACACTTTAATCTGCTTGGTTTTTTTATTAATAGCTTTTTGAAGGGCTAACACGGCTTCATTAACGGAACATATTTTCCAGTTTGTACTGCTGACGCCAGAAAGTGGTTGTTAAAAATTTCGGTGATTATTTCAACATTGTCATGAATGGTATCATTTCTCTTACTTTCTATTTTGTTTTCGGCAGCAGGGATTTTCCCTTTTTATTATGCCCCATATGGTCTTAATTTTGTTGTTAGAGAGATCAATTTCTGATTTTATAGAAATACTCTTTGCCCTTCTTAGCACTTTCTTAAGGATAGAACAGTATAGTTTGTAATGTTTTTCCTTTTCTACACTATAACTGGATTTGAGTGAGGCATACAGATTCCTTTTCCTTCTGCAAGACATTTTAATGCCCAGTGTTAGCCAGTTTTTATTAGAGTAGGTTTCGCGTTTGGATTTCACAGTCCTTTTAGGAAAGGCCACTTCGAATAGGCAGATAAATTCATTTAGAAAATCATTGTACTTGTCATTAACATTGTCAAAGATCTCGATTTGGTCCCAGTCTACTTCTTGCAGGGAATTACAGAAGCTATTGATGGACTGTGTGTTAATTACTCTGAAAGTTTTACTGCAGTTGTTCTTACAAAGGGGCTAACATTATCAATTGATAAAGTAGTTGACCATCATGGTCTGAGAGCCCATTCAATATACACTTTACAGTTGTGTTTGGAATTCTACTGCTGTCTAAGATGATGTCAATTCGACTTGTACAATTAGCTGTGACTCTAGTGGGAAAATCCACCAGTGCTGTTAAGTTAAAAAAGAGTTCATTAAATGTGATAAATCTTTTCTTCCCATGTTATCTGTAAGAAAGTCAACATTAAAATCACCTACAATTATAATATCTTTAGTTTTTGCAAAGAGATGAGTTAACAGTGATTCTAACTGTTTTAGAAAAATACAGATTTTGCCTGCAGGAGTCCTATAAAATGAAAGGACAGTAATTTCAGAGAAATCAGTACAGATTACAACTCCGCAAACCTCACAATGTTTATCAATACAGTATTCACTCAAGTCTAAAGATCTATAAGCTATTTTGTTCTTAACGTAAATCACCACTCCACCCTTATCTAAAAAATGTCTACAGTAAAGAGCTGCTTGGTTATAGTTATTCAGTTGCAGTGTGTCACAACCAAGTTTCATAAAGTGTTCACTAAAACAGATTACATCAGCATTATTAATAAAGTCCTTATCTAAAATGTTTAATGGATAGCTCATCTAGTTTACTTAATAAGCCTTGAATGTTGTGATGGTAAACAGCAAATTTATTAGCACTGGCTGGAGATTTGGGGTGGTTGATTGGGTTAGTCTCTCAAAGTATTAACATTTGGCTTACTTGGAGGTGTAGTTATGACAATTTTCCTTTCCTTGTGATGATACCATAAAAAATTCTCACTACGAACTGCAGCTTTTTTGGACCTCTTGCTCCTCCTCCTTGCAGTTGGCACTTCTCCTTGGGTTGCTGAAGATTTCTTGTCTGTTAGCTGCTCTGATGGTTCTGCAACAGCAGCAAATGATACTCAGGGTGCTGATGATGCTTCATCTTTTGTGGGAGTGATGATATCCCCTCTTCTTCTTCTGAAATTGTTGGTAGGTCTATTCCAGATTCTGAAGCGATTTCTTGAATGACCATTGGAGCAACATTATTTGTTGATGCTAGTACTACTGTTGCAACCACTTCTGATGAGGGTGATTTTCCTTCAGTTGATTCACGTTTTGCTGCCCTTTGTGAAGTTTCTGCTGTGTCAGCAAATAATCCTGGTAGTGCTGCCACAGGTGTTGGCTCTCTTGAATTCGCTGATGGTGAATTTGCTAATGCTATAAATAGTGTGTCCACTGTTCGGAGTTGAGTTGCTGCAGTACTTTTGGAAATTGGTACTTACAGGCAGCATTTCCACAATTTTTCTGCAGAGAAGTTTCTTGCCCTTTCTGTTAAGGTGCAACCCATGTCTCGTTAAGTTGTCTAAGTAGGAAGTCGACAGGCAGAAACTGAGTATTTAGATACAGTTTACATATATTTTCGAACTGTTCATTAGCTTTGGTTATTTCTTTGTTTACAAACGATTCAAATGTAAGGTCATGTCTAGGTGGAATTCCCATGACTATAATTGCTTTACTATTATTATTAGAATCAAGTATCCTCTTCAAGTTTTGGACAGCACTCGACAATTAATTTTTATAAACGTCGTTGGCTCCCCCCACTATTACTTGTTTTCCAATTTCATACAAGGGTGCTCCTAGTTTCACGTAACTGCAAACTTTAACATCGTGATATTCACGTAAGATTTTTGCTAATCCACAATCGTGACTATCCGAGTGGATATTTACCTTAAAGGATTTCTTCCCTGACGCACTTTTATATGACAATACAGTTGTTGTTGTTGTTGTTGTTGTTGTTGTCGTCGTCTTCAGTCCTGAGACTGGTTTGATGCAGCCCTCCATGCTACTCTATCCTGTGCAAGCTGCTTCATCTCCCAGTACCTACTGCAACCTACATCCTTCTGAATCTGCTTAGTGTATTCATCTCTTGGTCTCCCTCTACGATTTTTACCCTCCACGCTGCCCTCCAATGCTAAATTCGTGATCCCTTGATGCCTCAAAACATGTCCCACCAACCGATCCTTTCTTCTAGTCAAGTTGTGCCACAAACTTATCTTCTCCCCAATCCTATTCAATACCTCCTCATTAGTTATGTGGTCTACCCATTTAATCTTCAGCATTCTTCTGTAGCACCACATTTCGAAAGCTTCTATTCTCTTCTTATCCAAACTAGTTACCATCCATGTTTCACTTCCACACATGGCTACACTCCATACAAATACTTTCAGAAACGACTTCCTGACACTTAAATCTATACTTTATGTTAACAAATTTCTCTTCTTCAGAAACGATTTCCTTGCCATTGCCAGTCTACATTTTATATCCTCTCTACTTCGACCATCATCAGCTATTTTACTCCCTAAATAGCAAAACTCCTTTACTACTTTAAGTGTCTCATTTCCTAATCTAATTCCCTCAGCATCACCCGATTTAATTTGACTACATTCCATTATCCTCGTTTTGCTTTTGTTGATGTTCATCTTATATCCTCCTTTCAAGACACTGTCCATTCCGTTCATCTGCTCTTCCAAGTCCTTTGCTGTCTCTGACAGAATTACAATGTCATCGGCGAACCGCAAAGTTTTTACTTCTTCTCCATGAATTTTAAAACCTACTCCAAATTTTTCTTTTGTTTCCTTTACTGCTTGCTCAATATACAGATTGAATAACATCGGGGAGAGGCTACAACCCTGTCTTACTCCCTTCCCAACCACTGCTTCCCTTTCATGTCCCTCGACTCTTATAACTGCCATCTGGTTTCTGTACAAATTGTAAATAGCCTTTCGCTCCCTGTATTTTACCCCTGCCACCTTCAGAATTTGAAAGAGAGTATTCCAGTTAACATTGTCAAAAGCTTTCTCTAAGTCTACAAACGCTAGAAACGTAGGTTTGCCTTTTCTTAATCTTTCTTCTAAGATAAGTCGTAAGGTTAGTATTGCCTCACGTGTTCCAACATTTCTACGGAATCCAAACTGATCTTCCCCGAGGTCCGCTTCTACCAGTTTTTCCATTCGTCTGTAAAGAATTCGCGTTAGTATTTTGCAGCTGTGACTTATTAAACTGATAGTTCGATAATTTTCACATCTGTCAGCACCTGCTTTCTTTGGGATTGGAATTATTATATTCTTCTTGAAGTCTGAGGGTATTTCGCCTGTCTCATACATCTTGCTCACCAGATGGTAGAGTTTTGTCAGGACTGACTCTCCCAGGGCCATCAGTAGTTCTAATGGAATGTTGTCTACTCCCGGGGCCTTGTTTCGACTCAGGTCTTTCAGTGCTCTGTCAAACTCTTCACGCAGTATCTTATCTCCCATTTCGTCTTCATCTACATCCTCTTCCATTTCCATAATATTGTCCTCAAGTACATCGCCCTTGTATAGACCCTCTATATACTCCTTCCACCTTTCTGCCTTCCCTTCTTTGCTTAGAACTGGGTTGCCATCTGAGCTCTTGATATTCATACAAGTGGTTCTCTTCTCTCTAAAGGTCTCTTTAATTTTCCTGTAGGCAGTATCTATCTTACCCCTAGTGAGATAAGCCTCTACATCCTTACATTTGTCCTCTAGCCATCCCTGCTTAGCCATTTTGCACGTCCTGTTGATCTCATTTTTGAGACATTTGTATTCCTTTTTGCCTGCTTCATTTACTGCATTTTTATACTTTCTCCTTTCATCAATTAAATTCAATATTTCTTCTGTTACCCAAGGATTTCTATTAGCCCTCGTCTTTTTACCTACAATACAGTAGCAAATGAATATTTAATGGCACTTGGACGACAGATTCGTTTGGTTTTCAACGAGTGAACTTTTTAGGCCTATTATTTGGTGATGTATTAACACTGTTCAGTGACTGAAGATATATCAAATCCTGTTTTAGCTTTACTACGTCGTCACGGAGAATGTCAATGATTTTTTTCTTTTGTTGCTAATTCACACAGAATATCATCCAAATTTTGTTGCAAAGGTCTGTGTTTACCGGGCTGATCACTAACACTTGTATATACACGAGAGTTTACATGTTATTTTTTGCCAGTGTTTTTAATTAAGATGTGGCAAAGCACGCACAAATCATCACACACTGTGTTTTATTTCTTGCACAGAGAACACTTAAACATGTGATTTTTGTTACTAAAAACCGAACTCACCAATGTGTATCTTCTCCGGCCGCCTTCTTAACTCTTGTTGGCGGACAATATTTGTTTTTGGACTTCAGTTTAATTCTGACCTAAGGTAAGAGAAACTACACACACCTTCAAACACATGAACCAGTTTTGTATTTGTATGTTTTATTTATCCTGTGGATAAATATTCAGATCATTAAATTTATGTTGTACTAACAATGGCCCAAAATGAAGTCAAGCATGACATGTTTTACGGGTCAGAGAGAGGAATGTATTAGGTTATTCACAGACTGCCTTAGAAACACAGACGGGGACTTTATTGAAAATGTATTTAACCTATTCTTTAAGACATATACAATTCGTAAATTTTCATATATTTTTTTTTTTTTCATTCTAAGTCTTTGGCACAAGATTCAATATTAATAAAAAGTAGGAACATGTAAAATCCACACAATTTTCTACAATGCCCATTTGCAACAAATCTTTTGTATCATACAGTCCATGGACAATCACAACGTTGGGTCCTAAAATTGGCGATGGTCACATTTGGTGTAACCATCACCAGAATGCTGCCCACCAAAGAGCCATGTGTGTTATTCCTAGCACCAGTATTCTTTCTGGCATCTCCAATGTTGTCTTCATTTCTGTTGTCACCCTCCTCGGTGGCACCAGCATCCCCAACACCGTCTTCATTACTGTGGTCTTGAGTAGCTTCAGCTGTGTTGTCCCCAACACCATCTACATTTCTGTTGCCACTGTAATCCAGGTCACCATCACCATCCTCACATTCTATCCAGTATTGCTGACTGCATCAGTAACATCTCCACTGTTGAGAGCCAGAGCAATATTGGCTGCATTACTAGTAGCATTAAGGATCAGGTATCCGACAAACTCGCCAGACGCCTCCACCAAATATTCTAATTTCAACCTGCTTATAAAACTGGCCAGCTGGCAAACCATTCACTTGTCGCAAGGTGCTTACCAAAGCATGGACAGCCACAACATCAGGGTCATACAGTTCTTCATAATTCGGTCCAGCGTAACCCCCACCATAAGGTGGTTCAACATATTCCCAACGATTATTATACAGAGAGCCATCAACTAACTCAGGTTCATTGGCATCTCCAACATTGTCTTCGTTTCTGTTGCCATCATACCCGGCAGCATTGGCTTCCCCAGTACCATCTTCAGTACCATGGGCATCACCGCACTTACTAGCACTGGTGTCCTGAACACTGCCTTCAGTACTGTGGCCACCGATGTCTTCAGTGTTGGTGTCCTCAACACAGTCGTCATTACCTTGGGCAACAACTTGTTCAGCAGTAGCGTCCCCAACATTGTCTTCATTAATGTGGCCACCATTCCGTTCATCAATTGTGTCCTCAACATCATCTTCATTTTTGTTGCCACCATAATCCACATCACCATCATAATCCCTACTTGCACTGTATCCAGTATTGTTGACTGCATCAGTATCATCTCCCCTGTTGACAGCAGGAGCAGTATTCGCTCCATTACTAGTAGCATCCTCAGCAACATCATTTTCTGTGCTGTTATTGTCATATTCATGCTGTGCCTCCATTCTCAGATCTTTCATATGTGATTCATTTCCGGTGCAGTTAATTAGATCTGAGGCCTCGACAATGTTACACTCAACCTCAACCATATTTTCATGTCTGTCTGTCTCTTCCCCTTCAGGACCACAACTACCTGCATCATATTCTGCCTCATTTTGCGAGTACTGTTTTTCAGACAACTCTAATTCACTGTCGCTTTCTGAGGTTTCAACTTCTTCCTTTATTTCAATCTCTTCCATAGAGAGAGAGACGGAGTCAAAAGTATTCCGTTCACCATCTTGTTCTCGTTCTGCACTCCCACACATTAAATTACTCTTGGGGCTGGCACACCCTGTTCTATCATCCACTCTGTCATTTACATTATTCTGATCAGAAACTACAGTATCCACTTCATGAGGGTCCAGGATTTCTTTTGGGCCTCCAGTGGGTGAAGAACTAGTACTAGTAAATGCCCCAGCAGCTGACACCATGATTATGGGCTCAACTGATGACGACGTTGCACCATATTCTGATGCTGACTTTGAGTCACTGCCTTCTGTTATACGTGTTATTGTGCTGGTACTCTCTTTTGTGTTTGCTTCCAGTTGGGCTGTTTCTTCGATACTTGCTTCAATATGTGCATTATCAGTGCTATCTACTGGTGATGGTGTGTCGTTTGTCTCTTCAGTGAGAGAAGTGCTGTGTGATGTGCTTATGCAGGTCTCAGCAGTCAACAATATGTTTCTGGATTTCGTTGTTAATGTTGTGGCATCACACTGACGTGCAGACTCAGATATACTACCTCCTTCTACACTGACTTCTGTATTGGTCTTCTCTTTGATGCTTGCTTCTAGATGGTATCTTCCCATTAAATTCCCATTTGATTGCATGCCTGCTGCTGCTGCTGCTGCTACTGGCTGTACTGCATCACCATTGGATAGTGAAACCACATTTAATTCTGCAGACAGTCTTCTTTTTAATGCATTCATAATATGAATGCTATATAGTAAACACCCAATGGGTGAATGGCATGTGCAGCTTGACACCAAGTGAGAAACGCCAGCTACCATATGCTCAAAATTATGGTCACTTAATGTATCACCAACTCCATTAGCACATTTCTGCAGATGTGCTGCCACATCCTGAAGTAAACGCGCAAACACATCAACAGTTTTTCGAAAAGTGTCACCCAACTTTAACTGAGGAGGCGCTGATGCTGACCGTCGACGCAAGTATGGGTGCATTTCTAAATGTGTAAGTGCATGTGCAGGTTGTGAAGCTGCACTGTCTCTCATCTGCAAAGGTTCTGTGGCTACAGAACATGAAGTTGGTGTGACTGACCTCTTACTACTGTGGCTGTTAATAATCTCTCTGTTTCTGGACGTTGTGATAGTTTCAGAGCTTGTACTGCTGTGCTCTGTAGTTAGTGGTCTGCCTCCATACTGATAATCAGCATCTTTTACTTTGCTGTGAGAAGCACCCACGACAGTTTTTCTTTTTTTGGTACTACTGGCTGCTCTATTTACATCACTATTTCTGATGCTCTTCTCCATATGTTTGTTATGTTTTGCCTTCAAGCCATCACTTGCAACTCTTATTTCATTTCCACTGTTATCTTTTCCTACACAACATGTACAAACTGGCTTCTTATATATTGTACGGCGTTCTCGACGAAATTCTGAACTCATTTTGTGGGAAGCATCCCACAACTGTCTTCTGCTCTGATGGGTCGAACTCTCCAATAACCCCTGGTCATCATCATGACTCAAGCTGAGGGATGCTACATTCTTCTGATCACTATTATGTAGTTCTTTGCCGTCATGATGAGTGGATTTCTGCAAACATCTTTGTTTGCTTCCTGTTGTCGAGTTCTCTTCATTTTTTGTGCTGCAACCATTTGAACTCTTAGTAGTTATTTTGACATCTCTGACAGAGTAATTACTGATGCATTTTTTTTTATTGCGATTTGCAACTTTAGCTTGTATATGCTTCTCCATATCAAATGGCTCTAGCACCACTGACGCTGTTTTATTTAGAACATTTGTAAGCTGGTCTTCCTGGTAGTTAGTCGCTGCCTTCTTACTGCTACATGTAACATCAGAATGCCTTCTTTTCCTGCTGTTTTTGGTCAATTCTGTAAAACTTCTGTTAGAATTTGTATTATCATGCTGTGCACTTTGACTGATGTCTGATGCACATCCTCTTGATTCATTCTTCCTCTTGAGTGAACAGCTTTCCTCTCTGCCTCTGCTACTAGATCTGGTTTTCATGTTGGCTATTCACTCTCAGACAGTCACTGTAAAGACAAATTAAATACCAGATTACTGTGAGTCAGGAGCACTATAAACAAACAAATCTTAAACCAACTACAACAGATGTATGTAAACAAAACTCCTGGAACATGCACGAAGTGAGAGGAATTTTTAAAATCAAAAAGATGTCACATTCATTAATACAAATAAAGTTTAACAGAACCATGTAGTTGTCAAACACATATTTTGTTGCTTAATTTACAAATTAATTCTCTATTATGTCTAGCACAGCACAAATGCAACAAATGAATAGTGATGCCAGAAAACTCCCTCCCTCCCCATCGCCTCTTCACTTTTCAGTGCACTTGCAATACTCCTCTCCTCTGATCAGGAAGAAGCATTAAGGTCTGATACTTCACACATGTACTTATACAGGATGTCTCAAGAGGAATGGTCAGTATTAAGGGAAATGAAATAAAAAAATCAGTTGAAGCAAAAAATTGGGTATGTACGTATGCCCTAGTCCGAATGGATTCCGAGACAGCACACATTTAATTTACATTGTTATTTAATCTGAATATTATTTAATACATAGTCAATTTTAAACACGTACACATGCACAACAGTTAGTAAATATCAAATATGTGTTTTAAAACCACCAAATGAAAAAATAACATACACCTCTAAGCATTACCACACACGTGTTTACAGCTGTTGTACAATTCACAGTAAGTGTTCAAATAGCCCATCATTTCTGCATTCTTGGGAGAACATACTTCGTTGCTTATCCGAGTGCCTGTGCATGTTCTGTAATGAGAGCGGCAATGTCCATGATGTGACCAAGCAGTTCATCTTGCATTTTCATAATTTGTTTATATTCTTCAGACTTCATCCAACCTCTCAAACAAAAATCTAATGTTGTAAGGTTTGGTGACCTTGGTGGCCAGTTAATTGTACTACCTCTACCAGTTCAGTGATTAGGATAAATGTGGTTGAGATGTTCCCTAAGATGCCAAGTAAAATGTGGAGTGGTTCCATCTTGTTGGAAGTACCCTGCAATCCATGTGGCCAAAGGAACAAAGGAATGAACTTACCAAAAATTGCAAGTAGGTCTGGTCAATAACTCGCTTTTCTAAAATGACTGGACTTATCAGCATGTTACGGATCATGCCACATCAAACACAGACCAAAAAACAAAGTTGGATGTTGGTTCCACTGTAGTGTGTGGATTTTCCTGTGACCAGTCCTGATTATTACGCATGGTGTTTATTTCGTACCATATAAATGTGGCTTACCAATGAACAGTATTAATGGACAACTATTATTTAATCAGTGACTAAATTCAAGTCATGTGGCACTGACACCAATGTGGACATGTTGCAAACATCCTAAGGAGACAGGGCTTCCAAATAGCATATAAGACTGGGCAAAACCTCCAGTCACATCTAAGCCAACCAACTATAAAGAGGGATAAATTCCAGTGATCAGAATATATAAACTTTAATGTCAAAGTTGAGATGTGATATACATAGGCATGAGATGCGGGAATTTTAAAACATGGTACAAAGAACATATCAGGTGTTGGAAGTACGAAACAAACCATTCCACATTTGCAGAACATTCAAAACACCATAACCACCATCCTACAAACATGGAACAAGAAATCGAAATAATGATAATAAGCAACCATGATAAATATCTTATACAAACGCAAGAAAACTTCCACATTCAGAAAGCCATCGCTGAAAACAAACATGTGATAAATGAGCAAACACACACCACCACACCCTCCCTACTACACTTACTAAAAGAAATGATAAGATAAAAATTGTCCCTCTCACACAAGCAGCCACAAAAAAATAAATCTACTTCCATTTACTTCTGGTATGATGGACGTGGAAGAATTATGGGCAAATTTTAAACACATTGTAAATCACGCACTGGACAAGTATGTGGTGACAAAGTGGGTTACGGACGGAAAAGACCCAACGTGGTTTAACAGCGCAATTCAGAGAATGCTCAGGAAGCAAAGGCAGTTGCACTTGCGGTACAAGAAAGATCGGGAGAATGAGGACAGGCAAAAGTTAGTAGAGATCCGTGCTGCAGTAAAAAGAGCGATGCGCAAAGCATTCAACCACTACCACCGTCATGCATTAGCAAAAGATCTTGCAGAAAACCCAAGGAAATTCTGGTCTTACATAAAATCGGTAAGCGGGTCGAAGGCTTCCATCCAGTCACTCACTGATCAGTCTGGCCTGGCAACGCAAGACAGCAAAACGAAAGCTGAAATTTTAAATTTAGCATTTGAGAAATCTTTCACGTAGGAGGATCGTAGAAACATACTGCCGTTTGAGTCTCATACAGATTCCCGTATGGAGGACAGTGATAGACATCCCTGGGGTTGTGAAGCAGCTGAATGGCTTGAAAATAAATAAATCTCCAGGTCCTGATGGGATTCCAATTCGGTTTTACAGAGAGTACTCTACTGCATTGGCTCCTTACTTAGCTTGCATTTATTGCAAATCTCTTGCCCAACGTAAAGTCCCGAGAGACTGGAAAAAAGTGCAGGTGACGCCTGTATATAAGAAGGGTAGACGGACGGATCCTCAAAATTACAGACCAATATCATTAACATTGGTGTGTTGCAGGATTCTTGAACATATTCTCAGTTCGAATATAATGAATTTCCTTGAGACAGAAGTTGCTGTCCATGCATCAGCACAGCTTTAGAAAGCATCACTCCGGCAAAACGCAACTCGCCCTTTTTTCACATGATGTCTTGCAAACCATGGATGAATGGTATCAGACAGATGCCATATTCCTTGACTTCCGGAAAGAGTTTGACTCCATGCCCCACTGCAGACTCCTAAGGTACGAGCATATGGGATTGGTTCCCAAGTATGCGAGTGGCTCTGAGACTTCTTAAGTAATAGAACCCAGTACGTTGTCCTCGATGGTGAGTGTTCATCGGAGGCGAGGGTATCATCTGGAGTGCCCCAGGGAAGTGTGGTAGGTCCACTGTTTTTTTCTATCTGATAAATGATCTTTTGGATAGGGTGGATAGCAATGTGTGGCTGTTCGCTGATGATGCTGTGGTGTACGGGAAGGTTTTTTTTTTTTGTGAGGTTTAAGGGCGCTCAACTACCGAGGTCATTAGCGCCCAGTCACAGTTGTTAGAGCACATGGAATCTAGTAAAACTCAAGGGGAGGGGGGACACCAGAAAGTCCCAACAAAGATGCAGATAAAATAAGTAAAAAAGTTAGATGTCTTCGGACAAGCCAGTCAAAGTTATAAAATGCAGAACACGAGCAGCTGCTCCAGCGTCATCAGCTAAAATATCCGGTAAAGTAGATGGCAGGGACAGGACAACACGAGATTGACTAAAGCGGGGACACGACAGTAAAACATGGCGCACTGTTAATGCTTGACCACAAGGGCACTGCGGGGCTGGGTCACCGGAGAGCAGGTAGCAGTGGCTAAACCGGCAATGCCCAATCCGCAACCTGGTCAGAAGGACCTCTTCTCGCCGAGATGGTCGGGAGGAGGTTGTCCAATCAGTTGGGAGCGGTTTTACTGCCCGGAGCTTGTTTCCTAGGAGGGATGACCAAGCATCCCACCACAACAACACAAGCCTCTTACAAACAACCCCACGAGCGTCAGATGATGGGACACAATGGGAGGCTGACCGAGGCAGGAGGACTGCAGCCTTGGCTGCAGCATCAGCAGCCTCATTCCCAGGCACTCCTACATGGCCGGGAACCCACAGAAAGCTGACAGGAGAACCATTATCAGCGAAAGAATGGAGGGACTGCTGGATCCGTTGCACCAAGGGATGGACCGGATAGGGAGCTCCAAGGCTCTGAAGAGCACTGAGTGAATCAGAGCAGAGTACATACGATGAATGGCGGTGGCGGCGGGCATACTGAACGGCCTGATGGAGAGCAAAAAGCTTGGCCGTAAAGCTGGAACATTGGTCGAGGAGCCGGCATTTAAAGGTGGCGGCCCCGATGACAAAGGCACAGCCGACACCATCGTCAGTTTGGGAGCCATTGGTGTAAATAAAGGTGTGACCGGCAAGTCGAGCACGAAGTTCGACAAACCGTGAGCAATACACTGCAGCCGGAGTACCCTCCTTTGGGAGTGAGCTGAAGTCGAGATAAATATGAACCGGAGCCTGGAGCCAAGGTGGTGTCGGGCTCTCACCCTCTCTGAAGGTGGTAGGGAGGGCAAAATCCAATTGTCGAAGCAGGCGACGGAAGCGGACTCCAGGGGGCAGCAGGGCAGACACATACAACCCGTACTGACGGTCGAGAGAATCAGCGAAGAAGGACTGATAAGAGGGGGTGGTCGGGCATTGACAACAGCCGGCAGGCATACCGACACAGCAGTACGTCGCGCCGGTAGGTCAATGGTAATTCGGCAGCTTCAGCATAAAGACTCTCGACAGGACTAGTGTAGAAGGCTTCGGTCGCAAGACGTAACCCCCGATGGTGGATGGAGTTGAGACGGCGTAAGAGGGATGACCGAGCAGACGAGTAGACGAAGCTCCCATAATCCAGCTTCGATCGGACTATGGACCGATACAAGCGAAGCAGGACAGTGCGATCCGCTCCCCAAGATGAACCACCAAGAACTCTGAGGACATTAAGGGAACGTGTACAACGGGCCGCCAAATAAGAGACGTGCGAAGACCAACCAAGTTTCCTGTCCAACGTGAGCCCTAAAAACTTCGTTGTCTCCACGAATGGGAGAACAACGGGACCGAGATGTAAGGATGGGAATGCTTTATATCGCCAAATGTTGATGCAAACCGTCTTCTCTTCAGAGAACCGGAAGCCATTAGCCACACTCCATGAGTGTAGGCTGTCAAGGCAACGCTGTAGGCAGCGCTCCAGGAGGCATGTTCTCTGGGCACTGCAGTAGATCGCGAAGTCATCGACAAAGAGAGCGCCTGAGACATTAGGTGGAATGCAATCCATAATTGGATTGATCGCGATGGCAAAAAGGGCTACGCTCAAGACGGAGCCCTGGGGCACTCCGTTCTCCTGGAGGAAGACGTCGGACAATACGGAACCCACACGTACCCTAAACTTTCGATCCGTTAAAAAGGAATCAATAAAAAGGGGCAGGCGACCGCGTAGGCCCCACCTGTGCATAGTGCGGAGGATACCACCTCTCCAACAGGTATCATAAGCCTTCTCCAAATCGAAGAACACGGCTACCGTTTGGCGCCTTCGCAAAAAGTTGTCCATGATGAATGTCGACAAGGTCACAAGGTGGTCAACAGCAGAGCGGCGGCGACAAAAGCCGAATTGGACATTGGTAAGTAGCCGACGAGATTCAAGAATCCAGACCAACCGAGCATTAACCATGCGCTCCATCACCTTACAGACACAGCTTGTAAGAGAAATGGGGCGGTAACTAGAAGGAAGGTGTCTATCCTTCCCGGGTTTGGGTATAGGAACAACGATGGCGTCACGCCAACGCGATTGTAGGTACGAAGAAGGAAGCTTTTGCCCGCCGGAGAAAGGTGTGCCAGCATCTGAACGTGAATGGCATCTGGCCCCGGAGCAGAGGACCAGGACAGTGCAAGCGCACGTTCGAGTTCCCGCATAGTAAAGGGGGCATTATAAGTTTCCCGATTCAGCGAGTGGAAGGAAGGTTGCCGAGCATCTTCTGCCTCTTTCCTGGGAAGGAAGGCAGGGTGGTAATGGGCGGAGCTTGAAACCTCCGCGAAAAACCGGCCGAAGGCGTTGGAGACAGCCATGGGATCAACAAGGACCTCATTACCTGAGGTCAGGCCAGGTACCGAGGAGTGGGCCTTAATGCCCGACAGCCGGCGCACGCCACCCCAGACGACAGAAGAGGGAGTAAAACTGTTAAAGGAGCTGGTGAAAGAGGCCCAACAAGCTTTTTTGCTGTCTTTGATGACTCTACGGCATTGCGCTCGGAGTCGTTTGTATCCAATACAATTCGCCAACGTAGGATGGTGGCGAAAGGTGCGTAAAGCACGTCGTCTAGCACGGATAGCGTCTCTACAAGCCTCATTCCACCAGTGGACGGAAACGTGACGTGAAGAAGAGGTAGTATGAGGAATGGAACGTTCGGCAGCATTGACGGTAAGAGCCATGAGGTATTCGACCTGACTGTCACAACTGAGAAAATCGTGGTCCAGAAAGGTCGCCAGGGAGGAGTAAAGTCCCCAGTCAGCTTTCGGTATGTTCCAGCTCGAAGGACGTGGGGATGGGGTGTGGTGCAGGAGACTAACGACACAGGGGAAGTGGTCGCTCGAATAGGTGTCACAAAGGACATACCACTCGAACCGACGGGCAAGAGTGGTAGAACAGATCGAGAGGTCCAAGTGGGAGTAGGTATGAGTAGAGTCCGAGAGGAAAGTCTGGGCGCCAGTATTGAGGCAGACAAGATTGAGATGGTTGAAGACATCCGCCAAGAGTGACCCTCTTTTACAGGATGCAGGAGAGCCCCAAAGGGGATGATGGGCATTGAAGTCGCCAAACAATAAGAACGGCGGAGGAAGCTGAACAATCAGGTGCATCATGTCAGCCCGACTAACTGCGGATGACGATGGAGTGTAGACGGTACAAACAGAAAAAGTAAAGGCGGAAAGAGTAATACGGACAGCTATTGCTTGGAGTGGGGTGGTCAATGGGATGGGATGGTAATAGACATTGTCCCGAATGAGCAACATGACCCCACCATGAGCTGGGATACCGTCCACAGGGGTGAGGTCATACCGCTCCGAGGTGTAGTTGGTAAAGGCAATACGGTCAGTTAGGCGCAACTTGGTTTCCTGGAGACCAAGGAGGACCGGACAGTGCAGGCGGAGGAGCAGTTGTAATTCCTCCAGATTAGATCGAATACCTCTTATGTTCCAATGTAACAAGGCCATCGCTAGTCAAAAAAGAGGGGGAACGAGACGGGGGAAGAGCTGGTCATGTCGACGGCCGCAGAGGGCCAGGTTTCGAGGGAACAACGCTACAACCGGTGGGAGGCGCAGACACCGAAAGCAGCGCATAGGAGGCGGGACGTAAGTTCGCACGTCGCACCGGTAGCACATCACCTTTACCTTCTCCAGGAGAACGTCCCCCTCGAAGGCGAGGATAAAGGCCCCGGTGTCGATGCGACAGTCTTTGGGGCCGCGCTGGACTCGCCGGACGAAATGCACGCCTCGGCGCTCCAGGTTGGTCCTGAGCTCTCTCATCAGATTGCAGCAGGAGGTCCCGATGAAAAATAGCCCCCTGCATCCTATTCAGTGCCAGATGCGGGACAATGGACACTGGGATGTCCCCTAGTCGGTCGCACGCCTAGAGTGCCGCCGACTGTGTGGCGGAGGTGGTCTTTATAAGAACGGACCCCGAACGCATTTTACTGAGAGCCTCGATTTCCCCGAAGATGTCCTCAATGTGCTGGACAAAGAACATGGGCTTGGAGGTGGCGAACGTCCCTCCATCGGTCCGAGAACAGACTAAATAGCGGGGGAAGTACTTCGCCCCAAGCCGCCGGGCTTGTCCTTCCTCCCAGGGAGTGGCCAAGGGGGAAAGGGCAGGAGAACCAGAACCAGAGACAGTACTTTTCTTTTTAAAAGACTCGGCCGCAGAGTGACCCGATAAATGTTGATGTTTCATCTGCGAAACGTCTGCCCCAATACCACCCACTCCGACCAGGGGCTCTCCCCACGGGCGCCACCCAGCCTCAGCAAGGGCCACCTGGCAGGATGACCGTTGCCAGGAGTCCTGATGCCCCAAGGAGACGGGCATCTACTCCTTGGCCAACGTGGGGAGGGTGCAGCTCAGGTATCGGCAGTACAATCCCTGTGTTGTCAGGGGGCTACAACCTAGAGGGTACATGACGACCCCACCACAACGGGCTGGCTACCGTGCTGGATTTCGGGTGCCATGGAAAGTCCATCATGATCGTAGGTGCAGATGGGGACGCACTATGGGCGTAACTTGTACAACCCATCAGGAATAGTGGGTATGGTTACAACGCCGTTACAATGCTGAGTGCGAAGGTCTTAGTGCACTGAGGACCAGTGGTACACCACGTAAGGCGTCCTTCCCCAAAAGGCTCGTACTTCTGTAGAATTTTGAAAAATGGAGGTCAAACCCCAAGGGGAACCATCACATGGAAGGCCGAAACGGTTGAAACTCCTTTTAGTCACCTCTTACGACAGGCAGGAATACCTCGGGCCTATTCTTACCCCAGACCCGCAGGGGGGGGGGGGGGGGGGGGTACGGGAAGGTGTCATCGTTGAGTGACTCTAGGAGGATACAAGATGACTTGTGATTGGTGTAAAGAATGGCAGCTAACTCTTAATATAGATAAATGTAAATTAATGCAGATGAATAAGAAAAAGAATCCTGTAATGTTTGAATACTCCATTAGAAGTGTAGTGCTTGACACAGTCACATCAATTAAATATTTGGGCGTAACATTGCAGAGCAATATGAAGTGGGACAAGCATGTAATGGCAGTTGTGGGGAAGGTGGATAGTCGTCTTCGGTTCATTGGTAGAATTCTGGGAAGATGTGGTTCATCTGTAAAGGAGACCGCTTATAAAACACTAATACGACCTATTCTTGAGTACTGCTCGAGCGTTTGGGACCCCTATCAGGTCGGATTGAGGGAGGACATAGAAGTAATTCAGAGGCGGGCTGCTAGATTTGTTACTGATAGGTTTGATCATCATGCGAGTGTTACGGAAATGCTTCAGGAACTCGGGTGGGAGTCTCTAGAGGAAAGGAGGCGTTCTTTTCGTGAATCGCTACTTAGGAAATTTAGAGAACCAACATTTGAGGCTGACTGCAGTACAATTTTACTGCCGCCAACTTACATTTTGCGGAAAGACCTCAAAGATAAGAGAGATTAGGGCTTGTACAGAGGCATATAGGCAGTAATTTTTCCCTTGTTCTGTTTGGGAGTGTAACAGGGAGAGAAGATGCTAGTTGTGGTACGAGGCACCCTCCGCCATGCACCGTATGGTGGATTACAGAGAATGTATGTAGATGTAGAAATATCTTTCTTACACACACACACACACACACACACACACACACACACACACACACACACACACACACACACACACAAAATAGTATTCAATATCTGGCAGTAACATCTGACAGTCATCAACACAAACCAAAATAAAGCATCAAAACAAGTGTTCAGTTCCTAGTGCTTTGAAATGTGGAAAAACCCAAAGTGGCAATTGTAAGAAGAGGAATGGCACCAAAAATGGAACAGAAACATAACCTGTAAGTAAAATTTAAAATATTACTATATCGTAGTAAAAATCAACCACCAGAATTGTTTATAATCTATGGGTACATTGCCCAAAATGTAAACTAAATAGTAAACATACGTACATATTACAGGCCACTGAAGATGCCTTGCAGAGAATAAAGGCGAAATATGTATGGCACGAAAATTTTGTTTCATTCGGCTGTAGTCAGATGGTCCAAAAAGTAAAAATTATCAATATACTGTAACAGTAACCATTAATTTAAAATTTACCAAAGAGATTCCTTCACTGACACTTTCATCCCTGCTTCCTCTCAACATCCTACAACCTACAAACTTGCAGCATTCCACCGCATGATCCACTGTCTCCATTCTATCCCTATGTCCCAAGAAGACTTTGACCTGGAACTTAACACAACAAAAACAATGGCCACAAATAATGAATATAACCGCAATATCACTCATAAAATTTTAAATAAAAAGGTGAAAAAGCAAGCCAGGTCCCTACTGTCCCCAATGAAAAACACAGCAAAACTGGAAAAGCAATGGTGCAGTTTACCTTTTACAGGGAAAACATCAAAAAGGATAAGTAACATCTTGAAGGCAAAGGGTTTCTCTGTGTTTTTCTATGTCCCTCAGACAATAGGTAGTTTCTTGTTCAATGCTAAAGACAAACAACCAGCCATTACAAAAAGTGGGGGTTTATAAAATCACATGCCACAAGTGTCAGTCTTGCTACATTGGACAGAAAGGAGATCAACCTATACCAGGCTTAAAGAATACCACATAAGCTGGAGATTGAGGAAGCCTGATTCAGTCCTTGCAGAACATTACCAGAACAATAACCACAAATACACAATAGATGTAAAAGTCTTACACACAGAAGAATAGGGGGCCAAACTCAAGCAACTAGAAATTTTAGAAATTAAAAGACAGATGTGTATATCCGCACACCTATTGCTAAACAAGCAAACCCAATTGAATTATTCACCTCTTTTAGATGAGATCACAACCCCAGGATAGAAGCAAAACTTTGGGCCCCAGTCCATCATAGTTAAAAAGTGCTTGGCTGATGCATAACTTTAGTCCTGTCATTTTAGTGTAATTGCTGAATTGTGTAATAATGTATATAATTTGTTAAAAATGATCATTGACATAATTGTACATTACGCTATGGATCGATACCTTAAGAAGATGAGATGATTATCTTTGTCTTGTGATCATGTTTATCTGTGCATTATCATATTTTGGAATCAGTAACATACTTCAAAATGGACTTATAAACCGAAATCTAGGTTGTGCAGTAACATTGATAATAAAATTGTGAAACAAGGCCAAAAACAGTGTTTGTTTAGTTAATTTACAATGTTTCACCAAGAACCCACAGTTGATTCAACTAAAATTACATAAATGCTTACTTCATAAATACTCTAACTTGGGTGATAAACTACATTCAGGATAGTAAAACCTCAGTTTCATGGTGACGCTGTGTTTTGCTACGACCCATAAATAAATTTTAAGTTCCTAGAATAAATAAAGAAGAAAATGACAAAACATCTTCATAGATCAATGGTGTATCAAATTCAGTCATAATTAAGTGTGTTAGTGTCATATCAGAACCAATTTCACGTATCATAAATACGTCATATCAAAGTAGTGTTTTCACAAAGATTAAAAATTTCAAAATCAAAACTATCGTATAAAAAGGGCAATACGTATGAAGTGGGAAGCTATAGATAAATAGCATTGTTACCTGTATTTTTTAAGTAAGAGAGACACTCATGAAACAAATCCACAAACTACCTTGAAAAATTCAACCTCTCGTCTGTAAATCAACAGTTTCTTGCAGAGACATAAGCACAGAGTCAGCTACTATTCATTTCATTGAAAATATTGTTACAAGACTAGACAGAAACAACAGTACACTACGAATATCTGGTCCTTTTTTTTTTTGTCGTCGTCGTTTTGGTTTTAGGGCGCAAAACTGCTATGGTCATTAGCGCCTGGTCCGTGACTTAGGAAACAGTAAAAAACGACAGTGGAAACCAGCAGCAATGGGAACGAAAGTCATAAAATTGGAGAAACTAAAAGCAGAAGGAAGGCTTAAAAATCCACTACAGAAAGGGGTTGGTTGTCCCCAAAAAAAGCTTCAAATGACTGACATCATTTCGCTGGCACTAATAAACTCGAGAACGCGATCAGCTGAGAGCATGTCATCTGCTAAAATCGACGATATATCAGGCGATAGCTGTAGACGGGCGCGTAACGGATTAAAAGAGGGGCACTCAATTAAAAGGTGTCTTACCGTCCACAGCTGAGAGCAGTGGGGACAGAGTGGGGGAGGATCGCCGCTTAAAAGATGTCGATGGCTAAAAAGACAGTGCCCTATCCGGAGTCTAGTTAAAATTACCTCCTCCCGACGACGCGTTCGGGAGGAAGAGGTCCAAGCACAAGGAAGAGCTTTCACGTCCCGCAATTTATTATGGGGGAAGTGTCGACCAATGCGCGTGCCATAAATGAACAACACGACAACATAAAACGCTCCGTAGATCGGCGAAGGGAATCGATTGGATAGCTGGCCGAAGAAGAGAGACTGCAGCCTTGGCTGCAATATCGGCCGCCTCATTTCCACAGATACCAACGTGTCCCGGGAGCCAGAGAAACGCCACCGAGACACCCCCCAGGTGGAGGAAGCGCAGACAGTCCTGAATCCGGTGGACCAGAGGGTGCACAGGGTAAAGAGCTTGGAGACTGAGGAGAGAGCTGAGAGAATCTGAGCAGATTACGTACTGTATCCGCTGATGGCGGCGGATGTAGTGGACAGCCTGGAGAACAGCGTAAAGCTCCGCAGTATAAACCGAACACTGGTCGGGAAGGCGAAATTGATTTGGCGTGTCGCCAACAATATAGGCACTCCCTACACCTAACGATGGTTTCGAGCAGTCGGTGTAAATAAATGTGGCGTCCGTCATTTGTGCATATAGAGCAGCAAATGCCCGACAAACAAGTGAAGGGGTACCATCCTTGGGAAATCGACAAAGGTCACGGAGCAGGCAGATCCGGGGACGGAGCCAAGGTGGTGCTGTACCCCAAGTTGTCAAGAAGGTTTTAGGAAAGCGGAAGGAAAGAGAATGGAGCAGTTGACGGAAGCGGACTCCCAGTGGTAGTAGGGAGGAGGGGCGGCCTGCATACCCTACATCAAAGGAGGCATCGAAAAAAATGTCATGGGCTGGATTAGCAGGCATGGAAGATTAAAAGAGGGGCACTCAATTAAAAGGTGTCTTACCGTCCACAGCTGAGAGCAGTGGGGACAGAGTGGGGGAGGATCGCCGCTTAAAAGATGTCGATGGCTAAAAAGACAGTGCCCTATCCGGAGTCTAGTTAAAATTACCTCCTCCCGACGACGCGTTCGGGAGGAAGAGGTCCAAGCACAAGGAAGAGCTTTCACGTCCCGCAATTTATTATGGGGGAAGTGTCGACCAACGCGCGTGCCATAAATGAACAACACGACAACATAAAACGCTCCGTAGATCGGCGAAGGGAATCGATTGGATAGCTGGCCGAAGAAGAGAGACTGCAGCCTTGGCTGCAATATCGGCCGCCTCATTTCCACAGATACCAACGTGTCCCGGGAGCCAGAGAAACGCCACCGAGACACCCCCCAGGTGGAGGAAGCGCAGACAGTCCTGAATCCGGTGGACCAGAGGGTGCACAGGGTAAAGAGCTTGGAGACTGAGGAGAGAGCTGAGAGAATCTGAGCAGATTACGTACTGTATCCGCTGATGGCGGCGGATGTAGTGGACAGCCTGGAGAACAGCGTAAAGCTCCGCAGTATAAACCGAACACTGGTCGGGAAGCCGAAATTGATTTGGCGTGTCGCCAACAATATAGGCACTCCCTACACCTAACGATGGTTTCGAGCCTCAGAAGGCTCAGAAGCCTCAGAAGGACTGCTCGCCGAGTGGACAGCGGAGGCTCAGCAGTCTCAGCATAAAGGCTTTCCACAGGGCTGGTGTAAAAAGCTCCAGACACTAAACGTAATCCACGGTGGTGGATAGAGTCGAGACGCCGAAGAATAGACGGCCGAGCAGAGGAGTAGACTACGCTTCCATAGTCCAATTTCGAGTGCACTAAGGCGCGATAGAGGCGGAGAAGGACCACTCGGTCCGCTCCCCAGGAGGTACCATTCACGACACGGAGGGTGTTGGGGGATCGCAGACAGCGAGCTGAAAGATAGGAAACATGGGAGGACCAGCACAGTTTTCTGTCAAACATAAGACCCAAGAATTTAGTGACCTCTGAAAACTGAAGGTTGACAGCTCCTAGATGTAAGGATGGTGGAAGAAACTCCTTACGTCGCCAAAAATTAACACAAACAGTCTTACTGGGAGAAAAACGAAGCCGGTTTCGATGCTCCAAGAGTAGAGGCGATCGAGACATCCTTGAAGACGTCGTTCAAGAAGGCTGGTCCGTTGAGAGCTGTAGTAGATCGCAAAATCGTCCACAAAGAGGGAGCCCGAGACATCAGGAAGGAGACAATCCATAATTGGATTTATGGCAATGGCAAACAGTACCACACTCAGCACGGAGCCCTGGGGTACCCCGTTTTCTTGGGAGAAAGTACGGGAGAGAGTAGTGTTCACCCGCACCCTAAATGTGCGCTCTGCCATAAATTCGCGAAGGAAAAGGGGCGGCCGGCCTCGAAAGCCCCAAGAGCACAGTGTGCGGAGGATGCCTGTCCTACAACAGGTATCGTATGCTCTCTCCAGATCAAAAAATATTGCTACCGTTTGGCGTTTCCGGAGAAAATTGTTCATGATATTAGTGGAGAGAGCAACAAGATGGTCAACAGCAGAACGATGCTTTCGGAATCCGTATTGGGCAGGTGTTAAAAGACTGCGGGATTCCAGCCACCAAGCTAAACGGTAATTCACCATACGCTCCAAAACCTTACAGACACTACTCGTGAGAGAAATGGGGCGATAGCTAGAGGGGAGATGTTTGTCCTTTCCAGGTTTCGGAATGGGAACGACGATAGCTTCCCGCCATCGTCTGGGAAAAGTACTGTCGGTCCAAATTCGATTATAAAGGCGAAGGAGGTAACGCAGACTATGGGTTGATAAATGCAGCAACATTTGGACGTGGATACCACCCGGTCCTGGGGCGGAGGAGCGAGAAGAAGAGAGTGCATGTTGGAGTTCCCGCATGGAGAAAACAGTATTGTAGCTTTCGCGATTTTGAGAGGAGAAAGCAAGATGTCGCACTTCCGCTGCACGTTTCTTCGGGAGAAGAGCTCGAAATCTCAGCAAAGTGCTGACCCAATGAGTTAGAAATTGCGACGGGGTCCACTAATGTATCATGCGCGACAGTGAGCCCAGAGACCGGGGAGAAACTGGGCGCGCCTGAGAACCGTCGGAGCCGACTCCAAACTTCCGAAGAGGGAGTGAAGGTGTTAAATGAGCTAATAAAGAATTTCCAGCTTGCTTTCTTGCTATCGCGGATGACGCGACAGCATCGCGCACGGAACTGCTTATAGCGGATACAGTTGGCCAAAGTAGGATGGTGGCGGAAAATGCGAAGAGCACGTCGCCGCTCACGTATTGCGTCACGGCATGCCTCGTTCCACCAAGGAACTGGGGGGCGCCGGGGCAATTCGGAAGTACGTGGTATTGAACGTTCCGCAGCTGTAAGAATAACGTCGGTAATATGTGTGACCTCATCGTCGACGCTGGGAAAGCGACGGTCATCGAATGTCGCTAGAGACGAAAAAAAGTGTCCAATCGGCTTGGGCAAACTTCCAGAGTCGCGGGCGCATATATGGCAGTTGAGGCTGCAGCCTAAGGACACATGGAAAGTGGTCACTCAAGTGTGTATCATCAAGGGCGAACCATTCGAAGCGCCGAGCTAGCAGAACAGTACCGACCGCAAGGTCTAAATGAGATAAATTTGTCGTGGAAGCAGACAAAAATGTGGGGACCCCAGTGTTGAGGCAAACTAGATCCGCTTGGTGGAAGACGTCTAGCAATAGTGAGCCACGTGGACAAGGATGTGGAGATCCCCAAAGCGGGTGGTGGGCATTGAAGTCCCCAACCAGCAAATAGGGGGGGTGGAAGCTGACCAAGAAGATGAAGGAGATCAGCTCGTGCCATTGGTGTGGACGATGGAATGTATACAGTACAAAGAGAGAACGTGTATCCGGAAAGGGAAAGACGGACGGCAACAGCTTGGAAGGAAGTGTTTAAATGGATTGGGTGATAATGGAGAGTTTCATGGAGAAGAATCATGAGTCCTCCATGTGCTGGAGTGCCTTCAACAGAGGGGAGATCATATCGGACGGACTGAAAATGAGGGAGAACAAAGCGGTCATGGGGACGCAGCTTTGTTTCCTGAAGACAGAAGATGACCGGCGAGTAGGATCGCAAGAGGTTCGACAATTCATCCCGATTGGCTCGAATACCGCGGATATTCCAGTGGATAATGGACATAGGGTGAACAGAAAATGGAGGAATGTGACCGAGGTCGCTGTCAACTCAACGACTGCTCAGAGCTTGCGACCGACAGCATGGAATGGCATTCAGCCGAAGGCAGAAGATCCTGATCCATAGGCTGGTCAGGAGCAGCTCCTGCCACCAGCGATCGGCCGGTTAATCGGCCGCCAGCAGTGCGTCTCGGCGACACACAAGACGGCCGAGGGCGATTTCCGCCAGGTGGTGCTGTAGATGGGACACGCCTTGGCGGAGAAGGAGAGGAACTGGGTTTCTTTGTAGCCTTCTTGGAAGTATGATGTTTAGATGAAGGAGGAACCGATGGTTGTGAAGTTGCGGTACGTAAAAACTCTTCACGAGTATGCTCTTTTTTCGAAGTCTTGGTGTCTGACTTTTGGGCTCGAGATTTAGCAGAACCCGACGAAGGGTGAGCCAGAGAGTGGGCAGGCGAAAGTGGTGAGGTTGAACGGGCGATCTTTGCGCTGGCCAATCTGACGACCGTGGTACTAAAGGTGAGGTCGCAAGTCTGCGTGGCCGCCTCCTTTGTTGGCCGAGGAGAAGCAAGGACAGTGCTGTATTTTCCTGTCTGAGGCACAGTGGGCTGTTGACTGGCGAATAATTTTCGAGCAGCAAAGGTCGACACCTTTTCCTTCACTCTAATTTCCTGGATGAGCTTTTCGTCCTTAAAAACGGGGCAATCTCGAGAGGAAGCAGCGTGGTCACCCATACAGTTGATGCAGCGAGGGGATGGAGGTGGACAAGCACCCTCATGGGCATCCTTGCCACACGTAACACATTTGGCCGGATTGGATCAGGACTGGCTGGTGTGATTGAATCGCTGACACCGATAGCAACGCGTAGGGTTTGGGACGTAAGGGCGAACGGAAATTATCTCATAGCCTGCTTTGATTTTCGATGGGAGTTGAACTTTGTCAAATGTCAAGAAGACAGTGCGGGTTGGAATGATGTTCGTGTCAACCCTTTTCATAACCCTATGAACAGCCGTTACGCCCTGGTCAGACAGGTAGTGCTGAATTTCTTCGTCAGACAATCCATCGAGGGAGCGTCTATAAACGACTCCACGCGAGGAATTTAAAGTATGGTGCGGTTCCACCCGGACAGGGAAGGTGTGTAGTAGTGAACTACGCAGCAATTTTTGTGCCTTGAGGGCACTGACTGTTTCTAACAACAGGGTGCCATTCCGTAATCAGGAACAAGACTTTACAGGACCTGCAATTGCGTCGACACCTTTCTGAATAATGAAAGGGTTGACCGTGGAGAAGTCGTGACCTTCGTCAGACCGAGAAACAACAAGGAACTGTGGCAACGATGGAAGAACTGTCTGTGGCTGAGACTCAGTGAACTTACGCTTGTGAGCAGACATAGTGGAAGGTGAGGAAACCATTGCGGAAGAATCCCCCATGATTACCGGCGTCTCCGATGGCGCGCTCCTCCCTTGTGGGGGCCCTCTCTGAGGGCACTCTCGCCTTAGGTGATTGTTCACACCTCAGGTCACACCTCCCGACAAACGGACGGAGGGACCAATCGGCACTTTCGGAAGGTATCAGCTCGGGTAATCACCCCTCCCTGGGCCTGGCCGTTACCAGGGGGTACGTACGTGTCCTACCTGTCTACCCGGGGCGGGGAATTACGCGTTACCCCGTCACCGACTACGCATGGAAGTGCGTGGGTCGGCCTTCAGACATGCACAGGGAGGAAAAAAGAGAAAGGGAAAGGAAAGAAGAGGGGTCTCAAATGCTGCAGAGGAGAAAAGTGCAATGAGAAGAGGGAAGGAAAAGAGAAGGACAGAGGAAGGACGAAGACTTGCAAGTATAGAAAGCAAGGAATTTGTAACAGTTTCGAGCGTCCGTCTCCGGACGTAGGCACAAACCATACTCCCAGAGGGGGAGAAAGGGAAGGAAAGAGCCAGAGGTGAAGGGGTGGGGGGGGGGCAAAGATGGGGGACAGGGAAGGATGCGGAAAGGGAGGGTATGCAGCCCGGAAAGGAAGGGGGACCACATTAGCTCGGGGTCCCGTGCTCGCTACGCACGTATCCACAAATGAGTTGTGGACCCCCTGGGGGGAAATCTGGACTTATTGAAAGTGTCTGATACTGCCCAACATGATATCTTGCTAGATAAATTAGAAGGTATTGGTATACGAGGGATAGACAAGAAAAGGTTTCAGTCATATCTCCAAAACAGAAGACAGGTAGTAGAAATTACATCAACAAACATTACAAACCAAAGTATTGTGTATGGATCTGATATTCACACTGTAAGACCTATCATTTATTATTTACATAAATGATATCAAGATTTTGATCAATGGCACTCTTAACTCTTTGCTGATGACACAAATGTAGTTGTAACTAGTAAAAAATAGGTATTCCAACATCTACAACCAGAGTTTCGGAATATGTGGAAAACTGGTTGGAAAAGGATGAATTAAATCTTTCAAAAAATTATATTCACTGCAGAAAAACAAAATCACATCATGATCTGGACCTCAAAATAGAAAACAAACAAATTGAGAAGGTAACTGTAACCTAATTTTTAGGTGTCCATGCTGATAAAAATTTAGACTGTTCATGGCATTGCACCAATGCATTCATCATGTAGGCACTCATTCTAAGAACAGAGATATGGGTGTTTATAGTGACATATGTGGTGCAACAGTGATGAAAAGTTTCAGAGTTTTCACAGAAACTCAACTGCAGAGTCATTCCTTTTGTATCCAGTGGATCAGTACAAAAAATTGTTATGTTTTTGTGATAATGGACAGTGCATCCCTATATCCAAGATGTTACAAACCAAGATTTAGGTACTGAACAGTTAGTTACTGCAACACGATTAAACAATATCTAGTGCCTACAAGATGCATTGAAAAGATTAAAGACAAGTACAAACAATAATAACAGAAGTGTGTGTGCCAAACAGCAAAAAGATTATATCACAGAAAATACAATGTTATCAGTTGTGACAGATAATAATTACAATGTATTAGCCGAAGAAGAAGCTGACAGCCAACAAATAAATTCTGCAGATTATAATTTAACTTCCGCTGCACTATACACACTTCTGTGCAGAAAGTCAAGAGAATGTCTTCAAGTAATGAACAAATGAATATAAGAATGAGTTGTGATGATTGGTGACATCCACAACACTAGTAATCTGAAAAAAATAAATAAATATAATACATCATATATGGTTATAATAGAGGGAAACATTCCACATAGGAAAAATGTATCTAAAAACAAAGATGATGTGACTTACCAAATTAAAGTGCTGGCAGGTCGACAGACACACAAACGAACACACAAAATTCAAGCTTTCGCAACAAACTGTTGCCTCATCAGGAAAGAGGGAAGGAGAGGGAAAGACGAAAGGATGTGGGTTTTAAGGGAGAAGGTAAGGAGTCATTCCGATCCCGGGAGCGGAAAGTCTCCCGGGATCGGAATGACTCCTTACCTTCTCCCTTAAAACCCACATCCTTTCGTCTTTCCCTCTCCTTCCCTCTTTCCTGATGAGGCAACAGTTTGTTGCGAAAGCTTGAATTTTGTGTGTATGTTTGTGTGTCTGTCGACCTGCCAGCACTTTCATTTGGTAAGTCACATCATCTTTGTTTTTAGATACATCATATATGGTGGTAGAAACTGAGTGCACCTTTGACTGAAACGACAAAAAACAGAAATTCACTCAGAGAATAATCTAAGAATAATACTTTCATAATCATGGGTGGAAGTAATGATGCATAATGAAAGGAGGGTAGACATGCTACACAGTGCTTAAAACTACACAACTTTATCTTAAATTGCCCAACATCGCAAGTAATACCATGCCTCACAGATATGACCTGCAGGATGACTCAGTCATAAATTTGGAGCTTGCAAAATATACAGATAGTTGGGGGGTGGGGAAATTGCAAGGTCTATCATAATGTAACATTCTTTGAGCTTTCCATTTCAGGAGAACTGTTTATGAAACACAGACAACATAACAACAACACTGGGAAGTCATATATTGGCAAAATTAATGCACTAAGATGACATTGAAATAAATACAGCCCCATTGCTTAACTGGTTGACCAAACATGAAACACCGAACTCAGAAATTGATTGTGTTGAAACTTGTGCAACTACCAAGAAACACAGGAATACAACAGAAGAGACACTTTAGGTGATAAAACAAAAATGATAGATACATATACAGAAAAAAAGGCATCCACAGTGAGATAAAAAAAATTAACCAGAAACATCTGAAGGAAGCTTCTTTTATATGCTTAGGTGAACACTGAGAGCAGTGATGTGTTGGCAGTTAACACTATCCTCATCATTCACTACAATATCCTCTGTACATGGTGGGCTATGCATTTCTGTCAGAAGTAACATGAGACACTGCTGCTTAAAATCCTGGGAAAGGAAAACAAAACTTCAAAATTTCAGCTATGGAAATAACTTCACTAAAAACAATTACAATTTGCCTGTACAGAAGCCCAAATGAGATCATAACTTATATTCTTACAAAAACTAAGACAGTGCAGTCAAAAACCTTACAGCTAATAAGAAAAATCTAATGGTGTGCGATGATTAATTCAATTTCCAGGAAAACTTAAACAAAAAAATGTAAATGTAGAAAATAATTACTTCCAGGCTATAACAATAAATGCAGGGTTTTGTGCCCATAATGGACAGTATAATATTCTCCATACAATACCCAAAACCACAATGCAAACAGAATTAGTCAAAGAAGAATCAATCCTAAGTGAAAAAATATAGATATCTTCAGACAACTGTTAGCAGACAAAACATGGAATGCAGCATATTAGCATGGCAGTACATGTCAACAGTGACAAATCTGTGGAAATGTGTGTGCCGTATCTGACATGAAGTGACAATTCTTTGACTATGCTCTTTGGTTTTCTCCTCTTCTCTGTGTTCTAGCACGATGTTTGACAGCCATCTTTCTGTATTCACTCTATTAAGTGACGAAATAAATGTCATTTTGATTCTAAAAGTGTGTTATTATGGTTCAATGCCACATAAAACCCACAGTGGTGACCCCAACTTCAACATTGTGCGTTCGGGAATTATTTTGCACTTATTTTCATCAGTAACAGACTCCATGTGCCAGCCCAGTCTGTCTTGAGAACAATGGATCTACCTGTATCATTTTGTGCAAGTGCATTGCACCCTAGTAATTGTGCTTGCGTTTTTAGTAGTGTTCCTAATGCACAGTTGGTTGAAAGTGAACAATTTGCTGGCCCCTGTGATGCCAGCAGCCACTTAACTGTTGCCTGCCCAACATGGCCACCATCAAATGCTACTACGCAGCAGGGCCTGCTGCCCGGACAGTGTACACCACTCACCAACATTGTGAACAATAATCATGTGACGGATGTTGTGTTTCATCCTCCAGTTAAGCGCCTTTCAGTTGATTTGATGTGCAGATGCAGTTCGAGAACTGTACTCCGAATGCTCACACGTGTGGGGCCGCACCGGTTGCTGCGACCATTGCTTCGTGGTCACATCAAGATCGCTTTCCAGATGCTCTCATAATGGCACTGGCCATCTCTTCCGTACCAGTTTCCACACAGACCTCGGGCGATGCATCGCCCACCATTACTGCACTCCTGGTGTCGGGGCTCCCTCAACCACCAACATGGATCTTCACCTGCCTGTGCTACATCAACATGTGTTACCAGGCAGATTTCCTAAGCTGCCTGCATTGCAAAAGAACGACCGTAAGGCTTTGTTCACCCTGGTGGGCCATCTACTGGATATCCACGGGATCTTTGCCAACGACGCACATTTCGTCTGCCTGGTGAGCCACCTCCACGACCATCCTGACTTAATCAGTGATCTGCTACTCTTGCCGCCCACTTCGCCCAAGTATGTGATGGCAAAAACTTTGCTTATCGAACACCTTTCTCACCCTCTGGCTGAGGCCATCTACGACAACACCTATGATGAGCACCTCGACAACAACACATCTTAGCAGCTCTGGCGGTGCCTTCATACATTGATTGAGGACCAAGCACTACCCAACACCGTGCTGTGGACTCTGGATGGTCAAACTACTGTCAGAACTACAGCTTCACCTGCTACCGCATGTCGCCGACCCTCTCGAGGTCCACCTATGCATGGTCAATCGGGCCTACACAATCATTTCGTCAATGTCCTCATGGTAATCAGGTCCTTGTTGTGTCAAAATGGCGTATCTCTACCTCTTCTCGTTGCGAGAATAAGCTGCTGCGTATCTCCAAGTTGTGAGCTTAATTTAGAGACAGATAAACGTATTGGCTCTTACGTTCTTCTGTCTCGAGTCAGTGTGTCTCTATTTTCATATCAGCAAAACGTATGGGCACTTACGTTCTTCTGACTGCTTACTTCAAGAAGTAAATTTGGAAATACGTTTTTATTCAGCAGATACGATTATCTGCTTGTTTTGTATAATACAATTTTGCTGCATTTGTGCACTATTTTCCTGTGTGCTGAAAGTGTATTATATGTTGTCTAGCAGATAATAACGAAGCTTGCAACGCCAAGTAGAAACTTAAGGTTTCAAGCCGTTTTATTTCCCTTTCAAGAATCAATAAGCGCAGAAACGCTAAATAATGAGTGCCCTTTGTAAGCATTGTCAACGGAGTCACGTTGCTGTCATTGTCTTGTCAAATTTTATTTAGTTTCGTGTCGTATTCACTGTGAAGAGGTTGTAGTTAGTGTGCGCTCTCTGTTAGATAAAAAATGACTTCATGAGAAAGCAGAATCGTTGAGCTAATAATGCAAAATTACCGCAGTGAAAGTAATTCTACATCCGATTAAGGTAAGATGAATTACTATTAATTTTATCTATGAGAACCATCCATGGAGATACAGATTGTTAGTTTGATTGACTTGATTCCCATTCACTGTTTGTATACCGCATAGCAGAAATTACAGAAGCAGAAGAAAAGAATGGTGAAACCTCGTCTGCAATACAAAACTGTTCCAAAGTGAAACAACTGCAAGAGTTAACTGAAGAAGATTGCAATGATTTCGAAGTGCTTAGTTCAGGTTCATCAGATGATTACATACCCGAAAACAGTATGGATTCTTCATCATCATCATAATCATCATAGTCATCATCATCATCGTCGTCACCATCACCAAGGCCAAAGAAAAGGAGAGCTGCAGTTCAGCAGAAACTACAACTACCTTTATAAAACCTCGATAAGCAAAATGATAATCCATGGGTCTTGTTTAACATTTCAAATACTAATTTCTTAGTCACAAATTATTTGACAAACAAAATACATATACTGGGACTATCATTTGAATATGGTTGTGTGTACACAGTTTCTTAGCGGTCCTTAATTACATTCTGATTTATTTCTTCTCCTAACTGCGCTGTTACTAAAATAATAACATGTACATTTCAATAGAGCTAGGGCCACATTTGTTGCCTTTGGGTGAAGTGGTACATTTTGTCGTAATTATCACATGTCATAATTTTTAAAATACAATGGGACTGTAAGATTCATAGTTGATTACTGTGGTACATTATGCTAGATAAGGCACTAATGTCAGTAATATGATTTTCTCCTTTCCAGGCAATGTCACAAAGGAGATACAATACGGAAATCCACGTTCACTGACAAATCAGCTATTCAGTCCTGATTCTTCAATTTGTGTGGGCAACGGTTTTGTGATGTTAATGAGCATGCAACAGGAAGAAGTTAATCCAGTGACTGTCGAGTCTAATGATCAAGAACATGGGCAATCTGACAGAGGAAATTAAGTTGCTAAGGAAAATAAAACGAGAAAAAACAGTAAGAACACTGACAAGTGGAAAAAGAACATAAGAAAAATGAATAGGCAGTCAGGAAAGGTGTACAAATCAACTGCTGATAAAGAAGTACCAGCCAGAACATTTAAGTACAAGGATTGTTCCAAATGCCCGACAAAGTGTAAGGGAGACATAAGGGAGACATAAGGGAGACATAAGGGAGACATAAGGGAGACATAAGGGAGACATAAGGGAGACATAAGGGAGACATAAGGGAGACATAAGGGAGACATAAGGGAGACATAAGGGAGACATAAGGGAGACATAAGGGAGACATAAGGGAGACATAAGGGAGACATAAGGGAGACATAAGGGAGACATAAGGGAGACATATACAGAAGAAAAGGGACAGTAGCAACATGATTCTGTGTGCTGACAAGAGGGGTCATTATTGTCCAGGTATAAGGAGATCTGACAAGGCAAGGGAGAGAATAAGGAACCATATAAAATAATTTCCTACCATTCCATCGCATTACTGTCGACAGAGCACTGTGCAACAGTTCTTACCAGGAGATTTGAATATACAAATAATGCACGAACTATATAAGAAATGTTGTGAAGAGGAACAGGTTATTGCTGAAAAATATTGGCTTCACAGAGAAATATTTAATACAGAGTTTAACTTAGGCTTCCATGTAGCAAGAAAAGATGTATGTGACCACTGCTATCGCTTTCAAAATCTCTCTGAAGAAAATCAAGAGGCAGAGAAAGACCAGCACTCAGAACACCTAAAGAGAAAGGAGGCTGCTACGATACTAAAAAATGAATTGAAGGAGCAGGCCAAAGCAGGAGAATGTCATTTACTGGAGTTTGACCAAGAAGCTGTGAGATACTGTCCACACATAGCAGCTAAAACCATTTTTTACAAAAGAAGACTGGCAGTATACAACCTCACAGTATACAATACTGTTACCAGAAAAGCTAGAAATTACATGTGGCATGAAGGTGTGACTAAACGCGGCTCAATTGTAGTAGCATCATGTGTATTTCAAGAACTCCAGAAGATTGCAGATAGCCATCCAGTTGTTTTGTTCTCCAACACTTGTGGTGGACAGAACCGAAATGTCAACATGAGTACCATGTTCCTTCATGCTGTCCAAACATTGAACATCCCGGTGATACAGCAGTGCTTCTTTGAGTCCGGCCACTCTTTAATGGAGTGTGATTCTGTCCATGCCCATATAGAGGGGGCTGCAAAAAATGTTGTTATTTATGACCCTTCGGGGTGGTATACTGTTGTTCAAACTGCTACAAAACAAAGACGGTATGAAGTCATTTAAATGGACCAGAAGGACTTTTTGGATTTTGGTGCTGTGCAGAAGGAAAAGTTTAAGAATACTGAAATTGACAGTGAAGGAAATCAAGTACAATGGCTTAAAGTGACGCAACTTCAACATCGCAAAAGTGATGTTAATCACAACTTTTTCAAGCATTTCCATAATCAACAATTCAGAAGTTTGCCAGTTTCCGGAATATCCCGAAATTCCGATACAATCTTCCAGTTGGAACTGAAATACCATGGAGCACTGAAACTTCAGAAAGAGAAGGTAAAAGACCTCCTGGATCTATGCCGCAGTGGCATTAACAGGGAACAGTACCACACATTTTACAAGAATCTTCAAGAAGAAATAGCTGGAGATCCATACTGTGGTGGCAACAGTTGTGATGAAGTTAGCTAGAAAGTTATGCTGGCCAGAGTGGCCGAGCAGTTCTAGGCGCTACACTCTGGAACCGCGCGACCTCTACGGCTGCAGGTTCGAATCCTGCCTTGGGCATGGATGTGTGTGATGTCTATAGGTTAGTTAGGTTTAAGTAGTTTTAAGTTCTATGGGACTGATGACCTCAGAAGTTAAGTCCTATAGTGCTCAGAGCCATTTGAACCATTTGATGTAGGTACAAATTCCGCTCATATGTTTATACTTTTACTCTACCCTATCTGTTTTTAATAGTAAATTACCTTTGTAAGTTATATTTTGGCAAACCAAACGCGTATCCCCAAAGTGTAAAACTTCTATGTAGATTTATTCACTTAGGATCAGAAAGACGTATCTCCTTAGCACCATATTAAAAATTAATAGTGGTAGTCCAGTAAGAACCATTTTATAAATATATTATCATCTGACAGATTTTTAAGTGTATTTATGTGTAGGGTAGAAATTTTTCAATAAACTTTGTATTAGTCACTGAAAAACGAAATGTACTTCTTAAAATATCCTTTTTCTTTTTTTTTTTTTTTTTTTTTTTAACTCCTGTAATGTAGCTAAAATGGAGTTACGTTCCTCACGATTTCTCACCGACACCGCCGGTCTCTGATGACATTGCCTTCGCCTTCAGTTGACACCCTTGCTTCCATGCGCCGCCGCTAGAGGCCAGCGCGCGCACCTCAGCAGCACAGCGACCTGCCCGGAGCTGCCTCCTGGCAGCCTACAGGAGGTACTACCTGTGCCCTCTTGACAGTAGTCGACCTTGCCTGAGCAGCAGCCCAAGCATTCTCGAGCTACGACGCAGTCAGCTGCTTCCCCTGCCCACCCGCAATGCCTTGCCTCCAAGCTTACCCATTTTGCTGGTACCATGCAACCTATGGGGACATTGCTTGTAACTGCCGCAAGCCTTGTGCATACCCGAACGACTTCAGCGGACACATTTAGGCGCCACGTCCCACCGTGATCAACAACGGCACCTACCTTCCGACACCACATCACTTGCACCAACGGCGCGACGCCTCTATGTCACAGACTTCTTGTCAGGCACACCCTTTCTCATCAACACCGGCGCTGATGTCAGCATTATCCCAGCCAAGCAAGGGGGTAACACGCTTTCTCCTGCTAACCTCGCACGGCTTGCCACAAATCACTCTCATATCGCAGTCCTCGGCTCCATCAAGATTTCGCTTTGTCTGTCTCTGGACATGACATATCCTAGGACCCTCCACGTCATCAACATAGATGAACCTGTGATCAGGTTGGACTTTCTACACCAATACGAGCTTTCGCCGGACCTACAGGCTGCTACGTTCCACCACGCTTCTGGTTCTACTGTTCTGTGCTTGAACAAGTGAAGCACATCTTTACTCTCTGGTTCCTTGGCCACACTTTCCACATGTGCATCTCGGCTCGAAGATATTATGGCTCGCCTATCTGATTAATCAGACATCCGCAAGCAGATAACCGGACTACGCACTCATAATGCGGAATTACGATCCTGCATTGCTACCGCCTCTGCTGAATTGGCTTATGCACGGATTACCTTAGGCTGCCTCTCTGCAGAGCCGCTCCTGTCAATGCAGCCTCTCTCTCCTACTGTGTCTTCGCTCTGCTTTGCTCCTGTGATGAGCTGCACCTTTCCTGCTCCTGGTTCCGTGCGGATGCAATTTGACCTGCAGGACACTCCCGCACCCGCTTTGCGAGATCCTTCGCATCGCATGGCTGTCACACCATGCCCATTGTCGCCGTCTCTCGCCAAGGCCCTGTCCATGTCACTACGGCCCGGCTCAGATGCTCATGTTCCTGCTTCACGGTATCACTCTCTTTCCGTGGCTACAGCGCTGCGTGCTCAGCCGTCGCCTACTGCCAATGCCTTGTACATGCCATCCTAGCACATCAAGGTCAGTCAACCACTGCCGCTCCTGCCCCCCCCCCCCCATCTCACCCCACCACACATGACTCCCTTTGCATGTCTCTGCAATCAGCAACGGAACCTGCCACCTAATCCACATCACGGATACGTCACAAAACTCAATGTCTTCACACTTCGAAATTGTTGCGAGCAAAAGAGAGAGTTCAGGATTTACTGGCTTTGAATGTGCTCTGACCATTGGACAGCAACTGGTCCTTTCCCCTCCACCTGGTGCCTAAGAAAGATGGTTCGCTACGCATGTGCAGCAACTACAGGTACCTTAATGCTAGGACTATTATAGACAACTATCCAATTCCTCATATCCAGGATTTCACGCAGTTACTGCATGGATTGAAGTTCTTTTCTGTCTTGGACTGTTCAAAGGCGTATCACCAAATTCCAATGCACCCGTTGGACATTCCAAAAACAGCGATCATTATGCCTTTCGGACTTTTCAAATTCTGCTTCATGCCCTATGGTTTAAAAAATGCTGCACAGACATGGCAATGCTTCATTTATTCGATTTTGCTACCACTTCCTTTCGCTTTTTCCTATTAGGACGACATACTTATCTTTTGTTCATCTGTGGAGGAACACCAATTTCACCTTGACGCAGTTCGTGCAGATCTTGTGGCCAACGGTGTGGTTATCAATCATGACAAATTATAGCTCTGTTCCACATCTGTTACTTTCCTTGGACATATGGCTTCAGCCGAGTGCCTCCGCCCTACCGACTTGCAAATTGCAAACATCCTAGCTCTACCTCTCCGAGGATTATGCACAACTAAGCCGTTTCCTATGGATGGTGAACTTTTATCGGCGACGCATACCTTGGGCTGCCTCCATCCAGTCGGCTCTAACCAACGCCCTCTCCAGTAAAAATACAACCGGAAAGCGTAAACTAGACTGGACTAGGCCGATGCTGGATGCTTTCAACAATTTAAAATTGGCCATGACGTAGGTTATCACTCTTGCTCACCCTTACCCCCGAGGTGCAGATTTCTATCACTACTGACACTAGCGATTGGCAGTAGGCGCTGTCCTTGAACAGCACACTGCAGACGCAATGCAGCCACTCCCTTTCTTCTCAAAAAAGCTTACAAGGAGTCAGTGTAAATGGTCGGCCTTTGACCGTGAGCTGCTCGTAGGTGGTTTATGAGGCAGTCAAACATTTCATAAGCAATGTCTAAGGACGCGCTTTCACCATCTACTAGGACCCTAAACCTCTTGTTGATGCGATCCGCAACCCAACAAAAGATCTCCCATCGTACCGCTTCCGGCACATGGACTTCATTTGCCAACATCCTTCGGACACTTGTTACATCCGCAGTGCGGAAAACATAGTTGCCAACTACCTCTACCACATTTCGATGATCTCCGCCCCATTGAACTTAGACGAACTGGCGTGGCTTCAGGCTGAAGATGCGGACACAACGTCTGCTCTCAGATGACGGATCTTCACTTGTCATCAAACCTATTGTCCTGCACGGGTCGTCAACTCTTATCATCTTTGACATTTCTACTGGTTCACCCTGCCCCTTGTTGCCTTCCCCCCTTCGGCATGGGATTTGTGGCGTGTTACATAATCTTGCCCACCCTGGAACACGGGCAATGACACAACTCTTAACCAAATGTTTGTCTGGCTGGGTGTGCGGAACGATTGCCGCACGTGGTCACGCACTTGCATTCTTTGTCAACAGAGCAAGGTGAGCAGACATGCTCAACTGCCTTTAGGGCAGTTTGACGTCCCCAGGGCCGCCTGCGCCACATGCACAATGACGTGATTGGTCCTCTTCCCCCGTCCGAGGGATACAAATACATAATTGTCATGACTGACTACATCACCCATTGGCGGTACCCCTGGTGGACACTGCAGCTGAGACAATTGCTCGCGCATTCATTTAGGCATGGGTGGCTAGATTTGGTTGCCCCCGTCACTTACCACGGATCAGGGCAACCAATTTGAGTCGTTGCTTTTCACTCACCTGTGTGAGTTGTGCGAGGTCGCGAAATTTCACATGACTGTATATCATCTGCAGGCCAATGGACTAGTGGAGCAATGGCACAGAGTGCTAAAAGCTGTACTCATGTTCCACAGTGGGCTTTGGTCTGAGGCTCTGCAGTGGGTATTGCTGGGAATCCGCTCCGCACACAAGGACCTCAATGCTTCATTGGAAGAGGTCTTGTATGGTGAATCGCTCATGCTGCCTGCCAAATTCATTGAAAACACTTCTCCGACAGATGCTACTGACCTGCTGGCCCTTGTAGAACGAGGGCATGCTGAAGTGGCCTGCCTTTCCCCGTCTCTAACTCGCACTCACACCACGCCACAGGTGTTAGTTCATAAGGACCATAAATCATGCAATTTCGTCATGCTACGAGATGACACTGTTCATGCAGCTCTGCAACCTCCGTACTCCGACCCACACTGCGTATTATGCCGCGGGGGTCAATAAATTTGTGATTCTGCTCAATGGCCACCCGAGTACAGTTTCAGTACAACGTTTAAGGCTTGCGTGGTCCCTACCGGAGCCACTTCTCGCTGCTCCCTGCCGACCTGCCTCAGCTGACACCTTGCCCACCATTGCTGTCGCCACACCCCCTTTGACTTGCCACCACATGCTCAGCTATCCGACGCACAGGACCCTACGACGACACGCCGAGCCTCACACTTCGCGTGCCCGACACTGCCTCACCCCCCACGCTGGCATGAAGATTTTTTGTGGACGTGTGCTAGCTCCGCCCCGCCGTGCTCCGCACTGTCGGGGGGGGGGGGGGGAGAGGGGGAGAAGGGGGGGGGGGCAGGCTCTGTGGCATCTCTGATGTGAAGCGACTGTTCTTTGACTATGCTCTTTGGTTTTCTCTTCTTGTCTTTGTGTTTTAGCGCAACATTTGACAGCCATTTTTCTGTATTCACTCTATTAAGTGATGAAATAAATGTCGTTTCGATTCTAAAAGCATGATGATATGGTTCAATGCCACGTAAAACCCACATATGTACTAACTATTATGAAACTGCATTCCCACTGAAGGAACACGGGCTATGGTCTTATAATAAAAAGAAGTCTTTGATACCAGCTGCAATTAATATTTCAAGGAAAAAAAGAAAAACCTATATTGTATTAAGGACACTGTGGGTGTGTGATGAATTTCATGCTTACCGCAGAAAATACAAGCAATATTTTAATAGTTGTTACAGAAGCAAAAAATGAAGGAAAATGACCTTTACATGCCACAAGACAAAAGCTACATCAAAAATTGTGAAACAGCAGACAAGTAATGTCACTACCAGAAATTCGAATATCAAGCTATGTCAAGATGAAGAAAAAATAACTGATACAAAGAATATTGCAAATATCCTCACCAACTATTAACAAATATATGTACTGAACTAATCAGTAAGATTAACCCAAGTAACCAAAATGTTATGGCACCATCATTCAAGATCAACAATCCTGCTACCTCATTGCATCTGTACCAAATGAATAAAAGAAATTTTTACTGTCATAAAAACCTTAAAAATGAAATAGGCATCTGGAGTATATGGTATACCTGATAAAATAATAAAAAGATGTAGTGGAATCACTGTAAAACCACTGACGTTTGTGCAATAGTTTACTGATGTCAAGGACTTTTCTTCCTATCAAAAAATTGCAAAATTGAAAATAATATTTTAAAAAAGGAAAAACAGAAAAAGATGCCAATTACAGGGCAATTGCCCGATTGTCCTGCTTCTCAAAAATTTTTGAGTAGGTCTTCCACAACAGACTGACATCCTTTATGCAAAGATACCAAATTATGTCCATTGCACAACACAGGTTTAATGTGAACTGCCAACCAACACTGCTACCTATGAATTTCTGAGTGAAATTTACTTGAAAGTGGACAATGGTGAATATATTATTGGAGGATGCCTTGGCTTGTTAGCATTCAGTATTACAGATCATGAGGCACTACTACAGAAATTAAATGAACTAGGCATAAGAGGCACACGTGCTGTTAGGTCATGTCATACCATTGCAGACACAAACAAATAGTGTAAATACAACACACTGCATGCAACAAAATTACAGACCAACACTCAGCTTACCAAGAGATGAAATATGTTCTTCCCAAGCATCAGTCTGATGTTCCTCCTATATGTAAGTGACCTACAAACAAACAGAAATTTCAAAATATTTATCAGTTCGCTGATAACAGAAGCTTCCTCATCAGTGAAAAAACAGGAAACTTAATACAAGAAAACATAAAAAAGGCTATGGTCAGCATAGCAAAATGATTCACACACAACAAGCTAGTGAGAAATGAATAAAAAAAACTGTACTGTATGAATAATGATCTGCGTTAGTTTTGAAATTGACAACATACGTTTTTTATAGTAATTACACTATTTGCTATTCAGAAACAGTGCATGGGTGAAATATTTAGCTGTTGAAATAGTTGTTTGGAGAGTGTTAGCCTTGAACTGTTGGTAATTATCCTCGTTTTTGTTTAGTGAGGATGGTTTCCAGATTTGTATTATTAGACCAGGAGAGGTCATAGGTAATAGCAAAATGAATGTAAGCAAAGTAGACAATTCTGCTACATTATCTGTTACATACAGTACTAATTTCACACAACACAAAGGAAGCAGAGCTTAACATGTCAGTAAGATAGAGGATGTTTGATTCATTTACTTTTCAATGTGGTCTTGTGGGTACATAGAATTTATAGTAAGATGATGGAAATCATTTAAGACAATAATGCTTATGTCACTATAATACATCAATCATTACTTACAGCTACAACAGATTTTTGGTAGATTATCGTTAGTACTGCTTCAGTTGTTACAATGCTACTATGGTTTCCATGTGTAATATTTGTACATTACTATTGGTACTGCCACATTATTATTTATCAAAAAAACTCTTTCTGGCTACAAAAGAAGTGGTCAATTATATACACCTTTACTGCAGCTTTGAATCCTGAAATGCTGTTAACTGATTGTATGTCATTTGGTAATTTTCTTAATATCTTTTTGTTCAAGTTGCAGAACTCCATTTTGGCATAAGTTAGTTTCCGTTCTGTGTATATGGAGATGCATTTTTTTGCCTTAGATGAGGGTGTGTACAGCTTAATTTTTGGGTATGGGTGCAGGATTTTCAATTGCATACTGCTTTACAAATACTACTGTTTCGGGCATCGTCTATCATCAGATGACCTGCACAGTGCAACATCTGTACAATCCTTTGGCAAAAAAGTCTTTCAACTTACAACACGAAGTTATTGTATTCACATTAAGAACAGAAATACTGCCATGACCTTAACAGTTGACTGTGTTTATGTTATATCAAGGCATCATACTCATGTCAGATTGTGGAGGTCATCTGATGATGGGTGACACCCGAAACACATTCCAAAAAATAAAGAAGTTCCATTAACATCTAGTAACTACTACTTTAGACCTATAGGCTTTTTTAGAATCAAAATAAATGTCATTAAAAATGGCCACACACCTCATGCACAACTTTCAGTCATACTTGGGGGAAAAAACAGAAAAAGAAAGAATGAAAGACTTGGAAGAATCATGCAAGGTATACCATACACAGAAAATCTTGCAAATCAATTTGCAAAGAACCGCAAATCATTCTACTTCCATGCCAACAGATATATACAAGGTGTTCAGAGATTCCTGTTACAAACTTCTTGAATTTGTATAGGAAGATAGTGGACAACAACTGAACAGGAACCCATGCCTGGAAATGTAATGTTTCTATGCCATAACCATTTGAAAATGTGTTGGTAGTGCAACCACTTTTACAAATAATTTATTAAGCATGACCCAGTACATGACTTGTTTTACATTTCAACTCATTAATAGCCAAAGAAAATCCTCATGCACTCGGTGGGTTCCCTTCAATGTGATGCAGTATGGCCTCTTCCAATTCTGGTGTGCAGTGCCTTGGAGTATCAGACACACGCCTGCTGATGGTAAAGCTACCCATTCTCGAAGCTACTGCACAACTGTGGCAATGAGGGTATGCAATGGAGTTGGATCTTGTGCAGAACGATCTTGATAAAAGCAACAAGCAGCTTTTCCATTACTGTGAGCTTTGCCATTCAGAAGGATCATGTCAGTGTATTCTGCAAATGTGTGCTCATGTTGATTAACCCTCACAGACACATGACAGGCTTGAACCAGGTGAGAGGTAGGATAGACATCACAAATGACATCTGCTGATCTGACATAACCACCCTAAATCCTGCCTACCCTGGAGCATACCTACTTAGCAAACATGTTTTCACACACCTGTAGCACAGAAACAGTATGTTTCTATACAAAATATTATCTGCTCACTCACCTCTACAAGCTCTAGAGGTTTGTAACTGGAAATTCCTAACACCCTGTGTATCCATAGTATTCATATAGCAGTATGTTATTGAAAATCCCACAATGTTCCTCAAAAATGAAGATGTACATACCGATAATACAGGGCAAAAAAAAAGACTGATCACCATATGCATGAAACAAAACCTAAGCTCTCCCAAAACGCAGTCCTGCATCTTGGAAAAAAAGATATTTAGAAAATTACCAAATAACATACAGTCAGCAAGCAGCACTGCAGGATTTAAAGCTACAGTAAAGGCATAGCTAACTGACCACTTGTGTAGCTTGAATAAGTTTTTTTGATAATGATTTAACAATACCGTCAATAATGTACCAATATTATGCACTGAAACCATAGCAGCAGTGGAAGGACTGAACCAATACTAAAAATAATGTACCAATACTAACAATAATGTACCAATAATCTGTACTATAAACTGGTGTAATAAATGATATGTAAGAGTGACAGAAATATTACTGTGTTAAACGATGGCCAAGATCTTGCCCTACATTCTATGCACCCACAAGATCCCATACATAAATAAATAAAGCAAACATCCTCTCTATCTTACTAATGAGCTAAGCTCTGCTTTCTTTGCATTGTGTGTAATTTGTACTGAGTGTAGCGAGAATTGTCTACTATATTACATCGATTTTTCCATGACCTATGGCCTCTCCTGGTGACATAATAAGACAAACTTGAAAACCATCTTCACCACACAAAACAAGAATAATTATCAACAGTTCAAGGCTGACACTCTCCAAACAATAATTACAACAGCCAAATATTTCACCCACACCATGAATATAAATACTAAACAGTGTAATTTATATGAAAAGGTACATTGTCAGTTTAAAAATTAACTCAGATCTTCATCTACACAATACAAGAATGTGCAGTGACAGCCATATAAAGCTGTTAACAAGGCTTTGGCACAGAAATGAACTAACATACATTTAGGGTACTAAACTGTACAACAAACTTCCGGCACAGGTAAAATAAATTTAAAAAATGTCTTCATTTAAAGAAGTAGTATTCAAATTTTTAATGACTAACTGCTAACTGCTATTTTACAGTTTACAATAAACTTGCATCACAGCTAGCGCTAGCGCCACCACCACTGTATTTTATTTTTGGTCCAACCCACGACATTTTTGTGTTTACTTAAAAGTCTCGACAGTTTACTAGAACATTAAACTTCATTTACTCAGTTGTATTTTTCAGCAGACTTTTTTCAGAAATGATTTGTGTTCAGTATATACTGAATAACCAGTTTCTAAGGTAGTTCCATCTCAATTACTTTGAACTATTCTGAATGCATTTTCATTCCCCACTATCTTGCATCGTTAGTGTCACCAGCAGTAAAAACTAATTTTTCCTTCCAGTCCGTATTTTTGCACACTGCAAAAGATACTGAGTCAAAGTTTCAGCAGTTCAACTTTATTTCCTTCCTCCAGACTGAAATATCCTATAAGAATTGGAATGAGTTTTCCTTCACTTCTGTTTGAGCTATCCATTGTTTATGTTGCACAATGTTTTCCAAAGAAGGTAATGCATAATCAAATACTGTAGAAATAGCAAAGTAGCTTTAACAATAATTGCCTTGGTTTTGGTTCTAGTAGATGAAAATTTTGGGCCACTTAACATTTTAACCACTGTAGATATCTGTTCTATTTTGGAAGTGTGTTTGTGATCGACTTATTGATATGCCGTATAACAATACAAATCGTATGGAGGTTATCAATTGTGTCTTATGAACTGAAACATACACGGGTTCTTACAATACATATAATTATGCCATATGCTGTCACTTTATATAGTCCTATGTGGTATTTGTGTCCACTAAATAGCTATCTACAATTATTCTAAATTCTCATTTACTTTGTAACAACTTTTGCCTAATAAATATGTCTTTAGCTTTTGGCTAAAGATAAGAAGTTCATTTACACCTTTCATTTCCTGTGGCAGCCTGTTGTACAGTTTGAGGCCACTATATAGCATACTGTTCTGTGTTTTGGACTTTGTTTTCCCATTTAGGTATAAGTAATGGTTGGATCTAGTTTCATTGTCATGTATTGAGATGTTTGTAGCATACAGATGAATATTTTTCCTTACATACATTACAGTCTAGAAAATGCATTCACATGGGATAGCCAGAATTTCTGGTTTTTTGAATAAGACAGTACAATGGGCCATATTGCTGCTATTTGTTATTATCTGTACAGCTCTCTTCTGTACCTTGAAGGCAGACTGAATATTCCGATCACTTGTTCCCCAAAACATGATTTCTTAACTAATGATTGAATGTGGTATGTATCTAAAATATTTCATTTTGAGGCATTATATATTGCACACTAAGTGCAAATATTCGTAGAGCATAACATACTGTATCTAACAGCATGGTAGGAAAATAAAGTGTCTTTAGCAGCACACTCCAGATCACAATTCCCTAAAGAAAAGTCTCGTTGTGTTTGGTGAAGCAGTAATAGCCGGTTTTGTGTGGACATTAGTATCACCCTTTCCTTTATGGGCAACAGAAAATCCTGCAGTACATAGTGCGCAACAAACACCTCTGTTGTTACTGTCACTGTAAAATTTCCAAAATTTGCATTCTTGTTGCCAGTTAACATTAAACACACACTTTCTTTTGAGCATTGCCAAATAATAAACAAAAAACGAACATGTATAAAGTGACCACAAATGTGCAGATGTGTTACAGTACTTCACACATGAAAACAACAAACCCACTGCCCTTGTTGTGTTGCCAAATGACTAACAGTAAATTGAAAAGTTATTTGTAGCCACGCCTCACCATCAAAATCAGTGCTTGCTCCAAGGTCAGCTAACAGAGCATGGGCATAAGAGAATGTTTGTAAACGAGATATCAAACATATAACTTATGTCTAAAATTTAAAAAAATCCTGACCAGTCATGAAATTCTCAAACCCTGGTCATTACGTGGGATACTAGTAAAAAAACAGGACTGTTCAAGCTAACCCCAGTCATATGGTAACCTCACTACTACGATAATGTTTCTGAATTTGATAAATGATTTTTCATAGTTGCACTTACACGTTTTCATCTTGTTCGGCTTTTGTTTGACAACAAGGATTCAACTTTATTTGAATCTGCTGTGAATCTCTTCCTCCTACTCCTCCTCTCACAGTAATATCTTAACACTGTTAAGCAACATGGTGATTTGATCCCATCTTCCACATCACAAACACTTCTAGCATATATTTTATAACAATTCTGAAGTAGTGCCAAACATCTTCCACAGTCCCCTTTTTGGGCTAAATGTTTGCTGTTAACTGCAGAGATAGTTTGAAAGGATATGATATCACTTGAATATGTAATAAGCAATAAGATTCTGGATCAATTTAACATGGAATGATCATACTGATTTTGCTGTGGGAACTTCAGATACCAGACGGAGATTTATTGAAAGAGTCCTATACAATAGTAATTCACTCATGAAGGAATCATCAATTCTTGGGTGGTTTTCATCAGTCAAGGTCCCTCATTCAGTTGTATTAATGTAGGCAATAAAGAAGATTGAAATAAGATGCAATAATTTCAAAGATTTGTTTAATCAGTGTAACACAAATGCCCAATAAACTCCGGTGGGAAATAATATGAGAAGGACAATGTGTAACACAGACAGCCTTAGTCTCAAAATCATGAGACCACATTCAATAAACATATTACCTTCTGTAACATTTATCTTGTGTAAAGATCACAACAGGAAAGATAGAGAAATCTGAGCTTAAACAGAGGGTTATTGACAACTGGGCATCAACAATACCATCTACACAGGGAATAGAAAGGAAGGGAATTATTATGGCACACTTTGTACCCCCTGCAGCACATTGTATGCTGGTTTCTGGAGTACAAATATACATATAAAAGTACATTACATTAATACTTGTTCTGTATATCATGAATGCAACTTTTGTAATGATGAACATATCAGTTTAACACAAGTTTTCTTTACACAGTTACTACTTCACATCTACAAATTCACGTATTGAATAGAAGGCACTGTCATTCAGAAATTCTTTTAATATGTTTTTAAATGTTGGTTGGCTAGCCATCAGACTTTTAATGCTATTTTACAAATGACCAAAGATTTTCGTGGCAGCATAATTCACCCATGCCTCTGTCAAAGTCTTATTTAACCCAGAATAGTGAAAATCATTCTTTCTTCTAGTGTTGGAGCTATGCACTTCTATTATTCTTTAACTGGGATGGGTTATTAGTAATAAATTCCATACATGAATATATGTATTCCACAGGTACTCTGAATATACCGAGTTCCTAAAATAAATGTCTGCAAGGTGATCTTGGGTGGGCTCCAGCTATTATTCTGATTACACACTTTTTGTGCAATGAATACTTTTTCCCTTAATGATGAATTACCCCAAAATATGATGCCATATGAAAGCACTGAATGAAAATAAGCGCAGTAGGCTAATTTACTGATATGCAATAACCCTAATAGCATAAGCAGCTGAACCTCGGTGTTTCAGCGGATCGTCAATGTGTTGCTTCCAATTCAATTTCTCATCAATGCACACACTCAGAAATTTTCAATCTTCTGCCTTAGCAACAGACTTTTCAAAGTATGTATTTATCAGTGGTGTTATTTCATTTACTGTACTGATTTGTATATACTGTATTTTCTCAAAATTTAGTGAGTCCATTTACAGAGAACCACCTAATATTTTCTGAAAGACATTTACAATTTCCTCAGCTGATTCCTGTCTGTTGGGTACGATTACTACACTTGTATCATCAGCAAAAAGACCTAGCTATGCATCTTTATGAATATAGTGGCAAATCATTAATACAGGGTGTACATAAAGTCCGGGAACACATTACACAAGAACCAAACATTGTACAGACATCATACATATGTCATTTTGAAGAGAAACCCTGAAAGTTTTTTTCATGTACACTGCCACAGCGTAGTTTGGCAACCTGCCAATAGTCAGTGCTAGCTGCAAACATGGTAAGTTCAGGTGCGAGAGCACTGTCACTGGATATTTCTACTTAGACATGTTTTAGGAATGGCTGATGCCTCAAATGCAATCAGACTCGCCATTCATTAATCAGCAGGATGGGGCCCCATCCCACTTTCATCGTTAAGTTCATGTGTACCTGAACATAGAGCTGCCACATCGATGGATCGGTCATGCTACAGAAGGGACAGCTGTCTCTTGAAATTGCCTCCCCGATTGCCAGATCTCACTGTGTGACTTTTTTCTGTGGAGACACATTAAAGATCTTGTGTATGTAACGCCTCTACCATGTGATGTAGCAGAGCTCTGGGAGATAATATGGGATGTGACTGCCACAGTCGATGATGCCATGCTGGGACGGGTATGGCAACAATTCGATTACCGTATTGACATGTGTCGGTCACTCATGGTTTGCATATCAAATGTTTGTAAAAAACTGAGTTTATCTTCAAAATGCAATATGTATGACATCTGTATAATGTTTAGTTCCTGTGCAATAAATAACAAAGTGTTCCCGGACTTTATATACACCCTGTATAGATTAAGAACAGTAAGGGAACCAAGACTGAACCCTGTGGGAAACCTTTCTCGACTCCCCAGTAGTCAATGGATGACACAGAAAAGTTGTGTTCACACAATACAACGTAAAACAAACTATGACCGTTGAAAGGTGGACTTAAAATTTTCTTGATAGTGACATGTCTGTAGATCTCTTATTTTGAAAGTTCGATGTTTTATTTATAATATCAACTGGTAGTAACATTGCCATATAATTTGGTTGGCAACAATGCACTACGTGCTGCATCATGTTTTCATCCCATGCATAATGAATGAAGAGAAGACTTTCCACATGACAATGCACAATACTACATCAGTCCTGTCCACTACACCCATCTCACATCTGTAAGGTCAGAAAAGATGACTTTAGGGGCATTCATTTCATAAATCTGAAACAGTGTTCAAAATACAGGATGTGAATGTAAGGATCTGAGAAATAATGGATTGTGCCATGTATTCAAGGACTTGCAAAAGTGTCATTAAAAGTGCATCAAAGTACAAGGGGCACTTAAAACGGTTGTGAAAATGGAATGATAAGTAAATACCTGTTAAATAAATGTGATGGCCCTCTTGGCACACAGACGAAATATGTATACATTACTAAATGCCCCTTTCTTACGATAACAGTGACATTACTCCACCAATGACAGACATTGGTAGGTAGTAAAATACTTCCATTTTTATGAAAGCCCCATATTGTAAGTCTGCTTCTTTACTGTTATGCCGAGGAAGATGTGCCTGTGTCTTAATCATCTTCAGCCACTCACATTTTTGCTTTGATTAGCTTTTCAGATAATCACTTTAAAACTTTCACATAATAAAGCTGTCCTCAACAAAAAGGTTATTTGGAACACTGCATAGCCTCACTGGATATGGTCCGAATGGAAGTACTATCCCCTTGCTTCCTCTGACACTGAGCTGACTTACGCAGCCAATTACACGAGAACCACAGACTATTGTGGACTCCAAGCCACGGTGAATCTCAACATTTTTCAAATTAACAAATCATTGCCAGATGTGAAAGAAGTGATAAGTAACTGGAAAAGGGCCAACTGCAGATTAAAACCTGGACCTTTAGATATTTAATCTGACATCTAACCACTGAGCCACACACCACTTCCACATCTGAGAATAAGGAAAATATTGGAATGAGTGTGATAGTAGTTTTTCACATAACTGTATTTTGCACACAGAAAGAAGGGAAATACACTTGATACTTTTAGATGAGTTTCATACTATTTATCATGCAGAATAGTATTAGAGGTGGTGGGATAGGAACCATACAATGGTTTCTCTCCTGTAAAGTCAATCAAATATGCCCCCCAAAAGAAAATAGCAGGGTGGGTCAGTAGAGTTGTTCAAGATTATCTTCATGTTCACCTCTTAACAACTCTAACAGTGCAATTAAGGATCTATCATCTTGGGAGTGAGCGTTCTTCACACATGACGTACAAGTATTTAGCCACCTGTAATGTCCGAATTATCCTTAAACACAATTAGTCCTAGAAAACAGGAACAGGAGCAAAGCAATACAATGAAATTGTGTTCAACACTGTCACATAGCCTGCTTTCTGATGTGAAAAGGAGACAGTCTATTGCACGAGACTCTTTGGGGTCATCAGCAATGAAACTAATGAAGTGCAGGAAAATTGCATTATGCAGTTCAGTACTCATATAGGAAACCTGTATAGAAGTACCAAATATTCAGCTGTTTCTGATAAATAACTTAAAATATTCTGTTTTTATGCGTGTGGTATTTGTTCATTTATCTTCAGTCGGCTGTGCAACTATTAGCAGCATTATCAGTACTCCAACAGTGATTCACGTGTCGCCCTTGCCAGCATAGACTGATACCACCATGCAGCAGCACTGCTCAGTCGTCGTTGGAGTACTGGTTATTTGTCAAGTTTTAACGTTTCTGTTAATACAAATTGATAAAACCAACATCACATAACACTAATTTGCGATCACTCTATCAAACATGCATGTAAAATTTTTATTTAAAAATGTAGTGGGGAAACAAATAGATGCTTTCCATTGATGCAGGAAGTTGTATGAAAGATGTGATGAGCAGTTTTTGTTTAGCTGACTCCAGCTACACACTACAAAAAAAAATTGCAAACGTTTTCTGAAACACAACATCAAATGCACATGACGACCTTTAAGAGGGACACCATGGATAACTTGTCAGAGTGTTAAGAGTCATTTTCTTTATGGGCGAGTGAATAGGGATCAAATGTGCCGTGCCATGCCATAATGATGGCTGCATATGGTGCAGTAGGTCGCACCTCCCATTATTGCAACAAGATGTCACTGCAAACACTAATAAAATAATGACAGGCGGGATAACATTCATGCCTTTTGAGAACTTTCAGACTACAGTGCCTGCTTGGTGATCGAATAATAATAATAATAATAATAATAATAATAATAATAATAATAATATAAAAAACCTTACAGTAGTTCCTGAGATTATTCTTCACATGCAGGCCAAAAAGGTTGGTGGAAGGACAATATTTGTGTAGATTCTGGTAATAATGGCATGTGGCTCAATGGACTGGTACAAGTCTTTGAATTGAACATCACTTCAGCAACCCGCATGTCCGTAGCTAGGTATCCTACTGTGGAAAGGAGCTCAAACCACATTTCATTTGTAGCAAATCTCCACATCACAGATGTGATTGCTAGGTCAGACAGATCACCATGCTCAACACAGATCGAAACAGGTCAAAACCTATACAGTGGTACCTGGGTTAGTCAGATCATAAAAACAGTAAGTGTGGCACAAAATGGACGTACAGTCAAAATTGTAAGACTATTATCAGATAATTGTAGCTTGTTTGATTACTCACTCTTAAACAATGAACCAGTCACTTGAACATATATTAAAATAATCTACTCAGTAATTTTGACAGAAAGCTGCATAACATGCAAAACCTTAAACCCCTTTCCACAATCATCTCATTGTATTTAAAACAGTGGAAAAATCATTATCAAGACAAACTGCTGCCATTTTGTCAAAATATATAATGCAATCAAGGAAAAGGTGGCATAGCAGCACTGGTGCACAACAAGCAATGCACCCTGGTGGTCGTCCTGCTGCAGGAGTTGCCTTTGTGTCAGTACAGTGGCCCATTCTCAGACATGTTAAGGCCACTGGTTTCTACCTGTGTGACTGCAACAATGTTCACCACGGCAAAATTGTTGGCTTCATCAGGTTTAATTTGTTCCTTTGTACTGCCAACCACTCTTTCTCCTGCTGACACCTACCTCTTCTCCTCAACGAGTAACAGCAGCCGAGGGGACAGCATGGGATAGTACATTGATTTAGTTGCCATCACCTCTTGCTGCCATGTCAGCTTGCTCATTTCCATGGATTCCTGCAGGGCCTGAGACCCAGAAGAATGATATTTCACTCCCTTGCTACTGTACCAAGTGAAAGGTGTCTTGTACGTATTAACTCCTTTGTTTACTGGGTACTTTTGCTGAATGAACTATACAGCACTTAAGGTATCACAGCAAATGAGTAAATTATCCCAACAACTGCACCTCTTCTGCTCCTTTAGGAGTGGAAAGATTTCTGTGTCAAAGAGAGTAATGTCATTTGGAAGTCAACTCAAAGACACTGCCAGCAGAAACTACTGGGCAGCTGACAGTACACCTCTGATTAAACCTATGAATGTAAACAATGCACCTAAACATTAGCAAATGGCTTGTTTAAAATAAAATCTGGTGTACAGTAACTTTGAAACATGACACCAGATTCTACTGGATGCGTAGTACAGTTTCCAAGTGCCATAAATGACCTTTTGATACCACACAACTGTTATTGAAGTTTATGTATCTCTGATTTTAGCAGAAAATTGTACCATGCCATCAGCCAAAGTTATTTACTTGAATACCTACAATCCACTGATCTCATATTCACGAAGCTCAAGCTGTGGATTCTGTTCCTGTCTGTATAAACACTGACATTGCATATTCTAGCTGGTTCTAATTCAAATTCTTTATTCATACAGTAAATGTTAACAGATTGTGGAATGTCATAACACACACACACACACAATTCATACACACAAGCAAGCACATGTTACGCACAAATGACTGCCAATCCCAGCATCTCCGGCCAGAATGCTGGAGTTGGCAGTCATATCTGCATAAGGTGTGCTTGCTTGTGCAAATGAATGGTGTGTGTTTCTCTTTAGCTGATGAAGGCTGCAGCCAAAAGCTTTAGGTAAGTGTCTTAATTGTAACTGGCTGCAACTTAATGTGTCTTCCTTAAACGAAGTAACAATCTGTCTTTTCCTACATTGTTGATATTCCTACCTGGAGTTCCTATAACACTATTTGTAGTCAAGGTTTTACAGGCTGATGTCCTTACTGACTCCACACAGAGACTGCCTGGTATCACGCTCATTTATGTTGGAATTTTTGTTTCTTTCTCGCATATTTACATGTTTCTAGAACAAAACTGCGGGGGAGTGAGAGAATCGAAGACTTCTGGAAGAGGGACTGGCAGGAATCTGTTTGTCATGCATAGTGCATTTATCTTATAGCTATGTTTTGGATCAAGAGGATGATTCAGATAGTGGTTGTGCTACCCCAGAATATAACAACAAAATGCTGTGGAAGTGGGCAAAGTTTGCAATTAAAACAGTTGGAAGCTTGCTTTGTGTGCAAGTAAATGTAGGCTGTACTATACTTTCTTCAGTGTTGCATTTGTTTTTGTTATGTGTGTGTCATTTAAAATCACACTGAGTAATGCTTCTGAAGTTTGTCACAGAGGTGTTGGAGGCTCTCCTTTTAAACAGAAGTTTAGAAAAGTTGTTTTGGGTGTATATATGTTATTAGCTTATTTCCTTCAAGCTTCAAGCCAGTCGTGTACCTGGTCTGTAGACTTATTTATGTTTGCTTGTAGCTGTCTTTGGGTTTTTGCTTGTAAGAACGATCATTACACAATCCTTAATTTTAATTTTATAAAATTTGTGACCAGACTTTCTAGACTAGTTGTATGTGATAATTCATGCCAAGATCTGTGAAGAAAAGATAAATGCAACGCCTCCTTTCTGGAGTCAATCTGCCTCCCACCATTGAATTTCCCAAATGGAAAATAACAGGACAGTAACAAAATATTTTCGTTTATATCTCATGTGTAGATGCGTTCACTTTTCAAGACATTACAAATGGGTTACCAATTCAATACATAAAGGTTTTAACAAAGGATGGCATAAAGACAGATACAAGAGTACACAGATACACAAGAAATTAGATTGACCCTGCTATCTGAAACAATTACTCACCCAGCTTACTACAAACCACTAAAATTAGTCCCTGTGGGAACTCTCATTAGACCTGCTTCACTGTGTTATGAGAAATTAAGTATTACTTACCTTCCTGTGTCCTAGCACGCTAATAAGATTTGTAAAAACAGGTAAATTCTTATGTAGCATTACATAATACTGTGCATATGTTACTACTTTGAGTCCACTTAACTGTTTATGGTCATTTCAGCTTATTTTAACACATGGAAAAGTATTTTAAAAAGTTCATGTACAAAGAATACAGATGTATTTACTTGATCTGACCATCCTGATATGGGTCTTTACAGGTTTACACAAATTATTCCAAGCAAATGCCACAATTATTCTCAGCCATGGGCCATGGATGACACATTCCTCTTCGGACACATGTCCATCTCCACATGAAATGGTGATGACCATGGCAACATGTGTATGCAGTAATAAAATTTCCAACCTCTGCTAGAGTTGTTTTACTAGTTTGTGCTGAAAATTAATGTCTCAGAATTTTTTTTATTATGTATGCAATTTTGGTTGATGTATTATATGTCATGAGCATTACTCTGTCAACTTTCATGCTTCACTGGCAGAAATTGCAACCCCTGCAAACAGAGGGCTCCAAACTGTAGCGTGTAACATAACTATGTCAGTGCATGAGAAACAGCATGCTGTAGTCGAATTTCTAACTGCAGAACAGTTTATTCCCACATGGTGCCCCATCTCCTTCAGCATGACAATGGAAGACCACATAGGAGCACTGTGACATCTGCGACAATTAGATGCCTTGGATTCACTGTCATCCTTTGTACAGTACCAACTCGGCCCCATTCAATTTTCATCTGTTCCCAAACCTTACCTTGGAGAAGTCAAACATTTTACAGTGAGGGTATCAACTAACTGGTCTCTCATTGGGTGAAATGTATTTGTTGCCAGGATGACTATATTGAGAAATAAATATGTAGACATGATGAATAAATATATAGAATGTTAATGAAGTTAGTTTTATTGAAAAACCTTTACGGTTCTGAGGCATTACTTTTCAGCACACCCCAATTGACTATCAATAAAAATTTCAGAAGGTACCATCCAACTTCGGGTGTTTTTAACAGAAATTATCTAAACACTTCACCTAAACACACAGATGGACGATAGCTTTTGAAATGTAGTGCGTGGAATAAATCAGCTCCTTCCTGTGTTCTTTTCTTGCCCACTATTAATAGTTGCGAAAACAGTAAATTCTTTTGCTGCATTAGTTTCTTCATTATTTTCATATTAAAGATTCACAGCTCAATGTTTTATTATTGTAATGTTTTTTCTTTTGATAAGTTCTAGATGAGAACTGACTTGTTCTTAGAACTTTTTTCATAGAATAAAAAATAAGCAAACATTATAAAAAGAGATTTTTATAGAGTACATAAGGTTGATCGTAGATTCAATGCATTGCTGCAGACATTTTCAAATGTTATGAGCACGCTTTTTCAATTGTGCGCAGAAAAAAAATTAAGAGCACATTAAAATCTTTAAGTATGCCAAATTTTCTCAGGAACAAATATTTCCATGTGGTTTCATTACCCCATTGCAGCAAAGAATGAACCACCACTCAAATATCGAGCAGAAAGGAACATCACAAAGTAAAATGCTTCAATCTACAATGATGGACATATGTTACAGTTATTAGTGACAGTGAAGTCACCAAAACTTGCACAACCTTTCCTTGTAACTGATTTGCAGGGCTGGAACACGCGAATTTTCATGTGTGCAAAGTCTAGCATGTAATTAAAAGTGTGAAAGTTCAATGCTGTTGTTTAGAGGTGCGAAAATTCAATGCTGTTGTTTAGGGAAAGTAATTTAACTTAAATCTTGCTCAAAGACAAAATCCTCATTATACACTTTGACTGACCAATGTCAGAAACTAAGTTAGGCCTATTTAGGAAGTGAACCACAACAAAATTGTCAATTAGGAGGATGCTGTAACTGAAAAAGATTGTTATTTTCCTTGCTTGTTTGTGCCCATGTATAATAAAAGAAATACAAACAAAAGTTAGTTGAAATGGTACTTTGAAAAATATTCTGAATGATTTACTTCTGTATTTACCATGAACAGGTTAGAAAGGACATTGTAATCACTGATTTGCCATACATGAAATACCTGATATTTCCACATAACAGTTTGTCATATTTATACAATATGTTTCGCCCAAGGATAAACGTACTGGAAGATTTTTGACTTCTTGTCAATGCTATGCAAAAGCCTTAGAAAAATCCCTTTGAAACTTTACTGGCTAATGTCAGTATTTCAAGCAAAGTTATTTATCAGTGCTACAATGTTGCAGCTGTCACAAGTAGTCATCCTCCAGACAACCAGACTTTTCCTACATAACATTTTAGATATGCTCGTAATTTTTGAAGTTATGGCCATACTCATAACACAGACACTAGAATTTTTTACTGACATCACTAAAACTTTTAGCTACTTCCCCAGCTCTTCTGAGTGAACAATGATTCTATGTGAGAGAATAGAGACGTCCATTATGTGTCCAACACAAAATGCAGCCTCAAATCAAGAATAATACAACCCGAACACAAAAACAGTCACTTGCAGAATACATAGAGAAAATTCTACTTTTATTTCAACAAACTATTATGATTACAATCATAAGAAGGTGCCATCTAACACTACAACTACCATCATTTTAACTTTGGTTGTCTGTATTTTATCGTATGACACCACACATTGATATACTGTACAACTCATTTCAGGCTATTGATTCAAGACTGTATAAGAACATCTCACATTTTAAAATAGCTGTACAAGGTATCTGAGATACCATCACTGCCAAAACTTCCACATACAGAAAAATACTGCATCCAGCCAAGAAATAATATGCACAGAAACATCAAATTCTAAAAATGGAAGCTGTTAAAAGTGTAACAACTCTCATTCAGGTTCACGATTGCTTTTACTTTACAAGCCACCTAATCACTGCCCTGTATCCAACACTGACAGGTTCTCGTACATATTGCTATACAGGTCTCACAAAATATATCCTCCTTGGAGTGGTGTAATATGAAAATAGAGCTTCAAAGATTCTATATGAGTAAAGAGTTTAGAACTCACACAGGTGCTGTTGCAAAACTATGATTTCTAGTCACAAATAATTTTCATGAGCTTTTTAGTGAACGAATGTCTTTCTATATCTTGAAGACAATATAATTTTTTCTGAGATCTGAGGTGTACAATGTTTTCCATTCAGACAAACTCCTTACAGTGCACTGTAATCTGCTACGAATGAGTCTGTGACAAACTCCCTACACTTATGGAGAGTGCGATAGATTGTTTCATAGAAGCATATCCATAAAGAATTTTCTATGTTTTTAATTTCTGGCCATGTAACATTAGCTATTTACAACCCAACAGTCCATCTGACACTGAAGCACCACCGCATTTGACCCATTTGTTTTCCTAATACACATATCAATAATTCGCGATTCAGTGTACTAGATAACTCTAGCTTTTCTTAAATCTGAAAATGATACTAGTATCACACATTCAGGGCCATACTGAAAAACAGAGCAAACAATGTATTGGAGGGAAATTGTTCACAGTTAATGATTAATGTATGCTCATGTAATTTCAATGTGAGGTAAAGCAAAGACCAGGCTTCATTTGATCAATGGATCACCTAATGACCTATACTGGCATACAGCTCAGCTTCCATAAATTCTCATCAGGTTTGACTTACACAAAATCTGCAGCCATGGCAGAAATATTTAACAGTTTCTAGTAATAGACACTACAAATAACGTATGAAAAACCTACTTGTGAAACTACATGAAAGAATTTAGGAATATCATTCGGCCCTGTAGATACCGTTCCCCAAAGGGCTGCCAAGATAACATTATACTAATAATAAATTGCATTTGTAGTAATTATTACCATATTCAGTCTGAGTGGAAAACAAACTTTAATCTATAGTGTTCTAATAAGTGTCCACAGCCATATAGTGATCTGCATGGGTTCTAACATGTGTGTCACTGTAGACCACAAGGTCTGGAGGTCAATCTTTAATGAAATATGTTTATAACAGAAGCATAATTTATCTCTCTGTTGGTCACACAAGACATGAAATATCTGCTTCATCCAATATACTGTCTTGCAAACAAACATACAACATAGGGTGTAAGAAGCTTTTCCTCTTTTTTTTTTTAAAAAAAAAGAAAGAAACAAACAAACAAACACACCTCAGATAGCAGTATATAGTCATGGAAAGGGTCTCAATCCCCAAAACTAGCGTAATAATATGTGGAGACACGATTGTCAACACAGATGTTGAGGGTAAAATTAGTTTTAACTTAAAATAATTGAAATAATATGAAGTTGCGTGTGTAAGGCTTTTCAGTTATTTTAAAAACAGTGTGATCGCCTCACGACACACCATGTGTTCACTGCAAAATTAGTAGTAACTGCTTAAACTTTTTGAACACTTTCGGTGTGGCACAAACGGTAAACACTGCAACGATGATTTTAAGAAGTTCCGTTTCAATTTTAAATCAGGTACTTACAGACACTGACAGGGGAAAACTGTAAAGTATTTATAAGAGATCACGGCATTTCAAATTATTACTGTCAGATGATAGAGCTAAAGACACGTTCAGTGAAACCCACGAAACTGCAGACCTACAAAAAGATCTCCTCAGATCTTAGATATTCGCAAGTAAAACCTGGGGTGAAATGTATACAAAAAGCAATCTACATGCTACGTCCTCTAAATTTTACACATTAGGTAAACCAATTTTTCATATGACACTTCCGAAAGTAGACATTTCTGCTGCTGCAGATAGGAAAACAGATGGGTAACTGCAGGTTTTAGAAAGTTCTCACAGACACAAATTTCTCAGTTCCTTGTAAAAGCAGTGCACTAACCCACAGACCCTTTAACACTATCACAGATGTAATTTCTTAGACTTTCCCGGCAATTCTGTGACATCTCGAATCTGGTGTACTGCTGGTGGTCTGCGTTTTTCTAACAATATTTCCATGTTGTACCTCAGCGTCTTCATCAGGTGCTTCCTGTGACTGTCATAGGAAGCACCTGATGAGGATGTCGAGGTATGATGTCAAAATATTGTGTTAGAAAAACGTAGACCACCGCCAGTACACTCAATTCAATGAGATGTCACCATCACAGATATTTAAAAAAATAGAAGTGGGTACCGCTTGTGGTAATAAAAAAAAATTCAATGATAAGTTAATATATAATTCAGAAAATAAAAGCAAAGTGGTATGAGAGGTTATAAAATGTGAAGTTGGAGGGGGCAGAGACAGGGATAATAGTATATAAATCAAAAATGGGGAGAGAATAACAGATTCCTCAGAAATTAGCAACTTTTGTAAATGAATATTTCTTCTGTATTGCAAAGAAGTTGCAGAAAAATCTTTCTAAAACACATGTAGCACTACAAAGACTTACACAACAAGCACAATCATGTTTGCCACAACAGAGCTCGAAGTTACAAATACAACACAACAATTTAAAAAAAAAATAAGAAGTCAGCAGGCACAGATGAGGTTCCCATCTCTGTTCTCAAAGCATGCATACAAGACCAATTAACAAACATAATAAATGTATCTTTTAGTTTAGGCATTTTTTCCTAAAATAACTAAAGCAAGCATGAGTGTGAAGAGAACTTTAAACCAACAGCCACATTCACTGCTGTCTTCATTCTTAAAAATAATTGAAACAATCATGAAAGACAAGACCTCCTTAATGAAGTACAGTTCACTTTCAGAAGTGGAAGTAGTACAATAAAAGCCATTGCAGAACTTACGAAGATGGGAAACAGGATGCAAAAGGTGGAGAACGTTCACCCATCTACTAATGTAAATGTTTGGTTCAAATGGCTCTTAGCACTATGGGACTTAACATCTGTGGTCATCAGTCCCCTAGAACTTAGAACTACTTAAACCTAACTAACCTAAGGACATCACACACATCCATGCCCGAGGCAGGATTTGAAACTGCGACTGTAGCAGTCCCGCGGTTCCGGACTGAGCGCCTTAACCGCGAGACCACCGCGGCCGGCGTAAATGTTTGGTAAAACAATAATCAGACAACATACATAAATCACATTCCACATAAGCAAGACATGTAAAAAAGTTATCTTTGCTGATGACAGAAACATCGTAGTCACTGATAAGACATCAGAACGCCTGTTAGAGAAAGTGGATGAAATTGGGCAGTATGTAATAAATTAATGCACAATAAAAAGAAAAACAGTATGCATTTGAGCATAAGGAGAGGAACAAACTCTTGTCACGTTAAGGATAGAAAATAAACCTGTAGATTGTGTAGCAAACAACAAAGCTTTTAGGGATTGACATTGATTGTCAGCTATTACAGTATGTACAAGGATACTGGCAAACAGTATATCAACATATTATGCTTCTAGGGTGTTAGCATCAGATGGTAACAGCCAATGTTGTGGCATATTATGCCTACATATACTCAGTTCTTAGCTATGGGATTCTTTTCTGGGGATCCTTACTGCACCTTACTGCAACAAGTGAGGTATGTACACCAATCTCTGGGGCATATCTGACAAAATATTACTAAATACTACACTAATAGTTCTATTCCTAATCATGGAACAAGAGCTAATTTGGAGTTAAATTCAACAAAAACCCAAAGCAGTGTACCAGGGCATAAAATTGTGTAACAAATTGTCAAAGGTAGTGGAAAAGATTACTAAAACACATTTGCTTAAAAAGGCAGCTAAAATGTCCTTCACAAGTAATGCATATTACACAATTCAAGATTACTTAGAGGACCCAGAGTAGTGGCTGGTAATGAATGGTGATACTACAGTACCTTGTCACATTTCAATACAGGGTTAGATTTTACTGCTTACACAAGGATCATGTGTGAAGCTGTATAAAGCATAACAGTTATGTCTGCCAAATGAGGCAATGCAGCTGTTAGGATGCTGACCTCATATTGATGAGGATGGAGCTGCTCTCTCTAGCCATTCTGATTAGGGTTTTATGTGATTTTCCTATGTCCCTATGGCAAATGCCACGATGGTTACCTAAACTAGGCCACTGTCATACACCTGTCCTATTCCCATATGCTATCAGCCTATCCTCTTACAGCATGTTATATATGCTGTGTGTGATATTTTGCTCTGCTCATTGGCACTGTATTACCTCGATAAATCCTGTATTGTTGTGAGATGATCCCTGGATGAATAAAAAAATAATTTGCAGACAGACATCAACAACAACTTGCATGGGAGAAATCACAAAGGGAATTCCATCAAATGAAATAATTGATTACCTGCTATTCCTTCTTATAGTGAATTGCATGATATTTAATTTGAAACAGGAAACAAAACCAGTTTTTTGTTTAATCAGGAAAGTGTTCCAAATATGTACAAACCAAAGAGCTATTAAAATGACTACAAAAATCTCCAATCCTCTCTACTTTTTAAGATGATGTGTGGTTGGTGATGGAAATGTATCTGAGTCTGAAGAGCAGTTTATATATCTTAAAACAAAGCACTGTGAACTGAACAATTTGGTAAATATGTCATATTGAGTAATAGTGAAATGGAACTGACTTTACCGCAGGAATTGTACCTGGTATGTGGCAACTATACTAGATTTCCAAAATATTTAGGAAGGGTTGGTATATCAGACCCCAGGATAAGAGGGACCTACCTGTTGGCAACAGTTACCTACCCTTCCTTTTTGAACTTCTCACAAGCTATCCCACTTTCCTCAGGGGCCAGAGACAGTAGTTATGTGCCTGCAAGTTGTGAGTGAATGTGTGTGTGTGTGTGTGTGTGTGTGTGTGTGTGTTTTTCTAATTCAAAAGAACATCTTTTGGCCAAAAGCTTAAACATACAACAGGTCTTCTCATTGTGCCTGTCTGTAGCTCAGCATCTCCTCTCTATTGTGAGTAGCAATCTATCCTTTTCATAATATGGCCACCTTTAAGAAAGAATACCTTCATTGCCAAAAAACAGACTAAGGAAACTATGTGGTGCTTGAAAATAAATAGAAAAGTTTCTCTTTGATAATTCCTCCCATGCCATCGAAAAATCTCTTATTATAATGTATAAAAGGTGGTGGTTACTCACATTATGTAGGTCATCTTTTTTATTAAAAAAAAAGATGTTGTCAATGATCAGTCTGTGTACAAAATATTTTGTGATGTGAATATAAAAGACTCAGTCCACAACATTACTAATTACTGTGCAAATGGCCCATGAAAATTAAACTAACTAGCTCTCGCCTCTTTAAGGAAAGTACTCCCCAACAATTCTCTCGTAATTTTACAGTATACTTTTCTTGGGGGCATTTTTCTTCTGACACGATACTTCATTTGTACTTCATAATTCTAACTTGTTCTCATCAACTTCAGTCACTTGCTCAGCCTGCATGAAGGGAAAATTATCACAACACACAACAAAGCAACTGTTACTCACTGTGGGATATGATATGTTTAGGGGAAAGATTTACACAAAATTATTTTTGTCTTAATATTTGTGGGAGAGGACTATGCCAAGGTACACCACTACAGAGGGAATGGTTCGCATGGACATCAATCATCTCAGTCTCGAACACACAATATTAATTAATGCAGCACTTCAAAAATACCACGAAGTTATAAACTCTGTTCTTAACAAAAACTGGATTTCAGCATTATTTTCTTTCCCCAAAGCATGGAGAAGACAGGATATAATTTTTTTTGTAACTGTAGCAGAAATTATATTTTAGTGAATCCAAAATAAAGATTGTTATTTTTCACTGATGTGTTGATACTCAAGCTGTCAGGGATGAACTTCTCAATAAATCTACCTCGAGATGGTCACACTACAAATCACATGTAAGTGCCCAGCAGAGGATTCATCAAACCACCTCCAAACTAGTTCTCCAGTCTCTAATAGCAAGTGGAAAAATTTAACTATATCTTTCTGCATGAGCTCTGATTTCCCTTATTTTATTATGATGTATGTTTCTCCCTATATAGGTAGCCATCAACAAAATATTTTCAGATTTGGAACAGAAAGTTGGTGATGGGCATTCCGTAAGTAAATTCTGCCAATTTTCACAGCATCTGAAATTGTAAATGTATATTGACGTATGTAATATCGCACTAAACAACGATCAAAGGATGGACGAATAAATAAAAGTACAAATTGTGATTTTTCATTTATTACTGTAACTGCTACGACAGGATATCATCATCGTCTTTACAAGTGAAGTCCAAGTTTATATATAAAGCTGGGCAGTATGATAATTAAGCGTCAACTGCGCCGGTGAAAAGGGGAAACGGAATAAAATATATTTGCTTTCTTCGTGTTATTACAGAACTCACGACCAACGTCATTTTCGTGAGTATGAAAGACAACACAGGAATGATAATTCATGTCTAGCATATAAGAAGCATAAAGTATTAATGAGTTAACCCACGGCCAAACAGAATTTCATGGGTACGACGAACACTTAACATTCTGATCATCTCATTTCTATTGGATACGATGATATACACATTTTAACAGTGCCAATACTCGAACTTTCTTCATAGTTTTATGAAACACGAAGATTGCTCATACAGGAGACGGGCTTTCAAAGCTACAAACTGATACAGCACCACAAACAGTTGTATTAAATGCAGCCATACTACGTCTTTACATTTAGTTACGCGTCATCCAAACGTAGCAAGACCAGCGACATTCACGGCAACGTCATTCCCGAAGCTAACAACTACTATAACACAAAACCTTGAAGAGTTGCTAATAGGAATTTTTCAGTGATAACAAGGGAGCTATTTCGAAGCAAACTGTTAGCACTCAGAACCTTACCCATATAATTATTTAGTCACATGAAGAAACAGTAGCAATGTAAAATAACCTTGAGTAATGGTGGCCATTACAAAATGCACGCACGTATGTACACACATTACACACACACACGCACACACACTCTCGAAATATAATGTACATGCGGTCGTGCAAAACGTTTTATTCAATTGAAATACTGTTTTTTTACTCTCATTTAACATTTTATGAAAGTAATCAACAATCTTCCGCAAAATCTGATTCTTAATAGGGTAGTGTACAAACAGTAGTCAAAAAAAGTTTAAACCCAAACTTTTCTTACCTACGTAATTCTTCAACTGCGACGAATCTCTTGTTTAACTTCAACTAATTCTGCGTTATTTCGAGGATACGAAAACCTATCAAAGCCGCTCGCTCTACCATTAATGTCGCCTGCCTTCTACACGATCTTTGCCGAGTTGGCTTATGACGACACAACGAAGTAAAGATCAGAAAACGGAGAGACAAACTGCATGGAAATGAGCAAAGAACAAAAACCCAAGGTAGTCGAATAATGCCTAGATTTGAAGAGAGTTTCAGACTGCTTTACAAGACGAAATAGATAATTATCTTATCGAAATTAGGAAAGTTTGCACTAGATTTTTTTTAAAAATGTGTATATATTATTACATGCGTCCTCTTTATGAGCACTTCATTATTGGTCAAATTCATTATTTCGATATCTCTGAACTATTCAATCAAGTTCTGTAATGGTCTGATTTCTTTACTATTTACGCAATGGGGAGAAGACGAGCGGCAGGAATGTTGAAAAACAGGGAGGAGATTACAGACAAAAAAATGAATGAATAAGGTTCAGGAAATCAAATGTTACAGCGATACATTTAAATTGAGGAAAATGAATCTTTAACAAGCTGCAAGGAAATATAAACTGAGTTATTAGGCAAATCTCACTTTCTACCACGTTGATAATGTGAATCAGTGTGTAAATACATATTGAAACTTCAAAAAAATCTATTAAAGAATGAACTAAATATTTAAGTAAGAAGTGTACAGCACATTTACCATTTGGGTTAACATGTCGCCACTGGAATAGAAATTGGGAAAAAGCTATGGCAGTTGAAATTCTAAGGGATTTGAAATCATGTCTTGTTGCAGCAGCAGTCAGGTCACACACAGATGATGTCAGATCACCTGCAGCAGAGGTCAGATCACACACAGCAGGGGCCATCTCCAGCAGTAGACCTTACAATGGCAGCAGAGGATCCTCCAGATCGCAATGGAGGGCCCTGCGTCAGTAGCAGAGGAACCTTCATCAGGAGCAGAGGACCCTGCATCAGTACCAGAGCACACTTCATTGGCAGCAGAGGACAATTCACCAGTAGTGGGAGACCTTTCACTGCGAGCTGCTCTAGCAACTAGAGATCAGACACCAGCGACAGTAGAAGGATACCTTTCACTGGCAGCAGTCGATCCACTCTCACCAGTAGCTGCTGCAGAGAGCATTACAATACAGACAAAGGAAACACAAACAGGGTGCAGAAAACCCATTGTGCTTAAGGGCTATTGCCACCTCACCTCAAAACAACATCAGCTATTAGACAACAAAGTATGAGTACAGCTGTACCACTCTCTGTCATACAGGTTTCCATATTTTAAGCTATAATATCCAGAGTCTGAGAAATAACCCTTTTGAATCTAAAGTTACAGTTTACCATATGTGTATCATGGAGCACCGATACAGGGATTCTGAATCAGGTATCATGAACATCAATCACTGTAATTTGGCTTTTCAGATTTTTAAGAAGGACGCCAAAAGTGGTGGAGTTTGTATTTTTCTTAAATCTAACGTGGAAAGGAAAATTTGGTGTGAGGCAGAACCACTGAGTATTGCTGTTCAGTTGCATGGGAAACTGATTAACATAATAATTATTGCGGTATATGGAGAACCTAATAGATACATAGACTCCTACATTAAGAAACTGGAGTCTCTGTTGGACATTATGTTTATTGAAAAAATCACCATAATTGTCTGTGGAGAGTTTAATATAAACATCGTGAACGATTCTGCATTAAGAGAGCTGTTTCTTAATGTATTGCAGAGTGTCAAGATCTTTCCTCTTACAAACAGCCCCACAAGAATAACAAATGGAGATAGATATGTCTTACAACAACACATTTTCAAATGTCGACAACACAGAGATAGAAATTATTAATACTGACTTATGGCTACTTTATCATCATGACCTCTTCCTTACAGTTCCAGCAGTAGTTCATGAGAGAGAGGGCAGTATTTCCTTCCTATAGAAAAGATTTTTCTGCAGGAAATTGTATTAGTTTTGTCGTTAATGTAAGTAGTAAAGCTTGTTTAGTTATGCTTATATTCTTAGGTACTAACATTGCTTTTTCTTCAACATTCGTGTCCAATTTTGAAATGTGTTTTCAAAGAAATTGAGTAGAGTCCATTCATGCTGGATCATTAAATCTAGTTTCTGGATTACGTCAGGCATTAAGATTTTCTGTAGGACTTCAGAAATGTTCAGTTAACAAATGAAAGGATCCACAGGTCTTCACTTTATAGAATAGATAAAGACTTATAAGAAATATATCACAGGTAACAAAAAAGCCAAAACTACTTAGAAACAAGAGCATAATAAGAATTTTGGGCAATAAATCAATATCTGTCTTAGATATTGTACCGAATGGAACAAGTAAGATACATGAAGGAAAGGAAATAACACTTAAAGACGTTGATGATATCAAAATTGGCAAAAGAGACCAGCCAGATTACATAAATGATTACTTCATAAATGTTTCCCACACACTTAGCTTAGATTTCGCAAATCAAGACAGACTTAGGTATCGTACATCTGCATACAGCGTGAGGTTGGTTCCAGGTAGTGAAGTAAGAAGGAGTAAAAGTGATTAAAAGCCTGCACTGCAAAAGGTTAGTGCGGTGTGGATGATGAACGAGAGTCATAATTGGTACTCCTTCACAAACTGCAGAACCCTTTGCTCTCAACTGTTAATATATTATTCAGTGAGCAAATGTTTGTCAACAGATTAAAAATATCGAAAGGACATCATACACATCCATGCCTGAGGCAGGATTCGAACCTGCGACCATAGCGGTCGCACGATTCCAGACTGTAGCGCCTACATCAGCTCGACCACCTCGGCCGGCGAAAGAGTGGTAAGTGTTTACATAGACGAACCAGATAGAAACTTGAATAACAACAATATTGTTGTAGGAGTTAATTTAGATCTTTCTAAAGCTTTCGATACCGCTAGTCATGAAATTCTTTGAGATAAGCTGGAAACAATGGGGATAAAAGGGACAGAAAACAAGTGGTTTCAGTCATATTTGCAAAATAGATCTCGGGTTATGGAACTCACATCAACTCATTCTAATCATAAAATCAGATTAGTACCTTATACAAACAAAGTCGAAACAGGTGTACCACAGTATAGTATGTTAGGTACCATTTTGTTCTTTATTTACTTACATGACATACTGATCTCAGAAGCTGCAGCCAAGATCATATTGTTTGCAACTGATGCTTGATAAATAGCAAACGGTGTTAAGGAATCTCTGTCCACAATAACTGATCAAGTCGTCAAGTTCTTGAATTCAGTGTTAACATGCTGACCCTTATTGAGAAAGGAATAAATTACCTACAGTTTGGAAAGATGAATCAAAACCAAGATCTCCAACTAGTACTGGGTGGAAACGAGAAGGATGCACAAAACTTTTAGGGATGTATGTTGAGCAAGAGTTAAATTACAAAGACCATATAACTAAACTCTTGCAGAGACCTAGTTCTTCATGTTTTACTTTGAGAATTATTTCTAAAGTTTACTCCTGACGTGGGTCTATAATGGTTTATTTTGGCTGCTTCCAGTCACTTGTAGATCATGAAATTGCTTTTTGTGGTAAAACCAATAACCAATTCTGTGAAATTTATACATTACAGAAAAGGGCTATTCTAATCTTGTCACTCGGCTCTACTAGGTCTCACTGGAAACCCATATTTAAAGAGTTCTGTTTGCTTACTGCACCTCCATGTTCATACACAAATGGGTGTTGATGAGAAGAGCTAGACTTCAAGAACAGCAAACAAATCGTGATTACCTTAGTCATAATAGAAACACTAGCCCTTCATTTACTGTCACATTCTTCTGATACTCTTAACTGATGTTCCATCTATACTGTGTTAGTGCAAGTAGTGGTACAGGGCACCCTCCACCACGAACCATACGGTGGCTTGCGGAGGATCTATGTACATGCAGATGCAGATGAATATGCAAAAGAATGTTTGTGCTATTCGTTTTATGTTTCCTGTGTTTCAGATGCTGTGTAATTCCCTCCTCAGAGCAGGCATTTGGTGCTACATTGATTGTGACGGAGATAATGTCAGCGATTTTTCGTGTGTTTTCTATTCAGCAGTGTTATATAATGTTTTTATTTTATTTTATTTTATTTTTTGGCGGTGTTTTATATCAAAATTTCATGTCCTAGTTATGTCATTGATTTACTTCTCGTGTATGTTGCAGTTACAATGTAGACTGTGTATTTGTCATTTTCCTTCCAACCATGTACTGAGCAAGGTGACTTTGACAGTCTTCATAAAGTGAACTCGCATTTGGGAAGAGTGGAGTTCATTCCCTCTCAGGTCACACAGGTTTGGGTTTCCCACAGTTTTGTTAAGTTGCTAAGGTGAAAGGTGGAGTAGTACTTTGATTAGGCCACGGCTCACGTCGTGCCCAATTCTCCCCATATCCTCTCCTACTTTTTTTATTTTCTATACATATGTAATATGTACAGGGTATAACAAAAATGTACAGCACAAATAGCACTACACATTCCTCACATGTAGATGAAGAAATTATGTTATATGAGTATTGAAACACTTTTCTTCTGTGTTCCAACTAATTTTCTCCAACTCATAAATTATGTGAAAACCCATACAAACAGAATGCGCCAGCATACACATGCAAGTCTTTCTCGAAGGTGTATACCTTCCGTGTGCATTGATACATGCACCAATGTGTCACATAGTGAATGTTGCATGTGTTGATGTATCCCTGGAGTATGTATATAGTTCAGCAGCCTTCCATAATACTGGCACAGAGAATCTGAGCATCTCATTCAGGGGTTCCATACACAAGAGCATTCAAATGCCCCGACAAGTAAACTCCAGTGGTCTTAGGTCCAGAGAGCGTGTAAGGCCATGCAGTTGGTCCATCTCTACCTATCCATCTGTCACCGAATGTGTTATTTAGAAGCCAACAGACATTAACACAAAAAGATGGAGTGCTCCATCATGCATGAAGTACATGTTTTGTCATAAAGCTAGAGGCATGTCTTTTCACATATCTGGTAAAATATATAGCTGGTTCTCATGTAACACCCGCCAGTCATGTGGTCAACATTCAGTGTTGCAGCTACATGTCTTGTACTCATACTAGGGTTGTCGTCAACTTCATCAAGAATTGCCACCTCCTGATGCAGTGTCCTGGTCCGTCTAGGCAACCACTGGTTGCGAGTATCAGGCATTTAGAACCAAGTACCCGAAGTCTACAATCAATGGCTTCAAACACTTTCGTGTCTGGACACCTTCACAGCAGAAACCTCTCCTGGTAAAAATATCGAGAGCCACCACCATTCCCATCATTTAATCTATACATCGTATGGGCATCTGACATCTCTGCATATGTGTACACGGCCATTTCACGAGCCAAGTCTGTGATTAATTCTACGTAGTAATTCGTGTGGCAGCAATGGTCGTACTCATCGCTGGAACAGTTGATGTTACCTGTAAACAAGCTATGACGTATGTCTCATGGCAACAGGGACATGTAAAACAAAACACTGGCAGTGCACACGTAACCATAGGTCATAAAGAGTGCGTGTTCTTCACGATTCTATCGCTCTGTTCTTGCGTGTTTCTCATAATTAATGAGTTGAAGAAAATGAGTTTAACCATGGAAACAAAGAGTTTTCGGTCTCATGTTCATATAACATAATGTGTTCGTCTTTGTGAGAGCAATTTATCCTGCAGTTTGTGCCATACATTTTTGTTACACTGTGATATTATTTCTGTACTGTATCTGACATTTCCGACAGTGTTGTACTGAATGGTCTAAACATGAATGAATAAATAACGAAATAGAAGAAAAATAAAATACTAGATTTTCTGCTAAGCAACAGGAAACCAAATTAGAGTAGCACACCAGCTAGCTCTAACCTGGACAAAGTGCTTCGAATCTATTGGATTCAGGGATAAAAAGTGATTAATGAGGCAGATATTCTTGAAGAAAGAGATTGCTTCAACAAAATTTGACGTTGAACTTCTAAAAGCATGGCAAACAAAATGAGTCACTTCGGTAATTTGTTGACTGGTGGACTGCAAGCAAAGCTCCTCACTGTGAGCCTACAAGCACTGAAGATGTTAGATGGCAACGAAAGCGTACAAGCATCTCTCTAAAAAACTTTATAGCATACAAACTCACAGTTACTAGCGAAAGAGTGGCCTAGAAGTATGTGTTTGCCCACGTCCCTTCTCTGGTCTTCAATGTCTTCTGATGATGGTTCTGGAAGAGGATTCTCACTCTCAAGCCATCCTCTGCACTCTCTCGAATTTTGTCGGTATCTATCACACCACATTCACTAATGAGCGAAAAAATTATGACTACCTGTTTAATAATGTGTTGGTACATCTTTGAGACGTAATAAATTTGCGATTCTGCGTGGTATGAATTCGAAAAGTGCTTGATAGGTTTGTAGATGTCTGTGGTACCAGATTTCTACGCACAGGTCAGACAGTTAGAATAAATTACGCGTCGATGGTTTGGTGGCACAAACCTATTGCCTGGATATGCCATATGTGTTGCATTGGATTCAGTTCAGACGATTTTGGTGGCCAAGACATCAACATCAGTTCACTAGCACGCTCCTCAAATTACTGTAGCACGATTATGGCCATGTGACATGAACAGTTATCCAACTTAAAGATGCATTCACTGTCAAGGAAGACATCGTGCTTGAAGGAAACAAGTGGTCCACAATAATTCTCATGTAGTGCTCAGCTCTCTTGTACCTTAGATTACTACCACATATCCCACGGGAGCCCAGGTGACTGTCCATCATGGTACAACACTGCACCCACTGCCCTGTGTCCGTGGTACATTGCATGTTTCAAGCAGCCATTTCACTGGATGACTGCGTATCCTGACATGACCATGAACCTGGTGTAGCAATAAACGTGACTCATCCAATCAGGCAATATGTTTCAATTCATACATGGTATAACCTCGACGATCCTGCGCTCTCTGCATTCGTCATTGATGATGTCGTCCACGCAACATGGGAACTGTTCAACTGTGTGTGCTGATCAAAGTGATTTGAAAGGTTTGTGGCTGGACTAGCATTGGACTGTATTGTCAGATCTGCTACAGATTTCCGCCTACCCTACTTTCCAGACTGAGCAAGCCTTCAATCTCCAAATTCTGTGATAAAGTGTGGACAGAAAGCATTTTCCAGAAAGTATACGACTCAGCGCCCCATAGCAGACTATTATGAAAGTAGGAGCATATGGAATAGGTTCAAATATTGAGTGGCTCATAGACTTCTTAAGTAATAGAACCCAATGCGTTGTCCTTAATGGCGAGTGTTCATAAGAGACAATGGAACAGCTAGGAGTGTCGTGGGGAAGTGTTATAGAACTGCTCTTATTGCCTATGTACATAAATGATCTGACAGACAGGGTGAGCAGAAATCAGTGGCTGTCTACTGATGGTGCCATGGTGGAGGGGAAGCTGTCGCCGTTGAGTGACCATAGGATGATAAGAGATAACTTAGATAAAATTTCTAATTATGTGATGAACGGCGGCTTGTTCTAAATGTAGAAAAATGTAAGTTAACACAGATAATTTGTAAAAACAATCCCATAATGTTAAGAGTACAGCATTAGTAGCGTGCTGCTTGACACTGTCATGTTCATTCAGTATCTAGGCATAAAGTTGCAAATTGAGATGAAATGAAACAAGACTGTAAGGATTGTCGTAGGGAAAGTGACGGATTGACTTAGGTTTGTTGGGAGAATTTTAGGAAAGTGTGGTTCATCTGTAAGGGGAGATCGCATATGGAACACTAGTGTGACACATTCTTCAGTTCTGCTCGATTGCTTAGAATCCCTGTCAGGTCAGATTAAAGGAAGACATCGAGGCATTGGCGTACCCAGCGAGGGGCAGCGGGGGGAGGGCAGCTGCCCCCCTCTCCCTAGAAGATCTTCGCAGTTTTTTACTAGTTTACTGTTTTATTTAATAAGAAATGATGCATGTTTTCTCGGATTGTACAAGTGCATTCTTGTATTTAAAATGTTTATTAAAAGCAGTTTTTCACTGGTTTACTGTTTTATTTAATAAGAAGTGCTGTATGTTGTCTCGAGTCCTTGTTTCCTGAGACTAGTATGAGCTGCCCCCCCCCCCCCCCCCCATTGTTCAGATCCTGGGTATGCCCTTGCATCGAGGCAGTTTTAAAGTGCGGTACTAGATTTGTTACCAGGAGATTCGATTATCACAGGAGTATTACAGATACTTGTGAACTCAAATGGGAATCCCTGAAGGGATTCGCGTAACTCTATGAAGAAAATTTACAGAACCAGCATTTGAAGTTGACTGCAGAATAGTTCTACTACTGCCGTCGTAAATTTCGCATACAGACCACAAAGACAAGATAAAAGAAGTTAGTTATCATATAGAAGAACATAGACAGTCGCTTTCCCCTCGCTCTGTTTGCGAGTGGAACAGGGAAGGAAATGATTATTAACGATACAAGGTAACTTCCGACATGCACCATATGGTGGCTTGTGGCGTATGTATATAGACATAGATGTAGATATACATTAACTTGTCGATTTCTCGTAGTTTTCCTGTCCTTGGACCAGCTTCCATAGATGATCATGGCAGTAGTATGCAAGACACTTATCCTAGGCGCTGAGCCATAACAATCTGCCCTATGTCATTGTCGTTTGTGATAGTGGGTTTCCCCATTTACAGTCCGTCTATTTGCTAAAATGATTTCCATTCGTTTCTTTTCCGCCTCACTTGCCCACAATGTCACCAGGTGACATTCAGTCTTGTATCTGGCAGTGGTCATAATGTTTAGATAAGTCAGTGTATATTGAATCATAGTTGTCGTCTAAATATGTCTCTGCAGGCTCCAGAGCTCAGTACTTTGTAATTTAGCTACATTCAGATTAAGAAGTCCTGAGAATTCGAAATCCAGATATGAATGTTTTTGCTGATTCTATTCCATAAAATACTCAAATTAACTCATGACAATATACCTGTGCATTTAAATTTCAGTTACTTTCAAACTCTGGAGCCTGAACTTTTGACCACTAGTGAAAAGCTTTCCTTTTCTTAATAAATTCACTAAAATGTTAGAGTCATTAAGAATTTATTTGCTTCTGCCATTGTAGCAAAAGTATTTAGAGAGTTATGTTAAAATACTATTGAAGTTCAGATTCATGCTAGATTCCAATTCCCTAGTGCGTAAATATTTGCATTATATTAAATAAACAACGTTTTCCTAAATAGAAGTTGAAATTGAAGGTTTTTAAATGAGAAACCTTATCTATTATTTGTAGATGTCAGATTATGTATTGATTGACTTGATAACAAGAAAATTTTTTGTATCCTTAAATCTCCTAGTGATATGTGACAGTTATAAGTCAACAAAGGTATACAACATCAGATGAACTAAAAGTTTTGTTCAGTTTCAATGTACATCACATCAACAGTTTATACTGAAAGCAGAACAAGGAGTCAAGAGCAATCTGGGATATACTGACATATATGGCTGACATAACCTCATGGGCCTTCGACAGACAGAGTGATTAATTATAGAACTCTGATAATTCTTTGGAAATTCACAGTTTAATGAGTCTCACAGACAGAAGACCTAACGAAAATTATAAATATAAATGTGTAAATGTGGACTCACAATTATTACATCAAGTCAGTTACAATGAACCATCTCATTTGGTAAAAAGAATGAGATTTGAAATTTTCAGCAAACACAATCCATGTAGGACAAAAATATTAAACAAGTGATACATCTATAAGAACATTAAGTCATAGGGAAGCTACATTTGTTTGTGTCACTTTTTCAGATCAACAGAAAATAGCAGACAATTTTGGAAGATAAGTTGCAGTTTGGCTGTAAGACTTCCATGCATAAGAAGTATTTTCAGTTATGTCACATACACAAGTTAGTATTCCACAAAGTGCTGTCTGGAGAGAAACACTGAGAATTTTATCAGCTAGATAGCTCATTTCCAAGAGAGCAGTGCAGAGCAACCAGGAAGCACTAGGAATACACTTTACAAAGAATAGGCTATAGGGCTAGATTATGTAACTTCAGTGGAGGAAAAAAGGATCAGAGAAGGGAGGCAGAAGGAAATAGCTTATTGTAAGACTGAGGAGGTTCAGAGAAGACGTGAGAAGTTGTTGATTGAGAACAGGCCTCGGGACATAACGAATAGGATTATTGATACACATGGGTGGGACAGTTTTATAATCAGCCAGTGTTATTGCAAGAGACCTCACCTTATTCAATCGCGTCGGTTCATAACTCGACGTTTCCACTCACTTAGTGTTATTATTCGTGACCGCTGGAGCAGAGTCATGTGTGTTCCAAGGACTCAACCATGCCATTAATAACTGGACAATCGTGTGAATTGTTCACCGAGTGTTTAACCACGCCACAAGTGTGCCAGGACCTTTCGTCGGACGAATCTGGCAATGCAATTCCTCTGCAGTGAGTGGGTAGTGCTGAACAGTGGCGAGTGCGAACCATTTCAAAGTTACCACCACTCCAGCCCAGCAACCAACATACTAGGTTCCAAATAACTGAAATCATTTTACAAAGCTATGGAGTGATGGATGATACACATGAATTTGTAGTAGTGTTGAACAATTTAGCCGAATATTCTCATATCACTAGAGACATTATTGCCATTCCACCTACATCAAACATGTTTGATGTGGTAAAAAAACAGATGCCTGAACAACAAATATTGAAAGCCTTGTATGAAGAGAACATCAGAAGCAGAACACATTTGCAACTATGTCAACATGTGAGGCACACAGTGGGACCTAATATTTTTTCAGATAATAGCTTATGCAGAATATGGATGCTCAAGCTTCCACCATCACTGGAGAGTATAGATATCAAATTACACTTGGCTGATAGACTCCATGCAGTACTGCAATTACATAAGGAAGCAGATTCTCATGTAAGAAATATTACTAATGCTACACAGGGAGCCATGTAGCCATGGCAGGAGAGGAGTGGTTCTGGAGAAGTACAAAGGATTACGCTCCCACATGAAGCTCGTAGTGTGCGATGTGAGGGATATTGGACTCCACAGAGGTGTCGTGGAACGTCGATTAACTGAGCTTTAGCGAAAGCAGCCGACCCCTCGCATTGGACGACCATTGACGCAAGGTTCTTGGCCTCAAGTGGAGAGCATATGAACACTTCACATAACGGTAGCTCCTCACCAAAGGACATATTATGATTTTATGAGGAATTTGGAGAAACCATGCATGGATGTGTTTACCCTTGCAATTTCACATATCAGCAACAATGTACTACGGCTCGTTCCACAGTAAGCACTGTACCATAGGAACATTCCCACTCAGGCAGAAAAAAAAAGAACTTTGGAACATGCCATTACCTACACAACAATGCATCGTTGTAGAACACGTCACTTGACACATTTTTGACTGTGGCGCACTTTCAAATGGAATCTTGTGATAGCAGGTGTATCTGTTCCAACTATGGGGGCGCATTTTCTACACCACCACAAACTTTCGCTGTACTTAGCTGATGATATAATTAGTTGTTGTATTACTCGACACTCAGTGCAAAGGCACATGGACAACTTAGGCCCAACAGTATGGGCACATAAAAGAAAAAATTGACGAAAATTATAGCCGACCCTGAAGAGGAGACAGACAGGACTCAAACCATATTACAGGAGGTGGTACGGAAGAAAGCATTACTATGTCGAAAAAATTCAGAGTTACTGGAAGTAATAGGAATCGTTAAGAACAGTTGGACAGCATGCACAAGAGACTAGCAGCTTAGAAGCATCAGGAGCAGCAGCCTCAAACTCAGGGGCACCAGCATATCGACACACTAGGTCGGAAGAGATAAAATGCGCAGGCCAGTGTAGTAGAAAGCACCAATTTTTTACCTGATTATGTCGGCAACAGGAAAACACACGGCCAATTCAAAATGCGGACAAAATACATTTAGAGGTATTGTTCAAGGGAGAAAGCGTTACATTCATATATTACAAGGTCTCTCAATCTACCCCAGTGCAACGAGATTTGCCCCAGATGGACGTGGGGCAGCTAAACAAATTGTAAATGGACTTTTGCACTCAGATATGGTTCAGCCTTTTGCTAGTAACTGGGCATCACCGATCCATTTAGTACATAAAAATGACAGTTCTTATAGACTGAGCAGAGATTACAGATCACTTAACTTCTGTACTATACCAGTACACATACGTTTTGTGTGATAGAGTGCAGAAAGGTCTTCATCAAATTCCAGTGGTGCCAAATGATATTCCAAAAAAGACAATTATTTCGCCCGCTGATCTATTCGAATTGATGTGAATGCCAAATGGGTTAAAAAATGCAGCTTAGACATTTAGTGTTTTGTCAGATCAGTATTAGTTGATCTGTTTTTTTTCTATTTTATTACTTGGTCGATGTGTTGGTTGTCTCAAAATGAGTGGAATAGCATGAAACACATTCAAAAATGGAGAAAGGCGACAACTTTGCAAAAATTCTGTACCTACATCCGGTATTAGACCCACAGCTTCAAGAGAACCAGTGTATTCAGCAGGATAATGTCTATCATAAAAACGTTTGAAGCATAATAAATCGAAGCACCATCAACAACATGTAAAGACACATATGTTAAAATCATATCCTGGAATTTGAATGTCACTAGAAAAAGCCACTTCGTTAATCTTCTAAATACTTCGCAATCTGGTGACAATTTGTCGGCAAACCAAGCAAATCAAAGCAGTTTCTCAAAGGCTGGAGCTTCCAGTACAATTTTCAGTAAGATATAAATACACAAATCTTCAACTCACTTTTACCAGAAATGCAGTTTCGGATTTAGGCTCAAAGTAAATCTAACTCCTAAATTTAACTAAACAACACGACAGAATTATTGACTATTCGACCCCCACCAAATACAATTACTTTACAAATCATATTTACGCTGATAGCGAAAACATTGTGATCACCTGCTTAATAGCTTGTTTCTCCGTCTTTGGAACGAAATACATCACAGATTCGGCAGATCATGAATCCAACAGTTTGTTGATTGGTTACTGGAGGTAAGTGGCATTAGATGGCTACTCACAGGCCACGTAATTCATGTAAATAATGGGACGCTGATTTGCGTGCGCGGTGATGGCGCTCGATGGTCACCCAGGTAAGTCCCATAGGATTTACATCTGGCTAATTTGGTCGCCGAGACATCAACGTGAGTTCACTATAATGCTCCTCAAAACTATGTAACACGGTTCTGGCTCCGAGACAAGGACAATTATACTGTTGCAAAACGACAACGCCATCGAGGAAGACATCAACCTGTAGGGATGCAAGTGGTTCGCAACTGTCATCGTGTCTTCGATTATTGCCACAGGTCCTACGCAAGCACAGGAAAATCTTTCCTGTAGCATCATATTGCTCCCTCCAGCCTGCCTCTGTGGCGCGCTGCACGTTTCGATCTGCCGTTCATCTTGATGACGGCGTTTGTGGAGACGACCATCGACCTAGTGTAGTAAACTGGTGATACACTCAACCCAGATAGCACAGTAAGCCGGTTTCAAACTTGTTTCCTGATGTAAAGTTCAAGTATATAAGCTTGATCAAAGCTGGAATATTCAGGCCTGTTAGTTGGATTCAAGCTTGAAACAAACATCAAAGTTGGCAGAGTTCAAGCTATATTTCAAGCTTGACTTATCAAGTTTGGCTCCAGCTGTATCTACACACGTGGAATACAGCCTGGTATTTACAGCCTATTTTAAGCTACATAATTATTAATCTGAATTTATTGAACCTAATTAATTAAATAAATATCACAATGGAAATGGTGTGAAAAAAATTATCAAGACATGTATGTTTAAAATTTTTTATTTTCAAAGTGTTTAAAATTGTTTTATTTTAAAATTTAATTATTCTGAAGCCCCTCCAGGCCCAGCACACAGACCAGAGCAGGATCAAATATCGTTGACTTCTGCTGGTATAATGATCCTGTAACAGGTAAAAGAAAATGTTAGCCATACCTAAACATAAAAAATGTAAAAAGTTGAAACTGATCAACCTAAATATAATTTATGCCCCAGATTAGCAAAATAACTTCAAACTCACTGATGTAGTAAGAATCATTAACTAGTATAAACGTCACTGAGTAAGCAGCTGCTTCTGGTGACTTCATTCCAAAGAGTTTTTAAAGTAATTTTAAATAACATTTTGTTTGAAATTTTTCAAGTAAAGATGACATTTGCGTAATTTTGCGATGACTTCGTGAAGAGGCCACACATCACTATTTCTAACAGTTTCAGTGCCATTTAATCTGAATTATTAAGAAACAATTACTTGAAATCAAATACACCTCATACTGTAAGCTTATAAGGAAACTACCGTTTAGAAAAACATAGACGTTTTATTCTATCCACAATTATTTTTTGGTGAGTAAAACTGAATCAAAATGAAATAAAAGATGAAATCGAAATGAATTTAAGAAATTACCAGTTCAGTGGAACTGAAATGTAAAAGAACAAAAAATGTTCTCCTTGTCATGTTTTAATATTGCCTTTTATTAGGTTTCAGCCACATTACAAATAACAATAAAAGTAAGACATACCCGTAGGCCTTGCAGTATTTTTTCACCAAGGGAACAACAAAATTAAGAGCAATTGAAGACCAGTCAAAGCTACGCAAATAAAAAAGACTGACACCTATGTAGTGACTGGTTCTTGATGCACTTTTTCCCATTCACCATGTCATTACTATTTGTATTCGCAAAGAAACTTTCCACACTTCACGATTGTTCATTCATGGTGTGACACATGCGAGTATTTACAAGTAAACAAATGTAATAGGGCGATATATATAAAAAGGCGAGATTTTAAAAAGGTAAAATAACATTAAGTTTTAATTTATTGGTGCCACGTACTAGAGAGATAGTTTAAAATGACCTCTTTTTGCTGAACAACTTGTAATATGTTTTCTTAGCTGGTAATCCATTTCACTTTCTTTACGTTACGTAATAATATTTAACATTTGTAATAATAACGTACCACTAGAGAAAAATGCACCAGCGTACCTGTAATACACTATATATCTTCTTCAGACCCGGTGTAGCAGTAAGGCAGGGGACGTCACACACTTTCGGAACTATTTTCCAGTATAAAACAAACTTCACAACAGTCAACAATCATTAACGCACGTCACAAAAATAAAATGGCCATAAACCTAGCAGAGTCAGTGCAAGGCTTATAAACGCTTGTGGCGCTTCCCGTGGACGTCTATGGAAGCTATGCTGCGCGCGCATCTGCTGTACAGCCGTCCAGGGAAATTACAGTTTATTTCAAGCTTGGGAAAATTATTTTAATTCAAGCTAAATTTTTACAGCTTGATGTAAACTGTGTAACAGGTTGATTTTTCAATCTTGAATTTTCAACTGAACCTAAACTCAATATCCACCTTGAAATAAGCTTGAGTGCTAGCTGGGAAAGAGTTGACACGCTTCCAATGATCAATCGCTTGTCGATTCTTCTGTGCCCAGTGCAATCATAATTGACTACTTCGTTGGGTCAACATATGAAATCGCAGGAGTGGTCTACTGTGGAACTCCATGTTCAACAATGTACAATGAACAGTGTGCTCCAAAACACCTGTGTGTGCACCAGCATTTTGCTCTTTCAGCACGGATCACCATCTACCAACTCTACAGAGCAGACAAGCCTCCAAACCTCACGTTTTGTGAAAAGTCGTGAACGTTCAACCATTTAGTGCTTAGTGGTAGTTTCAATGTCCTTCTATCCTTCTACCTCGTTCCATAGATGTTCATGAAGTAGCACAAGAATATTCTACCGGTTTCTCCGTTTTTGAAATACTCGTTCACAAGCTTTGCGTAATAATGATCTGTCCTTTGCGAAGGCACTTATCTCAATGGATTTTTTTATTTTGAGCCCTTACCTTCGCTAGGATGATTCCCAATGTTGAAAGTTAGAGATGTTTCACAGCCAGGGAAACATTATGTGGTAGAACAGTCTTTTCCATATAGAGAAGCAGTTGGAGCATTAATGTATCTGATGCTTGGCACAAGACCAGACCTAGCCTTCAGTGTATGTGTTCTGTTAAGATCTCTCGAGAACCCCACCACAGAAGACATATTAAGTGTAAAAAGAGTTTTTCGTATCAGGAACGACTGACTATGGAATCTGATACAAATCAAGAGTAAAGAGCAGAACTCTGGATTGCTACAGTGATGCAGATTTTGGAGACTGCTTAAAAACAGGCAGATCAGCATCTGGAGTAGTCATCATCTACGCGGGAGGGGCGATATCATGGCTAACTCAGCCACAAACCATGGTAGCAACATCTACAACTGAAGCTGAACTAGTTGCCGCAAATGAAGCTGTCAAGGTGATTATTTGGTTAACTCGTCTATTCGGAGAAAAAACAAAACTATCTGAAATTCCAGCTCTCCGAATTGACAATTCAGCAGTAGTGAAGTTGGCAGAAAATCCAGAATTTCATCGCCGAACCAAACATATAGCCATCAAGCATTTCTTTATTCGTGAAAAACTTTATGAAGGAAGAATTAGAGTTCATCAGATCCCATCCGAAGGGGAAGCAGGTAGTGGACATCACGACCAAAGCTCTACCGAAGACACGTATGAATATATTGTGTATCGTAAGCCTTGTGACTTTGTGCCGCGCAGGTTACTTTGTGCCACCCGCACTTTCTTTCGAACAAATGTGTCCTAGCAGTTCCGGGTGTTCCCACCAAAAGCGCTGTTGTACTCTAAACATAGCTGGATAGTGGTGCCATCTGATGGTGTATTCGTATTTCCGTCATGCTTCTGAGTTCTGACATTCCCGCCTGAGCTTCCGAACTGTGTTGTGTGTTTTGCAGTGTGAGTGTATTTGTCGAAAAATTTGTATTGTGTCTTACAGAAGGAAGAATTTCAGCTAACTGAGATTAGTATAGCATTTTCCTACATTATTCATTAGGCTGCTGCCACAGTATGATTGTTTCGACGATGATGGTTTTTGCAAATTTGCGAGATTTATTAAATATTGACAGATGTGGGGGTGACTTTGTGCCACGTTTCCACGAAGGCTTTGGGCGATATTTCTGTTATATACTGCACCGGTATTCATAAGATTGATTTTCTGTATACGATTCTGTTGCAGAAAATGCCACGAACATACAAAAAAAAAAGCCGCTGGTTGTTGTCCCTATACCAACTACACCGATGATATGTTGGAGAATGCGCCTACAGAAATTCGTGGTAAGAAAATTTCAGGTATTCACCGAAGAACCCTCATGAACAAGTTACATGGGAAACAATGCACATATTGGTGGACAAACTGTGTTTAGTAAAGAAGAGGAAGGTTTATTTATTCTTTGCCCATGGACTCCAGCTGAGAGTATTGGGTGTGTCATACAATAGGCTATTAACATCAAACTTGATTTCATTATATATATATGAAACAAATAATTAAACAGAAATAGTCCATAAGCATACAAAGGTATTACATGTTTCACATTATATATACACACAAATCCAAACAACATACAGAAATGATAATTTTTAAAGGTACATTTCAGTAATGATATAACATATTTAAACACCATCTTAGTATTCACTCAAACTGTATATACATTTCTCTGTGAGATATAGTTTCAAATGATTTTTAAAACACTTTAGTTCTGTTTCTTTTTTAATGATTTTGGGGAGTTTATTAAAAAACCTTTTGCCTGCTACTTCAGGGGCAGTCATAGACAGTTTTAGATTTCTGTTTATCATGTAGTAATTTTAATTTCCTCTTGTACCGTGTTTGTGTACATCTTTATTTAGGAGGTGTTTATCGCTTGACCTTACCGCCAATATGCTTTGGTATATGTAAAGTGAATATACTGTCCTAATATTATAGTGTACAAAAGCTTGCCTACAGGTCTGTCTTGGTGGTATTTTTGCAATGCCTCTCACTGACCTTTTCTGAATTGTGAATATTCTTTTTAAGTAGCCAGCTTGTGCACTTCCCCATATATGAACTGAATAAGACAAATGTGGGAAGACAAGTCCATAATACATTGATCTGAGGACTTTATCATCCACAGTCTTAGCTGTTTTATGCATGATGATCTGTTTATCTTTTTACACAGTGCATCTATGTGCTCCCCCCCATGCCAAATGTTTGTCTATTATAGTTCCTAGAAAATTTGTGCTGGTTACTTCTTTAATAATCTTCCCATTTATATTATAATTTTCACTATGCTTGGTCTGAAATACTACATTCATTGTTTTAGACTGATTCATAAACAGGTTGTTTTGTGTTAAATATTTATTTGCATTTTCGATATTCAGCAGTGCTTCCTTCTCATGCTCCTCCTTTGTGTCAGCTGTGCAAATGATTGTTGTCATCAGCATACATTATAAGTTTCTGATTTATATAGCTAGGGAAGTCATTTATGTAGGGTATAAATAGTATTGTCCCAAGCACAGACCCTTGCGACACACCATGTTTAACTGTTTGCAATTCTGATCTGTAGTTTGTTATATTTTCCCCACTAGTATGTCTGATTTCTGTGCATTGTTTCGTATTTGTAATGTATGATTTAAGTATGTCGTAGCATTTTCCTCTAATTCCATACTTATATAATTTCCTTCTCTGAAACCATGTTGTGATGAATGCAGTATACTATACTTTGTTATAAAACTTACAATTCTATTCTTTATTATCATTTCATAGATTTTAGCAAATGTTGAGATCAATGATATTGGCCTGTAATTTCCTAATTCATCCCTGTTCCCTTTCTTAAATATTGGCTTCACTTTACTTACTTTCAGTGAATCTGGGAATATACTTTCTTCTATCGCAGCATTCAGCATGTGTGTCAATGGTTTTAATATACATTCTCTGCATTCCTTTGAGATGTTATGTGACACCATCCAAGCCAGATGAATGTTTAATTTCAAGTTGTTTTATTAGGTTTGACACTTCTGCATCTGTTGTAGGTATGAAAACCGTAGTATGATTTGTATGTGGGGGGTTTAACAATTTACTTACTGCATTTTTTCTATTTTGTCTTATTAATTCGTCTTCTACAGTAATATAATATTTGTTAAAAGTATTGGCTATTTTTAGAGGGTTTGCGTTGCTTTTCCCACTGATCAGTGGGCAGATGTCCTCTGCCCGATTTGTTACTTTTCCTCTCTTCATTAATGAAAGACTATAAACCTTTTGAGTAGTTCTTTCCCTTATCTATAGACATCCTGATGAATGATGCTTTAGTTTCTCTGATAAAACTACAGTACTCTTTTTTTTTTTTTTTTTTTTTTTTTATATATATACAGTGTGTTGTAGGCCTCAGTATTTTTTTGTTTGGAGAGGTCATAATACACCCTCAGATTATTTCTGGTATGGATTACTTCTCCAGTCACCCAGCTTTTCTTTTTTTGTTGCTGTTTGACAAGTATTTTACTAACAGGACATCTAACACCATAATAATTATTGAATAAAGAAAAAAACTGGTTCCATTTGGTGTTTGCATCTTTAGCTGCATATATTGTTTCCCAGTTTTCTGCCTCTAACATCTTTTTTAGCAGATTTATGTTATGTGGATAGTTCTGTCTTCTCATCTCCCATATCTTCTGCACTGAATCACTAGTCTTTATATTTATGTCCATCATGATTGCAAAATGGTCTGCTAATGTGGAGTTTATTACCTGTGTGTCACAATAGCATGTAGGAATATTTGTTATTACATGATCAATTATAGTTTCACTATGCTTTGTTACTCTGGTTGGTTTATCTATTTTTATTTTTAGATTGTATATGCACAATAAGTCCTGTAGGGTCTTAGTATTGTCTGTATTTTTCCTCGTGTCTATGTTCAGATCTCCTATAATGATCAAATAAGCATATGTTTTTGAGAGGTGTTGGATTATATCTTCCAGCTGTTCAAAGAAGGTTTTAATTACACGATTTGGTGATCGATACAAACCTAATACACAACATAAATTCCCAGCAATTTTAGTTTCCAGTGCTGTAGCTTTAAAGCTCAATTCTATAGTATATTTTGTTATATATATGGCTTTAGTTGATTTATAGTTAGAAAAAATGGCAACCCCACCACCTTTATAGGAAGTTCTGCAAAAACTGGCTACTTTCACATAATTCTTAAAGTTGTACATTCCTATGTGATTTTCTTTTAGCCCATGTTCTGTAACTACTAGAATGTTTGGCCTATATTCCTGTAATATTACCTCTAGTTCCTCTGTTTTATTGTTTATGTATTGAACATTTTGGTGAAGTATTCTAACAGTTGGCTTTAAATCTAATAGTTCCCCTTCCTGTAATATGTTAAGAACTTCACTTGTTCCCTTTGCTTCTGGTACTATGCAGTGATTTTTTTCAGTTTGTGTCATTAAACCTGGATTGTATCTTTGTCCTGTGTTTATATTCCTCTCACTATTGTCACACTGGTATTTAAGATGGACAGTTTTACTTACATCTTTTTCCATGTTCTCTTTCTGCTTACTCGGTACCATAAAAAATCCTCACTTAGTGTAGTAGCTCTCCTAGTTCTCGGGCATCTGTCTTGATTGGAAGCTGCTTCTGCTGTTGATCTCCCAGGCCTCAGGTACCTCTTCTGTGTGGTTGCTGTTGCTGGTGGCTCCTGTGCTCTCCGACTTGGTGACTGCCTTTCTTTGTTAGCTGTTGCGGCTAATGACCCTTGTATGTTTGCCTCACAAGCATTTTCATTGCCTTGAGATAGTATTATGGGGTCTACTGTTCTGGATACTGTTGCTGACGACGACAGCTCTGCTGATGATTGTGGTGACTCTGCTGCTATTATTGGTTTATCTGACACTGCTGCTGAGAATATCAGAGCCTTTGCTGCTGCTACTGGTGTTTGTTGTAGCTCTACTGCAGATAATGATGGTTCCACTGTTACAGACGACTCTTGTTTTGGCGGAATTGGGATTGGAGACACTTCCATTACAGATGACTCATTAATAAATTTAAGTATTTCGGCACTAATAATCTTTTTCCCTTTTACGTTCATGTGGAGACCATGTCTTGTGAAGTGCTCTCTGTGAACACTGTTTCTCTACGAAAGTCGTATTCTGGAAACCTCTACATATTTTCTCAATTAGCCTGTTTGCTGTAACAATCTCGATGTTTACACATGAGTTTTCCATCAGATCGTGTCTCCTGGGGATACTAACAATGTAGAAATGCACTCGAGGCATCCTTTTGATTGTTTCCTTTAGGATTCTCGTTGCACGCCAAGTTTCATTAGAGTAAACATCATTTGCGCCTCCTATTATGATGCAGCTGTTACCGGTCATTAATATGTTGTCACTGTTTTTCAGAATTTTGCGTAGTGGCGCGCCTAGTTTGATGATGATGCTTGTTACATTAAGGTCTGGGTGATTTCTTCTCATAATTTCTGCAACTCCTCTCCCATGACTATCTGCAAAAATATAGGTCTGTTGCTTGTATCCTTGCTTATGCATAACGTGGTTGTTTACTTTTCTTTCTTTACGAATATTTGCCTTGTGTTTTTCTCCGTTTAATCCACTTGTATCTTTTTGTGTTGATATTTTGTTCATATTTTTATCCATAGACACACTATTAACACTTTCTTTTCTTGCGTTTAATTCACTTGTGTCTTTATGAGTGATCAGTTCGTTAATATTTCTAATTACAGTCGTACTGTTTACACTTTGTACATTTGGTTGTGCAGACCTACGAATTTTAAGGCTAGCATTAATGAGATCTTGTTGTCTTGACGATTCAGACAGTTCCCGTATGGTTAGTATCACATTTTCCATTGTTTTTATATATTTTTTTTTATAATGTCAAGTTCTTTTTGAAGTTAGTCACGCATGCTGTCTTCTATTCCCGCGTAGCACTTTTCACTCGCGATCTCGCGGCCGTTACACTCTGTCACATTTACACTGTGTTTGTAAATCTTCTTGAGCAAAGCAGTGTGGGGGGCACCATTTATGTTTAAACACGCATATTCTAATTCCATTTAGCACTGTTTCGTCACAAACAGTACACTTGATTGAAATTAAGTCCTCAAAAACTGCAGAGCGGTTTAAAGTTACGTGTACACTTGCCACCATATTGACTGCAAGGTATGTTTGCTGTACATGCTGTGACGATGTGTGATGTTTCCCACTTTCATTGCTCGATTTACGGTTTATTGTAAAAGCTTATCTTGACAGATGTGGACAAAGAGTGTTATCTTTTCAAAACAACTTGCCAGGCAGAGAATGGGCTAAGTCTTTTGTGGCATGCCACAGTGACAAAATAAGTAGCAGGTTTGCCCAAAACATCACTAGGGCTAGAGCAGCTGTTTATGAAGTGACAGTCAATGAATATTTTGATGGCTGGTTAAGGGAGCTAGAAGGCATTCATCCACCATATGTATGGAATTACGATGAAACGAATTCTGTAGATGATCCAGGGACCAAAAGAGTTATCAAACATGGTGCCATATATCCAAAAAGGATTTGCAACACATATAAGGCATGTACGTCTCTGATGTGTGGTAATGCTGAAGGAACACTAGCACCTCTATAGCGGGTCAACGGGAGCATCCGATGACAACTGCAAATGCAACCAACTTATAAACTCAGCGCCGTGATGACGTCACATGCACCACAATCCGTACGTCACGGGTCAAAGCAGGCGGGTGGAATCGGACACTTCCGTTGACCGGTAACCGGTGCTTTATAAATGCCTCCCACACACTTACCATAAATTTCGCAAACCAGGGCAAACGTAGATATTGTACATCTGTATACAGCATGACATTAGTTCCAACTAGTGAGCATGAAGTAGTAAAAGTGATTAGAAGCCTGAGATGCGAAATGTCAGCAGGTAGAAGTGATGTACCAGTGTAATAATTCCTACTTCTTCACAAATTGCAAAGCCCTTTGTTTACAGTTGTTAATTTATCGTTCAGTGAATGAATGTTCCCCAGTAGATTAAAACATTGAAAGTGATACCTTTATTCACAAGCATTAGCAGGCATAAAGTTGAATGTTATTGATCCATTTCTCTCCTCTTGGCATTCTCTAAAGTAACTGAATAGATCAGTCTTCTAAATAATAATCACCACCATAGTTTCCGAACAGGCAAAAGTACAGAAAGAGTGGTAAGTGTTTACATAGATAAAACAGCTAGAAACCTAGATAACGACAATAGTGTTGTAGGAGTTAACTTAGATCTTTCTAAATCTTTTGGTACTGGCAGTACTGAAATTCTTTCAGATAAGCTGGAAGCAATGGGGATAAAAGGGATAGAAAAGAAGTGGTTTCAGTCATATATGCAAAATAGATCACAGGTTGTCGAACTCACATCAGCTCATTGTAACTATAAAATCAGATTAGTTATCTGAAGTAAAGAAAGTCGAATTAGGTGTACTGAAGACTAATATGTTAGACTCCCCTTCTGTTCCTTATTTACAGTATATAATGTATATGGGAGGAGGTGCAGAAAGTGGCCTGAATTATTTTCAGTGTTCAGTAATTTTGTATTTATTTATGTAATGTATAATGATATTTTCAGAGCCGCAGATGGTGGCAGAAATTTATTTTCAATATATTCATTGATGGTGTAATTTTTTTTTCTTGGTGTATAATAGCTTATTTGCATAAAGTTCAGAAGCAAATTTTTCTGAAAGAAAGTTAAGAAAGAAAGAGTAAAATTTTGAATCAGCAATATTTGTAACAGTAACTTGCTTAATGATTAAAACAGATTTTGAATAAAAGATTTCAGTAGTAGTGCCAATTTTGGGTACTATTAAAGTGTTGAAAGACAGTTAATTCACTTTTTACAGAAAAGACTAAGCTGAAGTTGTGCCTACAGTAAAGTTCGAAAAAAAAAAAAAAAATTGGCAAAAAAATGGTTTGAAAAAGTTCTTTGAAGAAATTTTTACTTTTGAATCTGAGAGTCAAGCTTTGATAAATATTATTTATTAGGAATAAATGTGTGTGTTAGGGTAGAATGTAAATGCTAAGGATGGACGCTTAGACGTACTGTATATTGCAGATACAAAAAAGGTGACTGAACCGGATATGGTACCGAGAGAGAACCCAATGTTGAGACAAAGCCGGACGCTGTATCCCAGTGACGAGCCTTTATATGATCCAGGTGTTAGTATTTGTCATCCATACTCATTTGTTTCATCTGTAAAAGTTGTCGAAATCCCCAATTTGTTGTCAGAACTGTTTTAAGTGTAGAGATGACCCCCCCCCCCCCCCACACACACACATCGCTGTGTAAGGTTTAGGAAAAGACACCATTTGTAGTGCCTGAATTATATTTCAGTAAAGTTTTTGCACGCTACTTAAGGGACAAAATATAATTATTGTTTCTGGTTAAATATTACTCATATGTGCAAAATGTAAAAGTTTTGTAAATTTAAATTGAGAGAAAATGTTGTAGCATTGGATTGTGGGAGAAAAGAATTGGAAAATTTTTTCTATAAGAATTTACTGTGTCCCATCAAGCCCTAGCCATTGACTATTTGATGTAACTGTATATAATGTTATAACGTAATCTTAGCTATTTTGTTTATTTGTGAAATACTTCAGTTCAAAATAGATTTTAGTAAGAACTGTTTAGATTTGACAGTGTCAGTGTAGCTTTTGAAATCTTTCATAACTAGCAAGTGTTTAATAAAAACCGTAAAACATACTCAGGAGAAATTTTAGGTTCTTAGAGGGTGCGTAACGCCGTGAGTCAATATGCAATAGCATTTTATTGCAGTAAGCTACTTTGAAGTGCGGGCTTGTAGCTTTGTAGCTGTTGGCGGTGGCAATATACAGCCACCGGTATCTTAGTGACTCACTCGCACCTGTCGCTAGCCTAGCCGTGGGAAGCGGTACCTGTGTCAGTTCAAGCAACAGAATATTCAAGCCCCTAAGAATCTAAATAAACGATATTAAATATTATTCAATTTAGTTTAAAGTCAATATACTGACCTTTGTTATTAAAAAGACGATTGAGAGTAAGAGAAAATTACCTAAAACTCCCCAAACTGACACTTGTAAGATTAAAGTCAGTCGGGGTTCGTAACAGTTTGTCTTTTAGTATCATGTGGAATCATTACTGAAGCTTAGAGCATGTTAGGTCAATTTGTTTAGAGTTTCATAAATAAAAATGTTAACTATTTGGCATTTTTTGTAATATAAAATTCAGAAAAGATCAGTGTTTATTTAACGTGTTGTTGTGTGAGAAAATAAGAATGAGTGTGTGTATGTGTGACATGTGGAAAAAATTCAATATTATCTCATGTTACACCATTATGTAACTGTGTCGTGGGAAAGTTGTGTTTGACCCACATTGCTGATGACGTATGTTTAAGTGTACTTGCTTTTGTAAGGAGGCAGCCAGAATAGCCGTTTGCAGAGTAATAAGTTTCTAAACTTATTAGAGTTTAGTTTTCCTTCCGTTTGATTTTGTTAAACATTATATTAATATTTGCATATTGAAATGATGTAAATGCAACTGGGAATAGTGATTGGTGTAGGACAGTTTTGGCGAGAGAATAATCTCGAAGGATAGTTCTGATTGGCAGGTCATTTTGATCAACCAGTCAGCGTTAAGTAGTTCCGGCGCACTGCTAAGTAGTTTTACCGGGAGAGAAGCAGACTGAACTAGAGTCGCTGGCTAGCTATTGGACATGCAGGTCATTGTGGACGTGTCCGTCTACATTGTGAGTACTGGTTCCGAGTGGTATTGCTGTGGAATCAGTTGCATTTACGGACAGATTGTGAAAATCTGAGCTTTGTGAAGTGATCTGTTGGATAGATAAACACGTGTGAACTTTCGTGGCATATATCATACCCGTTTATGAAATAGATGGTGAGCAGTTTCCTTATTATAAATCCACTGAAAAGGACTGAATGTGAAACTTGTATTTGTAGCAGAGTAATGACTCTAAATCGCGTAATAAATCGGGTCGGACTTAAGTGCATCTCTGGCTGCCTTGCGTGTGTACTGAGCTGTCTGAACTGTGAGCTGAGGACAGTGATATTATTTGTTAACTAAATACAGGCTGATGGCAAGTGTTTATTTTGAACCTAAAAAAATAAAAGAACTCGTTTGCTGAATTTTGACAATTTTCTAAAGAGATAATCACCCTCCACCCGAAATTTGTTATAAGGGATTACAGGATAGCTTGCTACCAGAGTTTACATGGACTTTGCAAACGTAAGTATTGACGGTGTTTTTCTTCAGCGCTGCTTTTAACATCGCCTGGACAGTATCTACGTATGCAGAGAAGCAGGCTGGTGATCGGATGCCGTACTGAGGTAGGTGTAACTTTGGTAGTGCACTGTACAACGAGAGAGAGTGATCATACAAGTACAGCACCCTACTAAACTCGTCACACTGCAAGTTTTCCAGTTGTAACCGTAAAAATGTTCAGTACACTGGACCGAGAAATGCAGTCTCTGCCGATAGGACTGTTCAAAAGGACAATTGCACAAGACTTGAAAGAACACCCATTATATTCTATTGGAGAATTTTTCAATATTGACCAAAGTGTATGGACAAAATAATATTGTCTTAGTATGTTATATCTGCCCATATTGTAAATAATTTTCTGTATGTTGTATAAAATTGTAAGCAAATCTTATATATGACAGTCTGTCCAGTCACGACTGGTAAATGACGCAGACCTAGTAATAATAAAATATTAATTATTTCTATCCCTGTTGTGTCCATATTTGAAAATGTGTTGTCTGTAAGATCTTTCTTTCCACTTGTTATTCTTGTGGAGCTATTTGTAAGAGGAAACATGTTGATGCTCTGCAATACATTGAAAAGCAGCTCTCTTGATGTAGAATCATTCACAAGGTATATATTAAAATTCCTACAGACAATTATAGTGGATTTTTCAGTGAACACAATGTCTGTCAGACTCCAGTTTGTTAATGAAGGAGTCTATGTACCCACTATGTGCTCTGTATACTACAATAATTGTAGAGTTAATCAGCTCCCCATGCAATTGAACAGCAGCAGCTTCAAAATGCTTTCCAATAGTCAATGCTTCTTCTTCAAACCTCATTTTCTATTCCACAGTAGATTCAAGAAAAGTAGAAGCTGTGTCATGTTTGGCATCGTTCCTGAAAATCTGACTAGCCAAATTATAACGATTAATGTTAATAATACCGATTTCAGAATCCCTGTTCAGTGCTCCACGATACGTTGTTGTTGGGGTCTTCAGTCCTGAGACTGGTTTGATGCAGCTCTCCATGCTACTCTATCCTGTGCAAGCTTCTTCATCTCCCAGTACTTACTGCAACCTACATCCTTCTGAATCTGTTTAGTGTATTCATCTCTTGGTCTCCCTCTACGGTTTTTACCCTCCACGCTGCCCTCCAGTGCTAAATTTGTGATCCCCTGATCCCCTAGAACATGTCATACCAACTGGTCCCTTCTTCTTGTCAAGTTGTGCCACACTCCTCTTCTCCCTAATTCTATTCAATACCTCATTAGTTATGTGATCTACCCATCTAATCTTCAGCATTCTTCTGTAGCACCATTAATATGGACATCGTTAACTGCAGATTCAGGTTCAAAGGGTTTATTTCTCAAGCTCTGGATATTATAGCTTAAAATATGGAAAGCTCTAGGATAGTGTGTGCTACAGCTGCACCCACACTTCGCTGTCAAATAGCTGATGCTGTTTTGAAGTAGGGTGCCAAAAACCCTTCAGTACTATGGGTCTTCTGCACCTTGTCTGTCTTTCCTTTGTCTGTGTTGTAATGCTCTCTGCAGCAGCTACTGGTGAGGGTGGATAAATTGCTGACAGTGGAAGGTCTCTTCCTACTGTTGCTGGTGTCTAATCTCTAGCTGCTAGAGTAGGCAACTGCAAAGGATCTCCCACTGCCTATGAACTGTGCTCTGCTGCCTGTGAAGTGTCCTCTAATGCAGTGTCCTCTGCTACTGATGCACGGTCTTCTGGTGCCAATGTAAGGTCTGCTGCTGGAGGTGTCCTGGCCTCTTCTGTAAGTGACCTGACCTCTGCTGTGGATGATCTTGACCTCTGCTGCAGGTGATCTGACCTCAGTTGCAACAGTACGGGATTTCTAAACCCTTAGAATTTCAGCTGCCATAGCTTCTTTCCCATTTCTATCCTATTGGCAACAAGTTAATCCAAATGGTAAATGTGGTGTACACTCCTTATTAAACATAATGGGATCATTACTTAAATATGTGGCTCTTTCTTTAAAAATTATTTTTGAAGTTTCAGTGAGTATGAACAGTGATTCTCAGTGTTTCCATGATGTCTGTGTATAGCGTTCTGGGTTTATTGTTGTTTTGGAGCCTTTGATTCCAGTGACTTGTAGCTACATAATTACAATGTGACAGAAAGTGAGACTTAAATAATAAGTCAGTTTATATTTCATGTTCACTACTTGAAGCTTGTTAAAGTTATCTTCCTGGATTTAAATGTATCACCATAACATTTCATTTCCTGAATCTCATCTACCCATTTTTTTTTTTTCTTTTTTTTTTTTTTTTAAATCTCCTCTGTTTTTCAGTTTTTCACAATTCGTACCTGCCATCTTCTCCATATTGCCTAAATAGGTAAAGAGATCAAACCATTACAGAACTTGAATGAATAGTCTAGAAGTATTTAAATAACAAATTTGACAAATAATTTAGTGGTCCTAAAGAGGATGCATGAATATTAAAAAAAAATATTGTGAATCCTTTCTTGATTTCGATAAGGTAATTGCGTATTTCTTTTTGTAGCAGAATCTAAAACTCTCCCCAAAACTAGGCATTATTCTACTACCTTGGGTATTTGTTCTTTGCTGATTTCCACGCAGTTGGTATCTGTCTTCACTGCGGTCTTTCGTCATAAGCAGACATGGCAAAGATAGTGTCAAATGCAGGCGACATTTGAGTAAGTGAGTGGCCTTGATAGCGTTTAATATGCTTGAAATAATGCAATAAGTAGTTTAAGTTAGAAAAGAGATTCGTCGCAGCTGAAGAATTACATAGACGAGAAAAATTTAAATATATAATTTTTTTTAGGACTGTTTGTGTAATAACATATTTGAAAATCGGGCTTGGGGTGAACATTGTTGAATATTTTCATAAAATGATAAATGCAAGTAAGACAAAGAGTTCTTTAATTTAATGAGATGTTTTGTACAAACGCATGTAAATAATATTTTGTGTGTGTGTGTGTGTGTGTGTGTGTGTGTGTGTGTGTGTGTGTGTGTGTGTGTAATTCACATTGCGCACATTTTTAATGGCCACCATTACCACGAGGTAATTGCTGCAGATCTTTTTAATGGGACTAATTAATTGTATGTTTGAAGATCTTGCGGCTAACATTTTGCTTCAAAATAGCTCCGTTGTTATTACTGAAAAATTCCTGTTAGCAATTTTTTATATAACTATCAAGCAAGTTGAAAAAAGTGCAAGTATTATCACTGTGAAATTGTATATATCATTATCGTATCTAATGTGAGATGATCAAAATGTTAATTTGTTCATCGTGCCCATGAAATTACATTTAGACGTGAGTTAACTCATTCATGCTTTGTTCCACTTACTTGCAAGAAGTTAATTATCTTCCTTATCTTGTGTCTTTTACACTCACGGAAATGACGTTAGTCGCGTGTTCTGTAATACCATAAAACACTAAAATTTATTTTACTCTGTTTCTCCTTTCCAATGGCGCAATTGACACTTGATTACCATACTCGGTAGCATGTATCTGTTCTGAAAAAGTTGTACGACATATCTAACGATGATGAACATGACTTCATGCCATAGAAACAACAGTAATAAAGGAAACTAGAAATGCACGATCGTTTATTCATTCATCCATCCATCCATTCCTTGACTGCTCTTTAGAACGACATTGGATCGTCAGTATAAATTTACAGTTTCAGCTGTAGTGTAAATTACAGTTTGCGCTCATGTATTATTATTCAACAATAGACTTACACATACAAGTAAAAGAATTAATGAAAATATAGGCAAAGCAAAGTCTTTAATATTAAATTAATTTACAACATATAGGCAATCAATTTCAGTTTCTGGTGCAATGAATGAGACATAGTTTACTTTTCATTTACAGTGTATGAAGCACAGTTCTCAAGATATTGCTTTAGTACTACAAAATTTTTCTAATTCTTTTGGACTGGACTCTGGTCTTAAAATATTATGAAACACTGTACGAACTTGCTCTTTTTATGTACTCTCCTTTTTTGTTTTGAAAGCTGGCAGTGTGTCTATTTTTTAAACTGCATGACAATCTGTTGTATAATAAGCAGCCTGCTCTAGTAAGGTCTTCACTGGTAAGTTGTTGTTTGGTACAATTGATGTGATAAGTCATCTTTTACTCTTGTGCTGTAACTGTGTAATTCACTGTTTACCATTGGTGTGTAATTTAATTGTGCACTTGGAGTGCTACATTAATTATGTCGTTTGTTCTTGATTGAGGTCCAAGCCAATCTTTCCCCATATAGTGATGTACTTGGCATGGCTCCCTCCCACAAATATAAAGAGAAAAAGAATTTTGTGTAAATATGTCCTTTAAACTTCTCTTGTGTACCATTTGGTATACATGAAAATTGCAAATATATGCATAAAAGGTATGGTCATACACCGAAGTGCCAAAGAAACTGGTGTAGGCGTGCGTATTCGAATACAGAGATATGTAAACAGGTAGAATACGGTGCTGCGGTCGCCAACACCTATATAAGACAAGAAGTGTCTGACACAGTTGTTAGATCCATTACTGCTGCTACAGTGGGAGGTTATCAACATTTAAGGGAGTTTGCACATGGTGTTGTAGTCGGTGCACCAGCGATGGGACATAGCATCTCAGAGGTAGAGGTGAAGTGGAGATTTTCCTATATGACCATTTCACAAGTGTACTGTGAATATCAGGAATCTATAAAACGTCAGATCTCTGACATCGCTGTGGCCGGAAAAAGATCCTGCAAGAATGGGACACGCGATTACCGAAGAGAATCATTCAACGTGACACAAGTGCAACCCTTCCGCAAATTGCTGCAGATTTCAATGTTGGGCCATCAACAAGTGTAAGGCTGCAAACCATTCAATGAAACATCATCGATATGAGCTTTCGGAGTTGAAGGCCCACTCTTGTACCCTTGATGACTGCAAAACACAAAGCTTTACGCCTTGCCTGGGCCTGTCAACACTGACATTGGACTGTAGATGATTGGAATCACCTTGCCTAGTTTGAATAGCCTTGGTTCAAATTGTATTGAGTGGATGGACTTATACGGGTGTGGAGACGTCATGAATCCGTGGACCCTGCATGTCAGCAGGGGACTGTTGAAGCTGGTGGAGGCTTAATAATGGTGTGGAGCATGAGCATTTGGAGTGATATGAGGCCCGTGATACATCTAGATAAGAGTCTGACAGGTGACATGTATGTAAGCATCCTCACTGATCACATGCATCCATTCATGTCCATTGTGCATTCCGATGGATATGGGAAATTCCAGCAGGACAGTGTGACACACCAAACACTCAGAATTACTACATAGTAGCTCCAGGAACACACTTATGAGTTTAAACACTTTTGCTGGCCAGCAAACTCTCCAGACATGTATATTATTGAGCATATCTGTGATGCCTTGCGATATGCTATTCAGAAGAGATGTCCACTGCCTCATACTCTTATGGATTTATAGGCAGCCCTGGAGGATTCGTGGTGTCAGTTCCCTCCAACACTACTTCAGACATTAGTAGAGTCCCTGCCATGTCATGCTGCAGCACTTCTGCTTGTTTGCAGGGGCCCTACACAATATTTGGCAGGTGTACCAGTTTCTTTGGCTCTTCGGTGTACTTCTATATTCCTCGAATTTGATTTTATATGATGCCACGCAATAAAACCAATAGGCCTAGCTACAGTTTGTAAAAATACACCAGTCAGTTGTGGGGACAAGTTAATGTCCTAAAGGTGATCAAAAGGATGTGAAGCCATTAAACATATTTATATTTTCCCCCTTACTTTAATATCATACTGATGTGTTCTTTACTATTCTTTACATCAGTTATCACTTGCTATGAAGCTAGGCTTAGATACTGTCTCTTATTACTCACCTTAATCAATTTCTTTATCCACTGTTACACACAGCCCTTTCTTGCACATCACTCCCATTTTAATGTTTTCTAGTTTCTGATTATTTGATGGTAAAATTGACATTTCAGTAGTTACAGAAAACTAGTGTTTTGTTGCACATTACACCGCATTTACTGATGACATGTGAAGCGAGACATATAGATTGCCACCTGTCATCATTAGTCTTTAAGAATTTAAATAGACTATGATTCTTAACTCTAATTGTAACTAGTTCAAATAGGTGAGTCTTTCCTCTGAACTGCCATTTTGTCACAAGCATTTCTGACTTCATGGGCACAAGCATTTTTTGCCTCAAAATATGCTATTAATGAGTGAGGGCAAGAGGGATTAGCCCTCGGTACTTGTACTGTATCTGGAGAGTAAACTGTCCAATGAGCATTAATTCATGCATAAGTTGGCACTCTTGTTGGCTAATTTATTAACCAGGTATAGTACACTGTAACATTGCCTGATAGAAAGCACAAATTAAAATATGGTCTCACAGTTTATCCTACATACTCGGTAATTTAATGTGTAAATTGAAGGGGGCAGGGGAAGAAGGGAAAGCAAGAGTATCATTGCTGTCAGCTACATCGGTACATGACACGGAATCAGTGGCAACGAGCGAAAATGTATACCAGACCAGGATTCGAACCCAGGATCTCCTGTTTACTAGGCCGGTGCGTTAACCTCTGCGCAAACCGGGATGCAGCATTATCGCAACTGCACAGCCTATCTTGTCACACCTCATGGCCAATCCACCCTTCCATCAAGCACCACGTATCCACAGTTCCTATCCATTTCCTCCATGTTCATTACTCTGACATTACCGCATGAGGTTGTATGTATCTGTGCATCTGCACAACAATTTTTCATTTCTTAGTGATGTGTGATATGTATTAAGATTTTCACAGAAGATCTCTTTTTGGATTACAAAACTGTGCAGCTGGCAAAAGAAAGAAAAATAAGTGATTTTCCATTCAAACATCTGTAAACATAGTCACATTTACATGCCCATTGTAACAATGGCAGAAATGGTGGATGTGACTTGAGAATGTAGTGCTAAAATATTTTTATGCAAAACATATGTTTATTTCTTGTATATGTGTTCAACATATAGATATTCATTGTCTGAAATGCGAATTTCTTCATCATTCTTCCAGTCTTGAAATTTTTACAAGTAGTGAGTAGATTTTCAAATTTAGCTTGCAGAATCTTCCAGCTGGATCAAGTTTCATTGGAGCTACTGTGGGGCGGCGGGTGGATTAATTGTTATTATATTGTAGAATGTAATGTAGAAAAGATGCATTTCCCGGCCGATTAGCAACATATGTGGGGCGGCGGGTGGAATAATTGGTATAAAATGTTCCTATTATTTATTTAATGCTGTTGTTTGCCGTTCTCAACACTGGCTCTCTAACTACAATATTGGCAACCAGGAAGTGATTAGCAAAACGTGAAGCCTGTAATTAGAATTCCTAGTACCCACTTCATCTGAGAAATACATTTATCGCTACAGCTTATAGCTCTGAGGAATTAGGAGATTGTCTGGGATTCATAATCAAAAACCATTTTCTCTAAAATGTTCACTATATTCTGAAAGTCACAGACGAAAAAGAATCCACACAATCCAACTAACAGAGCAGTTCAGAGTCTAATGCGCTGATGCAACTATAACTGTTCAAACTAAATGTTTAAGTGAATGCTCGCCATAATTTGATGATAATGTTCATCAAACACCACGCTAAATAATGGTAGAATGTCTGTCCCGCGGCGGCACGTGAAAATACAACATACGCAAACTGAAGATAGATCATTAAAGTCATCCCAGAATTAACACTTCACTCAAAAACGATTTCATGGTTACGCGTATCCCGAGTAACTTATTACGGCATCCGAGGCTGTTCATAGCAATGATACCGACGCGATGCGACTCCCGGCACAGGTGGTGCGCTAATCAGCGTCTGGAGAGAACTGGGACTTTTTTCCTCGCGCAGCGTTCTTATATAAAAAGCCGCGGTGCGGACGGATAAGGGAACGCCTGATCAAATCCGCTCTCCCGACAAGCCGCTGGGCTAGTAATGCACCACTTTAAGTTATCGAATAAATCGTTGCTTCCTTTGCTGATGGCCGATGAAGCTCTCAACTTAAATGTGCAATCAGCACACAGGTAAGTAATCATAATAAAAGTCTGACGTGGCTAAGTCAAATATTTTGGGCGAGAGAATTAATTTAATTACACTACACGCAATAGACGAGCTCTGAACTTGCTCTTTGGTGATACGCTATAGCTATAGTTTTATAGTTGTTCTGTTGAAACTTCTCACATCTTTATGATTATAGCGGATCTCCCTTCTACTTAAATTTAAACATCCTAGCTTTATTTATTCGCCTACTTAATCTATCTTGCTTCCTTAATTTTTAAGACAAAAACCAGAAAATCATGAATTTCAACTAAAATTTTAATTTGTGAAATCCAGAATACTGTTTCTACTAAATTATTATGCAAAAGGAATCTAAATATACATTTTTACGTTTCTAACTCTTTTCTGTTGCGCCAATGATTTTTACAGAAAAACATCCAAATTTCGAAAATGGTTAAAGTTATTGAACTGATATTCAACACATATTGATTTAATATTACTCCTGTCATACTAGAAACGTTTCAGGTTATTTACTTGATTTTTAAAGTATTGCGCAACATTTATGACGTCAGAGCTAGTTACAGCGGACTGGCTGGCACACAATGGAAAGACTAATGTGAATTTTATACGGCGTGAGTAGGCTGCTTCCCTGCACTAACTTCATTCCCCCCTCCCCCCCCCCCCCCTCCTTGTCATTGAGTTACTATGGAACATTGAACAGGAGGTAGCTGCCATAAGATTAATATAGTTGCTAATTCACCAACATGTATCCATCATCTGTTGGTTAACTCTGATCTCCACTATTGAAAGAGCCTTCCTTCAGAGTATCAACATTAATTGGTAGGATGCTGCACTTTTATTTGGGAGAACTGCATTTCATATTCCTGTTCAGCCATCCTTATGTAGGTTTTCTATGATTTCTCAAGGTTGTCTATGACAAATGTCATTTTAAAAGCACTCCACTATTTCCATTCCTAGGTCCAAACATTTGTATCTAATGTCCTTATCAGTGGGATATGAACTATGTGCTTTCTTCCTTCTGTTGAGATTCATGGTAGAAAAACTCCCCATGTTTGTCATTTAGAGGACCACAGTTTTCTGAGAAGTAATCTTAGTGAACATTTAAGAAGCATAATTTAAAGGGCCTAACACTTCAGTGTCTTATAGAATTACAGAAGACTTTTTTTATTGCTCTGTGTAGTTTCCTGTCTTTGTACTTCCAAGGAAGTTTATGGACTCATAAACAATAGTTTTCTGTGCTTATTTCTCATCACCTGCAAGGTATTGAGAATTTCATCCTTGACAGCTTGTATATTAGCACATCAATGAAAAACACCATTCTTTATTTTGGATTCTTGAAGTGCTTCATGAATCATATTGTGTGTTACAGATTGAGATGATTGATGCCCAAGCCAACCTTTCTCTCCGTAGTGATATGCCTTGGCATGCTCCTCTTCCACAAATATAAAGAGAAAAATAATTTTGTGCAAATGCGATAATTTTCCTGTCATGCAAGCTGAGTAAGTGACTGAAGCTGATTGTAAAAAATTAAAATTATGCAGGACAGTCTTCAGGTTTTTCACTAGTGTCCTTATATCACTGTAAAGTAATTTATAAAATACTGTACAAATGAAGTATCATATCAGAAGGAAAACTCAATCAAACAGTCTGTACTGTAAAATTATGAGATAGAATTGCTGGCTACTGCTTTCCTTCAGGAAGTGAGAGTTAACTAGTTAGTTTAATTTTCTGTGTGTCTTTTGCACAATAAGTTGTAGCAATGTGGACCAAGTCTTTTATATACACATCACAAAATATTTTGTAAATAGATGTGATCATTAATAGTGTTCCTCTTCTTTTCCTTTTAAAAATAAGAAAGAAGACGTACCTGTCATTTACACATCACAATAATAAAATTTATTCCACAGAATAGGAGTAGTTATCAAGGAGAAGCTGTTTTGATTTATTTTCAAATTGAACGTTGTTGTCTGTTAGACATTTTATATCACTGGGTAAGTGATCAAAAATGTTGGGTGCTGCATTATGCACCCCTTTATGCCTTAAAGATAACCTTAATGTGATGTAATGAATGTCATTTTTGTTCTGGTGTAGTAATTATGTACTCATTGTTCCTTTTGAACTGTAGTGTATTATTTACAACAAACTTTATGAGAAAATAAATAAACTGTGAAGCAATAGTCATTAGACAGGTTTCTAAAGGATGATCATTGAAGAGCACCACATATTATTCTTAGAGACAATTTTTCAGCAATGAAGACATTCTTTTTTAACACATTGGGTGTACTAGATACGTTCACCATGTTTTAACCATAAAATCCGATGGACGTATGTCATACGTTCGTCACTTCTGACTTATTTATTGGTGATTTAAACGTGTGTGTTATGTTTATAACTAGTGAGACTAATTGTTTGGCTTGTCGTGAGTGCACTGCTGATGGCTAGTGTTGTGATGGTCATGCTGAATGTGAACAATAATGCGCTGTGGATACCTCAACAAGAACCAGGCCATGACCCTCTGCATAAAATAAGACCTGTTTGGGACTTTTTCACAGAAAAGATGCAGAAAAGTCTTTTAGGCACCGCGAAATCTGACTGTGGATGAAGCAACATGTCCTTTTCAAGGAAGAATTGGATTCTGTGTTTATATGAAAGACAAACTAGAGAAATATGGCATAAAACTGTATGTTGTAAGTGATACTCAAACAGGTTCCATGTGCAGTGCTGAGGTTTACACTGGAGGAAAAGGAAATGTTGCCAATTCTGGTCAAATACCTGCTGCTGAAGCTATTTTCCTCTTGGGAAAAGGGCATGTGGTATACACGGACAGATTTTATAAAAGTCCTACAGTCCTTGAACTATGGGAAAGAAATACGTTGGGAGTTGAAACTAGGTACAGGATAGGTTTGTCTAGAGACCTAATAAATAAAAAACTAAAGAAATTAGAAATGACATTTCACTGGAAAGGACATCTTTTCTGCTTGAAATAGAAAGACAAATGTGATGTACGCATGTTGTCAACACAGCTTAAAATGACTGCTTTGCATGTCAGTGTAAAATCCAGGAGTGTTTATGTTGAGGTAGTAAAGCCAGACGTTGTACTAAAACAGGTGTTGACAGAGGAGACCAGCTGAAGAGTTACTATCCCATCCAGCGAAAGACTGTAAAATAATGGAAATAGATTTTCTTCCATATTTTTATAAAGACAGTTGTGAATGCAAACATTATTCACAGTTTCAAAATATCAAAAAAGTGTGCATTACGGGTTTTATCTGTAAATTAGCAAAGCAATTGGTTCAAAAAGGAGGAGTGGAACTAAATAAAGATACACGTTCAGCATCTGGAGTTGTGAGTGCAAACAGGTTCACAGCATGTCATTTTCCTGAGAAACTGCCACCAACAGAAAAGAAAACAAACCCATCTAGAAGAGGCAAGGTCTGATGGGAACAAGGGAAAGCTGCGAGAAAGGTAGTGAGGAGAGACCAGATACTACTGTCGGCCATGTAACACAGGCCATTGTGTTCCCGAGTGTTTTGAAAGATTTCATACCCAAGTGATGTTCACTAATTTGTAAAAATGAGAAAAAAATCACAATAAAACACTTTATCTATAAATGAAGCATTTAGTATTCCCTGCTGACAAGTGCTTTTAGATCAATAGCCTACCATTCCCTACGACTTACGAAAATTTTGTCCGCTTCAGGGAAAAATAAAAATTCTGAAAAACAGTATCTTTAGAGTAATATCTACAAATCCATCTGTAATTTATTTGTGCTAAATGTACAGGGTGTTTCAAAAATGACCGGTATATTTGAAACGGCAATAAAAACTAAACGAGCAGCGATAGAAATACATCGTTTGTTGCAATATGCTTGGGACAACAGTACATTTTCAGGCAGACAAACTTTCGAAATTACAGTAGTTACAATTTTCAACAACAGATGGCGCTGCGGTCTGGGAAACTCTATAGTATGATATTTTCCACATATCCACCATGCGTAACAATAATATGGCGTAGTCTCTGAATGAAATTACCCGAAACCTTTGACAACGTGTCTGGCGGAATGGCTTCACATGCAGATGAGATGTACTGCTTCAGCTGTGCAATGGTTTCTGGATTCTGGCGGTACACCTGGTCTTTCAAGTGTCCCCACAGAAAGAAGTCACAGGGTTTCATGTCTGGCGAATAGGGAGGCCAATCCACGCCGCCTCCTGTATGTTTTGGATAGCCCAAAGCAATCACACGATCATCGAAATATTCATTCAGGAAATTAAAGACGTCGGCCGTGCGATGTGGCCGGGCACCATCTTGCATAAACCACAAGGTGTTCGTAGTGTCGTCTAAGGCAGTTTGTACCGCCACAAATTCACGAAGAATGTCCAGATAGCGTGATGCAGTAATCGTTTCGGATCGGAAAAATGGGCCAATGATTCCTTTGGAAGAAATGGCGGCCCAGACCAGTATTTTTTGAGGATGGAGGGACGATGGGACTGCAACATGGGGCTTTTCGGTTCCCCATATGCGCCAGTTCTGTTTATTGACGAAGCCGTCCAGGTAAAAATAAGCTTCGTCAGTAAACCAAATGCTGCCAACATGCATATCGCCGTCATCAATCCTGTGCACTATATCGTTAGCGAATGTCTCTCATGCAGCAATGGTAGCGGCGCTGAGGGGTTGCCGCATTTGAATTTTGTATGGATAGAGGTGTAAACTCTGGCGCATGAGACGATACGTGGACGTTGGCGTCATTTGGACCGCAGCTGCAACACGGCGAACGGAAACCCGAGGCCGCTGTTGGATCACCTGGTGCACTAGCTGCGCGTTGCCCTCTGTGGTTGCCGTACGCGGTCGCCCTACCTTTCCAGCACGTTCATCCGTCACGTTCCCAGTCCGTTGAAATTTTTCAAACAGATCCTTTATTGTATCGCTTTTCGGTCCTTTGGTTACATTAAACCTCCGTTGAAAATTTCGTCTTGTTGCAACAACACTGTGTTCTAGGCGCTGGAATTCCAACACCAGAAAAATCCTCTGTTCTAAGGAATACACCATGTTGTCTACAGCACACTTGCACGTTGTGAACAGCACACGCTTACAGCAGAAAGACGACATACAGAATGGCGCACTCACAGACTGCGTTGTCTTCTATATCTTTCACATCACTTGCAGCGCCATCTGTTGTTGAAAATTGTAACTACTGTAATTTCGAAAGTTTGTCCGCCTGAAAATGTACTGTTGTCCCGAGCATATTGCAACAAACGGTGTATTTCTATCGCTGCTCGTTTAGTTTTTATTGCCGTTTCAAATATACCGGTCATTTTTGAAACACCCTGTATACATATTCATGAAGAGGATGGATGAGTTAAGCTGATATACTGCCTAAAGAGGTAAGTGAATTAGCAAATTTATTAAAAAATTGTAAATTTTAGCAAATTTCCTCAGGATCTAGGTATTAACCGGATTGCCAACCCATTAAGCTCCAATGTGTTAAGGATGACAATATTGTAAAAAGAATAGATCACTACTCACCATACAGAGGAGATGCTGAGTCACACAGGCACAACAAGAAGACTGCTTGCTATGTGTTTAAGCTTTCGCACACACACACACATTCACACAAGTATAATTTGCAGACATGTAACTGCTGTGTCTGGCCCCTGAGAAAAGTGAAATAGGTTGGCAGAAGTTTGAAAAGAAAGGGTAGGTAACTGTTGCCAACAGGTGGATCCCTCTTATCCTGGAATCTGATGGACTAACCGTTCCTAAATATTTTGGAAATGTGGTATAGTTGTCACATGACAAGCACAATTCCTGCAGTATAGACAGTTCCACTTTACTATTACGCAGTTTGAGACATTTACCAAATAAAATAATGGTACAAAGAGAAAACATCACACACACGCATGCACACAGTTGGCTGTGGCTCGTTGAGGAAGAGACCAGTGTGTTAATTTTTTACGTCATGTGGTTTATACCTAGGGTACACACTTGAAGGAACAGCAAATAATCAGTTATTTCATGTGATGTAATTCTCTTAGTGATATCTCGCCTGCATGTTGTTGATGATATCAGTCTGCAAATTATTTATTTATTTATCTTTATTCATCCAAGGATCATCTCACAAAGATACAGAATTTGTCAAGGTAATACAGCAATACCCCAAGCAAAGTTTAACACCCAGCATACATAACATGCTTTAAGAGGATAGGTTGGAATAAGAGTTCAGCATCCTAACAGCTGCAGTGCCTCATTTAGTAATTCACTATTTTACAATGTTCCTTCATTTACACACAGATTGTTCCTGGTATTCCTGGTAGACAGTTAAATAAAACATAGTTTCCTTCTTCACTGCCCACCCACTGAGGACATCTACTGATGACTACTGGACTGATTCTGATCACTTGTAATGTAAAACATAGTTCCACTCTTCAGTGCCTCTTGCACGAAGACACACACCATTGACTCTTGGACTGAGAAGGTGCTGCTGTGCCACTTGCCTCAATTCCAAACTCTACATTCAACTGTCCACATGAAAAATTAAGCCACCAGACATTACTGTTATGCTTTATGCATCTTCGCACCTGATCCTTGTGAGAGCAGTAACCCATAATCCTGTATTGAAATGCGACAAGGTACTGTAGTATCACCATTCATTACTATCCACTACTCCAAGTTTCTACATGGTCTTGAATTGTGTAATATCCATTACTTGTGGAGGACGTTTTAGCTGCCTTTTTATACAAATGTGTTTTAGTAATATTTTTTCACTTCTTTTGACAATTTATTATACAATTTTGTACCCTGGTACACTGTTTTGAGTTTTTTTGTTTTTCCTGGGTAAATGTAACTCCAAACTAGCTCTTGTTCCATTATTATGGATAGAACTATTAGTGCAGAATTTAGTAATATTTTCCCTGATAATCACCACAGATTGGTGTATGTCCTCACTTGGTGCAGTAAGGATGCCTAATTTTTTAAGTAGCTCCATACAATGAGCCTGAATGCTACTTCCAGTTATTATTCTTATGGCCCTTTTCTGCAATTGAAAAACTGTGTGCATGTTTTGTGACATCAGTCCCCATAAAAGAATTCCATGGCCAAGAACTGAGTATATTTAGGCATAATATTTCATGACACTGGCTATTACAAACTGATGCTAACACCTTAAAAGCGTAGTATGCTGATGACATTCTCTTTGCCAGTATCTTTGTATGTAAACGCCATGTTAGTTGACAGTTAATGTTCATCCCTAAAAACTTTGTGTTTTTGCTACGCAATCTATAGATATGTCATCTATGCTTAAAGTGGCACAGTTGGTTCCTTTCTTTATGCTGAAATGCATACTATTCATTTTCTTTTTGTTCAGCACTAATTTATTAAATACTGCTCAATTTAGTGTTTCATTCTCTTTCTCTAAACCAGTTCTGATGTTTTATCAGTGACTATGATGTTGCTGTCATTGGTAAAAAGGACTTTTTTCCCATGTGTTACATTGTCAGGAAAGTCATTGATATATATTATGAATAGAATTGGACCCTGTACACTACCTGAGGAAAATATATGTTTATCTTGTCCGAAAATTGCTTTACAAAAAATTTAACATCAGCAGCTGTGTGAACAGTCTCCAGCTTTTGCATCCTCTTTCTCCAAGTAAGACTAAAACGACTCATTTGCTGTCCCTCTTAAACCTAGTGCTTATAGCTCGCTCAATAGTATTTTATGGGCAACAGTGTCAAAAGCCTTGGACAAGTCTAAGAAAATGCTTTTAACATAATCATCCTATCGAGGGCTTCAAGTACCATCTCCATGAATTCTGCAATGGCTGATATTGTACTTCTTCCACTTCTGAAACTAAACTGTGCTTCATTAAGGAGGTTCTTTTTACTCATGTAACTCATCAGTCCATCTTTCATGAGTGCTTCAATTGACTTTGAGAATGAAGACAGCAGTGAAAGAAACCTTTAGTTTCCAATTGTTTCCACACTACCATTCTTTAGCAAGGGCAGCACTTGTACATGCTTTATTTATTCTGGGAAAAACACCTGAACTAAAATATTCATTTATTATGTCTGTTAATTGGTCTTATATGCACGCCTTCAAAACAGAGACAGGAACCTCACCTGTGCCTCCTGACTTTTTATTTTTTAAATTGTTGTGCTGTATTCTTAACTTCAAGCTCTGTTGTGGGAAACATCATGACTGTGATTGTTGGGTAAGAATTTGTGGGTGATACATGTGTTTTAGAAAGACTTTTCTGCAGCTTCTTTACAATACCAGAGAAACAGTCATTTACAGAAGTTGCTAATTTCTGAGGACTTCCTGTTATTCTATCCCCATTTTTGAGTTGTTACCCCTGTGTCTGCTCTTTCTAGCTTCTTGTTTTATAACCTCCCACATTACTTTGATTTTATTTTCTGAATTATACATTAATTTGTCATTGAATGGTTTATTTACTACATGCAAAACCCTCTATATTTTTTATGTACCTGTGATGGTGTTCAAGGAACTGTGGGTTAGTGCAATGCTTTTACAAGGAACTGAGAAATTTAAATGTCTCTGAGAACTTCCAAAAATCTGCAGTTATCCTTCTGTTTTCCTACCTGCAGCAGTGAAAATGACTGCTTTTGGAAGGGTCACCTCAAAAATTAATTTAAATAATGTGCAAAATTTATAGGACTTAGCATTTACATTGCTTTCCGTATACATTACATTCCAAGATTGATTTGCCAATATCTCGAAAAAGTATATATCTTATGATCTGAGAAAACCCTTATGTAGGCCTGCAGTTTTGTGGGTTTCATTGAGCCTGTCTTTAGCTCTATTATCTGACAGCAATAATTTGAAATGCAATGATATCCTATAATATCTTACAGTTTTCCCTGTCAGTGTCGATATGTACTTGGTCTAAAATTTAAACTGAACTTCTTAAAATGTGCATTTGCAAGACAGTATACTGTATGAAGCAGATATTTCACATCTCTTGTGACCAACAGAGATAAATGATGCTTTTGTTATAAATAGATTTAGTGAAATACTGGTCTCCAGGCCTTGTGGTCTACAGTGACAATGAAAACCACTATAAAGTTGAGGACATGTATTAGAACACATGCAAATCACTACATTGCTGTGGACACTATAATATCATAGGTTAAAGTTTGTTTTCCACTCACAGACTGAATATGGTAATAATTACTACAACTGGAATTTCTTGTTAGTGTAATGTTAACTTGGCCGCCATTGGGGGAATGATGTTTACAGGGCTGAATAATAGTCCTAGATTCTTTCTAGGAATATCACAAGTAGGTTTCGTTTGAGTAATTTTCAGTATCAGTGACTTGAAGCTTTTGAGTATTTCTGCCATGCTGCAGATTTTATGTCAGTCAAACCTGATGAGAACCTATTGAAGTTGAGCTGTAGTCCAGTATAGATCATTAGGTGACCCATTGATCAGCTAAAGCCTGGTCTTTGCTTTACATCATATTGAAATTCCATGAACATGGATTAATAATTTAATTGTGAACAGTTTCCCTCCAATACATTGTTTGCTTTATTTTTCAGTTCTGATGCTAAATCTGTGAAACTAGTATCATTTTCAAACTGAACGAAGCTGGAGTTACCTGGTACACTGTGTTGTGAATTATAATAATGTGTATTAGGAAAACAAATGGGTCAAATACAGTTTTGGTTCACTGTCAGATGGACTGTTGGGCTATATACAGCTAATGTAAAATGGCAAGACATTAATAATGATGAAAATACTTTATAGACACACAGTTATGCTGAATCCTTGTACGAAACAATCCATCCCACTCTCCTTAAGTGGAGATAGTTTGTCACTGACTCATCCACAGTAGATAACAATGCACTATAAGAAGTTTTTTTCAATGGAGAACACTGTACGCCGCAGACCTCAGAAAACAATTATATTGACTTCAAGATATAGAAAGACACTCTTTCACTACAAGGCTCTTGAAAATTATTTTTGACTAGGAATTGCACTTTTACAACAGCAACCATGAGAGTTCTAAACTGTTTACTTATATGGAGTATTTAAAGCTCTATTTTGATCTAACCACATTCCAAGAAGAATACATTTCATGAGACCTCTGTAGCAATATGTATGGGAGCCTTTCAGTGATGAATACAGGGCGGTGTTTAGTTGGTTAGTAAAGCGAAAGCAATAATCAACCTGAGTGAGAACTGTGTTACCCTTTTTCATAGCTTCCATTTTTAGAATGTCATGTTTCTGTGTATACCTCTTGACTGGATGTGGCCTCTGTCTGTATGTGGAAATTGTGACAATGATGGTATCTCAGATATTTTGTACAGTACTTTTAAAATTTTAAGTCTTCCTGTACAGTCATTGAATCAACTAGTCTGTAATGAGCCGTACAGTATATCAGTGTGTAGCGTGATATGATAAAGTACAGACAACCAAAGTTAAAGTAATGGTAGTTTTAATACTAGATGGCATCTTCTTATAATTGTAATCATAATAGTTTGTTGAGATGAAAGTAGGATTTTCTCTGTGTATTCTGTAGGTGACTATTTTTGCATTTAGTTTGTGTTATTCTTGATTTGAGATTGCATTTTGTGTTGGGCACGTAATGGAGCTTTCAATTCTATCACATAGCATTACTGGCAGAACTGGGGCAAGGGCATCAGCTAAATACCTGACTGATATCAGTGAAAAAATTCCAATGTCCATGTTATAATTATGGCCATAACTTCAAAAATAATGAACAAGTCTGTAATACTATTTTAGAAGAGTCTCGTTTTCTGAACGATACTACCTGTGACAGCTGCACCATTGTAACTCTGATAAATAACTTTGAGTGAAATATCCACATTAGCCAGTGAAGTTTCAAAGGGATTTTGCTAAAATTTTGCATTGCATTTGCATGAGTGAGGAAAGTCAAAAATCTTCCAATAAGTTTCCATTCAGGCAAAACACATCTTCTAAATACGACAAACCGTAATATTGTGGAAATATTAGTTGTTTCCTGTGCGACGAATCAGTGATGACAATTTCCTTTGTAACTTGTTCATGATAAACACAGAAGTAAATAATTCTGAATATATTTCAAAGTACCATTTCAACTAGCCTTTGTTTTTATTTCTTTCATTGTACCTGGGAACAAAAAAGCAAGGAAAATAAGAATCATTTTTCAATTACAGTTTTGTCTACATTGACAATTTTGTCATGGTTCACTTTTTAAATAACTTATATTCTGACATTGATCAGTCAAAGTACATGTTAAGGATCTTGTCTTCAAGTAAGTGGAAGTGAAGTTACTTTCCCTAAACAACAGCATTGACTTTTCACATCCCTAAATAACAGCACTGAATTTTCACACATTTAATCACATGCTAGACATCGTGAACTGGAAAACCCTGTGATCCATCTCTGAAACTCAATTAAAAAAAAAATTAAAAAAATAAAGGGCAAATTAGCTTATGCTATGTTTAGTGACTCCACTGCCACAAATAACAGTAACTCATGTCCATAATTGCAGGTTGGAGCACTGTACCTTGTGATGATTCTTTCTGCTCAATATTTTTCTGCTGCAATGGAATAATGGAACCCCATTGAAGTATTTCGTTGTTGAGAAAATTTGGAGCTACATAAAGATCATAACATGCTCTTGATTTTTTTCTGTACATTATTGGAAAAGAGCTCTCATAAAATCTGAAAATGTCTACAGCAATTCATTGAATCTACCATTGACAGTATGTGCTGTGCAAAATATCTATGAGAAGTTCTTAGAACAAGTCCGTTTTCATCTAGAACTTATTAAAGGAAGAAAATCACAATAATAAAAAATGCAGTTGTGAATTTTTAATATGAAAATTTCAGTGCAATAATAAAGAAACTAATGCAGCACAAGAATTTACTTGTTTTTACAACTATCAATAGTGGGCAAGAAAAGAACTTTGTAAGGAGTTGATTTATTCCATGCACTACATTTCAAAAGATGTCTTCCATCTATGTGTTTAGGTGAAGTATTTAGACAATTTCTATTAAAAACACCAGAAGTTGGATGATATGATCTGAAATTTTTATTATTAGCAATACGAGGGTGTGCTGGAAAGTAATGCCACAGAGTTTTTTATGTGAAAAATCTTAAAGCATTTTAAATCAAACAAACTTTTTTAACTTTCTACATCTTTATTCATCATGTCGACATATTTATTTCTCAATGTAATCATCCTGCCAATGAACAAATCTTACCCAATGAGAGACCAGTTTGTTGATACCCTCACTGTAGAAAGTTTGACCTCATTGATGGAGCCAAAACCTCACCTCTGCTTGCACTGCTTCATCCCTATCAAAGTGAAGTCCTCCAAGGTGTTCTTTAAGGTTTGGAAACAAATGACAATCAGATGGGGCCAAGTTGGGACTGCATGGAGGATGACAGTGAATCCAAGGCATCCAACTGTTGCAGGTGTCACAGCGCTCCTTTTTGGCCTGGCATTGTCACACTGAAGGAGATAGTGCTTCATGTGTAGACGAACTCTTCTGCAGCTACAAACTCAATTTCAGCTTGCTGTTTCTGATGCACTGACATAGTTATGTTACACACCACCATGTTCTGCCCTCTAGTCGCAGAGGGTTGCAGCTTGCGTCAGTGAAGTATGGAAGTTGACAGAGTAATGTGCAAGACATGTAATACCTCAACCAAAACTGCAAACAGAATAAAAAATTCAGATGCATTACTTTTCAGCACATCCTTGTAAATCAACCCCAGCAAAGGTTGGACATTTTATCAGTGCATTTAGACGTTTTATCACAGCATATCCATGTTACCATGGTCATCATCATATCGTTTGGAGATGGATGTGTGTCTAAAGAGGAATATGTTGTCCATGGCCTATAACTAAGAACTATTGTGGCATTTTCTTGGAACAGTTTGAACAAACCTTCAAAGATCTATATCAGGATGGTCAGGTCAAGTAAACAAGTCTGTAATCTCTGTACATGAACGTTTTTTAAATACTTTTTCACCTAGTAAAATAAACTGAAACACAATTAACCCTTTAACTGCTCTGGACGTGTTAACGCTCGCACCTTTGTACCTGTCCCTGTGTGCTCTGAACATGTTTACGCGCACCACCAGTCCTTCTAGCTGGTACTCTGAACGTATCTATGTGTAGACATGTTCAGAATACCGGGTAGAAGGACTGGTAGTGCGCGTGAACACGTTCAGAGCACACAGGGACAGGTACAAAGGTGCGCACGTTAACACGTCCAGAGGAGTTAAAGGGTTAAGTGAACTCGTAATAGTAATATAGGCACAGTATTATGTAATGCCACATAAGAATATGCTTGTTTTTACAAATCTTATTAGTGTGCAAGGAAACAGGAAGGTAATTAGTAACTTACCTTCTCGTAACACAGTAAAGCAGGTCTAATGAGTTCCTACAGGGACTAAATTTAATGGTTCTTAGTAAGTTGCATCAGTAATTCTGTTTCAAATAGCAAGTTGATCTAATTTATTTTGTACCTGTTACTCTTATTTCTGTATTTATGCCTTCCACTATTAAGACCAGTATGTAATGAATTGGTAATCCATTTGTAATGTCTGTAAGAGTGAACATATCTTCCCATGAGCCTCAAATGAAAATATTGTCTGTCACTCTCCTGTTATTTTCCAGTTGGGAAATTCACTGTGGGAGGCAAAATGAACACAGAAACAGGGTGTTGCATTTATCTCTTCTTAGCACTGGAATACTCACATATGACTAGTCTTGAAAGTCTGCTCACCAAATTTAAGAAGTTAAAATTTGGGTTTGTGTAATGATCCTTCTTACATGCAAAAAACCCAAGACAACTACAAGTAAACATAAATAAATCTAAAGACCAGCTTAATGACTGGTTGGAAGGAAATTAGCTAATAACATATATACACCCAAAACAACTTCTCTAAACTTCTGTTTATAAGGAGAGCCACCAGCGCCTCTGTGACGATAAACTTCAGCAGCATTACACCCAGATTGGAACCAAAAAAATTAGGCATATGGCTTCAGCATAATTTTAAATGGCAGACGCACATAACAAAAACAAATGCAACACTGAAGAAAGTATGCTACAGCCTACGTTGACTTGCACACAAAGCAAGCTTCCACATAGTTTGAATTGCATACTTTGCCCAGTTGCACAGCATTCTACAGTAAGTGGCTATATTTTGGGGTATGTTATTATATTCTGGGGTAGTACAACTGCTGTCTCAATCATCATCTTGATTAAAAAAAAAAATAAAAATAAAAAAACTGTAAGAGCAATGCAACATGCATGACAAAACATATTCCTGCAGGTCTCTCTTTCGGAAGTCTCACTTATCTGTATTTTAATTCTAGAAACATGTAAATATGCGAGAGACAAAAAACTTCAACATAAATGAACATGATACCACACAAACTCCATGTCTAGACAGTAAGGACATCAGCCTGTAAAACCTTGACTACAAGTAGTGCTATAGAAATGGACAGTGGTCTGCCACATAAAATAAAAGTTATTTACTTGTTTTCACTTTTTATTAAATTCGTAAGGGCATTTTTATTAGATCATGGATACTATTCAGTGGCAAAATTTTTAAATCACATGAAGTGCTTGAAGCAGGAATATGCAAAAAAAAACTGCTACTGCAGCTACAGCAAGTTGTAATAGAAATAATTTATTGCATTATTACAATGTATTTTGATGTCATGTAACTCGCGTGTGCATGTGAGGGGTGGGGGTTGGCGGGAGGGGCACACACTGGTGTGCATGCTCATGCACAAATGACATTCCACAGGATTTACTGGATGAATAAAGAATTTGAATTTGAATGCACAATGGTAGCATTTATATTAGCAGGAAAAAAATTCACATCTGGGTGGCTTGCAGCTTTAGCATCATGGATGATATCAGATGAATGGATTGTGAGTATTCTTATAAATAACTTTGGCTGATGGCATGATACCATGTTCCTGCTAAAGTCAAAGATACATTCACTTCAGTCACAGTTATGTGGTATCAAAAGGTCAGTGATGGCACTAGGTAACTGCTCTGCATCTACGTCTGTTCTCTGCAAACTGCTGTGAGGTGTATGGCAGAGGGTACGTCCCATCATACCAGTTATTAGGGCTTCTTCCTGTTCCATTCACGTATGGAGTGCAGGAAGAGTGATTGTTTGAATGCCTCTGTGCATGCAGTAATTATTCTAATCTTCCCTATGTGAACAATATGTAGGGTGTTGTAGTATACTCTTAGAGTAATCATTTGAAGCCAGTTCTTGAAACTTTGTTAACAGACTTTCTCGGGATGGTTTACATCTGTCTTCAAGAGTCTTACAGTTTAGTTCCTTTAATATCTCTGTGACACCCTCCCATGGATTAAACAAACCTGTGACCATTTGTGCTGCCCATCTTGTATACACTCAATATCTGCTGTTAGTCCTATCTGGTATGAGTCCCATACACCTGAGCAATATTCTACTGCTGGTCACATGAGTGATTTGTGAGCAATCTCCTTTGTAGATTGATTGCACTTCCCCAGTATTCTGCCAATAAACTGAAGTCTACCACATGCTTTACCCACGACTGAACCTATGTGATCATTCCATTTCATATCTCTACAATGTGTTACACCCAGATATTTATTCCAACAGTGACTCACTGACATTATAGTCATAGGGTACTATATTTTTTTAATTCTGCGAAGTACAAAATTTTACATTTCTGTAGATTTAAAGCAAGTTGACAATCTCTGCACCACTTTTAAATTTTATCAAGATCTGACTGAATATTTATGCAGCCTCTTTCAGATAGTACTTCTTTATAGACAACTGCACATCTGCCAAAAGCCTCATTTTACTATTAATATTGTCTACAAGTTATTAATAAACGACATGAACAGCAAGGGTCTCAACACACTTCCCTGGGGCACACCTGAAGCTACTTCTACATCTGACGATGACTCTCCATCCAAGATAACACCTTGTGACCTCTGTACCAAAAAGTCCTCAGTCCAGTCACAAATTTCACTTGATACCCCAGATGATCATATTTTTGACAATAAGAGTAAGTGTGGTACAAAGTCAAATGCTTTTTGGAAATCAAGAAATACAGCATTACCTGACTGCCTTGATCCAAAGCTTTCAGTATGTCATGTGAGAAAAGTACAACTTGAGTTTCACATGATCTACGTTTTCAAAATGCATGCTGTTTGGCATTGAGGAGGTCATTCTATTCAAGATACCTCAGTATATTTGAGCTCAGAATATGTTCTAAGGTTCTACAACAAATCAATGTCAAGGATATGGGATAGTAGTTTTGTGGATCACTTCTACTACCCTTCTACTACAATTCTTCTTCTAGCAATAAGCTGATGTGTTGTGTGTTTCAAAGCTACTGTTGAATGTCTTCTTCCATCTGCTGAAGTGTCCATAGTGTATTCATGAAGATTAATGGGTACTGTGAAGAGTCTTTTATATTTGGGGATGTGTAAAGACAGCAGTCTATTTCTCTTTAGATATCTTTTCAGTGTGGCTTTTCACCAATGACAAAGTGGGGTGATCCTTTGCTGAAGGATTGGACACATGGTCTGAAGGTATATGCTCAAATACCAATCAAACTGACCTGTTGTAGGCTGTCTGTGTTTTCTCTTACCAATCAAGGTTAATTCTATGACTCTGGGACAGAGAAAGTATGCTCTATGATTAGTAGTGAGACCCAGGATCATAAATTTGAGAAAGTATGTTACAAGAAATCTTGCACACCAGATTTTATTTTAAGCAAGCCATTTGTTAATTTTTACATTAGTTGTTTACATTCATAAGTCTAAGCAGGGGTGTACTGTGAGCTGCTGAATAATTTCTCCTGGCAGTGGCCTTTGTGAGTTGACTTCCAGATGCAATTACTGTCTTTGACACAGAAATCTCTACAATCCTAAAGGAGCAGATGAGGTGCAATTGATGGAATAATTTCCTCATTTGCTCTGATGCCTTAGGTGCTATATAGACCATTCAGCAAATGTGCTCAGCAAACAAAGCAGTTTAAAACATACAAGACACCTGTTGGGGAATGAAGACTCCTACGCCATCTGTTGGTGTTCTGTTAAGTCTGCAGATTGTGCTGCCCTTTGCAGCAGATATAACTTCTTAACTGTACGTGAACATGTCAAAATAAATGTGTGTGAGCAGAAGTTTTACCATGAGAGTCTCTATGTTTTCACTAGTGTGTAGCAAAAATACCTTTCACTTCGTATCATATCAAGGGAAGGAAGTATCATTCTTCTGGAGGTCAGACCATGCAGGAATCAAGAGAAATGAGCAAGCTAACATGGCAGCAAGTGGTGACTGCAGAAAAATTAATGTACTATCCCATGCTGTCCCCTTGACAGCTGTAACTTGTTGAGGAGAAGAGTTAGGTGAAGTGGGAGAATGAGAGGCTAGCAGTACAAAGAAATAAATTAAGGCTGATGGAGCCAACAGTTTTACCATGATAGGCATCACTGGAGTCACATAGGTACAAATTAGTGACCTTAACATAATTGCTGTGCCACATTTTCCTTGATTAAATTTTATATTCTGACAAAAGGGCAGCAGTTCTTCTGGACAATGATTCATCCACTGTTTTATATATAGTGAGATGAGTGTGGAAAAGGCTCTAAAGTCTTACGGGTTGTGCAGATTTCTGTCCAAATCATTGAGTAGGTTAATTTAATGTATCTTTGAGGGACTGGTTCATACTTAATCATTATCTGAATAACAGTTTCACAATTTTGATTGTATGTCCATTTCATGCCACACTTTCTGACTGTATGATCAGACAAATCCCAGAAACCACTGTACAGATTTTGACCCAGTCTTGACTAATAGATAGACTGATTCATGAGGAAGATTTGTTTATATAAAATTTATAAATTTTTGTTAAAATTTGCTGATTTATGATGAATCCAAGTCCCATAATCCTATGGAAAAAATGCCATTGCTACCCAGTGGTACAGCTGCCTAACTCTTGAGAACAGTGGAGCTCGACCAGAACCGTTGTCTAGCCTGGTGATCTAGCATAGAGCACATGCCTGGAAATGAAAGGTCACATAATCAAATCCCAGGTGGACTTATGACATTTAACTGTACTTTTTCACCTAGCATTAACATCTCAACAACGTCGAGATTTGCCAGACATAAAATGTTGGTCACTGAAGTGATGTTCAATTGAAAGACTTGCCCAAGCCATTGAGCCACATGAGATTACTACCAGAATCTACACAAATATTGTCCTTCCACCACTCTTTCCATCCTATATGTGAAGGATAAACTTAGGAACTACTGTAATGATTTTGATACTAATGCCAGACAGGCACTGTAGCCTGCAAATTCTCGGAAGGCATGAATTTTATCTGTTCCATAATTATTTCATTGATGTTTGCAATGACATCTTGTGGGAAAAATGTGAGCTGTGATCTACCACACCATATGCATTGACCATGATGGCATGGCACATTTGATACCTGTAAACTGACCCGCAAAGACAATTACTGTTACACCCAGACAAGACATCTGTAGTGTCCCTCCCAAGAGTCATCATGTGCATTTTCTGTTGTGTTTCAGCAGATATTTGCAATTTTGCTGTTGCAATGTTTAGTGGGAGTCAACCAAAACAAGTGCTGCTCATCACGTCTTTCATACAAGTCCCTGCATCAATCGAAAGCATTGGTTTATTTCCTGTTACAAATAAAATTATTTTTAAAGTGATGTTTTACATGCATGGTTGATAGAGTGGTCCCAAATTAGTGTAGTATGATATTTGTTTTATCAATTTGTATTAATAGGAACATTAAAACATTATGAATAACCAGTACTCTAGCAGTTACTGAGTAGTCGTGCTGCATAATGGGCCAACTGAAGATAAATGACCAAAGACAACACATACACAAACAACATGTTTTAAGCTGTTTATCAAAAGCACTACCTTCTATACGTGTCTTCCGATATGAGTACTGAACTGCATAATGCAATTTTCCTTCACTTCATTAGTTTCATTGATGATGATACCCAAAGAATCGTCTGCAACAGACAGAATGGAGGCTGTGTGATGGAGTTGAACATGATATCATTGTATTACTTTGCTCCTGTTCCCATTTCCTAGGACTAATTATGGTTAAGGATGATTTGGACATTACAGATGCTAAATACTTATATGTCATGTGTGGAGAAAGCTCACTTCCAAAATGATAGATCCTTAATGCTCTGTTAAGCCCGGTCCACACGCAACGATCTGTCTGCACAGACATTGGCGCAGATGTCTGTACATGCAAAAGATCGCTGCAAATGTGGTGTGTTCACACGACACAAACCCCAATCTACTACTCGCCCGCCACCTGTCGGTGTAGAAAAGAAATATCCGTGGCAAGCGACTACGCTCCCCGTAAACGTAAAAAATTTAATTCAGTTATTTTGAAATATAGAAATGGAGGAAGTTCTGTTGTGGTCTGTGTTCGCTACTTGTGTTGCAAAAAACATTCAGACCAACCACAGGAAACAGAGAAGGCGGTCAAAATGGTGTAGACAGTGGTTGCTAAGGCGAAAGCAGTTTTCTCACGTACATTTACTGCGAGAGTTGCAGGGCGAACCTGTTTTGTTTTACATTACCTCGTGTTCCATTTCCTGGCACATTGACACTCCAATTTCATCTTCAGTTGTACTCCTGCTTCGTCTTGGCGTTTCTTGATCACTAAGAAATCCAAGCGGATCAAAATACCATAAAATTGGCTGGTATACTTGATCTACTCTTACCCCAGATCTTCTAGATTTCTGAACTTTGGGTAACTCTTTTCGGTAAACAGTTCGCTGACAGACTGAATTTACTTGACTTGAGTTCATGAACTCATCCTTCAGGACAGCGTAAGTAGCTTCACATGTGTTGGGTATTATTTTACTCAACGCTTGTTTCGATATTGCAATTGAAAATTCCAAATCCTTGTAGCTCCTTCCTGCTGCTAGGAATCTTAATGTTACCGCCAGCCGTTCATGAGGAAGAATTGCCCTTCTCATACGAGTATTTTTTCTCATAATACGAAGGGTTACAAGCTTTAAGAGATAATTATAAGTTTCGACATCCATCCGCAAATAATTTCGCCAGTTTGCAACGAATTTTTTTTTTTATTACCGTTTCTCTGTTTGCCGAGGCGTCAACTGCCCGCAATTTTTCAATTAGAGCATTGTATGCTGCTGTCTTTTTGTCTCTGTCACTATATTCTTTACTTTTCATCTTCCACAAACATGGGTGGTTTCTATATATTTCAGTGAATTCACTTACAAACTCTCGAGAACACTGACGAGTATCAGTCATTTTAATGCCCTATGCACTCAAATACAAACACTAGACTGAGCAAACAGCTGTTTCGCGCCAGTTTTGCGGCGATCTCCTGTCCACACGCTCCAACTTGTCTGCGCAGATGTGGTTTGAACCCACAGATTTGAGAGGTTTCGCTCAAACCTCAAACTCCAACTTCCAGGTTTGCACACACCTCAGGTTGGTGCAAATCTTCTGTCCACACGCAACGATCTGTCTGCGCAGATGTGATGTGCGCAGACATTTGCGCAGACAGATCGTAGCGTGTGGACGGGCCTTTAGTGTTGTCCAGAGGTGAACATGCAAATAATCTTGACCAATTCTACTGGCCCACCCAATAAATTTTCTTAATGGGGTATCTGTGATTGATTTTACAGGAGATAACCCAGTCTATAGTTCCTCTCCCACCACCACTAGGTACTCTACTGCATGATAAATAGTATGAAGTTGATCGGAAAGTTTCAGGTATGTTTACCTTCTTTCTGTGGCAAAGTACAGTTATGTGAAAAACTATTAATCATACTCATTAAGCAATTTTACTTATTTTGAAGCATGGAAATGGTGTGTGGCTCAGTGGCTAGATGTCAGATTAAATATCCAAAGGTCCAGGGTTTAGTCTACAGTTGGTCCTTTTCCTGTTACTTATCACTTCTTTCACATCTGGCAAAGATTTGTTAATTTGAGAAATGTCGAGATTCACCATGGCCTGTAGTCCACAATAAACTGTGGGTTCTTGTGTAATTGGCTGCATGAGTCAGCTCAGTGTCAGAGGAAGGGGATACTACCTCAATTTTGATCATGTCCAGTAAAACACTGCAGTGTTCAAAATAACCTTTGAGTTGAAGACAGCTTTACTATGTGGAAATGTCAAAGCGATCATATGAAAACTTAACCAAAGGAAAAATGTCAGACTGAATATGGTTCAGACACAGACAAATCTTCCTCAGCATAATAATAAAGAAGGAGGCTTATAACATGAGCTTCCATTAAAATGAATGCCTGTCATTGTTGGAGTAATGTCACTATGTTATTGTAAGAATGGAGCATTTAGTAATATGTACATATTTCCTCTGTCGATGCTAAGAGAGCCATCACGTATTATGAGCTCTGTATATGAATGACTTGGAATTTATTTCACAGATACTTACTTATCATTCTGTTGTCATAACTGTTTGATGTACCCCTTGTATTTTGATGCACTTTTCACAACACTTCTGCAAGGCCTTGAATACATGTCATAGTCCATTATTTCTCAGGTTCTTACATTCACATCCTGTATTTTGAACACTGTTACAGATTTATCAGATGAATGCCCCTAAACTGATTTTTGTTTTGGTGAGATTTCAGATGTGAGATGGGTGTAGTAGACAGGACTGATGTGGCACTGTGCATTGTCATGAGAAAGTCTTCTCTTCATTCATTATGTATGGGATGAAAACAGGGTGTAGCACATAGTGTGTTATTGCCATTAAATTGTATGACAATGTGACTGCCAGTTGATATTATAAATAAAACACTGAACTTTTAAAATATGTGGTTTACAAGCATGTAACTACCAAGAAAATTTAGAAAAATCCCCTTTTCAACAGTAATAGTGTGTTTTACATTGTGTTGTGCATGCACAACTTTTCTGTGCCTTCCATCGACTACTACCTTTAAATGAACATTTGTATTCCACAAACCAGCTCACATTTCTCTAACTTTCCTGTTGCGGTCTTTATGCAAGTAAATGTTAGAGAAGGTAATATGTTTATTGACTTATATCAAAATGTGGTCTCTCAGAATTTTGAGACTGAGGCTGTCTGTGTTGTACAATGTCTTTCTCGCAATATCTCTCACTGAAGTTTAATGAGGATTTGTTTTGTTTTCACACTGATTAACCAAACCTCTGACAAATTGATTAATCTTATTTCAATCTCCTTTACTGCCTGCATTAATACAACTGAATGGGGGTCCCAGACTGATGAACAACACCAAAAAATTGATGACTCCTTCATGAGTGAATTACTATTGTATAGGATTCTTCCTATAAATCTTCATCTGGCATCTGAAGTTCTCACAACAAAATCAGTGTGATCATTCCATGTTAAATTGGTCCAGAAACTTATTGCTTATTATATTGTCAAGTGATATCATATTTTTTCAAACTATCTCAGCAGTTAACAGCAAACATTTAGCTTGAAAAGGGGAATAATTACTATGAGAGGAGGAGGAGTAGGAGGAGAGGGAGATTTACAGCAGATTCAAATAATGTTGAATCCTTATTGCCAAACAAAAGCTGAACAAAACACAAACATGTGTAAGAGCAACCATGTAAAATCATTTAGCAAATTCAAAAACATTATTGTAGTAGTGAGCTTACCATATATCTTGGGTTAGGCTGTACAGTCCTAGTTTTTTAGTAGTATTCTGGGTAATGTCCAGGACTTGAGAATTTCATGACTGGCCAGGATTTTTTTAAATTTTAGATCTAAGTTATATGTTTGACATCTTGTTTTTAAACATTCTCTTATGGCTGTGCCTCTGTTAGCTGACCTTGGAGCAAACACTGATGTTGATGGTGAGGTGTCGCTACCAGTTCTGCCACAACTTTTCATTTTACCATTATTCATTTGACAACACAACAGGGGCAATGGGATTGTTGTTTTTGTGTGTGAAGTACTGTAACTCATCTACATGTTTGTGGTCTTTTTTTACAGTTGTATTGACCAACTAGGATCACGTTAACAACTTCAGTTCCACTTCTTCCTTTGTTGTTGTTTCCTATTTTTCCAGTATTCTCTCATTTTCTCCCCATGAAGACTCTTCCTTTCTTCTGTCCATGTTGCTCCCCTTTTTTTAATTTCTTCTGCTTTGAAAGCCTTCCAAATTTGATATTTTATTTTTAAAACAGTTTCTTTCTTCTATTTCTGATTCTTCGATGTTGTTTCTTTCTAGATCTTTCCTTACTTCCGTAATCCATGCTATTGTCGATTTCTTCTTCCAGAAATATAGGAGTATTTGTTTTGTTAGTCTATTTCTATCCATTTAGTAGAGGTTTCCAAAAAAGGTAAATCTTTGTTTGGCCATTACTTCAGATATTTTCTCTATATTTTTGTAGATCTCCTCATTACTCCTCATTTTCCAGCCATCTGCAGTTTTTATTCCACCCATTATTTTTCTAATAATCCTTCTTTCCAGTACCTTTAGTCTGTCCATCTTATAGTTCATCATTAGGCATTCAGATCCTTATAAACATTCTGGTCGTACCACTGTGACTGTGGTGTAATGTTTTAGTGTTGTTATTATAGATATACATTTATTGTTGTAAATATTTTTGTCAAGCAATATGCTTTTTCCATTTTGTCAATTCTTACATCAATTGCAGATTTTTCTAGTCCATTCTGTTGTATAGTCTCTCCATGATATTTAAATTTATTTACTCGCCTTATTTTACCTGTTTGTGTTTCTATGAATTTTGGCGCATTTTTTATATTTGTCTTGAATTTTGTTTTTTCAGCTGAAATCTTGAGACCAGTTCTGTTTGCTATTTTTTCTAGAAGGTGTATCTGGATAGCTGCTTCTGTCAGGTTTTCTGAAAGTATTGCAAAATCATCCGCAAAAGCCAAGCACTTTACCTTAATTCCCCCTTGGAGGGGAGGGGGATTGTGATTTGGAATATGCTACAAAAGGGGCTAAATTTTCATATCATGCTGTTAGTTACAAACACACTTTTAAAATAGACTGAACATCTAATCTGGTTAAAATCTTAGTGAACCAAAATATTCAACTGCTAGGACCAAAACAAAGGCAATTGTTGTTAATGTTGCTTCATTGTTCCTACAGTATTTGATAATGCATTATCTTCTTTGGAAAACATTAACTGTGTAACATAAACAGTGGATAACGGAAACAAAAGTGAAGGAAAACTCATTCTATTTCTTATAAGATATTTCAGCCTGGATGAAGGACTTGAAGTGAAACTGCTCAAACTGTGACTGATAATGTGAAGATAATGGGGTATGAAAATGCATTCAGAATAGTTGACAGTGATTGAGATGGACCTATTTTAGGAACTACTGAACACAAAGCATTTCTGAAAAAAAGTTGTCTGGTGAAAACTACAACTTAGTAAATAGAGTTTAATGTTTCAGTAAACTGTTAAGACTTTTAAGTAAACATAAAAATATGTCCTGGGTTGGACCCAAAAAATATGGTTACCCTAGGTGGTAGTAGTGGTTGTGGTTGTGGTGGTGGTGGTGGTGGTAGTGGTGGTGGTGGTGGTAGTAGTAGTAGTAGTAGTAGTAGTAGTAGTAGTAGTAGTAGTAGAAATTTATTCATAAAGAGACAATATTTATTGACTAGGTTTTGTCAGAAAATGCATAGCATAAAATACAAGGCTCTGCAGTACCCTACACAATGTCACATTCAAAATTACATATACTCTCTGATTACATCTACATCTACATCGATACTCTGCAAGCCACCTGCTGGTGTGTGGTGGAGGGTACTTTAAGTACCTCTATTGGTTCTTCCTTCTATTCCAGTCTCATATTGTTCATGGAAAGAAAGATTGTCGGCATGCCTCTGTGTGGTCTCTTCACGAGATGTACATACAAGGGAGCACTATACTGCTTGACTCCTCCATGAAGGTATGTTCTCGAAACTTCAACAAAAGCCCATACTGAACTACTGAGTGTCTCTCTTACAGTCTTCCACTGGAGTTTATCTATCATCTCCGTAATGCTTTCGTGATTACGAAATGGTCCTGTAATGAAGTGCGCTGCTCTCTGTTGGATCTTCTCTATCTCTTCTATCAACCCTATCTGGTATGGATCCCTCACTGGTGAGCAGTATTCAAGCAGTGGGCGAACAAGTGTACTGTAACCTACTTTCTTTGTTTTCGGATTGCATTTCCTTAGGATTCTTCCAATGAATCTCATTCTGGAATCTGCTTTACTGACAATTAATTTTATATGGTCATTCCATTTTAAATCACTCGCATTCGGGAGGACGACGGTTCAATCCCGCGTCCGGCCATCCTGATTTAGGTTTTCCGTGATTTCCCTAAATCACTCCAGGCAAATGCCGGGATGGTTCCTCTGAAAGGGCACGGCCGACTTCCTTCCCCATCCTTCCCTAATCTGATGAGACCGATGACCACGCTGTCTGGTCTCCTTCCCCAAAACCAACCAACCAACCTAATGCCTACTCCCAGATAATTTATGGAATTAACTGCTTCCAGTTGCTGACCTGCTATATTGTAGCTAAATGATAAAGGATCTTTCTTTCTATGTATTTGCAGCACATTACACTTGTCTACATTGAGATTCAATTGCCATTTCTCCCCCCCTCTCTCTCTCTCTCTCTCTCTCTCCAATGCTAAATTTGTGGTTCCCTGATGCCTCAGGACATGTCCTACCAACCGGTCCCTTCTCCTTGTCAAGTTGTGCCACAAACTCCTCTTCTCCCCAATTCTATTCAATACCTCCTCATTAGTTATGTGATCTACCCATCTAATCTTCAGCATTCTTCTGTAGCACCACATTTCGAAAGCTTCTATTCTCTTCTTGTCCAAACTATTTATCGTCCATGTCTCACTTCCATACATGGCTACACTCCATACAAATACTTTCAGAAACGACTTCCTGACACTTAAATCAATACTCGATGTTAACAAATTTCTCTTCTTCAGAAACGCTTTCCTTGCCATTGCCAGTCTACATTTTATATCCTCTCTACTTCAACCATCATCAGTTATTTTGCTCCCCAAATAGCAAAACTCCTTTACTACTTTAAGTGTCTCATTTCCTAACCTAATTCCCTCAGCATCACCCGACTTAATTCAACTACATTCCATTATCCTCGTCTTGCTTTTGTTGATGTTCATCTTATAACCTCCTTCCAAGACACTGTCCAATCCGTTCAACTGCTCTTCCAAGTCCTTTGCTGTCTCTGACAGAATTACAATGTCATCGGTGAACCTCAAAGTTTTTATTTCTTCTCCATGGATATTAATACCTACTCCGAACCTTTCTTTTGTTTCCTTTACTGCTTGCTCAATATACAGATTGAATAGTATCTGGGAAGGCTACAACCCTGTCTCACTCCCTTCGCAACCACTGCTTCCCTTTCATGTCCCTTGACTCTTATAACTGCCATCTGCTTTCTGTACAAATTGTAAATAGCCTTTCGCTCCCTGTATTTTACCCTTGCCACCTTCAGAATTTGAAAGAGAGTATTCCAGTCAACATTGTCGAAAGCCTTCTCTAAGTCCACAAATGCTAGAAACATAGGTTTGCCTTTCCTTAATCTTTCTTCTAAGATCAGTCGTAGGGGCAGTATTGCGTCACGTGTTCCAACATTTCTACGGAATCCAAACTGATCTTCCCCGAGGTCCGCTTCTACCAATTTTTGCCATTAGTCTGTAAAGAATTCGCGTTAGTATTTTGCAGCTGTGTCTTATTAAACTGATAGTTTGGTAATTTTCACATCTGTCAACACTTGCTTTCTTTGGGATTGGAATTATTATATTCTTTTTGAAGTCTGAGGGAATTTCGCCTGTCTCATACATGTTGCTCACCAGATGGTAGAGTTTTGTCAGGACTGGCTCTCCCAACACTGTCAGTAGTTCTAATGGAATGTTGTCTACTCCCGGGGCCTTGTTCCAACTTAGGTCTTTCAGTGCTCTGTCAAACTCTTCGCGCAGTATCATATCTCACATTTCATCTTCATCTACCTCCTCATCCATTTCCATAATATTGTCCTCAAGAACATCGCCCCTGTATAGACCCTCTATATACTGTTTCCATCTTTCTGCTTTCCCTTCTTTGCTTAGAACTGGGTTTCCATCTGAGCTCTTGATTTCATGCAAGTGGTTCTCTTTTCTCCCAAAGGTATCTTTAATTTTCCTGTAGGCAGTTTCTATCTTACCCCTCATGAGATAAGCCTCTACATCCTTATATTTGTCCTTTAGCCATCCCTGCTTAGCTATTTTGCACTTCCTGTCGATCTCATTTTTGAGGTGTTTGTATTCCTTTTTGCATGCTTCACTTACTGTATTTTCTCCTTTCATCAATTAAATTCAATATATCTTCTGTTACCCAAGGATTTGTACTAGCCCGTGACTTTTTACCTACTTGATCCTCTGCTGCCTTCACTATTTCATTCCTCAAAGCTACCCATGCTTCTTCTACTGTATTTCTTTCCCCCATTCCTGTCAATTGTTCCCTTATGCTTTCCCTGAAACTCTGTACAACCTCTGGTTCTTTCAGTTTATCCAGGTCCCATCTCCTTAAATTTCCACCTTTTTGCAGTTTCTTCAGTTTTAATCTACAGTTCATAACCAATAGATTGTGGTCAGAATCTACATCTGCCCCTGGAAATGTCTTACAGTTTAAAACCTGGTTCCTAAATCTCTGTCTTACCATTATATAATCTACCTGAAACCTGTCAGTATGTCCAGGCTTCTTCCATATATACAACCTTCTTTCATGATTCTTGAACCAAGTGTTAGCTATGATTAAGTTATGCTCTGTGCAAAATTCTACCAGGCAGCTTCCTCTTTCATTTCTTAGGCCCAATCCATATTCACCTACTATGTTTCCTTCTCTTCCTTTTCCTACTGTCGAATTCCAGTCACCCATGACTATTAAATTTTCATCTCCCTTCACTACCTGAATAATTTCTTTTATCTCATCATACATTTCATCAATTTCTTCATCATCTGCAGAGCTAGTTGGCATATAAACTTGTACTACTGTAGTAGACGTGGGCTTTGTGTCTATCTTGGCCACAATAATTCGTTCACTATGCTGTTTGTAGTAGCTTACCCACACTCCTTTTTTTTATTCATTATTAAACCTACTCCTGCATTACCCCTATTTGATTTTGTATTTATAACCCTGTATTCACCTGACCCAAAGTCTTGTTCCTCCTGCCACCGAACTTCACTAATTCCCACTATATCTAACCATAATCTATCCATTTCCCTTTTTAAATTCTCTAACCTACCTGCCTGATTAAGGGATCTGACATTCCACGCTCTGATCCATAGAATGCCAGTTTTCTTTCTCCTGATAACGATGTCCTCTTGAGTAGTCCCCGCCCGGAGATCCAAATGGGGGACTATTTTACCTCTGGAATATTTTACCCAAGAGGACGCCATCATCATTTAATCATACAGTAAAGCTGCATGCCCTCGGGAAAAATGACGGCTGTAGTTTCCCCTTGCTTTCAGCCGTTCGCAGTACCACAACAGGAAGGCCGTTTTGGTTAGTGTTACAGGGCCACATCAGTCAATCATCCAGGCTGTTGCCCCCACAACTACTGAAAAGGATGCTGCCCCTCTTCAGGAACCACACGTTTGTCTGGCCTCTCAACAGATATCCCTCCATTGTGGTTGCACTTACGGTACAGCTATCTGTATCGTTGAGGCATGCAAGCCTCCCCACCAATGGCAAGGTTCATGGTTCATGGGGGGGGGGGGGGTAACTTTATGTGTTGTTAACTCAAAAGGCTTCTTTGCTACAGGATTGCAGGTCATCTGATGATAAAGCAATGCTACAGTTTTTCATTCAGTTCTTGTTAGCTTATAGTTTGTGAGCCATTCTGCTTACTGACCATAGTCTTCATTATGTTTCCTTGTAGTAAGTTTATCTGTTTTAGCACTGATGAGAAAAGGAAAATGATAAACATTTTGACAATGTATGTTTGTTTTTAGGTCATTTATATATAGGAGGACCAGGGCTGGTCCAGTACTGTTGCTCTTGAACACCATATTTCATCTCTTAGTAAGCTCAGCATTGGTTTGTAATTTTGTTTGCATGCAGTATGTTGTACTTCCACTATTTGTTTATGTTCTCAAAGGTATGACCTGACTCAGATAGTTGATGTGCCTCGTGTGCCTAATTTATTTAATTTCTGTAGCAATGTCTCATGATGTGTAATACTGAATGCCTTCAACAAGTCAAGGCATACTCCAGTAATTTATTCGCCACTGTTCACTTTCTGGTAAATTTCTCTCAGAAATTCATAGGTAGCAGTGATGGTTGAGCAGTTCTTCCTAAATCTGTGTTGTGGTATGGACGGAATTTGATATTTTTGCACATAGCATGTCAGTCTGTTGTGGAAGACGTTCTCTAAAATTTTTGAGAAGCCAGACAATAGGGCAACTGGCTGTAACTGACAACTTCTTCTGTGTATCCTTTTATTGAATCCACAATCACTCGTGTTGTTAGAAAATATCTAACATTTATGATTTTAGTTAAATATTCCAGCACATTTCAAAGCTAATGATCTGACAATCTAGAAATCCTTTCTTTCATATCTCATGCTTCTATTAATTTGTGACTTGAAAATAAATTTCAACAGTAACTTGCTAGTTGTGCCATTATTTGAAGTGGTGCGAAGTGTTAGATTTTTTCTAACATGGGAGTCTTTACATTACAGTTATTTCTCCTTTTGTGGAATACCATCTTGCTTCACTTTTAGTCTCTTTCTTGTACTTGTAACATGTGGCTGTGTTCGTATGTTTTCTTCTGAAAGCATTCAGCGTATGTTACGTCTTTTATAAGAAAAGTAAGTATTCTTATTGGGTTTTATGTATTGAATGACACAATTGTTTATACAGAGTCCACAACATTCTCTGTTGGATATGAAAATATATAAAACTCTTCAGGAAATAAGTCATGCCAGAGGAACAGATATTGATGTGGTTAGGTGAACCACTAGGCGAGGATAGTTACATAGAGGGTCTTTTATCAGATACTGATGCACCCTCTGAGCATGAATATATCAATACCACAACAGATCAGTCAGACAGCAAATCTGATGCTTCTGCTACATCTGTTTCTCAATGTACAGATCATGAAACATTTCTTGGTAAGGATGGAATAACAGAATGGTTGAAGCAACACACTCCGCCACCAAAAACTGCCCATCAGAATATTGTAACACATCTTCCAGGTGTGAAGGGTGTTGCAAAATATTTGAAAACAGTTTTGGGATGCTGGAAATTATTTTTTCCAGATAGTGTAATTGGTCGCATTGTGGAATACACAAACCAAAAACTTGACAGAATGGCAGCATCTTACTCATGGAGGGCTGGAGACTGCCCATGGACAGATTTTGAAGGGTAATCTGCTTTCTTTGGTGTATTATATCTCACAGGAGTGAGAAAGGCACAGCATCTCAATACTGATGAGCTATGTGACATTGATGGGACTACACCGGATTTCTTCATTGCATTGATGGGCAAAAGAAGGTTCCACACACATCGCCAAGCTATATGTTTGACGACAAATCTATGAGAGCTCAGAGAAAGGAAATAGATAATCTGGCACCTATTAGTGAAATATTTGCCAACTTTGTGGATGTTAGCAAGAAGAGCTATAGTGCTGGTGCATTGACGATGATAGATGAGTTGTCAGAACCATTCCATGGACGTTGCAAATTTAGGCAGTATATAGCAAATGAGCCTGCAAAATATGGCATTAAGGTGATGCCAGAATGTTTTATAAAGTAAATATGAAAGTATATACAGGCAAACAGCCTACTGGGCCATATCAAGTACCCAGTGACGCAGATAATGTGGTGTTATGATTGATTCAACCGATTGACAAAACAGGGAGAAACGTGATGGTGGACAATTTATTTTACATCTGTACCATTGGCTAACAAATGTACACCAAGTATCGACTCACAGTAGTAGGTACTCTACGGAAAATAGAAGAGACATTCCACCAGAACTTCTGGACATAAAGTGTAGGCAACTAAACAGCAGCATATTTGCATTTGGAGAAAAACCAAGCAACATCTGCTTGATTTGCTCATACATCCCAAAAAAGAAACAGAAAAAGAATTTTCTAATGTTATCCTCCATGCACAGCGACAATGCTATAGGTGCTGACAGTGGCAAAGCGAACAAACCTGAAGTCATTATGTTTTACAATCTTCCATAAGGAGGTGTAGATGTTGTCAACTGTTTGAAATCAGAATATTCTGTTTCAAGAATAAGCAATCATTGGCCTCTTACACTGTTTTTCAGCTTTTTGAACATCGGAGCAATAAATGCTCAAATAATATATAAGGTAAACACAAATGACTTAATTTCATGGAGAAGATTCATCACAGAATTGAGTATGATGCTTACAAAACCCCACATTATCAAACACATGTCAATTCTGAAAATATCACTTTGCTTCAAGGAGAAAATAAAAGGTGTTGTACACATTTGCAAACTACCGACAGCTAAAGAAGAAAATGAATCAAGAGAAAAAAACAAGATGTCACTACTGCCCTAAAAGGAAAAACGGATTCACACAGCATCACTGCCATCATTTTTGCAGCCCTGCCTCTAAAGAACATACAGCATTGAGTGTTCTTATTTGCCAGGAGTGTATGTCACAAGAAGCCATATCTGCATCTGAAAAGTGAAAAGGAGTGTTGTTAACCTTAATTAATCACTTACTATAAATGTTACGAACTGCTGTTCATTGTAATTGTTCTCAAAAAAGTTTGTGAAGTCTTTGCATGTTGAAATATTTTTAAGTTTAGCAAATTACATGTTCCATACCATGTTTATACTAACTCATAACGCTTTGGTAATAATAAAGAAATGATTTATTGCGTAAATGTGTCTTTGTCTGGTATAAAGAGATAAAAAAAGGTGCAAGATCTCACTGTTAGAAAAAATCTAACACGGGAGTTGTCACGGGACAACAATATTCACGAGCGACTGTGGGTTAACTATAAGTTTCAATTTAGCAATTTTTAGATAGGGAGGGAGGTCCCTGATATCAGTAAACCATTGCATAAATGTGTCAGTGGTTTTACAGTGATTTCACTACAGCTTCTTATTATTTTACCAGGTATACCATCTACTCCAATGATTTTTAAGGTTTTTATGACAGTAAAAATTTCTTCTTCATTTATTTGGTACAGATGAAGTGAGGTAGTAGGGTTATTGATCTTGAATGATAGTGCCTTTGCACTTTGGTTATGTGGATTAATCATACTGTTTAGTTGCTTACTTATACTTGGAAATAGTTGTTGAGCATATTTACTACTTTTCTCATGTCAGTTTTTTCTCTTCTTGTTGACAAAGTGTGATATTGGCATGTTGGTAGTGACATTAGTTTTCTGCTGTTTCACAACTTTCAATGTAGTTTTCCTCTTGTTTCCATCAGATTGTATATAAAGGTCATTTACCTTCATTTTTGCTTCCTTAGCAACTATTAAAATATTGTCTAGTGTTTTCTGTAGTAAGCATGAAATTTGTCATACATGCACAATGTCTTTAATACCATATAGGTTTCCCTTTTTTCCCTTGAGATATTAATTTCAGCTGGTATCCAATACTTGTTTTTATTATTAGACAATAGCCTGTATTCCTTCAATGGCTATCTGGTTTCATTGTAGTTAGTAGATATTTCCAACAATTTGTCAGACTGTTCACATATACTGCCATGCTCGTATACTACATTCAATGTTCCCTCAGCTAACAGTTGCCTGAAGGTATCTATCTACATTTTTTCACTTAGGATTATTTCTTCTTTACTAATTTGGTTTGCATTGTGACTTTGGATGTTGTATAGGGAGCAATATACCGACCATTATGGTCACTAAATCCTGTATTTATTGTTCCAGCCTGGAAGTAATTACTTTCTGCATTCATAAATATTTGGTCAATAGTGGTACATGTGGTTTTTGTAATTCTGGAAGGAGAGTCTATAGTGGTTTGCAAATTATACACTACAAGTATGCTCACAAGATTTTGCTTTTTGTTTGAGTTGTCCTGAAAATTAAATGTAAATCATCACATACTGTTAGATATTCTTATTAGCTTTAAAATTTTAGAGTGCACTGTCTAGTTTCTGTAGGAATATAAGTAAGTCTCAACCTGGGTTTCTGTACAGGCAAATTATAATTGTTTTTAGTGAAGTTACTTCTGTAGCAAAATTTCAAAGTCTTGATTTCTTTCTCAGGAGTTTAAGCAGCAATGTTTCATGTTGCTTCTAACAAAAATGCATATCCCACCATGCAGGATGGTTTTAATCCTGGTAGTTTTGTAACTGCCAACATATCACTGCCCTATCAAATGTTCACCTAAACATATAAAAGAAGGTTCCTTCAGATTATCTGACTAAAGTGTTTTAAATTTGCTTATTTTATCTGTAAATCATTCTACATTCTGATGAAAGAGCATAACTTTTGTACTTTTGTCATGTTCAGACATATATAATTGACCTTCTTTTTCACCTGTTCATTTTCACCACTTGTATCTGCTAGGTGTTCTTTTTATGGCGAGGCCATAGAAAATCCTCATTTCTTGAGGGTGGGCATTGTTTCTGGTTAATTTGTTTTCTTGGTGTGGATGCCATTTTTCTGTATCTGTATCTGTCATTTTCCTTTCATCACCCAAAAATGTCTCTTCTGTTATACTTCTGTGTTTTTTGGTAGTTGCATAGGTTTCAACAAAAAGAAACTCTGAGTTCATTGTTTCAGGTTTGCTCATACAGTTACACAGTGTGGTTTTTGGCCAAAAGTGGTTGTTTTTATTTCAACAAGGTCATATTTCTACATTAATTTTGTTAGCATTTTGTCACTGTATGACTTTCCAGTCTTGTTGTGATGTTGTCTGTGTTTCATAAACAATTCTCTTGTGGTGGGAAGACCTTGCATATTTCTCTGGAACTGTCTGTTTATTTTTGCTAGCCCCAAATTTGCATCTGAGTCATCCTGTAGGTTATATCTGTGAGGCATGTCAGAACTATGATGATGGGCACTTTAAGATCAAGCAGTGTAGTTTTAAGCATTGTGTAGTATGTTTACCCTCATGTTTGTACACCCATGATTATGATAGTATCATTCTTACATGACTCACTGGCTGAATTACTGATTTTCATTATCTCTGTCAAAGGTGAACTCAGCTCCATCATACCTATAGCTATATATGACATACTATATTCATTTAATTTTTCAGATTTCTCACGGTGTGGCTGTCACCAAGCATCACAACTCATTTTTTATATTCATTTATATGTTACTTGTAGACGTTCAAATGACTTTCTGTATGGATTTTTGTATGGTACTGCTGAAGTTAGGTTATAATTTGGAGAATTTATTCATTGGCTGTCAGCTTCTTCTTCGCGTAATACACTGGAATTATTGCCTGTCACATCTGTTAATAACATATTGTCTGTTTGATGGTCTGTTCACTTAATTGGTTTTATGGGCGTAGCAAAGTTCTTGTTCTTTGCACTCAGATTTACATTTTTTTATTGTTTGGCCCAAACTTCTGTTATTATGGTTAGTACTTGTTTTTAATCATTTCAGTTAATGTTTTAGGCACTAGATATTGTTTATTCATGTTACAGTGACTAACTGTTCAGTAACTAAATCATTAGTTTTTAACATCTTGGCTGTAGAGATGTGTTATTCACTATCACAAAAACATAACACATTTTATGCATTGTGCCACTGTATACAGGAGGAATGAATCTACAGTTGAGTTTCTGTCCACACATATCACAATAAACAACCCACATTTTGGTTCTTAGGATGGGAGTTTATACAATGAAACCCATGATGCAACACCATCAACAGTCCAAATTTTTGTCAGCTTGCACACCTAAATATTAAGTGACAGCTACCCTCTCAGTTTGTTTACGTTGAATTCTGAGGTCCAGGTCATGATGTGACTTTGTTTCTCTGTTGTGAATATAATCAGTTTTTGAAGGATTTAGGGTTGACTTGTTCTTTTCAAATCAGTTTTCTACATATCCCAAAACTCTGGTTGTAGATGTTGAAATACCCTACTTCACATGAATTTTCGTGCACTAAATTTAAATTGTTCACATGGTTTATCACTTTCTGAAAGCTGTTTTTGTTTGAAGCTTTTATCCACTTATCTGCAGAGTCTTTGATTTCTTGTGTGGGTCTCAGCGTGTTTTGATGCACCAGTTGACAATTTCATGCTTTAAGTTCATTTATTTCCGTTTGTTGTGAACTGATTGTGAATTGCACACTCAATAAGCGTTTCCTTAGTTTCACAATTTTGACCTTACATTTTGGGCAGGCTTTCTTTTTACCATGGAAATTACCATTCTTTCCAGAGAAATTTGATGCACTTTAACACTTGCCGCCATCTTGCAACTGCCTACGTATTTGAAATTATCATCTTTTTACGTAGTAACCCTGAGCTAACGGAAGAAAATCATTTCCAGCGTATGTACAACACTAGACACAAAGAAAATTTCATGCTTCCACAACATCATTTAAAACTCTACCAACATACACCCCAGTTCATGGGAATGGAAATTTACAATAAACTCAAGGGTAGAGATGTACTGAGCAAGGAGATAGGTTCACTGAAGAGAAAACTATCATGGTGGAAAAATGCTACTATTCAATTGAGGAATTTATGTACAATGAAATCATTATCTGAATAGTGTGACTGTTTAATATTATAGCATTTTGTATAATATTGTGTACGTATATAAACATAATGTACTGTTACATTACAAGAAAAACAATTTGATAATATTACTATGTACAATATCAACCTGTACTGGTAAAAAGTAGTGTTAGTAAATTATGTATATCGTAAGGCCATAATTGACGTGTCTCCTGTACAGTTTGATCAGATGATCTGTAAAGGTATATTGCGAGATGGATAAAATACAAATACAAACAAATACAAATTTTACAACTTACAACAACATTTGTGTCATCAGCCAACAGTTCGGAGTACCATTGATCGGAATCTTAATATCATTTACATAAATAAGAAATAATAGAGGTCCTACAGTCAATATCAGATCCACACACATTTTAGTGTTTGTTCCAAAGTAATTTATACTACCTGTCCCCTGTTTTGGGGTTATGACTGGAACTATTTCTTCCGTGTTCCTCATTTACCAGTACCTTCTAATTTATCTAGCAAGATATCATGTTGGGTGTAACAGACAACAAGTGGTCAGTTGCATGTGCCATCTATCACCCCTGGCCTAGCACAAATTCTAATTAAATGATAAAATTGAGTTGCAGGTTTTTATATGTGCAGATAATTCAAACACCAAGCCAGCAACCGGCACAGACTTTTGTTCACGCGGCAAGTAGTGGGCCGCCATGGAGCAAACACAGTGAGGCTGATGACGTCGCTCCATGGAGGTCCAGAGTCACGGTGGTGGTATAATCCGAGGTGGTTGTTGGACTTCGGAGGAAAAAATGAAGAATGTATAATGAGGAACTTTGTATATAACAGCGAAAGTAGGAAGAAGCAATTTAACGTCCAGTAACGCAGTAGGCGGTACCTCAAGAGCCGACTGTACACAGATATCAGAAATAAATCACTGTAACTGTTGTAGAAAAGGAGTTCTGAATATGAGTTATTACGAGAAGCAGTCAGACAGTGTCAGTTACTGGTGAATGATCGCCATAGCTGACATTTTCTTCATCAGCTGCACCGTCCCCTCTTTCACTCGACGAATTTAGTCAACATTAAGACAGAGCCGAACTACACAAATAATAAAACTCATCAGTGGGGCGGGGACAGTGCACAGTATCAAACACCTTCAATAAGTCCAAATTTATTTGTATTGTAGTGTTGTTTCTATCTAGTATCATTACAATAGTTTCAGTGAAATGAATAATACCTGGCTCTGTACTCATGTGTCTTCAAAAATTGTGTTGATATACAGACAAGAGATTGAATTTTTCAAGGCAATTTGCTGCTTTGTGTTTCATGACTGTCTCTGTTACTTCAGAAAACATAGATAACAAGGCTATTTGACTATAGTTTCCCACTTCATATGTATCGCCCTTTTTATGTAATGGTTTTGCTTTTGAAATTTTTAATCTTTGTGGAAACAGTACTTCTGATATGATGTATTTATGATATGTGGGAGTGGTTTTGATATGATACTAACACATTTAATTATGACTGAAGATGGTACATCATCAAGTCCTGAAGATGTTTTATTCTTCATTGTTTTTATTATTCTAAGAACTTCTAATTTATTTGTGGGACTTAGCAAAACTGTATTAAAATATTGTCCTCTTGAAACTGAGGTTTTACTATCCCTAAAGTAATTATCACTCAGGTTAACTTGAGTGTTTATGAAGCAGTCATTTATGTAACTTGCTTAATTTAGATTTGTAAGTAACACTCCATGATCGATTTTTAAAGCAATGGTTTGAGTTTTATCATTTCTATTTATTTCTGTTTTCTGTCCCTGTACGTCCTTTGTCGCTGTACATTATCTTAGATTCTTTAATCACTTTCCTGTGAATTGTCTTATATGTCTTATGACATTTTGTGGATCTTTGATCTTTGTTGTCTTTTTTGAGTTGATTGAGATGTTTTAGATTTAGAGTTTCACTAGACAGTCTGACAGCAAATGATATTCCCTGCCCATTGTTCCTTTGCAAGAGGTTTTTTTTTTAACTATATTTTTGCATGTTTCCTTTGATAAGAATTGAGTAAGAGTATTTAGCTTTTCTTCGTTGAAGTGCCTTTTATATTACCACTTATTTTTTACTATCCTGGGTATATAAGAATTGTGTTAGTAGTGCACTGTGATCTGAAAGACCTAAGTTTACATGTATAGTCTTCAGTGACACAATTTTCTATTTGTAAAAATATTATCTAATGGGGAAGGTGACAACACCTTTACTCTAAAAAGATCTGAATAAAGTAGTTTCATCTGAAAACTGCTTAGGATTCTTACTTAAAAGTTTTCTCTATTTTCAGTAAACATTTTATTCCTTTTTCTTCATTTTCAGTTAACAGATTAATGTAAAATCACCACATAATACATTGACAGAAAAAAACTGTTACAGTAAGAACGAGTTGTGTGATGTAAACAAAAGTTGGTATACATGTTTCTACATCTGAAAGATGATGTGTATTCCATTTTTGTGCCTGTCACATAAAAATAGGATTATTAGTGCCACTTTGAGGATGCCAATCAGGTTTTCTTTGAATGCAGTCTGCAACTGTCAAGAGCGTTAGTTAGCTTTTAGACTGGACATGGTGAATTGGTGTTAGTCAAGAATATATATGAAGGTAGTATCTGTTCCCGAACAGTTACCATTGATGACCTTGCAGCTTTTCTAGAATGAAATGATAATTAAATGGACACCCTAGCTTCAAAGTGGTGTTGATATACTTCATTGGGGACATGTTGAAATGGGTGCCCCGACCGGGACTCGAACCCGGGATCTCCTGCTTACATGGCAGACGCTCTATCCATCTGAGCCACCGAGGGCACAGAGGATAGTGTGCCTGCAGGGGCTTATCCCTTGCATGCTCCATGTGAGACCCACATTCCCAACATGTCCACACCACTACATTCGTAGTGCCCCTAATAGATGTTTGCCCATCATACTCATTACTTGTGGCAGATTAATCTACCAAGTCCCGTATGAGTTCAGGCATAGCGTGTGCGTTCACGCAACAAGGTCAATGGCTGGGAAGCCCTATTTTAACTATATATGATGGTTGTATCTGTTCCCAAAAGAACAGTTACCATTGATGCAGGAATGCAGGAAGATCTGCAGCGGATAGGCACTTGGTTCAGGGAGTGGCAACTGACCCTTAACATAGACAAATGTAATGTATTGCGAATACATAGAAAGAAGGATCCTTTACTGTATGATTATATGATAGCGGAAAAAACACTTGTAGCAGTTACTTCTGTAAAATATCTGGGAGTATGTGTGCGGAACGATTTGAAGTGGAATGATTATATAAAATTAATTTTTGGTAAGGCGGGTACCAGGTTGAGATTCATTGGGAGAGTCCTTAGAAAATGTAGTCCCTCAACAAAGGAGGTGGCTTACAAAACACTTGTTCGACCTATACTTGAGTATTGCTCATCAGTGTGGGATCCGTACCAGATCGGGTTGATGGAGGAGATAGAGAAGATCCAAAGAAGAGTGGCGCGTTTCGTCACAGGGTTATTTGGTAACCATGATAGCGTTACGGAGATGTTTAGCAAACTCAAGTGGCAGACTCTGCAAGAGAGGCGCTCTGCATCACAGTGTAGCTTGCACGCCAGGTTTCGAGAGGGTGCGTTTCTGGATGAGGTATCGAATATATTGCTTCCCCCTACTTATACCTCCCGAGGAGATCATGAATGTAAAATTAGAGAGATTCGAGCATGCACGGAGGCTTTCAGATAGTCATTCTTCCCACGAACCATACGCGACTGGAACAGAAAAGGGAGGTAATGACAGTGGCACGTAAAGTGGCCTCCGCCACACACCGTTGGGTGGCTTGCGGAGTATAAATGTAGATGTAGATGTAGATGACCTGCCTGTTGTTGGCAGCATATTCTGAAGTCATGTAACTATGTTATAGTCACTTGCTGGTGAATTAACAACTGACCATAAAGTTACTGAACTTACATCAACTTTAATTGTGTTACTGGCATTGCTAGCACTTGTAGTACAGTGGGCTGCAGTGAATGGAGCCACTTACCATATATCCACAGTTTATCTTGCAGGGTGGGTGTCCATATCTCTGATGGAAAAGGACTTATGTTCAAATCTAGAACAGTAATATGCCATAATGCATTGCTTGACTTGGGTTGAAATACCTGAAGTTCTATAACATCTAGGTGACCTACTTCTGTTACAGAAGGAGCCAGTTTAAATCACTGGGTCTCATCAGATGCAGAAAGAGCTGAAGCTGAAGTGATGCATTTGATATTCCTCAGATTCTGAAAACTGTCCCATCCATTGATAGCAGAAACAATAAAATCAGTATTGTCAAACACATATTGCCAGCATGTTACAGTTGGGACAGGTTCTTTCGGGAACAGATACTACCGTCATATATAAAATGGCTTCCCAGCCATTGATCTTCTTGTGCAAACGCACACGCTATGCCCGAACTCGTATGGGACTTGGTAGATTAATCTGCCATGAGTAATGAGTATGATGGGCAAACATCTATTAGGCACACTACGAATGTAGTGGTGTGGACATGTTGGGAATGTGGGTTTCACTCTTAGCGTGCAAGGGATAAGCCCCTGCAGGCGCATTATCCTCCGTGCCCTTGGTGGCTCAGATGGATAGAGCGTCTGCCATGTAAGCAGGAGATCCCGGGTTCGAGTCCCGGTCGGGGCACACATTTTCAACATGTCCCCAATGAAATATATCAACGCCTCTTTGCAGCTAGGGTGTCCATTTGATTTACATTTCATTTTAGTCAAGAATGCCTTTAAGGCAAGAAAGATGCCATTATCAACGCCTTACTTTGTATGAAGTTGTGTAATAGGGCTACAAGTAGCTGGATGTTCCTTCTGTGGCATTGCAGAAAGGCTTAGGAGGAAGATAGCCATTTTCTGTGACTGCTGACAACTGGTGGTCTCAAGCATGTAAGGTCGCAAGAAGACCAGGCTTTGAATGGCCACATGGCATTACTGAGAGGGAAGACCATCCTATTCAGCATATGGCTCTGGTGCATTGCACTGCATCTGCAGTAGCAATTTCAGTAGCAGTTGGCACTGCAGTGACACAGCAAACTGTTAGAAATTTGTTACTCCAAGGACAGCTCTGAACCAGGTGCCTTATAGTGTGCTTTCCACTCATGTGGTACAGAGCAAGAGGCCTCTCCACCCAAGAAAGGTGTCAATTGTCATCAAGGTCTAGATTACAAAAGAGAGTTCTGCTCTCAAGAACCCTCTAGTATCCACACATGACCTGCCTGTCATTCCCACTTACAGATAAACCAATGAATTTGGTAGCAACTTCAAAAGAGGGTGGAAGATTTCATGTCCAGTTTGCTTACATAAGTAGATAACATAACTTCACTGAGCTTGTGTTTATATGGTGCAGGTATTTTCAGTTTATTCAGTGAGGACTCATTTCCAGTTGTTTTATGTAAAATGGATTCCTATAAACAGTGGCTGAGAAGTACTTAATTTGTAAGTGTTATGTTGTCACTGACATATGTAGTGCTAGTGGGAAAGAGACTGGATTGGTAAATGTGATACCTTGCTACTGCCTGTTGTTGGCAGCATATTCTGAAGTCATGTAACTACGTTATAGTCACTTGCTGGTGAATTAATGACTGACCATAAAGTTACTGAACTTACATCAACTTTAATTGTGTTACTGGCATTGCAAGCACTTGTAGTACAGTGGGCTGCAGTGAATGGAGCCACTTACCATATATCCACAGTATATCTTGCAGGGTGGGTGTCCATATCTCTGATGGAAAAGGACTTATGTTCAAATCTAGAACAGTAATATGCCATAATGCATTGCTTGACTTGGGTTGAAATACCTGAAGTTCTATAACATCTAGGTGACCTACTTCTGTTACAGAAGGAGCCAGTTTAAATCACTGGGTCTCATCAGATGCAGAAGGAGCTGAAGCTGAAGTGATGCATTTGATATTCCTCAGACTCTGAAAACTGTCCCAACCATTGATAGTAGAAACAATAAAATCAGTATTGTCAAGCACATATTGCCAGCATGTTATAGTTGGGACAGGTTCTTTGATATGGAACAGCTCTAGCTGTGGAGCTTTTTTACATAATAGCTCACTTAACAATTGCAAATAAATACTCTCTTAATAAAATGGAAAATAACTCCATTATATAAACATGAACCCAATGAGGTTATTTCAACTACTCAAATGAGTGGACTGTACAGAAAATGCTGGGGAAGTACGGTCTGTCTGTAAAGTGAAAAGCATGCCACGCTTGAGTGAAGTTGTTGCCTTTGCCTGAAGAATGATACAACTGCCATATAGCATGAATGAGAATAAATTTCCCTTTAGCAGTGTAGAACAACGTGCAGAGATTTACACAGAATCTGCCAACATATGTTTCTTGTGGTGCTGTTATTAGTTATTCATATCTGTTTTCCATGTAGTGTGACTGCGCTTCATGGAAAATAAATTCCCCTGGGCACATCAACGCACAGCATTGCCAGTGATTCATAAGGAGGAAGAGGAAATATAACAACACCCTGTAGTTCTCTTTGTGGTATAGTGTGGTAGAGAGAGAGTGTGGACTGACCTGCTCACTCTTCTGTACGCAGACCTAGAAAGGAGGGAAGTGAACGATCACAATGTGGTGACCTGCCTTCCATCATGTGTCTACCCTCGACCCATCCCTCCTGCCCCCACCCCCTTTCCCCCATCCACGCAACCCTACAACTTGTCACACCATCAGGACACAGATTATCTGTTACTAGTTTTTAATGCACTTGGATGTAGCACACACATTTAATATTTGTTCTTGACCCATTTCATTTAATGACAAACATTAATATCATATCATTAAAACACTATGTTTAATAATCTGCATTTTTTGCATCCCTAGTAATGTGGGAACTATCAGTCCTAGAGAAAAAATGAAGGGAACTTTTTTGTAGGAAATTTAATGTAGTTTAAATTTTTGCAGGGATACATTTTTGCTAGAAGCTGCAGTTTTTGAGATATTCAAGAAAACCGTAAAAAAGAGACCTTTAAGCTCCTATTCATCACCATACTCACACCACACTGGTCATAATTTTTAGTACATAGTTCATGATGCTTCCTCCTTCCACTGTAAAAAAAATAGGGATCACACAAATTTTTTCAACTAATTTTCCTTCACCGACTTGACTAAATGAAGAATATGCAGATAGTGTGTTTATCACTTGTGCAGTGGTAGAGTCTGTGCTAATTTGAAGAATACTATTGGCACTTTCTGATATGTCAAATTCCTGATTGTAGAGAGTTTTCAGCACATCACATGAAACAGATATTCTTCCAGGTTATAATTTATCTTCTGACCATTTAGTTCAACAACCTGTGCAGGAACAGAAACACATTGTTGAAATGGTGCTATGTTCTCCTACTGCCAGCACATGGCAGCTTTCTGTATGTATCAGTGTCCCACAAACGTATGTATGGGAAACATTAGATGCGAGAAACTTTTACCCATTTCATAGAAAACATGTCCATATTCTTCACATCCGTGTCAGTACCACATGTCTCGAATGTAGTCACTGATTAACTAACAGTTGGCCATTAATACTGTTCACTGCTGAAGCCACATTTACATGGAATGGCATCAACAACATGCATAATAATTATTGCTGGTCACAAGAAAATTCACATGCTACAGTGGAAACTGATGTCCAGCTTTGTTTTTTGATCAATGCTTGATGTGGTGTGATTGGTAACTTGGTGATAGATCCAGTCATTTTAGAAGAGTGAATTATGGGACAGAATTACTTGCATTTTTTGGAAAGTTCATACCTTTGTTCCTTTGGCTACATGGACTGTAGTGTACTTCCAGCATGATGTAGCTCCTCCACATTTTACTTGATGCGTGAGGGAACATCTCAGCCACATTTATCCTGATTGCTGAACTGGTAGAGGAGGTACATCTACATCTACATGGTTACTCTGCAATTCACACTTAAGTGCCTGGCAGAGGGTTCATCGAATGATTTTCACACTACTTCTCTACCATTCCACTCTCGAATGGCGCGTAGGAAGAAGGAACATCTAAATCTTTCTGTTTGAGCTCTGATCTCTCTTATTTTATTACAATGAGCATTTATCCCTATGTAGGTGGGTGTCAACAGAATATTTTTGCATTCGGAAAAGAAAGTTGGTGATTGAAATTTTGCAAATAGATCTCACCACAAAGAAAACCGCCTTTGTTTCAGTGACTGCCATCCCAGCTCGCATATCATATCAGTGACACATTCACCCCTATTGCATGATAACATGAAATGAGCTGCCCTTCTTTGCACTTTTTCGATGTCTACCGTCAGTCCTACCTGGTAAGGATTCCTCACCATGCAGCAATATTCCAGCAGAGGACGAACAAGTGCCATGTAGGTTGTATCTTTAGTGGGTTCTTCACATCTTCTGAGTGTTCTGCCAACAAAGCACAGTCTTTGTTTCACCTTCCCGACAATATTATCTATGTGGTCTTTCCAATTTAAGTTGTTTGTAATTGTAATTCCTAGGTATTTAGTTGAATTGACAGCCCTTAGATTTGTGCGATTTATCGTGTACTGAAAATTTACTGGGTTTCCATTAGTACCCATGTGGATGACCTCACATTTTGCTTTGTTTAGTGCCAATTGCCACTTTTCCCACCATACAGAAATTCTCTCTAGATCATTTTGTAATTGGAATTGATCGTCTGATGATTTTACTAGATGGTAAATTACAGCATATAGTTAACTGGCCACCAAGGTCACCAGACCTTATGATGTTAGATTTTTATTTATGGGGTCGGATGAAGTCTGAGGATGACAAACAAATGCTGAGTACATAACTTGAACTGCATGGTCGCATCATGGAGATTGCTGCTCTCATCACAGTACATACAGGAGCACTCAGACAGGCAATAAAAGATGTTCTCCTAAGAATGCACAAGTGTATTGAAGTTGATGAGATATTCAAACATTTATTGCAAATTGTACAATAGCTGTAAATTGATGTGTACAATAATGCTCAGAGGTGAATGTGTCGCAAAGTGTTATTTTTCAATTGATATTTTTAAGACACATGTTGTGATGTTCACTAACTGTTGTGCATGTGTACATGTGTAAAACTGACAGTGAATTTAATAATACAGAAAGCAAATAGCAAAGTACATTAAATGTGTGCTATCTTGGAATCCATTCAGAATACAGCATACATCTGCATGAACTTTTTTTTACTTCAAATTATCATTCCTGTCATCGCCGTGAATACTGACGATTCCTCTTTGGACACCCCATGTAAGTACATGTATGAAGTATCAGTTAATAATGTTTCTTACTGATCTCAGTACAAGAGTATTGCAAGTACACTGAAATTGTGTTTTCTGACATCACTATTTATTACTTGCAGGTTGTAGTTGTGCTGGTGTAGACAGTAGTTACCAGCCATTACATATAATAGAGAATTAATCTGTAAATTAAGCAACAAAATCTAATGTAGAATTCTGTGTGTTTGACAGTTACATGGTTGGTTGTGAATTTTACCTCATGAATGTGACGTCTTTTTGATCTTAAAATACCTGATGCTTTGTGCATATTCCAAGAGTTCTATTGCAGTTGTTTTAAGATTTATTTATTTATGACACTCATGGATCACACACTAAACTGGTATTTAATTTGTCTTTACAGTGTCTGCCCAAGAGTGAAAGCCAACATGGAAACCAAATCTGGTAGCAGAGCCAGAGGGAAAAGCTGTTCACTCAAGAGGAAGCATGAATCTAGAAACAGTGCATCTGATGGTGGGTGTTGCATTATTAGAGAAAGGAGAAAACATACGGCAAAAGAAGAAAAATAGTGTGAAAACTGATCAATAGATGGCACTGTATGTGTCAGAATACATAAATGAAACAACTGTCATATGCATGACCCATTGAAGTTGGTATAAGCATGCTGGGTACATGGCTTTTCCTCCTTCGCATCTGTGATGTTCGCCATGACTTTCTCAATGCAGGATTTTGCTCTGCTTGTAAAGCTGTATTACAAGAATTATGAATGTGCACATGTCGCTCTGCAGAAGTTCTGGACACTGAAGGGTTTGAAAAACGCGTTGGCCTGATGACTGCCGTGGGTCCGGAGAAAATGATTCATAAATTTAAAAAGACATGTTCTCTTGGTGTACAACCTGGTAGAGGGAGAAAACAAATTGATTCGATTCTGTGGAAGCAGTGACCACAGAAGTGCAGGAGGAGATGAGTGGTGGCGTACAAACGTGTAGTGCACGGAGAATTGCCGAAACACTGTTGCATGGTGCATAAAATCCTACGAAACTTCCTACTTTGCAACCAATTCAAAATTAACCATGTGCACAAGTTGCTTTCTGTTGACCTGCCAGCAAGAGAGAACTTTGCTTTAGAGTTTCTTGCTTGCATGGAAGTGGACAATGATCGGCCGTGGAAGATTTTGTGGACAGACGAAGCCCACTTTTCGATAATGGGCAATAGAAAATCCACACGCAAATCAACCAGTACCACTTCATCATGAAAAGGTCATTGTGTGGTGGGGGTTTATGGCATCATTTATCGTAGGGCCATATTTTTTTGGAGAGACAGGTGCCTCTGGTCCTGTTACCGGTACCGCCACTGTTAAGCTCTATGAATATCTTTTGTGCAACCACATCATTCCAGCTCTCCAACAGTGTGGATGAGATCATTTTTATGCAAGATGGCGCACCTCCACACATTGAAAATCCAGTTAAGCAGCTGCTGAAGTGCCATTGCTAGAATTATCAGCTGCCATTTCCCTACAGCATGGCCGCCCCAATCACCTGATCTTAATCCGTGCGACTTCTGGCTGTGGGGCTATTAAAAGATGTAGTGTTCAGTGCTCTGATTGCAAACTTAGCTGAATTGAAGGCAGGCATTGCGCAACACATTCTGAACGTGACCCTGGAAACACTTTGATCACTTGTGGTTCATGCTGTTTCTTGATTTCAACTTGTTGCAGAAACCGGTGGACAACATATTGAACATGTTTTGTGCCAGTCACACAGAAATTAGTAATCCAGTTTGATTTTGATTGATGCTTTTGGCCACAGGACAATTGAAAGCCAATGTGCTTGACGCTTTTTATGAGGTTTTTGGCCTCAGGACAATTGAAAACCAATGTTATTGATGCTTTTTGTGCGGCTTTTGCCCTCAGGACAATTAAAAACTGACGTGACTGATGCTTTTTATGTGGTTTTTGGCCTCAGGACAATTAAAAACTGATGGTTCCCATCCAATGTGATATGAACTTGCCATGGTGGATGGGCTTACATAACTAATGGTATCACACCTGTACACCCATGCACACTGAATAGTACAGTTTGCTAAACGTCAAACATGCACCTTAGGCATTGTTGTATGATTCATTTGTCATTTGAAGTCCACCACTATTAAATTATGATGCTTATAGCACCATCTATTGCTACATTTTGTAACTATTTATTTCTCTTCTGCCATAAGTTTTCCCCATTCTCCGATAATATTCCGTTGCAATTTGACATCATTCTAACCAGTGGTATTACTTCTACAGTGATTTGAAAGCTTAACTTTAATTATAATCACCCTGTATATAGCAAGTAGCACATCAAAAAAAGTTTTGCATCACCTCGGTTCCGAGAGTTACAGAACCTGTACAGAAAATTTGAGTAGAGATCAACATAAAAATCAATTCTGACCTATTTATTGCTCATGAAAACCACACAGTGCATGTTGTTCTACCATACAGTGAGGCCTTCAGAGGTGGTGGTCCAGATAGCTGTTCACGCCGGTACTGCTAATACCCAGTAGCACATCCCGTTGCATTGATGAATGCCTGTATTCGTCGTGGCATACTATCCACAAGTTCATCAAGGCACTGTTGGTCCACATTGTCCCACTCCTGAACAGCGATTTGGCGTAGATCCCTCAGACTGGTTGGTGGGTCACGTCATCCATAAACAGCACTTTTCAATCTATCCCAGGCAGTTTTGATACAGTTCATGTCTGGAGAACATGCTGGCCACTCTAGTCAAGTGATGTCATTATCCATCATTATCCTGAAGGAAGTCATTCACAAGATGTGCATGATGGGGGTGCAAATTGTCGTCCATGAAGACAAATGCCTCACCAATATAGTGCCGATATGGTTGCGCTATCAGTCTGAGGATGGCATTGACATATCATACAGCCGTTATGGCTTCTTCCATGACTACCAGTGGCATACATCAGCCCCACATAA